>NC_086016.1:47382765-48067050 GCF_028858775.2 Pan troglodytes | reverse complement strand
CCGCGGCGTCTTTTCCCGCCCGCTCCACAGAGGCGCCTGAGTGGTTCCCAAACCGCAGAGGGGCCGGCCTGGGCCTCCGGCTCTCGGGGACGCACGCGGACACAGAGTCACTATTCGCAGACCCCGTCCCCCTGCCCGAGCATGCCCTGGCCCAGAGCCGCATGGAGCTGACTGTCCCCAGACGCCTGCGACGGCCCTTTGGCGGCCAGGGCCCGAGAGAAACAAGGCCTCCCGGGTCCCATCCCAATGTCTGTCTGTGCCTGTCTCCCCCCAACCCCCCGCCGCCGGCCTTGGCATTCTAACCAGTGTCCCTTGACGTCACATCTCGCCATTTCTGCCAACCAATTGAAACTTGCCCGCTGTCATAAAAATATATATACTTTTTATGCCATTGGTAAATTCAAAAGTTCCTCGTGTGCCCTGCTTCCCAGGAAACTTCATTTCACGTTGGATTAGACTGCCCAGGAGGGCAACGCTGGGCTGGGGCAGCCGGGCAACTCTGCCAGGGCCTCGCTGCCCACTGAGCTGCCTTCCACAGCTCGCTAGACCCCCATGATTGTGGCTGTGAATTGTGCCAGCCACCCTGATAAACACACCACTGCCTCCACCCCATGACACACGGAATTTGGGGGGAGGGAAGGAAGAACTCAGGGTATGTTAAGAAACCTTCCCAATTGCTTTCCTGGGAGTTGGGGCGGTCGGGACTGGAATCTTACTATAGCATCTTCTTTTTAGAAGCTGAAAGAATTTTAGGGATAGCTTTATTATTATTTTTTTTTCTATGGGAAAACTCAGTTTTAGAAAATGGAGTAGAAATGTTTTCCAATTAATCTTTTCATTGGAATCCGGACCAACTTTCACTTTCCATAGCTGCCTGGTGGCTTCACTATCGAGTGGGGTGCCCTCTTTTCCTGAGGAAGGTCCTGTGTCTCCCCCTCACCCCCCAGCTCCAAGGGCTGTGGGGCCCAGAGCTGGAAGCTCAGGAGCTCTGTGCTTCCCCAGAAAAGGGCACGGCTCTCTCGGCAGCCTGAGACGCAGACGTGCCGTGTCTACCTTCTAGCAATACAGCAGGGGAAATCAATCCTGTCTAGCACAGTGCTTTATCATTTTCTTTCTTCACTATTAAAATTTTCAGCCCCAAATAGGAAGTGTGGGGTGAGAGCACACATTCCCACAGGATGAGTCTGTGCCCAGCAGTGCCCAAAGCCCCACATATGCCCCTGTAGCCCCTCCTAACCCAGCCACACTACGGCAGAACTCAACCGCTAACTGCTCTATAAACTCCTCCTGTACCCCATCGTTGCTGTATGGTTCAACTACTTTAAAAAACATACTACAGATATTTTGTGGTTTAGCAAGTTTAGGGACTCCAGAAGAACAAAAATGCTTTAGAAACTGAGATGAATGCAGAGATCTAAACATCATAAGCACCAGGCCTTTTAATATGGAATCTTGTTTTTCCAAAATAATGAACACAGCCGGTAACGACCAAATGGGGATTCTGAACATAAATATATGGTTACTATTCTCAATAAAACTGTTCTCAAGGGCAATCTCTAGAAATGATGCATACCTCGGAGATACACGTTCAAGCGAAAAAAGGAAAAAAAAAGGCTGCACCCAACAACCACACTGTATTTATAATCACGTTCCTAAACACTATAAATATTATAACTAATGTGATATATGTTTTGTGATTAAATGGGTGGATTAAAACATTGAATTTAAAAAGCCACAAAGAAAAAGAGATTATCTTCTATTATGCCACTTACAAGTTTTGTTCCATTGGCACAAATACAAATTTGACAACTGTATCATTACTGAACGCGGTGACTAAATGCCAGGATATTAGCTTTGTAATTTTCACCTGAAATCATTGTATAATCATACTGGCTTGCTAACCTTCTTTTTATTAAATGATTTTTTTTCTTGCTCTCACTGTAATAAGTTAATTTAATGCCTTTTTCCCACTTCCAATTTTTATTTGGTAAAGCAGGAAATCAGATAAGTCAGAACAATATTCAAGAACACACACTCTTTTTAAAAAAATTTCCCCTGTACTTGGCAAGGATTTACATATAATTTGGTTGCAAATTCAGAAATCAAATGCCGCTTTATTCAGCAAAAATAAGAGCACTCAGGTAATTCCACTGGATATTATTCAGGTTAGATTGTTTTTGTCTATTTGCTATCATATTATTCAAAGTAAATAATAATATTTTTTACAGTATGCTCAAATTATCAACAAGAAAACCCGGAAAATTTACATTGTTGATGAGCACTGTGATGGATAAGTTTCCAGGAAGAAAAACTTGGTTTTCGCCTGTGGGCCACAGCCATGCCTGAGGTCAGATGTTTGAAAATAAGGTCTAGGAAGGCTGTTGCTGTACTGGGATGTTTACAGTGTCAGCCTTATACAGTTATTTTTTTCCTGATTTCTCCCCAGATCCGCCTAATGGGAATGGAGCCGGCAACTTCCTGCTGCCTTGCTTTCTCCGCCAGCCCCTGGCCCACAGTCCAGCCTCAGAAGGCTGAGGGGGGTGCTTCGGTTTCGTTTCTTTTTTCTCAACGGGTCGACATTTTAAATTTCTCAGTATCCAAGGCATTATGAGGACTTAGGAAACAGATGCATTTAATCTAATTAAAGCAAGGACGGCGAGTGAGTGAAAAATTACATTTTCACTTGGGTTCTGAACATTCAGTGGCACATCCAAGAATAATGATGTTTTTAAAGCCAGCCCAATAAACTTGAGATTGCAAGTTTTCGGTGGCTCCTGGATAAGATGCCACTTCGATCATCCTAGACAATGTGCCTTTTGAGGAGCTGCTCAGCAGCTTTGGGGACTCTGGATAAAGGCAAACCAGGCTTATGATTTTTTTTTCTTTTGCCTTTGTTTCAAAGTAGTTTGCAGGTTTGAGAGTCCATTTTCATAGGCCTGTTTCATGACAACATACGCTCCTCCTGCATGATGGGTTTATTTTCACTCTCAGTTATTTATACGCAACCTCTAAGCATCAATCCACCTTGGACGAACATACACGTTTATAATTTTCATAGAAATAAAACAGCAAAAGATAATTCAAAGTCAATAGGGTCTCAGGCTGGGCAAGGAAATGTGGGCAGGCACCCGTGAAAAGGGTTCTTTCCTTCTGACATGATGAAGCATTTTTCAAAATCTTTTGCTTTCTTTCACTGTTTTTTGTCAAACTTGGCATTTGTTTACCAGCAACAATAATGAAACTCTGACCGGGGAACAAGCCAGTTTGAGGACAAAAGCGTACACCGGACACTGCACTAGCACACCCCACCCAAAACAGCAAACAAAAAAAGCCCAGCGTGCTGGCACCATTTTTCCTATCTTCTTTCCTTTCTTTTTCAATGTAAAGAACATACTTAAGTGTGCCTGCCTCTATGAGTGATGCACGTCGTGCTTTCATGGTGCCAGCTCCACACGCGTGCAATCACATGTCTGGTTCTAAACCTGTGTAAGCAGCGCTTTGTCACCTTTAACATGCTTTGGAAGTCTACACATTCATGTTTCATGTTGCGGTGCCTGCGTATGTATCTCAAAAAGAAGTCTAACAACCCTGAAAGCATTCTTAAGGGGTTAATTATTACTTTTCAATCAAAAGGAGCGCATAAAACAACTAGAAGTCTATGACAGGCGTGTGTTCAATCATATATGAATATATTGTACATAATATTAATAAACAACATGCTAGTATGAAAAATTTCCCCTTAGGAATGAGGAATTACGATTAATGTTTTCCATTCCAAAGTAGTAACAACACAAATCTGAAAATATGTATTAAGGATGACGGGCCGGTATCTCTGATTATATATGCATCTATCAAATGCCAAAGCTAGATTTCTGACTTTAAATGAGGAATGAGAAAGGGCACCAAACTAAATTTTTAAAAAATAAAAATTACCATTCCAGAAGTGGGTGCTGAATTAATTTTAGTCGATCACTTCTACAATTTCTTAAATGGAATAATCAGAAATTGGGAAATTAACATTTTTCTAAAAAGTTTATGTGCTACTTATAATATTTTATTGTACAGGTCTTCAGCGGGCTAGGTAAATTCCTCTAGAATAAAGAAAAAAAAGAAAGGAGAAAAAACTGATTTTGAACTCAAATGGTTTGTTGTTAAGTTGCAAGGGACTGCAGGAACTTTTTACTAAAATCAAGATTTCACAGATTACTTCTTTAAAATTACTACAACAAACTTAAGCTGCCCGCAAATGGAACTCATGCTGAAATTGGGATTTGGTTTTGGGGGATTGTCAATTACAAGTTGTTTGGCATTTGACCACACTGGTCTTATTTATTGAGAGACTCCCATTTTATTTTTAAAAAATCAAATGTGACTTCACACAACACAGGTGACTAATTTATATATAAAACCAGTTTCATTTTCCTGACTATGTCCCAGTATCCTAGCTTTTAGATCTGGTTAACTTCAAGGTTAAGGTCAGATTTTTCATAGGCACCCTTTCTACAGAAATACGAGAAGTGTTTGAACTGAACTTATCACTACAAGACAATATTTAGTTGCTGTCCAAAAAATGCTAAAGAAGAAAACTGATGCTTTTTTGTTTCTTGCTATTTCATAGGCAACTTTTGGTATAATTCCTAATTTCAAAAGAACATGAAGTTCATTTTTTTAACTCCCCAAAAAAGTGGTACTGTAAGCAACCAGACAAGAAGGGACACTGACCTTGAAAATGAAAGTCTACATAATATTTACATGATAAACATATTTTTAAAATCGATTTCAAAGTAATCAGAGACGTGGATAGGTATTTTCACTATTTTCACTCCTTTTTCGCTTGGTTTTCAATGATGCACAGAGGCAGGGGTTTTTGAATATCATCAAAGGTATGTACCTTTGCTAATATCTTATCCGTCAATTTTTCAAGTCTGCATTCTAAATATACTGCAAGATGCTGCCCGTTGACTTTCTGTCTGAGAGGGGGCAGCGGACTCAGAACCGCACGCTCCTTCCCTCACTCTCTCGACTTCTCCAAAACTGGAAGTCTCTCACACGTAGAATGCCAGAAATTTATAGAAGGACTCCAAGGCTCCCTGAGAAACTTCTCGAGTTGGGAAAAACGTTGTCAACGCACACCTGGACCTACAGATTCGGAAAAAGTAACCGGCTGTAGCCAAAAACCAAACACTCAACCACCCGAACACAGTCTGCAAGAAACACAGGGTTCTTTGACGTGACAAGAAGAATTATAAATAAAATAGCTCCAAGGCAGACAGGCTGAATGAGCCTTTTAAGACAGCCTGTTGGTGCCTCAAACTTTAATACTTAGAATATCAAATGTTAGGTCCACGAGGATAGCATCCTGGGATATGTGTGTGTGTGTACGCATATGTATATGTGTGCATAAGTGTGTATATGTAGGTTTGTGTGTAGCGATAAATGTTTTATTGCCATTATGGCCTGGGGGCTGATCGAGGGCCTGGTGGAACGCCCCTAGCCCAGAGAAAGGAGCAGGCCCTACCTGCGTTCTCCCTGGGTTACTCCCTTCCTCATTACACGTAGGCAAACACCAAAAGCCAGGGAAAGCATAACTGCTGTAGATAACAAGGGCAGATCTCAGATAGAGAAAAGCTTTCTCTGCAATAAAGAATTATTTTGTGAATGGTAAGCTAGGCTGACCTCATTCATCATCATCAGGACAAAGCATAAGCAAGCCGGTGTTGGGAGCGCGGCGCGGTGCGGCACCAGGGCGCCGAGAAGGTGTGCCCTCTGCCAGGCAGCTCTGGAGGCCGCACAATCCGGTCCCCCAGGAGAGATGGCCCAAGTGTGTGGACCGGGCTGGGGTTTGGGCCCAGCAGACGCTTACGCAGTCCAAGCTAGGCAGGGCAATGAAGGGCTGCAGACGACAGGCTTGGACCCCGGGACAAACACTTAGGGCTCTCAGGCGTATGTCCCAGGGGGATCTCCAAACCGTCCACTCCAATCCCCCAAAGTGGGGGCCAACTCGTTGTCATGTTCGAAGGCCTTCAGAGGCCTGGGATGCTCTCTGTTTCGACTCCATTTCTCACCGTGTTCAGCCCACCTCTTTCTTACAGCCAATGCAGAGGATTTTGACACCACGGTTCAAGTCAACAAAATCATCCTGATCACTTAGTAAGTGCCCGGCACCATGTCAATCACTAACCATTTGAATCCTAAAACAACGGCCTCAGAGTAGAGGGTTTTTCCCTAAGGTAGTAAAGACAGCACCTCACGTGTGCAGAGCAAACACTTCATCATTTACACAACGTGTTCTCACCTCGCCTCACGTGACTCTCCTGGCCCGTGCAGCAGACAGAACGAGAACTCTCTTAGCTCTTTAAAGACTGGGGAAACTGAGGCCCAGGTGAGTGGTGTCGTGACTAGGCCTGATACCACACAGACTTGGGACCCCGACTGCTGTGTACACACATGCACTTTGTTATTTTTGTTTTTTTAAGGAAAACATCACCATCCATCCCTTCATACTCATACACACATAGGCTTATTTTATTTTACGAACAGTTTCCAGGCAAAACAGAGCCCCATTGAAATTTAGGTCCCACAAATGCCTTACACCGGTCTGGCTTTGGGAGCTCTCCCCCCATCTTCCCTGCAGTGGCTTCCATCGTCCGAGGTGCCCACTGTCCCTGCCAGGTGCATCCTGATCAGCCCCTAGAATTAGACTGGGGCAAATAGACCTTGGGTATAAAATCACAGACACAATCGCCCCACGAGAGTCCTTATCACAAAGCTGCTTTGCCTGAGCTGAAAGAGCACAATAACCCCGTCCTCTATCCTCGTCTGCCGGGCTGCCAGTCCC
This sequence comes from Pan troglodytes, assembly GCF_028858775.2. Taxonomy (NCBI): domain Eukaryota; kingdom Metazoa; phylum Chordata; class Mammalia; order Primates; family Hominidae; genus Pan; species Pan troglodytes. Next base: position 48,060,212 of record NC_086016.1, on the reverse strand, counting down.
TGCAACCAGAGCCTCCCTGGCCAGGCACCCGGGGTGGTTCCAAGCCCCACCTAAGCCTCATCCCTGCTTACAGCCCTCTGTGAACCTGGCAGGCACCTGCCCCATGGTCTCAATATCAAAGGCCGATCAGTGTTGAGGACAGCCTTTGAGAACCCTCACCATCTCATGTCTGCAAGCACTGCTGAGAGAGGGGTGGCGGGGTCCCCAGCCTGGGCATCAGCATTCCACGGAGGCAAACTTACACTGATCAGATTGGATTATTGCTCCTCAGAAAGGAGAAAGGCTACATAGAAGTGGTGGCCTCGGGAGGGATGCACAGAAACGAGGCAGGCGAGTAAAGAGGCACCGGGCTATTTGGCAGTCATTCTATGAAAGGCAAGAATCACAAGGCATGTCTCCCAAGGGCTTTCCTTCCCAGGTGGAGATTTGCACCGCACACCCAGAAGGTGACGGCCACACCTGCCTACCCCCACTCATGGCCCACGGCAGGACCCCTACCCAGCTCCATCCTCACAACAGCAGGGCATATCCGACAACTCCTGAACACCAAGTCTTCCCAAAGCCAAATTCCACGTTAGAATATTCCACCGTGCAATCAACAAGCTCAAAAACAAACTCAACATAAAAAAAAAAAAAAAGTCTTCCTGGAAAAGCCTAGCAGTATTTACAGCTGGTGAACAAAACTGAAATAAGTGAGAATCAGGTAGAGGGCCTTGCCTGGCGGGGCCAGGAACTGGAAGCCATTCCGCTCATCTTTGGAGGCAAAGGCTTTCAAGAAGAGTCCTTTCTGTGCTTTCCTTTTTGCACCTAATTACAAAAGAAAGTACCTTTTTAAAAATCAAACAGAACCCTTACGAAAATTACAAGTGCTAAGTCTCAAAAGCTTCTGGGGATAAACATTATAACCTTGTCCAACATTTGAGGAAAAAACGAAGAACAGAAAGACGTGAAATGGTCAAGGCCTGAATTTCGTGTCAACGGATGCATTCATGGCCTCAGCATCCTCCTCTGGCCTAGAACCGTTCCCAGGTGCTGGAAAGGTTGTGATGTGGAGGAAAAAGAGGTTGTCGGGGAGGGAGCCCACGTGCAGAGGGTCTGAAGGGTTCCGGCTTCCCTCACCAGGGGAGTGGGGTTCGCATAGATGGAGCGTCTTTTCTTTCCCGTGTGACAGGCTTCCAAGCAGAAATAAAGAGCAGAAAAAGAAAAACAAGAACTAATACACGTCTCTGCATCCCGGCTGTCTGAAATCCTTACTGGGCCTGCACAGGGACCCCGGGAGCAGCGTTTCTGCGGCCTCCCCCAACCCCGCTCCAGGGCACAGGCACCCACGTGGCCGCGGGAGTGCGTGGGGACCTTGCGCGGACCAGGAGCACCCGGCCCCGGGGCGGGAGGTGCGGGCCAGTTTCAGCCGGCCAGCTCCGGACCTGGGGGGGCACAGGGCCCAGGCCCGCAGCGGCTCTGAAGGCAGGGAGGCCTCGGTGCGCCTCCTCCAGGCAGCCCCAGGGCGGGCACGCGAGGCAGGGCCGAGTCCGGCACCAGGCCTGAGGCTCGGGGTCCGCGGCGGGCGGGGAGTCCGGTCTGCAGCGGGGCGGGGCGGGTCCCCAGGGTTCGAACCGAGGCCTGGAGTCGGAGCCTGGGCCCGGAGCCGCTGCAGAGGGTCCGGGCCGGGGCCGGGGTCCGCCTGGGCAGGGACGAGGGTTCGAGCCGGGGTCCCAGGCCGGGGTCGGGTCGGAGTTGGCGGGCGGGTCCGGGGCCTGCGTCCGAGGGCGCGTCCCAGGCAGAGTCCAGGGTGCGGTCCGGGCAGAGGCGGCGGCACGCGCCCCAATTAGCCGCAGGCCGGGCGGCGGGGCTGCCCCATTGAGGGCGAACAAAGGGCGCGACCCCGGGGTCAGGAGTCGCGGGCTGCGGCCGCCGCTTTGTTCGGCGCCTGTTTACTTTGCCCAAGCGGAGCTCACAATATATTGACTAAAGCGGATTAGGGGGTCGCGCCCCGGAGGCCCAGGCGGGCTGCGGGAGGCTCCAGGGCCCGCGGGACCTCCCAGCCGGGCGCGCCTGGCCGAGTCGGCCCCTTCCCCGCCGCCCGAGCGTCCCCAGCCTCGCCTCCGCCCCGCTCTGCCGGGGAAACTGAGGCTCCGGCCGGGCGGGCCCGGGAGAGGGGGCTCTGCGGCCGGCGGGCAGCCCGGGACCGCCCCGGAGCCAGCCGGGAAGTGATGGGGTTGCCCGGGGCCCTGCATTTTAAAGAATTCTGCCCGTCCCGATACCGCAGGTCCTGGGAATCCATTTTACAGTGAAGCAAGTCGCACTTGCCTGAAGGCTAGGAAATATTAGTTGGAAACACGGACAGATTTTTCCGTATAACAAAATCCTGGCACATTATGGTTAAGAAAGAAACTTCTAGTCTCTTAACGCAAGCGATGCCCTCCTGGCGTGAATAGGCAGGTGACCTAAGAGTGCAGAGAAATATTTTAAGGGCAATACAAGCTTACGAAAATAAATGTTTTCTTTCTTTTTTTAAAAAAAAGAATAAGACAACTGATGAGTCTAAATAAACCACTAGGATTCCCACTCAAAGACCACAATTTATTAATCTGATACTATGAATCCAGGATCTACGGACTTCTCCAGTAATTAACTTGCAGAATCTTTTACGTTGTCCCTAGAAAACCAAACAGGGGAAGCAGAAAGCCCCAACTGAAAATCAGGCACCATGTCTCACCACCGGAGGGTTGTCATCCAACCAAGGATCCAAGAAGAAGACGGGCCTTTTTCCACCCTTCTTAAGGCTATTGTTTAGGGAACAAAAACACTTCCCGAGTCCACACAAAATCTTAATTGAGATTTTTCTGTCCTGGTGTACAAGTATATGTGTTTGGTTAGAAAACTCACATAGTATTGGATTAATAAGCTACCAACATATAAATCTTTTATTAAAGAAAGAACAATATTGACTTACTATTCCTATTTGTTGGTCTAACGAATACTTCTGCTACGTGTATCATGCATCCCCAATGACTGAAAGAAAGCATGCCATTTGTCTCTATTTGTCTATCTTCCTATAATGAGTCTTTAAAAATAGTTTTTCTCTGATTATAAAAATACCACGTGTTTAATGAAGGCACAGGAAAGTGTAAATTATACGCAATTTAAGAATAAAATATAAAGACAGATATTTAAGATATAATTTCAGTAGTAAATAAAAAATATGGGTTAAGTATAAAATACACACAAAAAGGAAAATTCACCTACATGCCGCAATCCAGAAATAATATTCTGTTGTATTTCCCTCCCAACCATTGTTCAGCACACATATACATACACAGACATGCCTTACATATGTATATACTGTAGGAAGGTGTTGTATCCCGTACACACCCATACCATTCCAAACTTTTTGTCAATACCATTTTATTATTATTTATTTACTTACTGAGATGGAGTTTCACTCTTGTCACCCAGGCTGGAGTGCAATGGCGCAATCTCAGCTCACTGCAACCTCCACCTCCTGCGTTCAAGCGATTCTCCTACCTCAGCCTCCCGACTAGCTGGGATTACAGGCACAAGCCACCACGCCCGGCTAATTTTTGTATTTTCAGTAGAGACAGGGTTTCACCATGTTGCCCAGGCTGGTCTCGAGCTCCTGACCTCAGGTGATCCACCCGCCTTGGCCTCCCAAAATGTCACCACCGTTTTAACGGTGACACAATGTTCCATTATTTCACTATGGGATAATTTACTGTCATGTCCCCTATGATTCCCTATGTCATGTCTTGCTAATATTTGTATACTGTAGTGAACACTGCAACCTATGATCTTGCCTATGAAGTTTGTCTGCAACTTGGGTTATTAATAAATCTCAAATGATCTATTGTTAAGACGTTGAGGCCACTGCATTATTCTAAGCGGGTAAAGGTAGACCCCATAGACTTCATTTCTCCTATCATGAACGTACCCGGCTATTCTAGAAATGCCTTTGGATCAGTCACTCAGAAGGCAATAGGGAGGTCTGTGTGGTTCCCCCTCCAGAGGCCTGGTTCTGTGGAACTTTTTCCTGATGGACTTGTGGGGTCGGCCAAGGCACGTGCATGATTGTGACATGGTATTGGGGGATTGTGCCCTTGCACTGAAGTTCCGGTGGATTTCTGCCTACCAAGCCACTTGGCACTAACCCCCAACCACGCGGCGGGTGTAAGTCAGGGCCATAAAGCTGAACACCTTGGAAACATTATCCCAGCAGTTCCGATGAAACTTTGCACGTCTAAGAAGCGGTTTGTTTGATTTGGCCCAAGCATCTTTCTTTGCTTAGAATTCAAGCATTGAAGCTGCTTTTTACACTCTCTCAGCACCCCCCTCCCAATCCGTGCTGCAGTGTTCCCGGGTTTTCTGTCAGGGACAGCCTGCCTGCATCTTCCCACCTCCCAGCCCTCTCCTGCACGGGAAGGCCTAGCGCGCTCACCTCCACAGCTCGGGCCCTGCGAGATAATGGGTTTCATGCCACTCACTCCGGCTCCCTGATGCCCTGAGCCCACCTGCAGGCCTGGCTTTGCCGTGGGGCTGTGCTGGCCGTGTGTCTGGGCTGCCCCAACCGGGCTCCCAGCACAGCAGGACAAGGAGGCTGGGTGCCGTGGAGCCTGAGGTCTTCTCCCTGAGCACCCAGACCCTGAGCCGGGCCCTCCTGAAGGAGGCAGCAAGAGAGAAAGAACTGCCACTGAGGACCAGAGGGGCCAAGGCGACAAGGAGGACCAATCACAAAAGCCCACGGAGTTATCTGAAAATAGATGCTAGGAGAATTGATGAAAGCCGCTCGGCAGAGAGCAGAGCCTGGAAGGAAACACAGGAAAATGTGACCAGAGCTTGTCTCTGCGTGGGAGAAAGGATGAATAATTTTTCCCTTATGTGCATTTTTCTGTATTTTCCAAATTTTCTATAGTGAGCATATGTTGCTTTCATGATCAGAAAAGGACTATATTACTGATATGATTCTATTTATTATAAGTCAAATAGATATAATTCATTATGAGAATGAAATGAATTATTGTTAACAGTTATGAGATTAACATAAACAATCACTGTCATGTATTGCCAGAAAAGTTATTAAGATGATAGCAGTTGTTCTCGTGTCTCCAGCACATCCCCCTTCAGAGAAACTTTCAAATAGAAAATGAAACTGGGCATCTCTGCTATGCAAATATTGGTGGCTGTTGTCATATTCCTGCAACAGCCCTTGACAGTGGGCTGGGCTGGGTGCTGTTCTCACTTTAAATCCGGGGAGCTGAGGCTTGGAGGAATAAAGGGAACAGCCCCAGGACTTGAACAGAGCCCTTGGGTCACCCATGTCTCTACTGCAGCTTCCAGGCCGTTTCCCCTGGGGATCCAATGTGTTTCCTGTTGTCCCCAATCTTTTAAATTTTTTTCCATTATTAGAGTTAGTACCAGCAGCCAGGGTGGAACTGCAATTCGTGAAGATTGCATTGGCTTGCTTTAAAAGAATGGTATCTGTACGGGTCCCTTAACCATTCGAGGGGCACCGTCGGGCTTGTGGGTCATGCTGGGAAGTGGCCCGGCTGCCTGTGACAGTTTCTCAGCCAGGCAGGGACTCTTTTCCACACGATGACATTGGAACTGAATGCCACACTCCTTCTCCTTGGAAGAAAAAATTGTGTGTAGGACAAGGACTCAGGACATGGGTGTGGAAGAATCTCTGTGGTACGAGCCCAGCCTGGAAGAACTCTCAGGTCAGAAACACCCCTTTTCTGACCTTATTTTTGAAAAGTGGGCCATTTCCAGCCCCTAATAACGGAGGGGGACCAATCTCCAAATTCAATGTACTTCATCTTAAGAATCTTTCTTTAAAAGTGAGTTAAAAGGCAAACTGGCATGCTGTTGTCTACTCTAAAAGGCAATTTCTAAATTTGGATTAAAAAAAAAAATTGTACTCTAGCTTGAAAATCCAGTGGCTCTCAGAATGCAAGTAAGATACACCACTCTTTGTGCTAAAATCATCTTAAGCAGTTTAAAATAAATCAAAACAAAACGATGTGAGCCGAGCATATGTCTCCCATCCCTTGTGTTTTGAAGGCCGAGTGGGCCAGGCTGCCTAGCACAGACCGGTTCAGTCCGAGAGCCGCCTGGGCCCAGATCTCGGCAGTCAATGATTTTGACAGAGGGCCACAATGTCTCCTGGACCAGAGAGACCTGGGTCTTTTACTTTCCAAAGATGGCCTCGGTTCTAGACGAGGATTAAATTATAAAATAAATCATTACGGAACATAATCAACAGGTAAGATGAATAAATTGAAGACATTTATTTCCTCCAAGAAAAATGTCTGGCACTTGGAATTTTTAAGCTGCAAGTAGATGTACACATTTTCAAAAGATCTTTCTTTTCCTTCGCTTCCTCACACTGGGCACAGCAAAACATCTCTGCCTTCTAAAATAAAAACACATGCCACTTTAATTTAGCAAAGAGAAGCCAGAATGCAGAATCTTTGCAGAGATTTTTTTTTTTTAATTAAAAAGAGAGACTGACAACTTCATTTTATACCTTTTCAGGGGAAGTGACCCTCCTCCCCATGGGTCAATAAGTTAACGCCAAATCGCGGCAAAACGGCGAATTCCATCTCAGGCTCTAGAAGCTCAATCTAGAAGGAGAGATTTTAATTGTAACCCCTAAACAGCAAATGCTGACATTTGTCTTGCTTTCAGATAGTCTCCAGACTGGGCCAGAACATGACTAATTTATTTTATCTTATCCATCTATCTAGGCACAGGATTAAAATCTTTATATCAGTCTGTTCACTTTAAAATGTGCAGTTACAGACACCAGCTTCAGGGCCACTCCTTAATTTTTCACAGTTTTGGCTTTTCATTGTTTCCAGAAATGCACAGTCCTTGAATGGCGAATACTCGCAAATGCTGATGAAATCTTTAAGTGAGGAGCCTCTAAACTAATATGAAAATCTCCCCTCTCAGGCTGCGTGGACGCTGCCCAGCCACGGTGACGGAGCTGTTCCAATGCCTGCTTCCCGAGACAGGCCCATGAAATCATGCAGGCTTGAGCCCGGCTTCTAGAAGGAGCACGCCTCTGGCCAGGGTGGCTGGTGGAAACCAGCCCTGGCCAAGGGAGCCCCGGCCAGGCTGCCAGGTAGGCAGCAGGCGGCAGGGGGTTAATGTGGGGAGCGGGCAGGGGTGGGGTGGGAAGCCAGCTGGGGAAATGGGGGCTGCAGGGCCCAGCCCGACCAGGCACAGACACAGGGGGCTCTGTCTGCTTGCCCGCTGCCCTGGCACTGTGACTAACCGCCCCACTATTGTGAGTCTGAAGTCAGCCCTTTGTGTCGTCCCCTGGCGTCTGGGAGCACAGCCGAAGAACCCTTTCCAGCAGCCCCCCTCATTCTGGAACCTGCAGCCCCAACATCCATTCTTTCAGCTCTCAGGGTTGCTGGGGGCTGATGAGCCAGTGGAAGTATCCCTTTCCCTGGCCAGGAAGGGCCACCAGCAAAAAAGAAGCAGAAAACCAGTCTCCCCTACTCTGGGTGGGGAAGTGGGGGGCACAGGGGCCTACTAAACCTACGTGACCGCCGTGGTAGCTGCTCCACACGCAGCAAAGGAGCCGCTGAAATGGGGAGAGGCCAAATCGAATATGGAAAAAATGGCAAAATATCCCGTTCACAGTTTCATACGAGCAACACACTGAAATAGGATTTTGGAAATTTATATTAGATTAAAATGAATTTTAGTACTAAAGTGAATCTTACCTGCTTATTTTCACTTTCTGAAAATGTGGCTATTAGAAGATGTTAAATGACAGATGTGGCTTGCATTTGTGGCTCGCGTTGTTTTGTGTGAGCTCGTGGGTTTGGGGGTGCTGGGACCTTGAAGGCTGCTTTCTCCTAGGGAGACAATGGCACTCCCTACCCATCATTGTCAGGAATACCAGGCCCTTGCAGCCACACTGTCTCCTGACCCTGGCCTTGCATTCCCTGTTTTGAGAATTGGGACTTACACACACAGGTGTCTAGGAATCCTTTGTCAAACACTGGCATGCACACGAGTATGCCTGCACAACCCCGTGCACATACATGGACACGCACAGACAGACACAGCCCTGGCTCCTGTCCACCGCAGGCTGGAGCAACCTGTCCCAGCTAGCCTTCGTGGACGCCAGATTCACAGGGCACCCAGATGCCCTCCAAACCCCCCCTGGACCCAGACATCTGACCCTTTGTCCTGGGACAGACAGGACCAACCCAGGCCACACCCGCCTTTCATGGGCCGGGGCACTTTTGGCTTCCTGGTTCCCTTCCTCCATAAATACTAAAAATTCTATTTTATGACTACATCAGACTAAAGGCCAATAAAACCAGGTCGAATTCATTGTCATATATTCATTATTTTTATAGTCATTTTTTCTTCTGATTTTAAAAGAAATTAAAATGAAAACATTTCATGGGCCCTAGGCTCTATGCCTCGTGGGCTTGTGGGCCCAGACCATCCCTCTGAGCTCCCATGCCCAAACCCATGCCCCTGAGTCTCACCCAGCGAGGAGCACAGGGGGCTTGCCTGCCGTTTGTCCAGTGACCAGATACCTTCTGAACTCATTCCTTAAGTCCTGCCCTGAATATACAGTGTGTGAATCCCTCACCAGATGCCAGAAAACGTTCCACATTATTTTTAAAACAGAAGTCAGTCAGGAGGAAGGCCTGGGATGCCAGTGTGGTTGAAGGCCCCAAGTCAGTGGGAGCTAAGACCCCCACCGGGTACAGGGCTGGGGTCTCCAACCGGGGACCTGGACACCATGTTTAACACCAAGAGGAGGCCAGCAAACAGGCGTGCTGCCCTGGGTAGCGACTGGTACCGTGAGGTGCAGCCTCCGAGAGCACCAGGCCCCTTCTGCCTCCCACCCTCCACCCCTGCTGCAGGTGCTGCGGGGCCCCCGGTTCCGGATGGAGGTGCAGAGGAGGCTGGGCTTTCCGGCGTCCCCCAGAACCGGCATCGGCTGCTCTGGCCTTTCCCTTCCCAGGGTGCCACGGCGCCAGGCCTGGGCCCAAACCCTGCTCAGGAAGGACGGGCCGGTGCAGGAGATGGTTAAAATTCTGCATCCTTTTTGCATCCGCCTCCAGAGGAAGCGCTGCTTTCTCCCCCCCCCACCCCCCCCCAACCCCCCCACCCCGCGAAGCAGGAGGAGGGGGGAAAAAAGCTGAGAGCAGCAATTTGCAGGCCTTGGGATGTTTTTCTCCTTGACAGCCCCGGGCCCCGCCTCGCTCCGGCCCTTCCTCCGACTGTGCGGCTGGCCCTGTGGCCACGGCTCGGTGTCTGCCGCTCCTGCCCGGGCCCCTCTGCACACGCGTCCTCCCCTCGGCGGGGAGGCCGGCTAGGGGCAGGCGGGCAGCGATGCCTGCGTCGGCCACAGCTGCCTGGCACTGCCCTCCTTTGTGCCTGCCTCCTCTGCCAGCCTCCGCTCCAACCTCCCCCCCCCCCCCGCAACGAGGCCTGCTCCTGGGCCCGGCCGCAGGGCCCGTTGCCCACAGAGCGCCCACCCTGCGCCCACCCGGGGTGCCCTCACCTTCTGGGCCCCTGGCTCCTGGCCTCGGGTCCTGCTGGTGCCCAGGTCGCCCGGCCCCGTCCTCCGTGCTCCGCGTTTGCCCCACCCTGCTGCCCGAGCTCGGCGGCGAGCCTGGCACGGTGCCAGGCTGCCTGGGAGCCCAGCCCGGGCAGGGCGAACTTTCCAGCGAGGGTGTGTATGGGGGGGAGCTGCGGGGTGAGGGTGGTGCCAGGGGAGGGAGAGGGCCCCAGGTGCCCGGCGGCCGGCCCCCGGCCCCCAGCCCCCAGCCCCTGGCCGGCCTGCGGGGGCCTCCCCTGCCTCCCGTCCCCCGAGTCCCACAGAGGCGCAGACAACACGAGCGCTTGAGTCCCAGCAGCCATGTGCAGGAGCCGGCAAACAAACAAAAGCCCTTATTTATTTATTTAGTTCACACTCCCAGATAAGGAGGCGCCTTTTGTGCACATAATTTCACACACATCAGAACGGAGGCGATGCCACGTTACTCCCCACAGCCCGAGAGCCCCGGACAGCCGCCCGGCCCTCATGAATAATTGCATCGCCTCGGCCTGGGCATTTCCATATTTAAATTGGGCAGCAGCGTATGATTAATTAAGAAGGAAAAAGGCAAAAAGGAAGAAAAGCAGTGGGGGTGGGGAGCCGGACACTCTGGGCAGCGCAATGTGCCAAGGTGCCCGCGGCAGCTTAACTCCTCCCATGCCAGGGCCCAGGGGGAGGCCACAGCGGGGGCTGGGAGGGGAGGCTCCCAAGACCCTCAGCCTGGAGGGCGGCATGTCCTTGCCTGCTGTCCTGTGTCGAGTGCCACCCCAGCCTCACATGCTGCCTGGGGAAGGTTCTCTTCCTCCTGTTCGTATTCCGGGCAGCTCACCATTGCTCAGGTCAAAATGTGCCATGCCAGTGCTGGGGAAAGAGACACACCGAGGCCCCCCAGTGGGGCACTTCCAGCAGGAACTGACCTGTCTTTTGCCCTGCACAGCTTCACCCCACACCCCTGCCACATGCAAGCTGCAACGCTGCCCTGCCTGGGGAGGCTCTGCGGCCCATCCCCACTCTCACAAGCCTCCTCCTGCAAAGGGCTGGCTCTTCTGGCCCTGAAAGCAGCCGGCCTGTTCCGGGAGTGGGGCAGGAAGGCCTGCCACCCTTCTAAAAAGATTTTTGGCTAAGTGAGTGCCAGGAAAGACTATATTCCTAAGGCAAGAAGTGGCCCCGGATTTAGAGTCTGGCCATCACCAAGGTTTGGCCTTATTGTTTGCCATTTGTGTGGCCTGAGGCAGGTTATCTGGCCTCTCTGGGCCTCGGTCTGCCTGGTTGCAAAATGGGAATGATATGAATGCCCACTATTCCTGCCCTGTGGGGTCCCGGCGAGCAAGAGCAGCTCCTGGTTGGCAGAGAGCCTGCCTGAGTTCCCAGACCCATTGTCCTTGGGGTGGGCTGAGGTCTGAGCCAGAACAAGTCCAGATAGACCCAGGACCATGCAGCCCTGCCCCTGCTGAGGCCCCAGGACACTGGTCAGAAATTTGCTGAGAAAATAATCTGAATTCTTGTGGCCAAGAGTGTCCTAGGGCCACCAGGCCTGGCTTGGTTGTGGGGGGCCCATCTGCCCTTGAGCGTATGCAGGGGTGTGTGGAGTGGGAGGGCTCTGGGGCAGGACCAGCTGCCCAGCAAGAGCCTCCTAGGGGTCCTCTGGGGTCTGGGCAGCATTATTATCACCCCCCCTTTACAGCTGGGGGAACTCAGGCATAGAGAGTTCAGGAGCATACCTGAGATCACACCAAAGTGGGGGCCCTGGGATTTAAACTCAGAGCACCCCAAATCCCGTCCCAAGGCTTTTCTTTTCTCTTTTTGAGATGGGGTCTTGCTCTGTTGCCCCTGCTGGAGTGCAGTGGCGTGATCACCGCTCACTGCAGCCTCAACCTTCCAGGCTCAAGTTATCCTCCTGCCTCAGCCACCCAAGTAGCTGGGACTTACAGGCATGTGCCACCATGCCCAGCTAATGTTTTTTTTTTAACCTTTGTTGCTCAGGTTGGTCTCAAACTCCTGGGCTCATGCAATCTTCCTGCCTCGGCCTCCCAATGTGCTGGAATTACAGGTATGAACTACCGCGCTCAGCCCAAACCCAGGGCTCTTAACCACCCTACTATGTACTGTGCTGGCCCCCGGTCAAGGGAGAGAACTCACGTCAGGCAAAAATGTTTTACAGAGAGGCAGCTAAGTCTTTTCCACAGTGGATGACACAGTCCCCCTCACAAACCACCCCACAGATCCAACCCCAAGGATCTCTGCTTCTACGTGTGCCCATGGGGCAAGGGATGCAAAGCACCAGGCGATGGAGCTCAGAGGATGGCACTCTTCCAGAGAGCTGTGTGTCTCTGGGAAAGCTAACACACCTCTCTGAGCCTGTTGCTACAGCTTTACCATCAGCGATGTGACTGCAAGCCTTCTCAGCTGCCTGTCAGCAGATGCACAGGCCTGTGCACAGAGCTCTGCGGAGACCATGCCGACATCGCCGCACACCCACCCTCCTGCTCATGGGACAGACCATTCACACCTCCTTTACCACCAGCCACAGGCTTGTTGGAAGGAGCAGACTCTTCTCCACGGACAAGCCACTGCCCCTTTGAGGGCCTCAGCTTCCTTACCCTATGAGATGAGGAAACAGATCTTCCCTTCCCACGGGACTTGGGGGATGAAAAGGTAACCTCCATAAAGCTGCCCCTGGTGTGGGGAAGCCACCCCATAGATGACATTTCCCGCCCCCCCCCCCCGGCCCTCCCCCTAGGCCCAGAGCTCTACAGAGTCCTCAAGCTGGTGTCCCTCCAGGCTAAAACGCTTCCACCCCCTGGGCAGTGCACTACAGGGTGGTGGGGAAGGGGGCCATCTGTGGAAGAAACACAGGGCCTGGCCTGGGGTTCTGGGCAAGACCTCTGTGACCTCAGTTTCCCCAGATCCCTCCAGGTGTGACCTTGTAGATGACCTCTATTCTGGATTCACAGCTGCTAAGGAGGAGGAAGAGGACACTGAAGGCATTCCTTCAGTCCCCTGGGGAGGTTCAGATGCTCAGACTCCCTGATACCACCTTTCCTGGGCAGAATAAAGTCTCCAAGATGTCCAAGCCCTAATCCCTGGAGCCTGGGAAAGTGTTACCTCCCAGACCAAAGGGACTTTGCAGGTGTGTGATTGAGTTGAAGATCTGCAGTGGGAGGGTAGCCTGGATGAGCCACGTGTGCCCAAAAGCAGAGACTCCTTCCCAGCCGTGGTCAGAGACAGAACAAGGGGACGCTGCTGGCTTTAAAGACGGAAGAAGGGACGAGGAGCCAAGGAGTGCAAGTGCCGCCAGAGGCCAGAAAAGGCAAGGGATGGATTTTCCCCCTGGAGTTCCAGGAGGAACCAGCCCTGCCAACACCTGGATTTTAGTCCTGGGACCCCACCTCAGACATCTGACCCCCTTGACTGTAAGGTAATAAATGTGCGTTGCTTAAGCCACCTTAAGTCAGCCATAAGTTGTTACATGGCTGCCACAGGAAACTAGCAGGCCCTCCCCTCTGGCCCCAACATGCCCAGCTGCCTGTGAAGGGGAAGAAGGATGGCACAAGGCACGGCCCTCATCGATGTGTTCACACACCTTGCTCCCCTACTGAGCTGGCCCTGGGGCTGCAGACCTGATCCCTGCTCTCAGGAGCCTTCGCCAGCTGAGAGACGCCCGCAGAGCCTCCCCTCCACTGCGGAGGCTCGAACCTTCCCTCCTGCTGCTGCTGCCCCATCCTCTCCTCTTCCTCCTGCTGCTGTTTGTTGAGTGCTCCCTGTGAGTAGGCACCAGGCTAGTGTCCCAACCCCAGCCTCATAGGCTCAGCGGTCAAGCCAGCCGAGCAGCCACATTGTGGACCCCTGAATCCTGCCCACGGTTTGGCAGGACAAAGGGTCTTTTCTGCTTCAGAGTCACAAATGTGTCCTCCTCACAATAAGGGTGGCATGGAGGTCCCTGGGCCAGTGCCTCAGCCTATTGAGCCTGGGGTCCTTGTCTGTACAGGGGGATGAAGGTAGCACCTCACAGATGGCGATAAACCCAGCCAGTGCAGGGCAGGCAGTCAGCGCTCCAAACTCGCTTCAAGTCTTTGCCTATGCTGCCAATCAAGTCAGCTGTGGGAAGAGTCAGGTTTTTCTCTTGAAAGTCAGGGCCGGGCACGGTGGCTCATACCTGTAATCCCAGCACTTTGGGAAGCTGAGGTGGGTAGATCACAAGGTCAGGAGACCGAGACCATCCTGGCTAACACAGTGAAACCCTGTCTCTACTAAAAATACAAAAAATTAGCCGGGCATGGTGGCACGCGCCTGTAGTCCCAGCTACTTGGGAGGCTGAGGCAGGAGAATCACTTGAACCTGGGAGGCAGAGGTTGCAGTGAGCCGAGATCACGCCACTGCACTCCAGCCCTGGACGACAGTGAGACTCTATCTCAACAACAACAACAAAAAAAAGTCAGATGCAATGCCAGGGCTGTGGTGTGGGACGGTCACCGCATGAGGCATGGGGGCTGAGGTACTTGGCCAAGGGGATTTTTCAGAGACCACCCCAAGAGTCTTCTGGAGCCAAAATATCACCCCTAATGACTTAACTGGGAGCCCCACCACTAAAGCAGGGTTTCATCATGCTAGGAAGTAATCAGAAAAGTGCAGACAAATGTTCCTGGAAGTGTTGCCTACAATGGCGAAAACTGGAAATAACTGGGAAGAACCCAAGTGCCTGATAATAAGGGGTTAGTTAAGGACCTCTGTCCAGTGGAATATGCTAAATAGTCATGAAAGTTCATTTGCAAGACAGTGTCTTCTGACTTAGGAAAACATTGTGATAAAATATTAATGAAACAAGCAGAAGATAAAATGATACACCTAATAAGATGTTAATTTTGCTTAAAATATGTTTTGACAGACTAGGTGTGGTGGCTCACACCTGTAACCCCAGCACTGTGGAAAGCTGAGGAGGGTGGATCACCTGAGGTCAGGAGCTCGAGACCAGCCTGGCCAACATAGTGAAACCCCATCTCTACTAAAAATACAAAAGTTAGCTGGGCGTGGTGGTGGGCGCCTGTAGTCCCAGCCACTTGGGAGGCTGAGCCAGGAGAATCGCTTGAACCCAGGAAGCAGAGGTTGCAGTGAGCCGAGACTGCACCACTGCACTCCAGTCTGGGCGACACAACGAGACTCCATCTCAAAAAAAAAAAAAAAAAAAGTTTTGACAGAAGCTGGGTGAGGCCTTCCCAGTGGCTGTCTCTGAGTGTGCTTTCATAGGTGATTGACAAATGTTTTTCTTTTCTGAGGACTCAAAGTGTTCTAAAATGAGCGTGGAACATCAATGATGGCATTAAAGAAAAAAAAAAAAAGAATGGCAAAGACGAGGAGTTGTACTCCTTCACTGAAGCTGCCTTTGGTCCCTCCCTGGGCCTCAGCATGCGGCATGAACACGTGTGAGGGGCAGGGCTGGCTTTGTGGGTTTGTGACCCATACCACCGCACAGGGCCCTGAGCTTAGGAAGGCCCTGCGTTCGGAAGGGCCCCAAGCTCGTTTTAATTCGCACCATCGTCACCATCTTGTAATTCTCAGGCATTTTCAAACCAGGGGGCCACATTTTCTTCTTACCCTGGGCCCTGCAAACTCTATAGCCGATCCTGGTGAGGAACCCTGGGCCTCCGAACACCTTGACTTTTCTCTCCAGTTTCCTGAATGCCACAGCCGGCTTTCTGGGATAGGTTTATTTCCCATGCAGTGACTCCTTATATTTTGTCCAGGGTTTCCAAAATCGGGCCCAAGGACATTAACCTCAAAAAATCAAAGCATATATTGGCTGTCCCCCAGGACAGTGGCTGCCTTGTTAGGAGGTGGGTGGGGTCACTGGCACAGCCCTGGCATTGCTAAATGGGCTGTTGGCAAAAAGAGGAAACAGGGCTCTGTTCTGTAAAAACATGCATGAGCATTTGCAGTGCTTTTTCTGGAGACTGAAATCTTTCTGTACACCTCACCAAATTTTCAGAAATTTCTTATGAGGTATGTGTTTTCTCCAGTAAAACCAGGTGCCTCTGACTCAGGGGCACTGCCTATGGACCTGTCCTACATCTCTTTCTACCAGTTAAGGCTCAAGGATGCCTGGGTGACTCTGTCCTACAGCTTCTGCAGCCACACTGCCAGATAGGTGGTGAGCTGCCTGTCTCTGGAGGCATTCAACAAAGGCTGCACAGGAAACACCTTCTCTCTGGCATTAGCCTAGAGAAGCTCACCTGAGGGTGTCACTGCACAGGGTATCTGGCAGCTTCTAAGGCAGGACCTTGTCGTCTTATCTCTCTGTGCCCAGTACTCATGCAGGAGTATAGGTGTGGGGGAGGTGTTCAGTGACTGTTTCCTTTAGGGTACGGAAACAAGTGCCAGAAGGTGGTGAGGTAAGCGATGCAAAGTTGACATGAGATGCAGGAGAGAAATTCCTGAGCTGCCCAGAAGCAGGTGATGTGTGAGAGAAGCCAGCAGCCACGGGCCCCTGGAGCAGCAGCCGCTGATACTTAGTGCCTGCCGTGTGCTAGCGGAGTGATCGATGTTCACAGCGATTGTCACCGTTCTCCCAACAACGCAACTGAGACAGAACTCTTTTTGTTTGTTTTGTTTGTTTGTTTGTTTGTTTGAGACAGAGTCTCGCTCTGTCACCCAGGCTGGAGTGCAGTGGCGCAATCTCGGCTCACTGCAACCTCCGCCTCCCGGGTTCAAGCGATTCTCCTGCCTCAGCCTCCTGAGTAGCTGGGACTACAGCTGTGTGCCACCACACCTAGCTAATTTTTGTATTTTTAGTAGAGACAGGGTTTCATCGTGTTGGCCAGGCTGCTCTGGAACTCCTGACCTCATGATCTGTCTGCCTCGGCCTCGCAAAGTGCTGGGATTACAGGTATGAGCTACCACACCTGTCTGGCAGAACTCTTATTAAGCCCCTTTTATGAGTGAGGAAACTGAGGCCCAGAGAGGTGAGGTTACCCAGCTAGAATGAGGTAGCGCTGGCAGGTGAAGGCAGGCCTGCCTCAATGCAGAACTTCCCTATAAGCCCAGGATTTTTGGCATGCTGCGACTCTACTGCCTGGGACATGAAGAAAGTTCAAGTTCAGGTTCACTTTCTGCATCCTATCTTTCCTTCATTATACCCTGGGCGGGTATAGAAGCTCCCCCAGAGGGTTTGGGGATGGGGCAGGTCAGGTTCCTCATTTTAGGGAGATTTTAACTTTAAATGGGCTCAAGCAAGTGTTAGTTACCTGGACAGTTCATGCCTGTGGAGGCCGACCCTCCCTGTGGTGCTGGGTCCATGAGATACAGACTCTCCTGCCTCCCTGCTCCCCAGATCCACAGGGTCTCCTGCTCAAATCTTGGGCTGGGGCCAGGGTCACTAAGAAAGCTGCTTTCTTTGAACACTAACCAGTTCAGGCGTACAAAGGAGTTGCAGTCTCGGGGTGGGGGCATGGGTTGGGTTCAACCCGAGAGTGTTTCCTCTGTCCTGCAATGTGTTCAAATTTTGGACATTTCATGTACAAATCTGGATTTCTTCTGAAGTCAGAAGCTCTAACAGCCCCAGCCCTTATCCTCATGGCAGCAACAGGCTAGAGCCAACTGGGCACTCTGTCCCCTGCCGTCACTGCAAACACCCTCTGTGCTCCAACTGACGCCTGTAGGCTGCCCTGTGACAGCCCTGCCAGAGAGTCCAGGGACATGGTGGGGTGACCCACTCAGATTCTGGCTGGCCAGCCCTCTCGGCTTGGGTGCTCCCCTGAGGAGGACTTTGGGAGCGTAGGCACCCAGGGATGGAGGCAAGTTAGCAATGCTCTCTGGAAGGCTGGGGACCTGGCCACCACTGGGAGCAAGACCTGACAGATGGTCCCTGCTGTGGTTGGGGGCACCTGATCAAACTAGGAGGCTTGTGGAGGCCCAGGCCCAGGACAGGTCTGTGAGTTTCTAGGGCTTTGCCACCGCCGACTGGTGGGGTAGGTTTCTACCCCAGGAGTGCCCCCCAGGGATCAGACCAGGCACAGGGACAGAGGCCTTGTCTCAGGCAGAGAGAGTGGCATGCAGAGAAGCTAGCTGGAGGTATGGGCTGGGCCTGTTGCAGACAGGAATAGGGGAGGCAGCAGGGTCCCTCACCCGCTCCCCAAGGAACAGGCCCTACAGGGCCCCAGCTTCTCCTCCTCCCCAGGCCCTGTCCATGGCTGTCCTGTGACCCAGCACCTGCCAGGCTCACTTGGCACTGTGGTTACCCCAAGCAGAGCCGACAGGACAGTTGGTGGCCAGGGAGTCTTGCTCAGGGTGGTCACCCAGGACGGTCAAGGGAAGTCACTCAGGATGGTGCCGGGGGTGTGGGGGGATCAGGAGCAACTTCCACCTGAGCCCCAGGACCGGAGCATTGCAGCGGCGAGGGGCTTGCGTCCTTGTGCTGTAGGGGGTCCCTCATCCCACAGGCCCTCACCTCCTGTGCTGCCCCTGGGCAGCCTGGCCCCGGAGGGTCAACACCTGAGGGCCCGAGGGGCATCCATGCCCCCTCCTCCTTCCCTCCAGCCAAAGGTGGGGGGCAAAGCGCAGGGAAGAAAACACCAGGAGAAAACCAGAGAGCTCTCGGTTCTCTTTTAAGAGCCCTGATGGCCGCAGCGCAGAGCCCGAGGGGAGGGAAAATGTCGGGAAAGATTCCCTTCCGAACTTTGCGAGTCTTTGTTTGGGAGGCTGGGGGCTGACTTCGCCGGGCCGGGCCGCGGGCTCGGCCGTGCGCTCCGGTGCAGCGGCCGAGGAGCCCTGGCGCCCGCCACCCCGGGACACGCCCTCGCAGTCGAGCCCGGACCCCGACCCGGACCCCAGCGCCGCCGGGCGAGGGCGGGAGGGGTAGCGCTTACCAGATCGTCCCGAGCGCGCCGCGGTCCAGGCGGGCACAGCGCAGGGTCAAGTTCACGTCCGGCCCGCGCGCTGCCCGAGGTCCCCGGGCGCGGCTGGGGCGGCGGGAGACGCGGGAGGCCGAGGTCCGGGTGGCCGCCGCGGCCGCCCCCGAAGCGCTGCTGTCACCCCGGCCGCGCCCCCCAACTTTCTGCACAGTCGCGGAGCTGGAAGTTTCCGGGCTTCGCGGACACGCTGGGCTGGGTTTCAGTCGCGGCTCCGAGGTTGGCAACAAAGAGGGAAAGAAGGAGGAAAAGCAGGCCGGGGAGGGGAGGAAGAGAACCGCGCGGAGGCCGCGGCGCCGAGAGCCCCAGAACTTCCAATTCTACCCAGAAGCTTTTTTCGTTGTGTTTTTCTCTTAGGTAAACAAGCAAGTTCCACGCCCCAGTCCTGCTGGGGCCTTCGCCAGCCACCGCTCTGGGCTCATCTCCCGGCGCCTCCTCGGGGCACCTGAGTGTTTTAAGCCCACTGCCAAGTGTTTTGGACACAGGTTTTTTTGCGGGGTGGTGAGGTTGGGCACAAGATGCTTCCTAAAAGGTTGTTGGCACGCAGACCATGGCCCCAGTGACGGCGCGGCAGGCAGGGGCTTGGAGGAACACGCTGTCTTTGTCTCGTCCCCAAAGCACCCGGCCGTGGGTCACCCGTGATCCCTGGAGTGGAGGGACTGTTGTCACCCCTGGTGCTCCAGGAGAAGAGGTTCCATGCTGGGTCCCGGGCCCAGGCCCACGGTGCCCTCAGCCCGCAGTTCTTCACCTTGCGGAATGATTTGCTGGCCCGGCCCAGCGCCCCGGCACCACCATTTTCTGCCCTCTTTTCCCTGCCTGGCTTCAAACCCTCCCAGGCCAGGGTCCTGAGGAGACACCTGGGCTGGGGGAGGCAACTGAGTGGCCCCAGGCCTGGGAATCTGCAAAAGTGGCCAAGCCACATCTCTCGAGACTGCAAGGGCCCTGGAGGCGCTGGGAGGCACAGATCTGGCTGCCAGCTGGGCCTGAGGCCTCCCTTTGTCCGTCCTTCTTGTCCTTCCTCACCAGGCGTGTTTATGGAGAAGACACTCCGGGCCAGGTCAGCTCCTCCAGAGCACTATTTCAGGCTGGGGAGAATGCGGATTTTTTTTCTTGTTTTTTAAAGAAAAATGAACAAGGAGCCTGGTTGGGGATTGGGGTGGGAGGAATATTTGTCTTTTGTCCCACAAACGTGTGTGATGCTCCAAAGGGCTGGAGAACCTCTCTCTTAAGTGGATATTTTTCCCCTCAAACGACTTCTCCGACATGATCCTCTCTGAGGTTGGTCCCGGGCTTCCATACGTGATTCATGGAAGAGGTCTCAGCCCCAAGAGCCCCTGAGGGTACTGTCCACTCCCCCTGGAAACTTCCAGAACCTGACGTGGGGCTGAAGACATAGAGGTAATGGGGGTGGGCTGGTGGGGCGCTGGCTGGGACAATGTGTGGAGCCCTTGTTTTCAGAGCTACAGATGCTTGTCAGCTGACAGTCCGTTTCCAGCATCCACAGTGGACCTCCTTTGGGGGAGCATTTACCTGCCAATGAACCCCAAGATCCTTTCTCAGAGGCGGCGGGATGAAGTTTTCCTTTTTTTTTTTTTTTAGTTTATATATTTTATTTAAACCAATATATCCAAAATATTATCAGTTCAACATATGATCCAGATAAAGATTAATGAGATACTTTATATTTTCATACTAAATCTTTTTTTAAATTTTTGTGAGTACATAGTAGGTATAAACATTTAGGGATGAAGTTTCTTACTGTGTTTTCCCAGTAACAAGCACTGGCATCAGCTGTCATGATTTCTCCCCAAGGCCTAGGATGGTCAGCCTCGCACGCTCCACCGCAGAGTGACTGAAGCTCTATCGAGGTGTGGCAGGAGCGTGTTGTCATTTCAAGAGAATCTGCAGCCTCCCTGGTTTTTAATGAACGCTCCTATGCAGGGCCTGGCCCTTTCCTGGGGAGGGAAGCCTGGCTGTGTCTCCCGCTGCATCCTCACTGGGAACTTCATTCCTGAGCCGCGACCGCTATTTTTTGGATTGGAAAATGCCTTGGGAACGGCTCATCTTCCTGCGGCTTGAGCCCATTTGTTTTCTGACTGGTGGTCACTGGTGATTAGAGTGTGTCCCAAAGGGAACTGTCACCTTAGTTCTATCATACGCTATCAATAACTTGTCCAGGGCTGACTTTGTGGCTGTGCGGCCTGCCCAGTGGTAGAGGGCCGGTGTGCTGAAGGGCCCCACACTCAATGTTTGGCTGTCCCCGATCTTAAAATTCTTAGTCATTCTTGAACAAGGGAACCCATATTTTCATTTTGTTCTAGGCTCTGAGAGTTACATAATTGATTCTGACTTTGGCTGTTGGTCAACAGTGTCATAAGGTAAAATAAGGTAAAAATCTATGATTTTTATATTTCTTTTCTTTCTTTCTTTCTTTTTCTTTTCTTTTCTTTTCTTTTTTTTTTTTTTTTTTTTTTTTTGAGACACAGTCTCGCTCTGTCACCAGGGTGGAGTGCAGTGGCGCAGTGGTGCGATCTTGGCTCACTGCAACCTCCGCCTCCCGCGTTCAAGCGATTCTCCTGCCTCAGCCTCCTGAGTAGCTGGGACTACAGGTGCGCACCATCATGCCCAGCTAATTTTTGTATTTTTAGTAGAGACGGGATTTCACCATGTTGGCCAGGGTGGTGGTCTCGATCTCCTGAACTTGTGATCCGCCCACCTCGGCCTCCCAAAGTGCTGGGATTATAGGCGTGAGCCAACATGCCCAGCTGATTTTTATATTTCTTTTACTAAATTCTGTTTACAGAAATAATTCCAGATTCTATGTAAGATACAAATATTTTAACTGAAGATCATTGCATTTAGGGAAAATGTTCACCTTTAAGAGACAGGGGCTGGGCGTTGTGGCTCACGCCTGTAATCCCAGCACTTTGGGAGGCCGAGGCTGGTGGATCGCACGAGCCCAGGAATTCCAGACCAGCCTGGGCAACACGGCGAAACCCTGTCTATGCAAAATATACAAAAATTAGCCAAGCATGGGGGTGTGCACCTGTAACTCCCAGCTACTCCAGAGGCTGAGGTGGGAAGACTGCTCAAGCCCGGGAGGCCAAAGCTGCAGTGAGAGACCTTGTCTTAAATACCAACAGGCAGGAAGTCGTTATAAGCATAATACAATCCTGGATGTTGGAATCATCCCTGTCCAGCCTTGGCTCTGCCACGTGGGTGCTGAATGCTGCCTCAGGGACCCTGGTGCCAGCTCCCACCTGCAGGGTGTTCTGAGGAGCCAGCATGCTGGGAGGGCCTAGCAGGAGATGTGGCATGAACCAGGTATTCGATAAATAAAAAGTGCCTTTGATTGTCACGTTTATCATTTGACATGTAGGCACAGGTGCAGTTTGATTATTTTTAATGTAAGTCTATTTTATCTCTTCCCATTATAAAAGCAATACACACTGTTATAGACGGTTTGGAGAATTCAGGAAAGAAAAAGAAAAAGAAAAAAATTCCTCCTAGGCCCTCTGCTCCAGAGCCTCCAGCCGTCACATGACAGTGTATTTCTTTACAATTACAGAAATAGATACGTGACTGTTACATTTTGAAACTTTTTCTTTTACCTTGACTTATTTTTAAATAGAAACACTAGTGAGGCCC
Source organism: Pan troglodytes (assembly GCF_028858775.2). Taxonomy (NCBI): domain Eukaryota; kingdom Metazoa; phylum Chordata; class Mammalia; order Primates; family Hominidae; genus Pan; species Pan troglodytes. Next base: position 48,038,069 of record NC_086016.1, on the reverse strand, counting down.
CACAGAACTGAGCAGAACTAATGACCCCCCATGTGGTGGAATAGTTCTGAGCTGGCCACACTTTGGATGCAGCCTTCCCCGGCAAGTCTAAACCCAGTCTCTGTGGCTGCCTGTTCACAGGGACCGTGGACTGTGATGTTTACAGTACGAAAGCACTGGGAGAGAACGCTACATCACAAAGTGTCCTTAACCTGCTGCCGCCTCAGCTTTCCCATTTGTGACTTGGTTAAAAAAATTTTTTTTGACAGTTTTAAGCTCTTATTTTAATTTCCACAGGCTGTTGTAGAATCTGCTCAGCCAGGGAGGGGAAAGGAGTCGGCAATCAGGTCTCCTCCTGGGCACCTTTGTGAGGCCAGCTGGCGAGAGTGGGGGGTGACACTGAGGTCCCAGCAGCTCCAAATGCAGGCAGAGCCCTGTCCTCAGAGAAGGTCACAGCCTAGCCAAGCCCAGCCAGGTGGATGGGCCCACGGAACGCACAGGAACCTGGAACGGAGGTTGAAAGCAGGAAGCACAGTCTGTGACTCCCCAGCCCACTCTTCATTCGACCACTTGGGGCCCAGAAGCTTCAGGAAAGGTGCACAAGGTCACTGGGTCCCAGTACGCCAAACAGGAAGGTCTGGTCCAGGGACAGGGCTCTTCCCGACTCCCCTTAGCCACGCGCACCAGAAGTTCTGCAGTGCCCAGTGGGCATAGCAGTCCCCAAGAATGACCCAGCACTGAAGCTGAGCCAAAGAACTTGGGGAGCGAGCCACACCCCCTCACTCCCTCTTCGTCTGCTCCAGACTTGCCAGGCGGTTGCTTTTCGTGGGAACCGGGATGTCCTCACCACCCTGTCCAGGGCTGAGCCCCATGTCCCTGGCCTGCTACAGCTGGAAAAAAAAAAAAGAGATATGTTTGTTTTTATTTGCTTATAAAAAGAAAAGTGTTATATATATAACATATTATACCTCATGAATAAATACAATTATTTGTCAATTAACAATAAAGAAAAATATAGCAAGCAAAAAAGACTCCTCTTCCACAAAAATAGTGTTCATTACAGAAAAATACAAAAAAAAAAAAAAAAACTAAGAGGATATTTAGAATTAAGAAAAAACTAAGAGGATATTTAGAATTAAGAAAAAACTAAGAGGATATTTAGAATTAAGAAAAAACTAAGAGGGTATTTAGAATTAAAAAATAAAAAGAAAACAATTACCCATGAGGTAATTACTGAATGCATTTGGTTGAAAGTCCTTCTGCTATATTTTCCAAACTGTATGTGTATATATGTGCGCATGCATATATGTGTTTGTGTGTGTGTACACATATCTATATGAATGGACCATATCGTAAGTTATAAATGCATACATATATTCATGTATATATAATCATTAGATCATACTATAGGTTATTTTACAGTCTTTTTGTTGAATACGTTGTGAGCATTTTATGTCATTATTATTTTCTACAAGATTTGAAAAATAAAGTATAAATACCAGTTAATTTTTGAAATCAACCTTATTAAGGTATAAGTTCCATGCAGCAAAATCCCTTTCACCTCTACTGTTCGATGAGTTTTGACAATGTATGCAACCGTGATACGTATCACCACGATCAAGAAAGAAAACATCACCACAAAATGTTCCCTAGAGCCCCTTGCAGGCAGTCTCTGACTTCCTGGCAGCCAGCAATCTGAATCCAACCACCGTAGATCAGTTTCAATTTATTAAAAAAAAATTTTAACTCATGGAGTATAAACTCTTGCTCGGGATCCTGCTATCTATGTTGTTGAGTTTATCAATAGCCCATTCCTTTTTACTGCTACGTGATATTTTATCATATGCCTATTGACATTTGTTTACCCACTCATATACTGATGGACAATTGAATTGTTTGTGTTGTCTGTTTGTTTGTTTTTTGAGACAGGGTCTCACTGTCACCCAGGCTGGAGTGCAGTGGTGCAATCTCGGCTCACTGCAACCTCTGCCTCCCAGGCTCAAGTGATCCACCTTGGCCTCCCAAAGTGCTGAAATTACAGGCATGAGCCACTGTGCCTGGCCTGTTTCTGATTTTTTAAAATGTTTGCTATTGTGACTAGAACTTTGTGAATGCCAATTAATTTTTACAGTGTTTTAATGAGTAATGTCACCCGCACGTGCTGTGAATGCCCACGCATGTGGGCACAGCCTGTGCGTTTCCTTCCTGGAGCACTTGAGATGGGGAAACCAAGAGATAGGGGGTGAAGAAAGGAGCCAGAGGCCACACAGCTGGTTAGGAACAGGCTAGGGGAACCCAACCTCTAAATCCCAGTATTCCAGGACAACATGCTGCCGTACTCTCACAACACTTGCCTGTACCAGAAATGCTTGTAATTTTCCCACACAGAGAAATTTCCATGAAAATCAAGTTGTGGGCTGAGAGATGAAAGGCAGCCTCATGTTAATTAGGCAGGCTTTGGTTTGGTCCGTCCACCAAGCTCAGGGGTGTGTGTGAATATCTCTATTTTCATACACACACGCGCACGCGCACACATACACACACACGGACACGTCGCTCACACCCACCAACGCCAGTGGCGATGATCCAGTCCAGATCCTTTCTATACTGCCTTCAGAGCACGTGGCCAGACTGGCTTCTGACTTTACAGTCGTGGCACATGCTGGCCCTGGACAGGAGGCCCTGGCTTGGCTTCTGAGCATCCATTCAGCAGACTTGTCTTAAAGGATGTCTGATTATTTCCGCAAATCAAATCTCCCCTCAAGGACAAAGTTCAGGCTGCTGGGGAGATTCAAAGGGATGATCTGTCTGCAAGACGGCTGCTTCCAAAAAGGTGTCACAGCGGCCTGGGAGTGGCTGTGCCCAACAGAAGGCAGGGGAAGAGGAGGTGCTCCTTGGAGTACGGGCACCCTGGGTGTCTGTAGAGGATTCTTGGGCCACTCTACAATAGCTCAGCATTGAAACAGAGACAATGTTTGATTTTGCTCACTTATTAATTAGCTCCTAGTTATGTGTCCAATGGGGCTATTTCCATGATCTTATTGAATCCTAAATAACTATTGTTATCCTGCTTTTACAGATGAGAAACGTGAGGCCCAGAGAGGTTAAGAAACTTGCCCAAGGACACACAGCAGTGGGTACTCAGTCCAAGAATGCCCACTCTTTGCAGACACAGGCTTCTCATCTGAGTTAGAGGTCTCTGCCCATTTGTGGCTAGCAGGCTCCAAAGAACACACGTTCACTTGGAGCTAGCTCGGGTAGAACCCTAAACAATTCTAGTGTGCTTGGAGGACACAAATGGTCCAGACCCCCACTTCCTGTTCAGGTATCTGAGGGGCCCTCCCTCCTCAGACCACATCCCACTGCTGAGCAGACCTCTAGCACTTGTCCTGGCCCCCATTCAAGAAGGCGAATGTCAGCTGGGCGCGGTGGCTCATGCCTGTAATCCCAGCACTTCGGGAGGCCGAGGCAGGCGGATCACGAGGTCAGGAGATCGAGACCATCCTGGCTAACATGGTGAAACCCGTCTCTACTAAAAATACAAAAAAAAAAAAAAAAAAAAATTAGCCGGGCTTGGTGGCGGGTGCCTGTAGTCCCAGCTACTCCGGAGGCTTAGGCAGGAGAATGGCGTGAACCCGGGAGGCGGAGCTTGCAGTGAACTGAGATCGCGCCACTGCACTCCAGCCTGGGCGACAGAGCGAGACTCCGTCTCAAAAAAAAAAAAAAAAAAAGAAGGCGAGTGTCCGGTCCCTGAGTTGAGCAAAGAAGAATCACCTCCGCTCAGCCCTCGGTCCACAGCCTCCATGGTCTTGAAGTCAGCGGGCCTAAGGAGGCCTCTGTCCACGGGAGATGAAACCAGGAAAGGAAGGGCCCATTCTCTCAGAAAACATGTGTTTTCTGTTTACAGAGGGACCTGTCCAGTTCCCATGCTTTGTTCTTTAATATGGAGCCAAAAAAAAAAAAAAAAAAAAAAAAATCAAATGCGCAGCTTCCGCTCTGAGGTACACTTGAAGGCTAGAAAGTCCGGATTGCTGCGGGCTCATTGTGCTGGGGTGTCCTATCTGCTGCTGACGTCCAGCATATACCAGCCTGGAAAGCCAAGGAAAAAGCCAGACTGCCCCCTCCGCATTACAAGGGAGGACGGGGTACAGAGGGGAGAGGCAGCCTCGGCACCCTGGGGGCTGGCTTGACACTGTGTGAGCACACTGGGGGTGTTCTGTTGTACACTTGTAGCCCTGGCACCACAGGCCCAGTAGGCTTGGCGCCACACACCGGCCATTCAGATCCTGGGCAGAGGGCATCCTTTCCCACCCCAAGCAAAGGGAAGCAGAGTATTGGGAGATCTGGGGTAACCGGCGGGTGGGAATCTCCAGGCAACTTGGGTCAAGCTCAGGGATGCTGAGCACCTTCAGAGTTGGGAGAGGGGCTTAGCTCTGGGTAAGCGGGTCTTCCAACTCGAGGAGGCAGCAGTGAGCTAAGGTAATCAACAGAGCTGCCAGCCAGCTACACCTACTGAAGGGAAACTATCATCACAGGATGCCGGGTCAGCACACAGGCTAACCGCTGAGATTCAGAATCAAGGATCTGGGTCCAAATCTAGGCTGTGCCCCTTTGCCCTCCAGGACCTCTGGCAAGCTGCTTCTCTGACCTCGGCCCCTCATCTGTGAAAAGGGGTGGCATGCACGTTTATACAGCTGCCAGGAGTACTGAGATAACACATTTACGTCTAAGTCCAGGATGGCCTGGCACATGCTTTTCAATACACGGCAGCGGCCGTTGACATCTCGGGGCTTTAGAGTTCACCGATGGGGCACTCTGGCTAGAAACAGCTCACCAGCTTAGGCTGTCACAGCCAGCGGAGAGGGGGTCCTACAATCCCTCCCACCCAGGGCAGACCCTGACTAGGACGGAAGGATGCCTCGCTGGGCCACACCTTCCTCCTTGTGCAGAAGGGGTGACATCAGTAACCGTGGTTGACAACGGAGCCTAGGGTTCTGATGTCACTTCTGCCCGGGTGGTGCGTCCAGCTCAGGCTGAGACAAGGGGTGGCCCTCGACCCAGTGCACAGGGTCAGCCCTGGCTCCGCGCCTCCGACCTCTCGGGGGCTGCAGCAGGGCCTGGCACGCGTGTCCCCGGGGCCGGGCCGCTGGCCCCTTTCATCTCCGCCTCCCGGCTGTCCGGCCTCTACGTCCCGCGCACCTGGGGCCGGACGGGGACAGCAAAAAACCATCGCAGGAAGAGCGCACGACCTCGTTTGGGACCAGCCCCCCTCCCGGGCGGAAGCCGCGGCGCCTTGGACTGGAAGGTACCACCCGCTCTTCCGTCCCGCCCCGGAAGTCAGGACGAGGGCGCGACGCGCGGCGCGGTAGCAGTGCCGTAGCCAAAGGGGCGGGGCCTGGTGCAGCCGTGGGGCGGGGCCTCGGCGCGACCTGTTACGGAAGCCCCAGCGAGGGTGCGGCGGGCGGTGCGGACGTAGCGCCGCCCCTGAGGGGGCGGGGCCAAGTCTAGGGCCGGGCCTCTACGCTCCAGGGGCGGGGCCTCTGAGTGGCCGTCTCTTAGAGCCCAGGCCGCGGGCTGTGCGGATGTTGCGTCACAGTCGAGCGGGCGGGGATTGGGCGGAGCCTGGGCGGGGCCTCTGCGCGGCCCGCTCAGAAAGCTCAAGGAAAGGCTCGGCGGGCGGTGGCTGTGGGGCGGGGCCTGGCGGGGCCCGGGCGGGGCCGGGGCGGGGCCTGGACGGTGCCTCATTGCGGCCGCGGGCCGTGGGGCTGATTCCGAGCTTTGGCGCAAATTGGATCTCCACTTTAAAGTTTAACAACTTTTCCTGTATTTTTCCCCTCCCTAAACCAGGTAAAACAACCAGACAGTGGAGAATTTGTAAAACCTAGACGAGTACAAAGTAAGAAAAGGAGAAACCTTTCCGAGGCACCAGGGAAAATACTGGCCTGGAGTATCTTTTTATCTAAATATATAGATATTTACATCATCGGGATAACATTGTATATACGCTTGTGGCTACCTTAAAAAATAACATTTTTTTTTCTGATTGCAAGAGCACATGTTTATTGCATGAAATTTGGAAAACTGGAAAAAAATACAAAGAAGAAAAGTAACCTGAGATTCCCTCACACGAGATCACCATTGTTAACATTTGACTTTCTTTTTACACAATTATGCATTTGTTGAGACAAAAAATGGATCATGCTGTAAATATTGCTTTGCAACTTTGTAACCGTGGCTATATTCTAAATGTCACACATCATTTAGTATTCATTCACAGCATTGTTTATGATCATACACAGCGGGGCTGTATTTTATTTAACCCATGTGAGATTATTGGATATTGATGTTGTTTTCAGTTTCATCTCTTCCTTACTTCTTTCTTTTACGATAAACATTCTTGCAGCTAAATCTGTGCATATCCAATCCCTAGATGTGGAATTGCTGAGTCAAAGCATATAAACACGAATGCTTCTTGTTTATGTTTTCCAAATTTAAAAAGTAATGAATTAGTATTTTAACAATTGGTTTAAACCTTAGTACTGTAGATACAAAAAATATCTCTCATTTGCAGAATATGTAAAGAAGTCCTGGCTGGGCATGGTGGTTCACCCCTGTAATTCCAACACTTTAAGAAGCCAAGGCAGGAGGATTGCTTGAGCTCAGGAGCTCAAGACCAAGGCTGAGGCGGGTGGATCACCTGAGGTCGGGAGTTTGAGAGAAGCCTGGCCAACGTGGAGAAACCCTGTGTCTACTAAAAATACAAAAATTAGCCAGGCGTGGTGGTGGGCGCCTGTAATCCCAGCTCCTCAGAAGGCTGAGGCAGAAGAATTGCTTAAACTTGGGAGGCAGAGGTTGTAGTGAGCTGAGATCGTGCCATTACACTCCAGCCTGGGCAACAAGAGTGAAACTCTGTCTAAAACAAAACAAAACAAAACAAAACAAACAAGCTGGAGACCAGCCTGGGCAACATTGTGAGAACTCATCTTTACAAAAAATTTAAAAATTAACCCTGTTGGTGGGAATGTTAGCTTTGTTGGTGGGAATGTTAGCTTTGTTAGTGGAAATGTAAAATTGTGCACCTGCTATGGAAAACAGTCTGAGAGTTCCTCAAAAATGTAAACACAGAACTACTACAGGACCCAGCAATTCCACTCCTAAGCATATACCCCCCAAAATTGAAGACAGAAACACTAACAGATATTTGTACACTTTTGGTACAAAAAAGAAGCAGCATTATGCATAATAGACAAAAGGTGGAAATAGCCCCAGTGTCCATGGGTAGATGAACGGAGAAAGAAAAGGTGATATATATATATATATATATATATATATACACGATGGGGTGTTACTCAGCTTTCAAAAGGAATGAAGTTGTGACACATGATATGACGTGGATCAGCCTCGAAAACATGATGCTCAGTGAAGTAAGCCAAACACGAAAGGGCACATAGTGTACGATTCCACCTGTACGAGGTCCCGAGAGTAGTCAAATTCATAGAGTCAGAAAGTAAAGCAGTGCTTACTGGGCACTGGGGAGAGCCGAGACTGAGGGGTTATTATTTAATAGGTATGGAGTTTCAGTTTGCGATGATGAAAAAGTTGTGGAGACAGATCATGGTGATGGTTGCCCAGCAAGTGAATGTACTTAATGCTACTGAAATGGTAAATGGTAAATTTTGTTTTGTATATTTTACTACATACACACAAAGACATTTCTGGAGGAAAAAAAGTAAAAGATATTTCTTAGATTTTGGTCCCAAGAATGCTTGCATGGAACAAGGCCTGCACACGTAACCAGCTCCTCCTGGGTGACCCTGCCTAGGTGGTTGGGGACGGCCCTTCTGGGGAGCCCAGCTCTGCACAAACAAGGTCCAAGCCAGGCCTCACACATCTGGCATTTTCCATAATAATTTCCAAGCTGGGAGAGAGAAAACTTGCTTTGGGGAAGCAGTGAGTCACTATGGATCTTTAACTTGGCCTTTTATTTCTGTGCCATTGAGATACACACACACACACACACACACACACACACACACACAACTGATTCCCTTTGCAAACATGGATGATACATGTTCGTCATCTGCAAATTTGCAAACATGGGAAAGCATCCCTGAGACCATAACAAATAGACAGAATCCCAACTCAGAGAAACACAGCTGACATTCAGGTGGATATTTGTCCAGCCTTTCTTGTCTATTTGTAATACATATTTAAAGTCATCGTGGTCATACGTCACATTTTACTCTGCACTTTCACTAATTTGCCACAAACAACTCATCTCTTTAAATATTTCTAGATCACATTTCAATGACTGCAGAAGAATCCGTTGTTCAGATGTCCCATATGTAACTTCTTTACCTCACTCTTGATTGGCTGTCTAGGTGATTTACAAACATGCTGCTATGAACATCTTTGTCTAATAATTCCCTTGGTGTACTCCCAGGAGAATAATTGTAACTTCACTGAGCATTTGCTTTTTTAAAGGCTTTTGAATATGGTATTACCGGTCAGTACTCTAGGAAGGGCGAACAGATTGTTTTTGCACCAACATTGCGGGAGTGTGTGTGGACATGTTTTTTACACAAAGGTGTCTTATCCTACCTGGCAGGAGACCTGTTATAGCAGGAACCCCACTGTTGGGGGATGGATCCTGGCTCAGAGGCTTTGGTCCATGGAGGATCGCTGCCTTTTTGTCTTTGCTGAGCAATCAATCCCAAAGACAGTGAGGTGGGGCAGGGAGAATCTGGGCTCTGAGCTCTGCAGGGACAATGACCCTGGATCCAGGCTCTGGACTCTGGGGAAGGCTCCACTCTGTGACCCTGGAAGCCACGGAATACTTTTAACTGCTTGGTTGCTGGTGCTGTCAGGACTGGGCCCTTTTCTCAGGTGTGGATGTGACATGCCCTGCACATTTCCACGAGGCCCCTCTGCCTCTTCACTCTGGTGTGGAGGGCAGCCCCACAATTGTGGGCTCCATATTCCTTGATGCATCTTTGCTGGGAAGCAGGACCCCCGTAAGAAGCGGCCACGACCAGGATCCCCCTGCAGCCTCCCACCATCAGGTCCCTCCGTCACGGCAGCATAGGGGTGATTTGCAGGATATTCCAGTGGCCACCCCACTCAGCCCAGTCACACAGGGCCTCAGCCTCACACCAAGGCTGACCTGGGGTACCCCTTCCGCATCTGTCAATCCTGAGCACGAGCCAGGGCCCTGGGGCCACCAGATGTACAAGTCCTGGCTGTTCTTCCTAAAACCTCCCCTGTAATTCAGCCTGGGCTCCTCCCCTCCCCATGGCCACACTTCCCCTCACCCAAATAGTGGCCTCCCTAACTGCAGCCTCCTCACCCGGGGCTGGGCCGCTGCCAGAGTGGTGTCCCAAATCCACACAGGTCCTGTCCCCACCTTAAAAACAAAAACAAAAACAAAAAACTGTTTTGTTTTAAGAACCAAAGCAGGGTTGGCCCCCTGCTTCTCTTTCCAGCCTCGCCATCTCCCCCAACTTCCCCATCACTGACCACCAACTCCCCACCCCACCCCCCACTTGGCTGGGAGAGAACTCCTTGCCTTTTTTCTGCTTTTCCCTCTGAAGGGGTTGCTCTTCCCACCTGCATGGTGATCAGAGCTTCTCCCCTCTTATTCCTACTGGGAATAACAACAGCAGCTGACACTAGTGAGCACTTACCGTGTGAAAGGCTCCACTCAGCTACCGCCTCCTCCAGGAAGCTTTCCAGGATGGATCCCTTGGCCATGACAAGCCACTCCTGAGAAATAGGCTCTTCCTGCCTCTGGTTACAAGACAGCAAGGACTGTTTTTTTGTTTGTTTGTTTGTTTTTGGTTTTTTTTGGGACAGAGTTTTGCTCTTGTTGCACAAGCTGGAGTGCAATGGAGCAATCTCAGCTCACTGCAATCTCCACCTCCTGGGTTCAAGCGATTCTCTGCCTCAGCCTCCCGAGTAGCTGGGATTACAGGCATGCGCCACCACGCTGGGCTAATTTTGTATTTTTAGTGGAGACGGGGTTTCTCTATGTTGGTCAGGCTGGTCTTGAACTCCCGACCTCAGGTGATCCGCCCCCCCACTTGGCCTCCCAAAGTGCTGGATTACAGGCGTGAGCCACCGCACCCGGCCGAGGACTGTGTCTTGAGCGTCCTCGGTGCCTAGCCCAGGGCCTGACGTGAGTGTTGAGTCATATCATATTTGGAGGGGCAAGTCCAGGACAACACAGCCTGGTTAAAGCGAGCGGCTGAGCACTGATACATGGGCTAGCACTGGTCGGAGATTATTCCAGACCTCACATTTCAAACGTGATCATTTGGAAACAGGATAGCTTGAAATTTGTTCTTGACAAAGAAGGATTAAAAGGCAAAGGAAAGCTGGAAACAAGATTACAAATTCATGTCACCTAATAGAGCAGGTGTAACCAGTGTAACCCTGCCCCTAATCATCTTCAGGCCTCTCTTCAATGCTGAGCTGTCCTCAGTGGTCACCCTGGGCCTCCCAGCTCTGAGGCTGAGTGCAGGATTTCAATGCTAATTACTGATAGTACCCACTGTCTGATCAGCAGAACATCCACAGTACAGCCTGCCCTTGGGAGGGAGGATGAATCTCCTTCTAGAACAATCTGCAAGGCTCAGTGTGGACGCTCCACTCAGGCTGGTCATGCATCAGGCATTCCCTCCCCCGTGGGTGGCCCCAGGCTCATGCACACACAAGTTTGCTCCTTGCCTCACACTGTGGGGACAGAGGGCATCTGTGCCTTGTCCCCTCTTCTCTATTCTCATAAGCGTCCTTGCATCTTGGAGTCAGGATTGCTTGGGCCCAGGAAGTCGAGGCTGCAGTAACCCATGAGTGCTGGAGCTGCAGGCTGCCCCAGGGGCCTCCCCATGGTGGGCGCTCATCACACTGGCCAGCCCGATACTCATCTGGGTTGACCTCTGAGAACCGCCAGGTTAGAGGGCCTGAGTGCAGCCAGGGGACCAGCCAGGAAACCCACTTGGTCTAGGGGGTTCAGGAAACCTGTGGTCTGGGGCAGGAAGGGATGCCGAGAGGAGGCCACACCTATATGGAGGCCCAGCCCTGATCACGGTTCCAGCTGTTAGGCCGGATACCACCGCTAGCTGTTTTCCAACCATCAAATGTGAGGACCATGTGGCAAGTTTTCCATAAGGCTCTGTTTATCCAGCACAAAGGAATGGCCTTTGCCCTGAGATTGTCTTCTTACTTTTTTTTTTTTTTGGTTTAAAGATATTCTCTCAAAAAGGGAAATTGTAATTATTTTTCTAAAGGCCCTAACATGGAAAAATAGAAAGTTGGCAATCTTCCGTAGGTCTGCAATACTCCTTTGAAATTTGACCAGCCTGTGAATTCCGGATGTCTGAGAACCCCTGTCTGCATGCTCCCTGCAGAGGCCACCAGGGAGAGTTGCTGGGTCACTGCTCCCTGTTTAGAGCCTGCAGTGGCTCCCTATTGCCCTAGGATCTGCAGCCAAATTCCTTATCATGGCATCAAAAACCTAGGCAGGTGGGAAGAGAGGAGGAAAGGATCAAGGGCAGCTTCCTGGAGGAGGTGGTATCTGAACCAAGCCTTGCAGGATGAGCTCATTGGCAAGTGGCAGGCTGACAGGGCATTCCACGGGCAGGAGAGCACCATGTGCAGGACAAAGCTGGGGTGGCTGGAAAACAGCTGGAGGTGGTATCCAGCCAGCTAAGCAGGGACGGGGTTAGGGACGCATAGGAAACTGATGCTAGCAACACAGTGTAGGGAGGGTAACATCCAGGCTTCTAAGTGATTCTGTATTTTGAGACAGGGTCTTGTTCAGGCTGAGTGCAGTGGTGTGATCATGGCTCACTGCAGCCTTGACCTCTTGGGGCCCAAGCAATCCTCCCTCCTCAGCCTCCTCAGTAGCTGGGACTATAGGCGTGTGCCACCACGCTGGGCTAATTTTGTGTTTTTAGTAGAGATGGGGTTTCACCATGATGGCCAGGCTGGTCTCAAAATCCTGACCGCAAGTGATCTTCCCGTCTTGGCCTCCCAAAGTTCTGGGATTACAGGCATGAGCCACTGCACCCGGCCTTATTATTATTATTATTATTATTTTGTGGAGACAAGGTATCACACTAATGTTGCCCAGGCTGGTCTGGAAGTCCTGAGCTCAAGTGATCCGCCCACTTCAGTCTCCCAAAATGCTGGGATTACAGGCAAGATCTACTGCATCTGGCCCTAAGTGATTCTTAGAGCAGCGAGGTACATGTAATTATGTCTACTTCATATTTAAGGTTTGGAGGGAAATGAGAGAGGGCTGGGGAAAGGCCTCGAACCCCCAGGCTAGATTTTCTGCTGTCTGAGGGTCTGTCTGAGGCTGGCTTCTCTCCTCTGGTGCCCATTTCACCGCCTCACCTGGTCCCTCTTTCTTGGGCCTGAGACTGGCTGGGGCTGCTTGTCTATGGGGCCCAGGTTCTTGTGCTCTGGGGGAAATGCACCCTCGAGCATGATGCCCCCAACACTGGGGGCTGCCTCTGGTATCAGGTGGGGCCGCTGACTTCACATGTGCCAGGAGGAAAGGTGCTACAGGAAGTTGTGGGTCCTTGGCAACCTCATGCCGGAGGCCCCAGGTCTGCAGTTCCAGCCTCTAGACCTCCTGATGGGCATCCTGGCCAGGCACTGTGTGCCTGCACACACCTTTCTGCAGAAAGACAACTTCCTCACTTCCCCAGAGGCTTGGGGGTGGGGACGTTCCTGTTGGACAATGGAGCCCACACACCCAGTGGGGAGCTCCCAGGAGAAGCCTGCTCCCACCTCCCAAGAAAGGCTCTGAGCCTCTTTCCAAGTACTGGAAATGCCAAATGTGGTGGCCTGTCCTCATCCACCATCGTGCAGAGTGACCCACACTGGTGGACCTTCACCTATCCAACTGTGAGGTCATTCAGTGCGTCCTGGGTGCCACTGTGCTGTGGGAATTCAGAAGTCCTTGCCCACTCGAAGCTCCCAGTCTAGTGGGTGGATGATAATATTGCCTGAGCAGGGCTACACTGTGGGAAGGATGATAAGGGCAGCACACTCTGAGGGCTGGTCCCAACGTGGAATGCTCAGCTCCGTTAGTCCTCAAGGCATCTCTAGAGACGGTGACCCAGACTCAGGGCTCAGGGTGACTGTCCCCAGGCCAGCAGGCTGGATAATGGCAGAGCAGGCGGGAGCTGGGGGAATGCCATCTTTACCACTACCTTCCCTGCACCTGCTGGGAGACCCCAGCTCTGGAAGTGCCTCTGGAGATCATGAAGGGCAACCTGCCTCATTGTTCAGGGGAAATCGAGGCTGAGAGAAGATGCCCCAGGCCCCACAGAGAGTCCTGTCAGAGTTCCAGAAGGGTCCTAGGTCCCAGGCTCTCCAGCCAGCCATTCCTGCAAGGTGCACCCGCCCTTGTGGCTGGGCAGAAGGCACCCACGGCAGCCGGAGAGGGGCTCTTCTGGCAGGAGGAGTGGAGGTGGAATCAGGTGGAGGCACCTGGCAGCTAGGGTCGTGGGGAGCTCCTGGCAGAGTAAGTGGGGTCTCCTGGCAGCAGGGGAAGCTGGGGGAGGGGGCCTGGTAGAAGGGGGCTCCCGGCAGGGAACGTGAGGGGCTCCCAGGCCGGGCCGGGCCGCCCGCCCAGACGCGCTGCCAGGCTGATTAGCATGGGCGAGGGGCACTGGCGCGGGGACGCCGCCGGCCGAGCTGGCACGTCCCTCGCGGGCCCAGCTGGCCGGGGCGAGACACAAAGCGCCTCAGACGGTGGCGGCGCTCGGCCATTCACGCGCAGGGGCGTCCCGGGCGCGGGCGGCGAGGAATTCCCGCCGCCGGGGCGAAGAATAGCCCCGCCCGGCGCTCCTGACCTTGAACCTTTGTGACTGGAGCGCATGCAAATCGCGGCGGGGCCGCGCCAAGCCCCGAGGGCGCTGCGCCGCCCGGCGTGTCCGGGGAACAATGCGCCACTGTCCCCACGCGGCGCCGCGGGCTGGGAACGGCGCAGAATGTCAATGCAGGCCCCCGGCGCGGCGGGGCGCGGCCCACGGGCGCGTGCGTGTGCGGGTGCGTGCGGGTGTGTCCGGGTGTGTGCATGGGTCCCCGTGTTGGCCAGGGCTTAGCTGGACCCTGGGCCTAGTCCCGGACCCTGCGGCCCTGGCGACCCTCCTGCAGAGCGTCCCTTTGCGACCAGGTCCAAAAGATCTTGGACCCTTGGAGGTGACTGCTTCTCCCTCCTTCCTGCCCTTCTTATTTGTCTTTTATTAGGTTGATTTTTAAAGATCCTGTAAATGATCAGTAAGGAAATAAAGGCTGCCCCCAATGACTGTCCCAACCCAGGGAGAGCTCTGCTGCGTGGAGAGGGACTCCCTCGCCTCCTCTCTCCCCTTGGGGCAAATTCTTCCTCACAGCCCAGGGTGAACTTTCAATTCAGCGTCTTGACTTTTTCCTGGAAAAGAACATTTGTCATCAACCTCTTACCAATGTCCCTTTTAAAAACTGCATGGTACTGTTCTCCTGGGCTGTGCCACAGTCCCTGCCACTGGGTTTCCCGGTCACAGGGACAACAGCTTGTCAACAGGGTCTTCCGGGGCCGTAAGTGGATGTGCAAAGAGAAAGGACAGGGACCTCACCAAGAGCTGCTAAACTACAATGTGCTCAACTGAGCCCAGAAAGGCGCCAGGCCCACATGTGTGTCCTGCGGCACCCATCCCCACCTGCTCAGACATGGTTTAAACAGACAAGACAGAAAAAGCACACGTGCCAGGTAGGCAGCTGCAGCTGATTTTTATGTACATGTGCCTGCCCAGGTGATTCCAGCAACTTCTGTAAATTTGGATTGGGCACATTTGTGATAGGTGACAGAGCCACAACCCAGAGTCTGATGTCCCCGCCCCGCAGCTGACTGGCGACCCATCACTTGTCCTCCAGAGACTCGGTATCCTCACCTGATTAGGGGTCTGTGAGCACTGCCTGCCCATCTTGCAGAGGCAGTGGCTGTGAGGGTCCCTGCACACACGCACACCTGTGTGGGTGGGGAGCGTGCACACAGGTTCATTTCTGCCAAGGTGCTGGGGAGCTCAGCTCTGTCATGGCAAGGGCTCAGGACAGGAGGAAGAGGTTCAGAGAAGGCGATCTTGGGCAAGATGCTCCCTGTCTGGGCCTCAGTTTCACCAGAGCTAAAAGAGGAGGTTGTAGAGACGCTCTCTAAGCATCCTTCCAGCTTCTCCAGATATACATGAATAAGATCACTCTTTCAAGGATGGGGATGGCGTACAGGGCTGGATCCTTCCCAGCCAGGGTGCCTGGGATTATTGGCTTTCAGCAGCCGACTCACGGAGGCCTCCTTTGGGCTAGGCACTGGGACAGACCCCTGCCTCCCCAAAGGCATGGGACCCTGGTCTGCCATTTGGGAGCTCAGAGCCTGGCTAGAGGCAGGAGAGGTGAGGAGGGAAGATAAGGAAACAGAGGGTGAATGTGGTGAGAAAAGAAGCAGGAGGGGGTGGGCATGGTGCATGGGAGAACAGAGGAGGTGATGGAGGAGTCCAGGAAGCCTTCCTGGGAGGCAGTCACCTGAGCTGAGCCTCAAGGAGTATGAGCAGCTTCTCAACAGGACAAGAGAGTGGAGAGCACTTTGGGCAGAAAGTTGCAGGCAGAGGGAGCATTCCAGGCAGAAGGAGCACTGCAGGGAGAGGGTGCACTCAGGGAGCGGGAGCACTCAGAGAGAGAGAACACTCCAGGGAGAGAGAGCAAGAGGGTGCAGGGTGCACTGCAGGGAGAGGGAGTACTGCAGGGAGAGGGTGCACTCAGGGAGCAGGAGCACTCAGAGAGAGAGAACACTCCAGGGAGAGAGAGCAAGAGGGTGCAGGGTGCACTGCAGGGAGAGGGAGCACTACGGGGAGAGGGTGCACTCAGGGAGCGGGAGCACTGAGAGAGAGAGAACAATCCAGGGAGAGGGAGCAAGAGGGTGCAGCGTGCACTGCAGGGAGAGGGAGCACTCAGGGAGAGGGAGCATCCAAGGGAGAGGGAGCACTCAGGGAGAGGGAGCACTCAGAGAGCGAGAACACTCCAGGGAGAGGGAGCAAGAGGGTGCAGGGCGCACTGCAGGGAGAGGGAGCACTACAGGGAGAGGGTGCACTCAGGGAGCAGGAGCACGCAGAGAGAGAGAACACTCCAGGGAGAGGGAGCAAGAGGGTTCAGGGTGCACTGCAGGGAGAGGGAGCACTCAGGAAGAGGAAGCATCCAAGGGAGAGTGAGCACTCAGGGAGAGGGAGCACTCAGAGAGAGGGAGCACCCAGAGAGAGGGAGCACTCAGAGAGAGAGAACACTCCAGGCAGAGGGAGCAAGAGGGTGCAGGGTGCACTGCAGGGAGAGGGAGCACTCCAGGGAGAGGGAGCATTCCAGAGGAGGGAGCACTTAGGGAGAAGGAACATTCTGAAAGAGGAAGGACACTCAGAATTCACTTTAAAGAAATCCTTTCCTTGGGCAAATTGTCCTATTTCTTTGCATTTATAGACATTCTGCCTCATGGGTAGCCAGCAGGACTAGAAACACCAACATTAAAATAAAATATAGAAGTTGGTCCAGCTAAAGGAAATGTCAGGGTGGGAAAATGAGACGGGGCAAGAGGGTGAGTTGAGTTAAAAAAAAAAAAAAAAAAAAAAGCCTGCCTTGAACTCCTGAGGAGTCACAGGTTGGGAGGCCACTAATTTCTCAGTCCCAAGATTTGAGTGCCTTTAAGGAGAAGCTGGTTGCACAAGAGATGGGCAGTTTGATTCTGGCCCCCAAAGCTGGAGGTCTATGAGCTGCATGGCATCAGGTCCTCACCATGGCCCCCTAACATCAGGGCAGGAGGAATATGGGGTGCACCTATCAGGGGCTGGCTGAGTGGCGGCTGGGCCCTACATGCCAGGGCTGCTGCTCTCAGAGTGGGCAAAACCAGGAGGGGAGAGGAAGCCCTGATGTGGCAGGACACACTGCATAGTGCACTCCAGGGTCTGGAGGACACCTGGGAAGGGAATTGGCTCAGACTTGGGAGTCAGGGATGGCTTCCTAGAGGAAGTGATGGTGAAGGGTTGGTCTAATTCTGGCAGGGAGGTAAATCGCTGTAAAATGGAAATAACAACAGTACCAACCTCCCAGGGTGGGTGAGGAGAAAGCAAGCCTGAAGCACAGTCAGTACTGGTGGCCGCAGCACAGCTTCCGCGTCCTCATTTTGCTGGAAGTCTGGCTGTTCCAGAGGCAAGGCTGGGACATCCTGAGGGTGTCTGGGAGGGAGATCCAGTTCTGAATTCTTGAGTCCTTTGTACTCCTACTAGTAAAATATAACTTCTGAAATGAAATTTATGTCATGATTGATGGATCTTCACTCCCAAAGACATGTTTGGAAAACAAACAAAAGCTTAAAAGGCTGCAGCCCCGAGGTGACTGCTGTGTTGTCAGCCTCACTGACACCTGGGCACCTTGGAGAGTCAGAGCTGGACAGGGCTGTGGTTTCCGGTGGACAGAAGGGGAGACTGAGGCTCTGGGCTTCTGGTCTAAAGCCAGGATGGGCCAGGGTGAGAACCAGTCTCCCGCCTTCTCGGTCTTTCCACTACTTCACCGGATTCCTCCGATATTAGCAATGGAAAAGCCATCCCATGTTTGGGAAGGAGCGAGTCATACTTTCCATCCTGGCTTCTTGCGAACACCTGGGTCTCGGTGAGTCCCCCACCCATCCCACGCAGAAACGCTGGGCTGTGTCACCCAGGGGGCGGTTAATGAGGATGCTTTGCTGGTGCTGACATCACGGACAGGGCTCCTGTGTGGATCGGCCGCCTGGGCTCCAGCTGGCAGCCATGTGACTTGCCCCCTTGGCTGCCATCGCCCCAGGGCGGGGCCTTGGGCAGAGGGGCTGGCTCAGTGGGCAGCTGCCAGGGCTAGTGGGGGCTGACCAGAGGGTATTGGCAAAGTCTTAGAGGTTTCCGGGCCCAGGAAAGAAGGAAGGGAGTGTGGACACTCGGCCTCTGTTTCATGGCATCCTCCCACCTTTGACCTCAGTGGTGCGAGGGGAAGGAACCAGCCCTGGAGCCGCCTGCCTGGCTTGACCCTGGCTTGCTACTCATGGTCCCGTGTGCCTAGACAAGCTGTTTCACCTCTCCAGCCTCAGTTTCCTTCTCTGTGAAATCAGATAACAATCGTAGGGTGTAATGTGGAAACTGCAGGGAATCAGGAATTAGGACGGTGCCGGGCACATAGTAAGTGCTTAGTAAACGCTAGCATCCTGGAGTCTCCCTCCCTCCACACCCAGGCTGTTTTGACCTGTGCTCTGTACTTCTGTTCGCCAGGCCTGAGGTCCCAAACTGCAAACTGCTCCATGTGGATGGGCTGGGGGCTTCCTTTCTCCCTTATTCCCTCCCTCTCTCCCTCCTTTTCTTCCTTCCTTTCTTCCCTTCCCTTCCCTTCTCTTCTCTTCCCTTCCCTTCCCCTCCTTTTCCTCCTTCCTTCCCTTCCTCCTTTCTTCTCCTCCTTCTTCATCTCTCCTGTCTCTCTCTCTCTCCCTTCCTGCCTTCTTTCTGTAAATTTTATTACTGTCTGCTTCTGTGCTGGTGTCTGTGCTACTTTCTAGAGACAGAAAGTAAAATTAGACAGATATCGACTCTGTTATTCTGTGCTTACAATCTAGTACAAAGCAGCAGGCATTGGCCAAATCAGAGCAGTACTGTCCAACAGACATTTCTGTGATGCTTGAAATGTTCCATATCTGGACTTTCTAGTGAGACAGCTACTAAATGCATGGGACTGTTGAATACTTGAAATGTGGCTCGTGTGACCCAGGAGCTGAATTTTAAATTTCATTTAATTTTAATTAATTTGCATTAATATTTATTTATTTTTGAGACAGGGTCTCACTCTGTTGCCCAGACTGGAGTGCAGTGGTGTGATCTTGGCTCACCGCAACCTCCGCCTCCCAGGCTCAAGTGATTCTCCTGCCTCAACCTCCCAAGTGGCTGGGATTACAGGTGCGTGTCACCACCACCCAGCTAATTTTTAAATTTTCAGTAGAGATGGGGTTTCACCATGTTGGCCAGGCTGGTCTTGAACTCCTGACCTCAAATGATTCACCTACCTTGGCCTCCCAAACTGTTGGGATTACAGGTGTGAGCCACTGCCCCGCGCCCAGCCTGCATTTATATTTAAATACTAACACGTGGCTAGTGGCTACCATATTAGATGGCACAGATTCAGAGTTATACTCCCATCACATCGCCCTGTATTATTTCTCCATAACACTTATTACACTTATTTAAATTTGTGAGTTCATTTTTTTGTACTCTGTCTTTCCACAGTGGCGCGTACCATAGTCTGGTTTCCTTGGAAGCAAAGCTTGAGACAAAGACTTGTCTGCGGACATTTCAGCTGGAAATGAGATTCCTGGGAAAACCAATACGAGGACGTTTCACTGAGTCAGTCACAGCTGCAGGAGGCTCATACCTGCTTCTGACGGGGGTTTCTGGGGGATCTCATGAAATATATCTCAGAACTGACCACCTGTGAGAAGAAAGAGAGCATTTCTCCATCAGCTCAACTTGCCACCGGTCAAGGTGGTTCTGTAGACATTAACTTTCCAGCATTCCCATGTTGCATGAGTGTGACTGCAGAGGGCTCCACCAGGACCACTAAGTCGCATATTCAGAGAAGCACCTGGACAGGAAGCAAGAGATCTCCAGCATGGGCCCAAGGCAAGGCACTGTCTGGCTGCTGGCACACAAACGAAGCTGGATGAAGCCACTGTAAGACCGGCTGTGGTGGGAATGGCTGGAGTTGGGGTTGAGAGGACCTTGAAGTGGAGCACAAGAGGGGTCTGGTGTAGTCCACCCCTTGCCTCCCTCACATCTGCATGTGAGTCTTTGATGATGTCTAGCCTGCCACAGAGTTCCCTTCAAGGTGGCGGCCAGCAGCAAGATCTGTAAGTTCTTAAAACACGATTATTAGTGGAACAAGCTATAGTCTCCACTACTGCAGCTGGTCTGAGGTCGTGATCGATAACCTCATCTCAATCCTCCACCACAATTCCAGATGAGCACTTCCATGGGCCTAGGCTGTGTGGCGGTTGCAGGGCCCTCGCCTTCCTCTTTGGGGGGTCTGAGCCCTCATCTGCATTTGCTCTTGCTGGCTGTGGTTGCTGCCATTGCCAGGTCCCTGCTATGACCACCTTGGAAGTGCCAAGAGGCGCTGCAGTGAATTATCTGGTTCTGAGACTGATTCCTCCTTGCCCCAAAGCCGAGCTTCTCTTGAGGTCAGGGTCAATGACTCTGCCAGGATGGTGACTCCTTTCTTTCACTGTTGGTCCACTGGCATGAAGAAGCCAACATGATCAAGAGGTCACTGAGGCCTCAAGATCAGTTGACTCTAGTTTGTTGCTTGGTGGAAGAATCCCCCTGTGGGAACTGGAACCTTGAACTTAACAAAGTCAAAGGATGTGAGACTGGTGACAGAAGTCAGTCTCACCTCCTGGACCTAAGCCTTTCCCTTGGTTCCTGGACCTTTGTATTCTTAGTATGGGGGACACAGTACCGCATGCCAGGGTTGATCTCCCACCCTTTGGCATCGAAGAGTACTTGCCACTCACTCTTCACCAGATTTTGAAGGAACAAGCAATAGGTATCTGAACAGAATGTAAGTTCCACAAAACAGAATTCTTGTCTGCATTGTTCGCTGCTGTATCCGCAGCACCTAAACAGTGTTGGGATCAAAATAAGGACTCAATAAATATTAGCTAAATAAATAATTTCTAGTGGGATTTAATATCACATAGTCAAACGAATTACAAAGCAAACATTTTCAAAAACTTATGGGGCTGTCACTGGAATAAGTAGATCAACAGACAGAATAGAAAATCTAGAAAAAGGAAAAGGTATGGGATATGTTTTAGAGATGGGATCTTGCTATATTGCCAAGGCTGGTCTTGAATTTCTGGGCTCAAGTGATCCTCCCACCTTGGCTTCCTAAGTGGTTGGGACTACAGGCATGTGCCACTGTGCCCAGCTTGTTTGGGTACACATTTTTTTTTTTTAAATAAGGGATGGATGGAGCAACAGGCAACCATTGAGAAAGATGAAATGAAATTAGATCCATGTCTCTCTTCTTGTACCAAAATAAATTTGAGATGGGTTAAGAATCTTAAGGTAACAAAATAAAGAAAGAAAGAAAGAAAGAAAGAATCTTAAGGCAAAAAAATGAAACCATAAATACACGAGGATAAAGTATACATAAATATTTACCTAATTTTGAGGTTGAGAAATATCTTCCTAAGCAGTGAGACTCACATCAGGGCCACAAAGAAAAGAATGGAGAATATATATACGGTTTTGTTTCCATGTGTGGGAGGAAACAGTATAAGCAGAGTGAAAAGGCAAACAACAAACCGGGAAAAACTATGTGCTGGACAAAATCCTTCTAACATAAGTGTATTAGTCTGTTTTCACACTGCTATAAAGAAATACCCAAAACTATGTAATTTATTTTATTTATCTATTTATTTATTTGAGATGGAGTCTCACTTTTTGCCCAGGCAGGAGTGCAGTGGCGCGATCTCGACTCACTGCAAACTCTGCCTCCCAGGTTCAAGCGATTCTCCTGCCTCAGTCTCCTGAGTAGCTGGGATTACAGGCACGTGCCACCATGCCCAGCTAATTTTTGCATTTTTTAGTAGAGATGGGGTTTCACCATGTTGGCCAGGCTGGTCTCAAACTCCTGAACTCAAGTGATCCACCCACCTCGGCCTCCCAAAGTGCTGGGATTATAGGCGTGAGCCACTGTGCCTGCTCAAGACTAGGTAATTTATAAAGGAAAGAGGTTTAATTGACTCAAGTTCCACATGGCTGGGGAGGCCTCAGGAAACTTACAATCATGACGGAAGGCAAAGGGGAAGCAGGCACCTCCTCCTTCACAAGGCAGCAGGAGAGAGAAGTGCAGAGCAAAGGGAAAAGAGCCTTTTATAAAACCATCAGATCTCGTGAGAACTCGCTCAGTATCATGAGAACAGCACGGGGGAACCACCCCCATGATCCAATCACCTCCCACAAGATTCCTCCCCCACCACATGGGTATTACAGTTTGGATTACAATTCAAGATGAGATTTGGGTGGGGACACAGAACCAGATCATATCAGTAACATACAAAAGTCTCTTTGTAAGTAAATAAGATAAAATATTTGCAAAGGATATGGGAAGGAAATTTACAGAAGAGAAACTTCAAATTGCCAATATAACTATGAAAAATGTTCCATTTCAAAGGATCCAAATTAGACAAAGATAAAATTTTCAGCTATTAGATTGGAAAAGCTTATAAAAAGATCATTTAAAATGCTTGTAAAAAATTATAAGTACCAGTAAGTGTTCAGGGAATGAACATTCTTATGTTTGCTGGTGAGACAGCAAATTCTGAAAATGTAACATTCTTTTGTTTGCTGGTGAGACAGCAAATTCTGAAAATGTCCTCAAGGCAAAGTGGGCCACATTAATGCATTAAACAAATATTTATTGAGCTCCTCTGTGCCTCAGGCCTGTGGTAACAACATACAGTCTGTCCTAGCTCTCATTTCCTTTCCAGTATAGTGCAGGAGATAGACATTAAAGAAGAAACTATACAAACAAGTTTATAATTGATGTAGTTGTAGAAAGTACTTATAAATGTGTTTGACAAGGGGTCCTAACCTGGTCAGGGTCATTGGAAAGACTTCCCTAAGGGGGTGATTCTTAAGCCAAGTCTAGCACAATGAGACAAATTTGGGGAGGAGAATAGTGAGGGCAACTGTCTGGACAGGGAAAGTGGCAGTGTGAAAGCTCTGATGAACTCTGAGATGGTTCAGTTGTCTACCCTGCCACACCTGTCATTCCTGGAGTGCTCTGGCCCTGGATGGTTTTCCCTGATTCCACTCCTGATTCCAAAGCTGCTATGATATATTAGCTACAATACCCAGTTTTCAACTGAAAATTACCAGATGAAGAAACAGGAAAACGTGTTTCATAAAGGAAGCTAACAGTTGTAATCTCTGGGCCCAGAATTTAGATTTAGCAGTTACAGACTTCAAAGTATCTGTTATATATATGTTTGAAGAATTAAAGAAAAATAGGTTCATAGGAAAATATGTTCAAGGAATTAAATAAAAATATGATATCAATGAGTGAAGAGAGAATTTGCACAGACAAATGGAAACATTAGTGAGAATTATAGAGCTGAAAAGGACAATAATGAAATTTTAAAAATTCATTAGATGGGCTCCAGTTCTGGAGATGGCAGAAAAACAAAGGATCAGTAAACGTGAAGACAAATCAGCAGAAAATATTTAACTCAAAGAAAAGAGGGAAATAGAATTGGAGTAAAAAGGCTGAGCATGGTGGCTCATGCCTATAATCCCAGCACTTTGGGAGGCGGAGGCGGGTAGGTCACCTGAAGTCAGAAGTTTGAGACCAGCCTGGCCAATATGGCAAAACCCCGTCTCTACTAAAAATACAAAAATTAGCCAGATGTGGTGGCAGGTGCCTGTAATCCCAGCTACTTGGGAGGCTGACGCAGGAGAATTACTTGAACTCAGGAGATGGAGGTTGCAGTGAGCCAAGATTGTGCCATTGCACTTCAGCCTGGGTGACAGAGTGAGACTCTGCCTCAAAAAAAAAAAAAAAAAAAAAAAAAAGGAGAAAAAAGAAGAGAATGGCGGTGTCCTCTTGGACAGTACCAAGCACCACAAATACATGTAATTGGAGTCCCAGAAGGAGAGGAGAGAGACATAGGGGCAGAATAAATTTGAGTAAATAATCGTTGAAAACTTCTCAGTATTAATGGAAAGCATTAACTTGCAGATCCAAAAAGCTCAACAAACCCCAAGCAGAGTAAACGCAAGTAAAATCACTCCTAGGCAAATCACAGTCAAATTTCTAAAAGTCAAAGGCTAAGGAAAATTTTTGAAAGGTTTGGAAGAAAAAAATGAAGTGTCCAATAACGGGGAATTATATGACACAACAGCGAGTAGCTTCTTTAAAAAGAGGGAGTGCAAATCCAGAGGCTGCCTCATTTATCTAATCAGAGGCCCAAGAGTAGACATTAGTGAGAAGGAAAGATAATTAATATTTAGTGATATATTAAACAGGAATCCCCTAGAACTGAAGGAAGAGGTGAGTCCTCAGATTGGAAGTGCTCAGTGAATGCCAAGTAGGACAAATGAAAGAACACAAATTAAAATCTCAACATTCCACTAGAAGGTACCTCATAATGGAATTTCAGAACATCTAGGATAGAGAGAAAAAAAATCTAAAGCTACGAGTAAAAAAAAAAAAAATCCATAAAGCTACTAATAAATAAAAGCTACTGGTTCTAGAGAAAATTCATCAGATTGACATCAGATCCTCATCAGTCATAAGCAGTGTTCCTATTTACCAGCATTTGCAAGTTAGAAGATGTAACAAAACTTAAATCTCCCATTTATGGTAGGGCTAAAACATACAAGAAACCTGACACTAAACCTCTCAAGGAAAAAAGAGAGAGATGGGATTTCTGTGACAAGCTGATTCTGTAATTCATATGGGAATGGAAATGTCCAAGAATAGTCGGGACTATTTGGAAGCAGAAGAAGAACAAGATGGTGAGAACTTGCCCTGCTAGATTATAAGATGTATACAGGAATTAGGCCGGGCGCGGTGGCTCTGCCTGTAATCCCAGCACTTTGGGAGGCCAAGGCGGATCACCTGAGGTCAGGAGTTTGAGAGACCACCCTTGCCAACATGGTGAAACCCCGTCTCTACTAAAAATACAAAAATTAGCCGGGCATGGTGGCAGGCACCTGTAATCCCAGCTACTCAGGAGGCTGCGGCAGGAGAATCACTGGAACCCGGGAGGCAGAGGTTGTACTGAGCCAAGATCATACCACTGCACTCCAGCCTAGTTGATTTCATTTCCAAAAAAAAAAAAAAAAAAAAGCAAACAAACAAACAAACAAATGCATAAGAAAAGCAATACTTTTTTCTTTTTCTTTCTTTTTTTTTTTTTGAGACGGAGTTACACTCTGTTGCCCGGCTGGAGTGCAGTGGCACAATCTCAGCTCACTGCAACATCTGCCTCCCGGGTTCCAGCAATTCTCCTGCCTCAGCCTCCTGAGTAGCTGGGATTACAGGTGCCTACCACCACGCCTGGCTAATTTTTGTATTTTTAGTAGAGACAGGGTTTCACCTTGTTGGCCAGGCTGGTCTCAAACTCCTGACTTCAAGTTATCCGCCCGCCTCGGCCTCCCAAAGTGCTGGGATTACAGGCATGAGCCATCGCACTCAGCCGAAAAGCAATACTTTAAGTCAACTTGCAAAAAAATTGAGTGTGTTTCTATATGGGTTGCAAAGATGTCTTAAACAAGATACAGAAAGCACAAATCACAGATGAAACCATTGATTAATGATAACATCACTTCAGGACAAAAGACAACAAAGTGAAAAGATAAGTGACGTAGAGCAAAAAAAAGTCATAGACTTGGAAATGGGCTTACGGCGGGTGTCCTTTCAGTGGTGTGCTAAGTGGCATCTGTCTAGTGACCCCGCTGGGAATGATCTGATTCGATGGGGTCCTTCTTCAACTGCTATGCTATGGACTCAGCTATTTTACAACTCTGTCAGGGGAGAAATTAACTTATAGAAAACCAATTATAAGGCCAATGATCCTGCCCATAGAATGCAAATGAATTTTGCTCCATAGAGACTGAATTGAATTCTGTCCCATGGAAAAGATAATCCCAAACAGTACACTTTATTGCTCTCTATGATATTAAGCACTTTGCACCAATAAGCAAATCTGTTTCAGCTTTCCTTGTTGCCTACACATCTGTCTTTCCAATTCTCCTTTGAACTGGTTTTAACCTTACTGGTTCCCTTATTAACGAGTTAAATAAAATCTTAGGTGTGTTCAATTTGTATTTGCATGAGAACCATGATTTTGCCTCTAAACATTAATCTTTATCTATAAGAATTTGAATTCATAATATATGTAAGAACAAAAGGAGCTCCTATACATTAACAAAAAGACAAAAATCCAATTAAACACGAATGAAGTTTTTATGCAGAGAAGAAATAACCTCATTAGTAATCAGAGAAAGTAAAATTAAAACAACGGCTTCTCATTTTTCACTCACAGCAGGTTTCAGCTGCTCCGAAGTTGTGGCTGTTGTCAGGATAGGGCCTGGGAACTGGGGAGGGGCTGGTCAGGGCAGACTTATCTGTGAGGTCTGAATATCTTTAAAAAGAAAGATTCTCTGGGCTCCTGGGGGCGGGGTATGGGGCCGCAGGGGACATTGGCAGTCGCCCAGGTGAGAGGACTCAGATCTGGGTACATTTTATTGTAGCAGAGATACTGCACAGGGGGAGTCCGGATGGCTTGGGGCATCTGGGGTTCTGGCAGTGACATCCCTGGGGGCTGACATCTGCCTCTGCCCTGAGGCCTGCAGAAGGAGTCCAGTCTTCTCATGCCAACTAGCGAGACAGAGGTCGGAAGTCACGAGCAGCCCCCCTCCAGAAGTGGCCGGTGCCCTGGTTCAGCTCCAAGAAGCCCTCATGGGTTGGGACATTGGGGGAGGCATTCTTGATGTCAGCAGGGTGACCCGGGGGAGATGTGGGGCTGCTGCAGGTGGCTGGGGGTGGAGGTCCTGCCGCTGTGTGGACATAGACTCGCCAGAGACCGCGGAGGTGCGTGCCTGTCTCCTGGCCCAGGCCTACTGCTGCTGGCACGGTCCTCTCCACCCAGCCCTCCTTCTCTGGGCAGCTGGCCTCGGAAATATTGGAAGGGATAGCCGTGCGCGGTGGCTCACGCCTGTAATCCCAGCACTTTGGGAGGCTGAGGCTGGTCGTTCACTTGAGATCAAGAGTTAGAGACCAGCTTGACCAACATGCTGAAACCCCGTCTCTACTGAAAATACAACATTAGCCGGGCGTGGTGGCACACGCCTGTAATCCCAGCTACTTGGGAGGCTGAGGCAGGAGAATCGCTTGAACCGGGGAGACGGAGGTTGCGGTGAGCCGAGATCGCGCCACTGCACTCCAGCCTGGGCGACAAGAGCGAAACTCTCTCAATAAATAAATAAATAAATAAATACAAGAAAGGAAAAAGAAATATTGGAGGGGACTTGGGGTCCAGGGCTGGGCAGGGCTGAAGGCGTAAACATGTGAGAGTCTGGAGCCGGATGAGGTCACGAGAAGACAGGCGGGACAGGAACAGCGCCGTGGGTGCCACTCGAGACACAGGGTGGGCGGGGCCAGCCAGGCCCGGAGCTGGCTGCCACCGGCTGCGGCAGGAGGGAGCTGGCTGCCGCCATTTCAGTGGAGGGTGGCGACAACCCCAGTCTGGAGGGGGCTGAGACCTGTGCTGGGGGCCGCCCGGGGTAGATCCTGTCTTGAAGGTCTGGCGGTGGGAGGGAGGGAAGGTGGCCGCGGGTGGAGGTGGGCGTGGCGCCAAGGGCGGTGTTCCCTGAAGAGCGAGAGTCGGAGCCCGCTGGCTGCTGCAGGGAAGGGAGCGGCGGAAGATGCGGAGATAGAGGGAGGTTCCCAGGAAGGCAGAGGGAACGGGCAGGCCCGGAGGAGCAGGCGGGAATGTGGAGGGGGGTTGGAACCGCAGCACAGAGGGTTTGGGCGCACAAAGGTGAAGGATGTCCCCCGGGAAGCAAGAGGGCACGGCAGCAACTTGCCCGGGTCCCAGGCCTGACTTTCACACACCCCCGCCCTGCACCTGGACGGTGACGATCTGCTGGGCCTGGTGGCGCCTGGGAAGGCGGCCGGGGGGAGGTCCGAGTTACCGGAAAGTGCAAGTTCCAACCCAGAGCTGCGCTGAGCAGGGCCGGGCTGCTGGGGCGCCCAGGGCTGCAGGTCCTGGCGGGGCCTCTGGGAAGGCGGAGGGCGCTGACTCAGGCCCTGACTCACCAGGGGCTGCCCTGCGGGGGATCTGGGTCCGCCGAGTCCGGGGAACCTCTCAGGTCTGCCCCCCAGCGACCTTTCCTGGGAATGTTCCAGAGCGGTTCTTATTCCTTCCTGGAGGGTGGCTTCTTTCCTTCCTCCAGAGTTCAAAGCCATTGTCTGCACTTGGCCCCATGGCCTCTGAGCTCAGAGTTCACCCCTCATGGAGCTGGAAGGGACGGTTTCTAGAGAGGCCTCCATGCTTGGACCAGGATGAAAATCCTTCACCATCTTCAATGCAACAAGCTGTTCACAGACCCCCAGTGCCATTCTCTCATTCGTGTGTTCATGCGTCCCTCATGCCCTCACTCATTTATTCACCCATGTGTTCACTGGGGGCCCCGTGCAGGGCTGGGGACGCTGCCATGGAGGAGGCGGAGGCACCCTTGCCCCAGAGGGAGCTCCTGTGAATTTCACTGCCATCAGCTGGGAGGCTGGTGAAAGACTGTGGAGCCTGCGTCGGGCTAGGCCGGGGAAGGCCTCCTGGGTGATGAGGGCGGAGGTGGGTGCAGCTTGGTGGAGGCCAGGAAGCCCCGAGAGGAGGCCGCCAAGGCGTGGTGGGTTGGGGCAGGTGAGAGCAAGGGGGTGGAGATGGGCACAAGGCCTGGCTGGCACCATGGAAGGTGCAGCCACCCAGACCCCCAGAAGGAGGCTGAGTGTGGGGCCGCAGGACACCTGGGGGCCATGGGACAGGAGGGAGGCCCTGAGGCAGTGCCTGCCTGTGGGTTTCCCACCCCTACACCCCCCATCTCGGAACTCCCTCCAGGGCACACAGTCCTCAGCCGTGGTCCCTTCAGGGTTGGCCCGAAGGTCCTGGCTTCCGTGGGTCAGCCCCATCGATCCAGAGCATAAGGTCCAGCCCATTCTGCCCAACTCAGGCCAGCTCTGGTCCCTTTGAGCTGCAGAGCTCGCATAGGGTCAGGTACGCACAAGGTCCAATTGCTGCCCCTGCCTACGCCTGTGTCCTTCCCTTCGGTCCCCAGTGTTGGCTCCAGGGCAGCCCTGACATCCTGCTGGTGCGAGCTTGCCTCGGAGGCATCTTCCGGGGGCCCATGTGGCTGCCGGGTCAGCAGAGCATGCTGCTGCCTGCCCCTGGGCTCCAGGCTGTTGGGCTGAGACCCCACAAGCTCCCCTGCAGGCAGGCCGGTGGTCCCGCCCCAAGTGGGGAAGTGGCAGCGGGAGGGGTGCTGGGAATGCCACTGCCAGGGAGCCCACAGTGACACAGACCAGGGAGCTTCTGCAGGCCTGGGAGCTGCTCTGTAGATGGCACCCCTTGCCCTGGGCCCCATCCTTATCTCCTTTCTCCTTAAAATCAGAGCCTCTCCCCTGCAGGCCAGCCCAGTGTCCCTCAGCTCTGGGTCCTTCTAGCCTCAGTGCCCCTTGGCTTCCCACGCTGCTGAATCACAGTGATTGGGATGACAGGGTCCCGCCTCCTCTGCCTCTGAGTTCCAGGACCGCAGACGCCATTGTAACCCACGCACCCGCAGAGGCCTGTCTATGAGCTCCTGTCGTGCTCTGGGTCTCCCCAGAAGCCGGCCCTGAAGCAAAGATTCATGTGAGTGGCCCCGGGAGGGAGGGCCTCAGCCAGTCCAGGGCACTCCACTAGTGGAGTCAGCCACCGCCTGGCCCTGGGCTCTGTCTCGGGAGCCTGAGCCGGGAGGGCAGGCCTCTGAGTTGCCCCTGTGGAGGGCTTTTGTCCCCAGCCCCATCCCTCCCTGGGGGAGGACCGCCTCCCGCACTGCACTCTGGCATTCTGGGTTTGCCTGGCTTGGGGCCGAAGACAGCATCTGTCCACACTAGCAGCAAAAATACCCTTCACACGTGGGCCCAGGACTGGTCACTCTTTGGGGGTGCCCCTTGGGAGAGTGGAAGTCCCACAGGATATGTTGCTGCTGAGCCCCAGTCACTATGGCTGGACAGAGAAACCCTATCCCTTTATCCGCTGAGATCCTGCTGTCTTCATTCTCCTGAATGGCTGGGCAAGGGAACTGCGTGCCAGAGGGCAGAACTGGGGTAGTGCCTGCCCCGGCCCTCCCAGCCTCTGCCCTCCACTCCCTGTCCCCACCGCCAGCCCCAGCTTGTTCCCCAGAGACCCAAGGGACAGGCTGTGGGGCCTGGCAACTCAGCCCCGACGGGCCTAGTCTAAACCGATGTTCCGCCAGGGAGGCCCATTTGGCCGCCCGGTTGCCTAAACAGCCCAGCCTTTGTCCGGGGCGGTCACAGGCGCTGTTTGCTCAGTGCCCGGCTTGTTTTTCCCAGGCCAGTGAGGCAGGCAGAGGCACCGGAGCCATGGAAACAGCACAGACCACCTGTCCTGCCCCAGCTCCGCTCCCGCTCGGTTGCTTTCTCTGCCTCTGTGGACCTCCTGGTGCGCTGGCCCTATCCCAGCTGGGCCCTGGGCAGAGCAGGACTCACTGTCTTGCCCCCGCCCACCCTGGGACTTCAGCTGGGCCCAGCACAGAGAGAGCCAAGGGGTTTCTGGAGCTCTGGAGTCCCTCCACCTGCTCTCAGCACTCACCAGACGCAAGCTCTGTGGACCATGGGGACTGAGGGCTCCTTCCTCTGCCCCCCGGCACTCCTTCCCCCAGCCACTCTCCTGGGGAGGGGCCAGGGATGAGGCCAGCTCAGGGAAATACTCTCTGACCAGAGTTGCCCCAACAGGAAATAGGCTATCTTGAAAGGTGGTGAGTTCCCTGTCATGTGAGGCATGCAAGGGTAGACTCCTAGGGCTGCTATAAGGGAATCTGTATTGTATGGGAGGGGACATTAATGGATCGAGTGAGTATAGAAAGAGTTCTTTCTTTTGTTCATTCATTCACTCCATTTATTGACTGACTCATTGATTCATTCAGAAAACACCAGTGGTGTGGCATCCATCCTCTGGCCTAGGCTGGGTGCCAGGTGCAGAACATTCAACCGTGAGACTGCAGTCATGACTCCTGCTTTCATGGCAGGCAGAGTCACATGGGTAAGAGGATGTGGGGGAGACACACATGAGAATGAACAAGGCCTCCAGGAAGGTGGGGTAGGAGCCGAGAGGGATCAGAGAGATTATGAGTTTCGTGCCCTATTCCATGGGTGGAAAACTGAGGCACAGAGGGATACTCATGCCACATAGAACCTGGATAACTCCCCAGAGCTTCTGGGTCCACAGTCATCCAAGCTGCAAAGGCCGCTGAGAATCCTGAGGAGGGGAGGCTCCTTCCAGGTGTTGGGAGTGGCTTGGGAGTGCTCCAGCAACCCCGCATGCCCCAAGCACTGCTTATGGGCCAGGCTGGGGTGGGGAATGCTGAGAGCACTGGGGAGAACGTGTTCTTGGGACTGACTTCCAGATTAAGACAATCTTGCTTCGAGGGGCTGTGTGGCTGGCTTTAAGCACCAGGAAGTTCTGATCTTCTCACCTGTTCTAGTTAATTAGTGCTGCATAACAAACAACCCCAAAACAGTGACTAAAACTACAGCCACTTTATTACGCTCAGGAATTCTGTCCTGAAAGGGCACAGTAGGGACAACTCCACTCTACTCTGTGTGGTTCAGTGGCTCACCCGAGACAACTCAAATGGCTGGGGGCTGGGACACCTGCTGCTGGCGGATCCACTTCCAAGATGGCTTCTGCATTCGCATGGCTGGTGCCTGGGCTGGGCTGGCTGGAAGGCTGGAACTGTCAACCAGCGCACCCCCATGTGACTCCTCATGGAGCTTGGGCTTCCTCACAGCATGGAGGTCTCAGGTTGTTGAACTTCCTTCTTAGATGGCAACTTAGGACTCCAAGTTATAAGCCATATGGCCTTTTATGAGTGAGCCTTGGAAGTTACCCAGCAACACTTCTGCCGCATTGTCTTGGCTGAAGTAGTCACAAGCCCACCTGGATTCAAGAGGAGAGGCCATAGGGCCCACGCTTCAATGGGAGAAGGACCAAGGACTTTGCAGCCATATTTAACACTGCCACACTAGCCTCCAATTTCCTCCTTTCCTCTCTGAAAATTCTGCCATCTGCCAAAGTTGGGCTTAAATTCCAAGCCAGAAAAACTTCCTGCTAATTCCTATCCCCAGTAATACTTCCTGCCCACCGCTGGATTCTTGGTTATGGTTGCTCTAATAAGTAATGGGGACAGTCATGAGTGTGATGCCCCTCACTTGGCAACCATGCCCATGTGTTCACACATGTATATTCTTCTTTGGTTCTTAGAGTAATCCTGTGAGGCATTTTAGATGAGCGAGTGGGCATCTCACATGGAGTTTTGCGGGGTGAGTAGGAGTTTTCCTGACAGGGTTTGGGGAAAAGTATGATGAGCTTGGGCACATGTACAGTTGGGTGGGGCTGGAGGACAGTGTCACTGACTTGAGGCAAGAGGCTTCTCTGTGGAGAAGTGCTCCACACAGTCCTCTGTTTTAGGAAGACTCCTCTGGCCCAGACAGTGTGAAGGCTGGAAGCTGGCCTGGGGGAGCTGGCACTGAGGCTCATTCATGGACCCCCACAAGTGCCTGTCTGCCTGTGCCTCCTACGTGGTTTCACGAGTCCTTTCAACCATTATCTGGGTGGGCATTGTCAACCCATTTTACAGATGAGAAAGCCGGGCTGGGTGCAGTGGCTCACGCCTGTAATCCCAGCACTTTGGGAAGCTGAGGCAGGCAGATCGCTTGAGCTGAGTTTGAGACCAGTATGGGCAACATAGGGAGACCCTGTCGCTACAAAAATGAACCAACAAACAAAAATTAGCCAGGCATGGTGGTGTGCACCTGTGGTCCCAGCTACTCGAGAGACTGAGGCGGGAGGATTGCTTGAGCCCAGGAGGTAGAGGTTGCAGTGAGCCATGATCGCACCACAGCACTCCAGCCTGGGTGACAGAAAAAGACCCTATCTACAACACACACACACACACACACACACACACACACACACACACACACAAAACAGATGAGAAAACTGAGGCACCAAGAGGTGTTTCTGGAATCCAAACTGGGCAGGAAGGCTAGGAGCAGGGTTGGGAGCTGCCCTTGTCTCCTCCACAGGCAGGAAGCTTGTCCTCTCTCTCCAGCACCTCAGCTGCCCCTGCCACCCCCACCCCTCTCAGCCCTGACCCTGTGGTCCAGAAAGGCCTCTGGAGGCCAGCTGTGGGTGGCAGGGCCTCTGGCTTACACCAGCGGGCAGCAGGGAGTGTAGTCACCTGCTCACTCGTGTCTGGTGCTCTTTGTGGCTATAGGAAGCAGAGGACAGGTGCTGGGAGGAGGGCTGGCCTGAGGGGAAACTGAGGCCTGGGACTGCGGGGTCCGGGCTTGGTCTCTGCCACTGAGTTTGCACCTGGCTTCCCCTCATGCCTGGCCATTTGGTTCCGGCTCTTGAAATAGATCCTCTGCCCACCTGATAGCTGGCCGGCCATGGGCCGTGCCACGCCACCTGCCTGCTGCAGCCCAGCCCGGTCACCCCGAAACGCTGACAAAAGCCAGCTGCTCTCCCAGCAGTCGCTCGGCAGGCAGACACCCGGAGGCGTGACGCCTGCCCTCGTCTGGCACCGAGGCTGCCAGGAGGGCGCTGACGCAGCTCTCCCCACTCCCACTCCCAGGGGCTCTGCAGCTCCTTTCTGGAATGGCTTCCCGATGAGGTAATGCAGCTCGGAGCGCAGGAGGAGGCCACTGGGAAACGCTGCTGGCCAGGCCCCAGCTCCCCGGGAAGATGGCTGCCGTGGCCTCCCTGCCCTGCCTGCCCGACGCCACCGCACAAGGGCCTGGCAGGCTGAGAACGGGAGCTGGACTTCAGGCCGGATGCTTGGCGGCCTCACTCTGGAGTGGCCAGGGGGACCCAGACATTTACTCATCTCCCGGCCGAGGTGGTGCAGGCCTCAGCCTGGGCCTGCAGCCTCACTCTGATCCTTAGAGGCCCCTGCCCTGAGAACACGCCGCCCCCAGGCACACGCGGAGAAACAGAGGCCGTGCCCGGGGTTATAGCAGGAATCAAGGTCTGTTCTCGCCCTGCAGCCCTGGGGGCAAGGGCAGGCCTCCCTCCACACGCATCGCATCGGGTCTGGGAACAGTACCATGAGCTTGCTCCAACCTGCCAAGCGGCTTTTTCCTGGAACATGAGTCTTTTCCGGGCACAGAGCAGAGCACTCAGGCCACCGGCCCTCCTATGCTGGGAGCAGGGGGAGATGCCGGCTGGCCGAGCAAGGAGGCCCCTGGGGCTGTCCACCCGGTGTCCCTCTCAGGGCCTCTCTTGGCCCCATGAAAAGGCGGCACCCCCACCCCTTGCCTCTCCTAGCGCTGCCAGGCTCCCCTGCAGGTGTGACCTGCCTCGCAGAAGCTGCTGAGAGGCAGGAACTGAGCAGGGAAGTGTCCCAAGGGGTGACTCACTTCCCTCACCCACGTTTCCCCCTTTCCCTGCCAGGCCCTGCACTGGGCGGGCCCTAGGGCCACAGGGACCAGCATGACCCGGCAGCCCCGGACCTCCCAGGTGGAAGGAAGGACCCGGAGAACTGGAAACATCCTTCCATAGCAGCCCCCCAGTTGGAGGCAGCCACTCGGCACCCGGCACCTGGCCCAGGGGGGCCTCCTGCGGACTCACGTGGGCTCTGGGAGGTGGAGGAGGGTCACTTCCCCCGGGGGAGAGTGGAGAAGGTTGGCAGGACCCTGCTGTGGGTGTGACTGGGACCGTGCTGGGCCCTGCGTTGGCCAGCAGTGTCCCGAGCGGGCCACCGCGCCGGCAGGCCCAGCTGGGCCTATTTCTGACTCGAATTTGTTGCGAAACGTCGGCAAATCCCCTGCCCTGGCTGGGCCTCAATTTCCCCATCTGCAGACAGGAGGCGGGCGAGAGGGCCCCCTGGACTTCAGGGCCCGTGGGTCTGACGGCCAGGGCTGCAGCTGAATCTCCGAGTTGGAGATGCCTGGTTGGGTGCAGCACACCCTGCGTGCACAGATGAGGGCCGGGCTGGCTCCAGGCGTGCGGGAGGCAGCAGTGGAGCTGGGATCGGAGTCTGGACTCCTCTGCTGGCCTCGAGTGACCCCGGGGGCCTTCTTGTCCCCCCTCCTTGCAGGAAGCACAGGCTCCAGCTCCTGAAAGCAGAACAGCTCCCCTCTGCTGCCCCCTGGTGGCTGCAGTGACACATGGTGGCCCAGTCCAGAGCCAGGGCACCCCCAGGGTCACCGACACTCTCAAAGTCATGAGCTCCCCTGGGGCCATGGGTGTCGTAGGGCTGGGGCCACCCTCTCTGGGAGCCCTGGGTGAGAGTGTCACTTGTGATATTTCATTGAATCTTCACCCCTCCCACACACAAGAGAGGGATGATCATGTTTGCCACTTCATAGCTGGGTTGTCAGTTTCAGGGGGCAGAGCCTGCAGGAAGCTGGGGCTGGAGAGGTTTGAAGTCAGATATTCCAGTGGAAAGTGCTCCCCTCCCCTCCAGTCAGCAGCCACCTGGGGCTTCAGGCTCTAGGAGGGGAGGAGTGGGTGGGGAAGGGCGAGGCTTATTATTCTTCGGGGTGTGGGGGTGGTCACTAAAATGGGACCTGGTGGCCGGGCACAGTGGCTCACGCCTGTAATCCCAGCACTTTGGGAGGCCGAGGCGGGCGGATTACCTGAGGTCAGGAGTTCTTGACCAGCCTGGTCAACGTGGTGAAACCTTGTCTCTACTAAAAATACAAAACTTAGCTGGGCGTGGTGGCACACACCTGTAATCCCAGCTACTCAGGAGGCTGAGGCAGGAGAATTGCTTGAGCCCAGGAGGTGGAGGTTGCAGTGAGCTGAGATCATGCCACTGCACTCCAGCCTGGCCAACAGAGCTGGACTGTCTCAAAAAAAAAAGAAAGAAAGAAAGATGGGACCTGGCTTCCTAACTGAGGGAAACTGAAGAGAAGGGCCCAGTTCACGGGAATAAGGTGCCAGTTTGGGATGCCCCTGCAGGGCCCTAGGTGCAGGGGACAGGGCTGAGGGAGCGGGGGAGGCGCCAAGATGTCAAGGCCACCAGCCGTTCTCCTGGGGCAGAGGGCCAGTGCCCATGCCCGCACCTTGGGTCCCCAGGGCAGCCAGGTGGAGCCATACCACCTCCTCGGGCTTCACCTGCAAGCCCAGGCCCTGTGCTCACTGACCCCCACGCTCACCAGGCCACTTCCAGAGGCCGTGCACACCCTCTGCCCAGATCCAGGAGAGGGGCTTTCACACAAGGAGGGAGAGGCTCAGAACCCTGGCAACCTACCCAAGGCATAGCACATGGGGCTACACGGGTGGATTGGAAGCTGGATTGGCCACCTGAACCCCTGGGGTCCTGGCATTTCCAATGTCACCATCAGAAGGGTGGATGGAGGCTGGGTGTGGTGGCTCATGCCTGTAATCCCAGCATTTTGGGAGGCCGAGGCAGGTGGATCACCTGAGGTCAGGAGTTCGAGGCCAGCCTGGCCAACATGGTGAAACCCCGTCTCTCCTAAAAACACAAAAATTAGCCAAGCATCGTGGCAGGTGCCTGTAGTCTCAGCTACTTGGCAGGATGAGGCAGAAGAATCGCTTGAACTCGGGAGGCAGAGGTTGCAGTGAGCTGAGATCACACCACTGCACTCCAACCTGTGCGACAGGGCAAGACTCTGTCTCAAAAAAAAAAAAAAAAAAAGAAAAGAAAAGAAAAAGAAAAAAGAATGGAGGACGGAAGGGCCACACCATGCAGGTGCTGGGGTCCTGGCGTTTCATTTTCAATGTCACCATCAGAATGGAGGATGGGAGGCCGCCCCGCGAATGGAGGGCGGGAGAGCCATGCCATGCAGGTGCTGCCTGCTTGGGTTCCTGTGCTGGGACTGCCTCTCTCATCTATCACCTTGCACCTCCATCGCTGTGACACCCTTCACCCGCCGGGCCCCCACAAAACATGCTTGGGCTCTGCAGCCAGACTCCATCCTCCCCCACCAACCGTCCGACTCCTAGAGCCCTTTCCTGGACCCCCAGCACAGCGCGTGCGTGACGGAACCCCGCAGAGCCACTTCCTGTTAGAATCAGAAGGGCTGTCAGCCACTAAACCCAAGTGCCAACTTTTGGTGATGGAGAAATAGATCCAGATAGAGGGAGGACTTGATCAGGCCCAGGGTGGCCAGAGACCCATTGGACTGCGACCAGAATCCCAGGGGCCTGTCACCGGCCCAGTGTCTGAGGTCCTGAATCCCTGGAAATCAATAAAGGCAGGCAGGTGGGAGGCTGGAGGCCTCGCAGCCCACCGAACCCCCATCCACCACACCCTCACACCAAGCCCTCAGCGTGCTCGGAGCATGGCGGTGGGCTTTACCCCTCCAGCCCCTCTACCTGGGATGCCACACAACTCTTCAGGGCCAGGGGAGTCCCCTCCTAGGGCCACTGTCCCCAAGGCACCCAGGGATGAGTCACTCTCTCTCACCCCAGGCCACCCAGGAGAGTTGACATCAGTCATATATCTGCCCCTCAGACTGGGAGAACCCTGGAGCAGGGACCCCATCCCCTGCCTCTGTGAATCCCTAGCATTGGCCCATGGTGTGAACACCAGCAGCCACAGCACTGAGACCTAGCCAGGGCTTCCCAGTTTCCTGGGCACCAGCTGTTCTTCGCGGCCTCTTCCATGCATGCTGGGAAGCAAGGTCTATCATGACCCTAGGCGCAGAAGGACAAGAAACAGAGAGGTTGAGTAAGATGCCCGACGACACACAGCTGGAGTCAGCAGAGGCTGGAGGGGTGCTGGGCGGCCTGGCTCCCAGCACGAGGCATCCTACCTGAGGACAGTAGACGGGCAGCTAAAGGACCCTCAGCTGACCACACAGGCTGGGCCTGGGCATGTCTGCGGCATGACCCCCTTGGGCCTTGTCACCTCCTCTCATCCCCTAGATCGCAGGACAGCAAGGTGGTCACACCCAGATTGCCTGAGTGTGCATTCTTTCCTTCCACGTCGGAGCACTTGGTCGGAATCCTGCCCACACAGGATGCACCTCATGAGGTGTTCACTCACCAGTCTCCCAGAGCAGAGGGGACTGGGGAGAGGGGACACAAGATGGCATTGGGAGTGACAGCAAGACTGACTGTCTTGCGGGGCCCTCAGGCGCTGGCCTCCAAGGCCAGGTTCCCCAGGAAAAGCCTAGACAGAGGGGAGCAGGAAACCCGGTCCCAGCCCAGGGCGCCCACTCCCTGCCGGCCAGGCCAAGCCTCCCGCGTCCAGCCTCCCGGGTGCTGCTCACTCATCCATCAGGCCAGTGTGATGGGGTCATTCGCTCCCATTCCCAGGCGGGGGAGGCTCCAGGAGATGTGGGTGGATGTGGGTTTACCCTGTGGATGGCCTGAGGCCTGAGGACTAGGAAGGACCATCTATCTGTCCCTTGGCAGATGGCCATGGTGCCCAGGGCGACAACAGGGTGAGCTCTGCTCACATGGGTCCTGATGCAGATAGGGGGTGTCTGGGCCCCTGTCACCCCTGTGGAGTCTTCCTCGCCTTCCTCTGGGCTGGTCTTCTCAGGTCCAGCTCAAGGGCATCTGGGAGGGGAGGTGGCCTGAAAGCTCGGAGGCCCTGAAAAGCTGGCTGCAGTTAGGAAAGCCACTAAGTCATTATTTTGGGGTTAAATCAGAACTAATCTACCCAAGCCAATGGCTGGGTCCCCTCAAGGGAGGACACTCATGACTCAGCTGCTTGAGCCTGGGGAAGTGGTGTCCCTGAGATCCAGGAATGTGAGGGAGGATGACACCATCCACCAGGCCTGGCCCAGCGGGAGCAGCTAGTGTGGCTGCCTCTCACTGTGCCCACCCCACCCTCAACATCCGGCTCTGTCCACCTCTGGCCAAGGCCCACTCTGTTTGGGCTGCACTGTTGCCCCGAAGCCCTCCATGCCCCAGCGAGAGTCTCCCTCCCTGGCCTCTGTCCCTCCATTTCTCCATCAGTGGCCACCAGGGCAGTTTTCTTTTTCTTTTCTTTTTTTTTTTTTGAGACGGAGTTTCACTCGCCCAGGCCGAAGTGCGATGGCACGATCTCAGCTCACTGCGACCGCCGCTTGCCGGGTTCAAGCAATTCTCCTGCCTCAGCCTCCTGAGTAGCTGAGACTACAAGCACGCGCCACCGTGCCCGGCTAATTATTTGTACTTTTAGTAGAGATGGGGTTTCACCATGCTGGTCAGGCTGGTCTCGAACTCCTGACCTCGTGATCTGCCTGCTTCAGCCTCCCAAAGTGCTGGGATTACAGGCGTGAGCCATCGCAACCAGCCCACCTGGGCAGTTTTCTTAAAAGGGGACCCTGCCTGGTTATGGTAATGGCTCTCCTGCTGGCCCTGGGGGCGGTTCAAGCCTTCAGGGCAACTCTCAAGGCTTCCAAAGCACACCCCCACCCCTTGTTCCTCCCCCCACTGCTCCTTCCCTTTGACGCCCCCTGCTCTGCTGGGCTGGGGATGTAGGGTCTGAATGTGCCATCTGGACCCACCAACCCCTCACCCAGGCTGTGCACCGGAGAGGCCTCACTGTGGGACACAGGAGCCAGGGTGGGGAAGGGGGTAGGGGGCTGCTGCCATCTCCACTGAGGAGTACAGCCCCACCCTTGGCCTTGAGCAGCCCCCAGTCCTGTGTGTGGGGCCGCCAGGCTGCAGGGGGCCTGGACCCATGGCGGTGGCTGTTGATTCAGCTGTCTGGTTGGCGCCGGCTCCCCTGCTGGGGCCGAGTCTTTCTGGAATTAGACCCTGCAGCCCTGTCCCGACTGAGCCAGCGTGAGGGCAGTGACCGTCTCAAAGCAGCTCTTCTCCGTGGAAGTCTTAAGGGGCCCCTTGGCCGGAGTCCCACGAGTGACAGCTGGCAGCCCTCTTGGCTCCCTGGGGGAAGCAGATAGTGTGGCCCCTCAATTTGGGCCACTTGAGGAGCATTTAAAAACAGGACAAAGGCGTGGGCCCAGCTCAGGAAAAGCTAGGAGGGAAGGAGCCGTTCTCTGGGGCTGGTGGCCAAACGGGGAGGTAGCTGCAGCCACTGGTGGCAGGGACCCTTAGGCCTCCTGCTAGTGCCTCGCACTGGCAGAGGCCACGGACAGGTCCCAGCACAGGGAGCTGGCAAACATGCCCACAGGGTCGGCCTCTGGGCCAGCTGGAGCAGGTGCAGTGAGGGGCTGGGAAGGCATAGAGAAAAGCGGCAGCGGGTCTCTGAAGATGCAAGCCTGGTGGCTGGTGCATGTTCCAGTGAGGGACAGGCAAAGCGGCCAGGGCAAAGGGCGGATTTCCTGATACAGGAGTGGAGGATGCTGTGGAAGGGCTAGATCTCCCATCCAAGGCGTCTCCTAGAGCCACACCATGCCCCATCCAGGGCGGTGCTAATGCTTCTCCCCTGGATCAACTGGGCCTGTGACCACCCCGCGAGTGGGTGGTGGAGGTGCCATGTGAGCACTGGGCTGGGCTGGGAAAGCCCCTGCATCTGCCTGGCTCTCCAGGGGTGCTGGCTGGTGGAGCCCAGATGATACCAAGTGGGGAAACCTTGATTCTGGCCCAGCCCTGGAGCTCCCTCTAGCCGAGGCCCCCACTGGGGGGAACAGAAACCAGGCACTTCCACTATGACCCATGGAGCATAAGAAAGTGGCTGTTGTCAGTGTCTATGTTTTAGGGTAACTGGAGAAGCCCCAAGGCTTCCCTGGTCTCCCTGAACACTCTTGCACCTTCTGGCCCACGTGGCTCGGGGCTCTAGAGGCCACAGCAGGTCAAATGAATGCCACCATCTGTGCTCACTCCAGGGCACCCCCATGTCCCTGGGCTGGATCCACCTGCATCCAGGCTTGGCCTGTATGGAGCCATCCTCTGCCCAGGGTGGAAGGGGCAGGAGACATCGAGGGGTAGGGTGGGGTGGAGGAACTTTCTCTTACAGCCACGTGAGAGGCCTGGTCTGCCCAGCGGGGTCCTGAGCTACTGGTTCTCCAGGCACCTTCAGAGCCACTGGGTTGGGGGTTGGCCAGACTGAAAAGACTGGATGCTCAGGGCTGTGCTCCCTCCGCACCTGCCCTACCTGCAGGGAGGCAGGAGCCCAGCTGGCCAGTGGTTGGGTGAGGACAGAGGTGAGGGTGCTAGGAGCAGCCACTAGACACAAAACCAAGTCCCTCAGCACAGGCCTGTCATCCGGGAGGCACCTGGATGGGAGGACAGGTCCGGCCAAAGAGGTGCACACATGTGGGGCTGAGGAATGGGGTCCCTGCACAAAGCCGGCGTCTGCATCATGGGCAGACAGACCACCATGTCCTCATGAAGTGCTGGCTTCTTTCCTTCCACCTCCTCATTTATAGGGTTGGAAGAGTGACAGCTGAGACCCCGACCTCAAGTGCCCAGGCTGTTGTGAGGAGGAAGCAGGGGGCTGTCACAGGTACGGGCTGAGGGCTTGGCAGGTAGGGGCTGTTTCACCTGGAAGCCCCAGAACCCGGGAGAGTGCAATGCTCTGAATATGTACAGGATGGGAAGGAATTCCACATGCTCTTTTCCTGTGCCATCCCCAGTCCGCCATGGAAGGGAAGCATCAGGAGTAGGATGTGGTGCCTTTTAATTGTACCCATAGAATAGTAATTTGTGTAAACTGCCCCTTTCCCTTTTTGCCTCTGCTACTGGGAAGCTTGGAGC
This sequence comes from Pan troglodytes, assembly GCF_028858775.2. Lineage (NCBI taxonomy): Eukaryota > Metazoa > Chordata > Mammalia > Primates > Hominidae > Pan > Pan troglodytes. The sequence goes on along the minus strand of NC_086016.1, from coordinate 47,996,578 downwards.
CAAAGCCGTGGGCCTATCTCTACCTCCACTTAGACCTACCTTCTCTCCCCCTTCCCTTGGTCTTTCACCTCTACTTTTAAATACATGTTCTGATGTTCTGTGGCATCTTTGCTGCACCCCCAAGTCCCTTCTGGACAAGGCGACCCCTGGCTCCTTCCTTTGAGCTCCTTGGTTTCTACAACCCTTAAGATGCCCCCACCCCACAATGGCAAATTTCACTCTCTGGGAAGCGTGGCAGCAGGTGCCTGGGACGCACCCACCCGAGCCTGGGCTTTGAATCCCTGCCCCCTACTCCACGCAGTGTCAATGTCGCCTGGCCGCCTGCACGTCTGTTTCCTTTGTGCTCAATGCATTTTCTAAGGCAGGTGCCAGGTGGTAGCTGTCAGTGTCATTTCTATTTCTGCTGTTGATTTGCTTGTCTGCTTCTCCAACTGCCTGGCCCCCAGGCTCCTGAGCTCAGCAGGCAGGGAGTGCATACAGAACATCCCCCCACCTCTGAGCTGTCCCCTTTCATTGGACAATGCCCCTAGATGGCACCTCAGGCCTCTGCGGGAGTCTGGGGGCTGTGGGAGTCTGGGGGCTGGTGGAGGCTGTCAGGAGAGGCTGCCCGGAGGAGGTGGTGAGACCTGAGGGCTGAGTAGGGTTAGCCAGGGCAAGGAAGGCAGGGGAGAGCAAATGGAAATGTGGCTGTGAGGAGCAGTTTGGCCAGGTGTGTGGACAGCCCCTCTGAAGCCAAAGAGTCTAGAAGGTCCTTTGAACCTGGCCCTGTGAGCCTGTGCCGATTGGGCAGAGGGGCCCACATGACAAAGGCACGAGGCATGGCTCCCATGTGCCTGAGGAGGGGGAACAGGGGAGAAATAAGACCCAGAGGCTCAAGTGTGCTGTGCTGAAGAGCAAGGCCTTCAGGGAGGCGACAGGGAGCCACAGAAGGTTATTGGGGGGAGGGTGCACAGCAGGCTCTCTGATGCTTACATTGAACACACAATTCCAATTTGATTATTTACTTGAACCCAGTGACTCCTCTGGCAGTGGGTTTGGCTGTCCTTGCCTGGTGCAGGGGATGTTATTTTCTCCCCAAGGTTGCACCTCCTCCAGCCCCAGGCAGCTGCACGGTCAAGGGCAGTACCCAGCAAGGGACGATGGAGATGCCGGCCAGCGTCTGAGGTTAAAGTATACTTTGAAAAGCGTGGCTAATGTTTGAAGGAAAACAGCAAAAGAAGAGTCTAGAAACCAGATCCCTGGCCAACAGGAGTCTACGTTCCAAACAATGTCCCTGAGGAGACAAAGAGCCAGGGCCCCTGGGTGGGCACTGCTGCCAGCCCTGGGGAAGGGACCAGGCTAAGAGGGCTCTCAGATCCTCAGGACAGGACAGGGTGGGCTCTGCGGGCCGGGCAGGGCTGGCCTGTGCCCACTGCCTGGGGGAACTCAGCCAGCGGGAGCCGTGCACAGGTGCACAGCTGGGCCCTGGTGAGGGGTGGGGATGAGGAGCGGCAGGTCCAGGAGTGGCCGCAGGAGCAGTGACCCAGGCGTTGGGTGATCCAGAGGGACTTGGCCCATTAAGGGGCCTTGGCAGCCGTGCCAGCCTGGAACAAGAGCCCGCAGAGGACACCTGCCTGGACAGATGGCGTCCAAGGCGGGCACCCCAACAGGGATGCTGTGAATGTCAGGTGCCACCGGGCACTGAACTGACTCAGTTTTCACACCTGAACAGGATCATACACATTCAGCTGTGGACAATTGAATCCATTTCCCGCCTCTGAGGCTTCACCATCTTTCCTCAAAGGATGAGGGAAGTGTCCGGTGACCCTGGCTTCGTGAGTTGGGGTTGGGGAGGGGTAGGGGGCACAGGATGGTGGGTTGGGACTGTAGAGTCAGGCTCGGGGCTCAGCTCAGGGCAGGTGCCGTTGGGACCAGGGAACCATTACAGGTTCCCAGGTTTGACCTCTGCATCCCCCCAGTCCCTGCCCCTGAGGTCTGGGGTCCAGATTCCCACAGGGCCAGTGGCTGAACTCTTTTTCTTTGGGGAGGAGGAAGCTACCAGGCCTGGAGTCACTTCCCTTGTAAACTAGGCTTTGGCTTTTCTCTCTTCCCCTCCCTCTGGGCGGAGAGGTGGCCGACATCTAGTCAGGGCAACTGTGGGTCAGTCACCCACAAGCTGGAAAACCAGATGGTCCTGAGAGTCTGCAGGGGACTAGGCTGAGTTGGGTGGGTGGAAGGACAGGGAGGGTTCTGGCCAGCGTTGGGGGGCCCGTGCTGGAGGCAGGGCGGGTCTCCATGCCCAGCCTCTGCCCCCCAGGTTCCAGTGGTGGAGGGGGTGGGACAAGTGGAGACAGCGGAGGGCGGGGGTTAGGGGGGCCCTGGCTTCCTCCAGCAGGCTCCGCCTGCCCCAGCAGCTGCTGCTTCCGCCGCTGGCCTGGCAGACAATGCGCTGGCGGGGAACAGTGGCCCGGGGCCAGGGCTGTCCATCCCCCCCCAGCTACACAGGAAGACAGAACTCAGAAGACCAGTGTGTCCTGAAGTGAACTCGCTGCCCAGGCTCTGTGATTTAGGGCTGTAGATTCCCAGAGGAGATGCCTCCAGTTTGAGTCAAACTGGTTTCTTTCAGCCTTAAAATGGCAGGGCCCTGGGACCCTGTTGGGGAGGGGGTCGAGTTGGGAGGGATGGCCCTGGGAAAATCTCTACCTCATCTCTCCCCTCTCCTGCAGCCCTTGCCCTCGGGCTGTGTGGGTGGCACCTCAGCCCTCCTGCCACAGGGCCTTTGCACGGCTGGGCCCCTGCCTGCAGTGCCCTCTCTTGAGGTCCCTCAAGCCTGCTGCATCTGGGTCTCAGTCCAGAGGCCTCCCGTGGCCTGCCTGCCTCTCCATCCTTGCCTTAGAGCCCTTCCTGTCCCCTCTCCCCAGACATGGGCCCTGACCTGTGCTATGATTTCCTGTCTGGGTCCTGAGGTCCCCTCAGTCATTCTTGTTCCTCCTCTCCTGCCTACTCCCCCTCCTGGCACTCTCCCCTGAACCCTCAGGGCTCAGCTCCTGTGGTCCCTGGGCACCCTTTCTCCCAGGCCCTGCCTACCCACGTGGCGTGGGCCCCTCCATCGCCTGCACGCCCCTCCATCGCCTGCACGCCCCTCCATCACCCATCGCAACGTGCCTGTGTGCTTGCCAGTCTCCCTGGCCCTGGAAATACTCCAGAGGGGCGGGGCCGCTGCAGGAGCCCACCCCGATGCCAGACCTGGGCCAAGAGAAGAGGCAGGCTCTGCAGAGAGGTCCTGGGCAGGCAGCATGGACCTGGGCTTCCCCTTCCTCAGCATAGACCACAGCCGGCCACCAGGCCGTGGACCAGGAGGGCGGCCCCACTGAGCTCCACAAAGCGGAACCGGCCCTCTGAGTCAGCGCAGGGAGCAGAGACCAGAGTCAAGCAGCCCTCCCTGGATGGGGGCGGCCTGGAGCTCTCCTCCCTGGACTGGGATGGCCTGGAGGTCCCCTCCCTGGACCGGAGCACCCTGGAGGTCCCCTCCCTGGACCGGGGCACCCTGGAGGTCCCTTCCCTGGACCGGGGCACCCTGGAGGTCCTGGTGCCTGCCCTGGCCCCACTGCCATAGGCCAGGACTCAGCTCTGTCCCAGGCCTCAGGCTCAGCCCTGCCTGCTGCTGACCTCCTTTTGGCCCAAATATCACCCCTGGGGCGTTACGTGGAACTTACCCTGTGCCCGCAGGTGGTTCCCAGGGCCCAGCTATCCCCTCCTCGCCTCTCAGACTCAGCCAAGTGGCATCGCCTCAGGGAAGCCCTCCCTGATCTGCCTTCGGCACTCCCTGTTGCATCAGGTGCCTTCCAGCTTGGAGGAGGGTGGTCTGTCTGTCTGTCTGTCTGTCTGGCCGACCGGTCTGTCTCTCCCGCTAGACTCTGAGCTTGATTTAGCAATTCATGGACTGAGGGGGACTGCTACACTTTGGTGCTGATTTTGGTAACTTCAGAGCCTCTCAGCCCAGGCCTGGCACATAAGGCCTGCAGGGAGCTGCTTGTTGGTTGACACTCGCGGAATGAGTGAACTCTGGAGCCTTCCTTGAGGCATCGAGCTTGCCCCTGCCTGCTGGCCCACCGCTCCCTCGCCCTGGCCACTCACGGTGCGGGGCTGTGGCTTCCGGAGCCCTCTCCCTCCTGAGTGTGAGCTCCCGGGGGGAAGAGAACAGGGTGGGAATCAGCCGTGAGAAGGAACGGAGCACAGTGCGGCACCGACTCACTGTCACTGATGCTGTGACAGCAACCACAGTGAAGAATCACACAGCCGGAGAGAGCAGGGGAGGGCGTGGAGAGATTGGAGCCTGTGCACACGCTTGCTGGTGGGAAGGTGAAATGGTGCAGCCACTGTGGACACCGAAGAGAGAGCCAGAGCCACCATGGCATGGACAGGAACAGGTCCCCTCCTGCGTGTAAGTCGGGAGAAGCGGCCACAGGGACTCACCAGACACTTGCACCCTGAGGTTCCTCACCGCTCACAGAAGCTGAGGAGAAACAGTCCCGGCGTGCACCCAGGGGGATGGAGGAACAGAACAGGGCCTGTCCACACCTCCTCTCTCGCCACCTCGGGGCTGGGCCTGGCCGCTGCGGTGTGCTGTGTGTCCCGGGCGGCCAAGGGGGTGCTTCTGGGACCTGCAGACCCCTCAGCCCCCTGGGGACTGCAGATTCAAAAACTCACCCTACTTCTCATGGGGACAGCAAAGGCCCCAGACACCATGTCCCCACCTGGCCTCAGTCTCCCCACATGGGATAGAGGTGCAGCCAAGTGTCCCCCGGTCCTACCGGGCCCTCCTTGAAGCCCCCCAGGCAGGCAGTACTACGGAGGGGCGAGGGACTTGCCAGAGTCATACGGCCTAGTGGCTTGGAAGCTGGGTCTTTGGGAATCCAGATCCCGCACTCTCCTGCCCTGTGTCTCCCACGGGCGGGACAGACTCCCCTTGTCCCAGGAGTCTCGGTTCCCATGCCAAGGCCTGGCGCAAACCAGGTCCTTTCCCTGCCCTTGAGCGCCCTCTGGTGGGCATGCTGGGCATTGTCAGGGATGAGGCGGAGGAACGAGGGCCGACCCCAAGGTTAAGGACAGGGTGAAGGGCCAGAGGCCAGGGACTGGCTGGGGATGAAGAGCTGCGTGAATCCTGGGGGCCTGGGGGAAAGACCTCCAGTTTCTCAGGAGGCGCTGGTGTCACTGCCCCATCGTGCAGTGGATCCTGGGACCGGGAGGCCCCGCTTTCAGGCTCGATCTTCGGGGTCTGGTCAGGAGGTGGAAATGGGGTCGGCAGGGTCCCAGGAAGGAGCTTTCGTGCCCCGAGGCCCTGGATATCACCAGCCTCACCTCAGAGCTGCCCCTGCGTCCTCCTCTCACAGGGAGCCAGGCCATCCTCTGCAGGGGACATGTGGACTCCAGCCCGGCACAGGCCCCTTGCTGGCTTGCAGGCTCAGGCAGCTGTGAGAGCACGGGCTGGCCTCCCCCACCTTTACTGCCCAGCTGTTGATCTGTAACTCTGGTCCCGACTCTACCCACTAAGGAGAGAATGACCCCTCCCCTCCCCCAACAGAAAAGAGGTCCTGGGACCCCAGGACTGAGAAGAGTGCCCTGAGGTCACCTAGCACCCCACCCCATCACCCCATCACTTCCATGGAAAATTGATGGCCAAGAGGGCAGCTGATGTCCAGAGACTGTAACATGATGAGGGCATGTCCAGGTTCCAAACTGGACCCAGTGGGTGGAGAAGAGATCTTCTTCCTCTTTTTAATTCTCTAAAACAGCACTACTACCAACAAAAACACCACCACTACCACTTCCTCCACCGTCAACCCCCCTACCTCCATCATCACCACCATCACCATCACCATCACCTCCAGCACCATCACCATCATTATTATCACTTCCACCGTCACCACCACCACCATCACCACCATCACCATAACCATAACCTCCATCACCATCACCATCATTATTATCACCTCCACCACCACCACTACCACTTCCTCCACCGTCAACCCCCCTACCTCCATCACCACCTCCATCACTATCATAACCACCACCTCCACCACCACCACCACCATCACCATCACCTCCAGCACCATCACCATCATTGTTATCACCTCCCCCATCATCTCCACCACCACCCCATAACCATAACCTCCATCACAATCACCATCATTACTATCACCTCCACCACCACCACCATCACCACAATCATCGCCATCACCTCCACCATCATTACTATCACCTCCACCATCACCACCATTACCACCACCATCATCATCATCATCACCATCACCATCACCACCATCATTGCCATCACCCCCACCCCTACCACTACCACTTCTTCCACCATTAACCCCCTTACTTTCATCACCACCTCCATCACAATCATAACCACCATCTCCACCACCATCACCATTATCCCCATCATTAAAATCACCTCCACCATCACCTCCACCACCACCATCATCATTCCATCACCTCCACCACCACCACCACCATCATCACCATCACCACCATCATTATCATCACCTCCACCATCACCACCATCATCACCATCATCACCATCACCGCCATCATTACCATCACCTCCACCACCACCACCAGCATCACCATCACCACCATCATTCCATCACCTCCACCACCACCATCATTCCATCACCACCATCATTACCATCACCTCCACCACCACCACCACCATCGTCACCATCACCACCATCATTACCATCACCACCATCATTACCATCACCTCCACCATCACCTTCACTACCACCACCACCATCATCATCGCTAACAAGAACAACAACATTTGCCAAAGAAGCCCTCTCAATGGTCATCACTGGGTAGCCCATGGTAGCCGCGGCCATGTTTGTGTGTCTCCCACACGTACCTCAGGCACCGCTCTGCACTCGAGGTGTTAGGGGAAGGTAGAGTGCAACAGCACTGGCCCAAGACCTTCCCAGAAGCTGCTCCTGAAGAGACAGAGACAGACACTGTGCAGTGGGTCCAGGCTGAGATGGGAAGGCAGAAGGTGTGTGGAGGCAAGGGAAGGGAGCATCTAAGATTACCTTGAACAACCAGGAGGGCTCCCTGGAGGAGGTGCCAGCCACCTCAGTAGGCTGAAGAGGAGTTTCCTGGTGAGAAGGTTGGAGGAGGGTGATCTAGGCAATGTGCCCCAAAGAGAGCATGAGGGGTCACTAGGGACAAAGGGTAGTGGAAACCAGGGCTGGAGCTCAGTGCAGGTCGGTTTGATGAGGGTGGGTGCAGGGGCTATGCTCCTGGGAGCCCCAGGGAAGTGCCTGCAGGGGCCCTATGGGGACAGGGCAGGCCCTATCACCCCATTTTAGAGCAAAAGACTGAAACTTCTGGGAGAAGGCCACTCACCCAATGCTGGTTTGAAGCCGATGGCTGTGTGGCCCCATGCGTGGCTCAGCAGGATTTGCTCCTGCTCATCTCCGTGCTGTCCCTCAGCCAGGAAGACGGTTTCTTGGACTGTCTGCCTGGCTCACCCTTCAGGGCTCAGCAATGGCTGTCTTCCTCCAGGAAGCCTTCCCCGAACACCCCTGTCTGCTGCATGTCTCCCTGGGGCTCTCATGGCACTGGGCTCTTGTTAGTTTCTGTGGCATTTTCCTTTGAAGGCTGATTTCTCCCCAAGGCCCTGGGACCCGGCCAGCATGGCCTGCCCATCGAACATAGTTGATGCCACCCCTCTGTCTCCTTCTGCCACCAGTCCTGGTGAATGAGCCCCTGGCCCAAATGGGCGAAGATTCTGCCTCGACAGGCTAGAAGCTTGCCCATGCTCTCCCCGCCAGGATATAACTGTGGGCCCCTCTGCCTGTCCCTCATCTGGCCTTTTCCATGCCTGCCTGGCCTGTGCCACAGGTCCTGGTGGGAGTGGAGGAAATCTTAGCGTCCCATAAAGTCTGCAGCTCTTTCTCTGGGTTTTTATCTTATTTTTTAGAGACAGAGTCTCACTCTGTCACCCATGCTGGAGTGCAGTGGCATGATCTCGGCTCATGGCAACCTCTGCCTCCCGGATTCAAGCAATTCTCCTGCCTCAGCCTCCCAACTAGCTGGGATTACAGGTGCAAGCCACCACGCCCAGCTAATTTTTGTATTTTTAGTAGAGATGGGGTTTCACCATGTTGGCCAGACTGGTCTCAAACTCCTGACCTCAGGTGATCCACATGCCTCAGCCTCCTAAAGTACTGGGAGTACAGGTGTGAGCCACTGCTCCCGGCCCTGGTGGAACTTTTAAAAGCCCAGAGAAAGGCCGGGCGTGGTGGCTCACGCCTGTAATCCCAGCGCTTTGGGAGGCCAAGGTGGGTGGATCACCTGAGGTTAGGAGTTTGAGACCAGCCTGGCTAACATGGTGAAACCCCGTCTCTACGAAAAATACAAAAATTAGCCAGGTGTGATGGCGTGCACCTGTAATCCCAGCTAGTGGAGAGGCTGAGGCATGAGAATTGGTTGAACCTGGGAGGCGGAGGTTGCCGTGAGCTGAGATCACGCCACTGCACTCCAGCCTACGCAACAGAGTGAGACCCAGTCTAAAGAAAAAAAAAGTTTCCACCACCAGAAACAGCCCTGCTGGATGGATCCTGCGCAGTAATATATCTGTTTTAATAACTCAGTGGCCCGCAGTGCCCTACGACTGCAGCACCAGCTGTAGGCAACATAATTCAATTCAGGACCCAGCCAGCACTCTCTGAGCTTTCCGTTTGACTTGCACGTGTTTTAATCTCCTGGGATCCGGATCAATTTGATCAATTTCCTCCCGGCCTGGCTCAATGAGAAGACCACATTTCAGCCACTTTAACTGGTGAGGAAATTAGCTTGATGTGTATATTTGAGGCATGTTGATTTGTGTCATGATTCCCACCCCTCAAAATCTTTGTATGTTGGCTCCAGTTCCTGAAAAGAGTGTTATAAAAGCCCCAGCCCCTCCTTTTGCCAGGGACTTGTATGTACCCATTTCCCACCAGGCAGGGAGGGCAAAGTCATCTCAAGCGCTGAGAGGTGGCCCAGGATGCTGCACTCAGGGTACAGCTAAGAGTGCATTAAAAGTGGGGAGTGTTCGGGAGCTGCAGCTCTTTGTGGTCTCAGGCAGCCAGGAAATAGGGTACATGGGCAGGACCCACTGTCCCAGAGGCTAGGCCCTGTCCCTGGCCTTGGCCTGGACTTTCTTACTGCCTGCTTCCATGGGGTGTCTCACCTATGCCCTCCACCTAGCGCCTCCCTAGGGACCCTGGCTGCCCACCTGAAGGGGGTGACGGCTGGGCTGCCTCCCCGACGTGCCATCTGCTCCCTCCTTTGGGCACAGCAACTCTGAAGAGCAATCAGCCCCAGCCCAGGTGGGATCACTGCAAATGTGGCCTTCAAACTCCAGTAATCCTGGCAATGCCCTGGTCTCCGCAGTTAGTGTGACTCGCTGGTTGAGCTGAACACTTAGCGTGTGCCAGGCCCTCACTTAGGGCTTCATGTGCCCAAAGATCAAGGTGCTGGGTGTCCTTTCACAGATGGGGAAGCTGAGGCTCGGGGTCACAGAGCCTGGTGCCCCACTGTCCCCATCTCCAGACTCTGCCCCCAACACCCACTTTCTGTTCACTGTGGACCCAGGATCAGCTGTGACAGCTCCGGAGGAGGCCCCCCAGCACCCTGCTGGGTAGATGGTGTTACCTCCTTAAACCTCCCGGTGATGTGGACATTCACACCTTTGGTTGAGGTGTCCTGGAGAGGAATGATTTGCCCGAATCCCACAGCGTGTACACGGAAGGCCCGGGTTCGAATTGGACTCAGTCTGAGCTGTTGCCCGAAGTCTTCTGCAGCTGTATAGCCTTACAGCTATGAAGGCATTTTCTGGGCCTGGGTTGGAGCCCACCCTCACGCCCTGGCCACTGCCTCCTGATGGCCTGTGTGCATTCTCAGGCTGAAATGGGGACCCCTGTGGAGAGGGGCTAAGGAGTCCAGGTCTGTGTGCCAACCTCCCCAGGCCCCTGCAGGGAAGGAAGATTGTATGGTCCAGCCAGGGACCCCAGGCCATGGGTCTGATGCCAGATCTGCCAGCTGTAGTCACCCAGTAGGAGATGGCGCAACAGCCCTGGGGGACCCCACTGTCAGCAGCAGAGTCCCTGGCTCCTGGGGCAAGCATGCTGGGGCTCAAACCCCTGCTTGATGACTGTGTGACCCTGGCAGCCTCCCTGGGTCTCGGCCTTCCCACCCTTAAAGCAAGAGGTTCAGACCAGATCAGTGGTTCTTGGTCGTTATGGGTCCTGTGTGGTGTGGGGGAAGCAGGCCAGTTTCCAGGTGTCGATGCCATCAGTGGTCAGCCCTGGGGCTGTGACTCTTGGTGCCCAAGACTAAAACAGACACCCCATGACTTTCAGGAGATCACCCTGACAGGTAGGATCGTGGCTGCAGGTTTGCTTAAAAAGAAATTGTTTATTTGGGCTGTTCTGATTCCTGCAAGCAGGAGCTCAGATGTGCCTGTGGCTCAGCTTAAGCCTGGCCACCCGGTCCCTGTCCTGGGGGTGTCCAGGAAACAGGATGAATGGAATCTGGGTCCTCCACATCAAAAAGTCCAAAGCTCATATCTTAGACCAGTGGTTCTCAACTGGAGCCAATTCTGCTCCCCGGGAGACATTCGGCAATGTCTGGGGATACGTTTTGTTGTCATACCTCAGGGGATGCTGGGTGCTAAAAGCCTCTAGTGGGCAGAGGCCAGAGACGCTGCTGAACATCCTACCGGGCACAGACGGTCCCCACCACAGGGAACGATCCTGCCCTGAATGCCCGTGGTGCAGCCACAAGAAGCCCCAGCTGAGACAGGCAGCTGAGTGCTCGGTGTCGGGCCCTTGCCTAGAAGGATGAGGTCCAAATGGCGGCCTGGCTTTCGGTGGCCTTTGTGGCCTAACCCAGCCTCAGCCCTGGGTGCTGGGCACTCTGGCATCATGTGCTAGGTTAGTCCCACTGGGTGGTGGCACTTTTGGAGGGTGGGCTTTATGCAGGGAACTCTGGAAGGCTCAGATTCAGCCTTGGGCATCCATCTTCTCCCCATGAGGGACTCAAGCAGGAAATCAAAGGACTCTTCATTCTGTGGTGGGAGGCACTGGGAAGGCCTTCCCTCCTCCTCCCTCAAAGCTCAAACCTGGATCTTCCACCAGCAGTCATCAGTGCAGGGTGGAGGTCAAAGTGACCCTCATGGAAGGAGGAGGAAAAGGACTGCCCAGGGCACATTGCTTTTGCCCACCAGCAAACCCAGCTTAGCCAGGGTCCTGGAGCTGCCCCATCAGGGCGGTGCTGGTCGGTTGCCACAGGCGAGGAGTGATTGTATGTTGGGGTCAGGGAGGGCCAGGAGCATCCCTCTCCAGACTCAGGTCCTTGGCTCTCCTACCGAGGAAGGGGTTCATGGACAAGCACAGACCAGGCCTCACCTGGACTCCAGATCCTCATCTGCAGAGATGGGGGCTCGCCCCTGCCTCAGCCTCACTCAGCACACCTGGCCCTCATCACCTCCTCTCTCGGCCGACTGCCAGGCTCAGGCAGCCTGGAGTTTTGGTCAAGGTGCAGCTGGATGTGCTGGGCAGCCTGACCTCAGCTCTCCTGGTCCTGGAGAGGACTTTTGTTAGAGACACAGAGCATTTGTTTTAACATAGAAAACGTGACGTGAGTTTGTCTATGAGGCAGTCCCGAGCCTCCCTGTCAAATGCCTCACCTCCTGGGTTCATGACCCTCACAGAGGTCAGAAGTCACAGGGAGCCTACACATTTCATTCCCAGTGAACCCATGCTAGCTCCTGGTGTTACAGGATCTTTTGGGTGTCATCTTTTTAGCTGGAAACCTCTGTGACCAGTGGCGTCTCTGCCTGAGTTTTTGTCCTGCATCCAGGAAGAATGAGGTATGCAGACAAGTAGAGGGTAAGCAAGACAAAGAGGAGCTTTATTGAGTATTAGAACAGCTCAGAGGAGACCTGCAGCGGGTAGCTCCTCTTTGTAGGCAGGTTGTCCCATCGAGTGTTCAGCTCTCAGCAGAGAGGAAGCCCCAGAGAGGGTAGTGCCTCTCTGCAGGCAGGTTATTCTGACGTCTCCTCAGGTCTCTGAAGCTCTCAGCAGAGAGGGTAGCTCCTCTCAGCAGCTGATCAACTTGTCATCTGCTCAGCTCTGGCTGAGCCCAGGGTTTTTATGGGCCTCAGAGGGGAGAAAGTGCATGCAGATTGGTCCATGGGTAGCCATGGGCAGGCCCAGAAAAGGCACCACAAATTCCCATTCAGGTTGGTGGGACTGGAAGCCCAGCCTCCAGCCTTCAGGCCCTCCCTGGCCCTAAAGGTGGAGCCTCATGGGGGACCCATCCCCTTCCTCCCAGGAATGTGCCTGCCTCCTGCTGCCATTCATGGCACCAGGGCTTGGCCCTGACTTTGCTTTGAGATCAAAGCAGGCACTGACAGCAGGGAAAAGCCAGGCAGTGGGAACAGGCACTTCCAAGCCTGCAAGGGCAGTGGGGGCCTTCCCAGGTCCCTGAGTGCAGAAATTCCTGAGTCTGCAGCTACAGTTTTGGTGGCTGCAGCTGTGCCTGGGAGGGTAGGGCTCTTGCCTGCTCCTGTCCCAAGAGCCCAGGGATGCTCAGATCTGCAGCCACAATTTGGGCGGCTGCAGCCCCACCTAGGAGGGTGGGGCTCCGGCCTAGTCCATGGAGTATGCGGCCCTGGCCATGCCTCCCTGCTGCAGTCTGTGTGATGGCAGTGGGAGGCCATCTTGGAGCAGCCGCTGCCATCACTGGTGCTCACCCCCTCCTTCTGCTCCCTGGGCTCTTGGATATCCCTTAGCTTCTGCCCTGAATTGGGTCAAGCTCCTGGATTTGCCTTTTGGGGCTCCTCATTCTCCCTCCAGAAATGCCAGAGCTCTGTCTGCCCTTCTCTGGATGAGGGGTCCTGGTGGGCACACACAGGCTCCTGCTGGAAATCATCTGACGCCCGCAGCCTCCTCCCCAGGTGGCCCCTGCTCCCCATCCCCAGTGGGGACTCTGTCCCTCCTGGGAGGGACTGCTTCTCCCCTAGGAGCCCTCCACCTCCCTTGGCAAGGGCTGGGAACCCCCTAGGGGCTCAGGGTGTACACTGAGAGGACTTGGGGTGTGGACCTTCCCACGGAACTTTCTGCAGTTTACACGTTTGCCAGAACTATCACTTGCCAATTGTGCTTGATCTCTGGAGCCACCTGGGTGCTGATTAAACATTCAGATTCCTAGCCCCTTCCCTGAGATATTTCAGAGAAGTGGGCCTGGGGTGATGCTAAACATTGGCTGGTCAGGCAAGCTGGGGACACTCCAGCCAGGGCCCACCTCTGGTGCCCCCCTCTCTCAAAATCTTCAGTAGCTCCCCAGTGACCATAAGTAACGTCCTGCTCCTTAGCCTGGCACTCCGGCTGTCTGTGCGTGTGCCCTTGCCTCCCCCTTTCCTCTGCTCCATAACCTGCTGGGCCTCCAGGAGCCATTGCTCACAGGGCTCCATCATTTCAACTTCTGCTCCCCATCGCCACACGGCCAAGCCCTCCTGTGTTTGTTTTATAGTGTGTATATATTACTACGAACTGAGCGGCTTACAACCACATCTATTTGTTAGCTCACAGTTCTGTACTTAAGAACTCCAGCCTGGCGTGGATGCCTGCACTGCTCAGGGTCTCCCAAGGCTGCAATCAAGGCATCCCAGGGCTGGATCTTATCTGGAGGCTTTGGGAGGGATCCTCTTCCAAGCTCATTTGGGCTGTTGGTAGAATTCAGTTCCTTGCGGCTGTAGGACTGAGGTGCCCATTTCCTGGTCAGCTGTCAGCCAGGGGCCACTCTCAGCTCAGAGAGCTCCTACATTCCTCACCTCGAGGCCCCTCCATCTCCGAAGCTAGCGATGACAGGGCTTCTCATGCTTCACAGCCCTCTGAATGGCCCTTTGGCCACAAGTCAGTAAAAACTGCGCCTGGAAAGGGCTTGCGTGATGGGGCCAGGCTCACCGGGAAAAATCTCTGTTTGACGAACTCAAAGGCAACTGTATTAGTCAGGGTTCTCTAGAGGGACAGAACTAATAGGATGTATGTATATAAGAAAGGTAGTTTATTAAGGAGAATTGAGTCAGACGATCACAAGGTGAAGCCCCACGATAGGCCGTCTGCAAGTTGAGGAGCAAGAAAGCCAGTGGTGGATCAGTTGGAGTCTCAAAACCTCAAAAGTAGGGAAGCCAACAGTGCAGCCTTCAGTCTCCAGCCCGAGACCCCCTGGCAAACTGCTTGTGTAAGTTCAGGAGTCCAAAAGCCGAAGAACTTAGAGTCTGATCTTCAAGGGCAGGAAGCATCCAGCACGGGAGATAGATGGAGGCTGGAAGACTCAGCAAGCCAGCTTCTTCCACTTTCTTCTGCCTGCTTTTTCTAGCTGCACTGGCAGCCCATTGGATGGTGCCCATGCACACTGTGGGTGGGTCTTCCTGAGAGTGGGTGTTCCCCTCTGTCCACTGACTCAAATGTTAATCTCCTCTGGCCACACCCAGAAACAATACTTCACATCCTTCAATCCAATCAGGTTGACACTTAACCATCACAGCAACTGATTAGCAACCTTAATTACATCTTTTGCCACAGACCACAACAAAACCATGGGTGTGACGTCGGTTCATGCTCATGGTCCTGGAACTAGGGCAGGACATCTTGGGGTGCTTTAGGATTCTGTCCACCATACCTTGATTCCCTTCCAGGCCCCCTGCACCTGCCTTGGTCCTGCTGGAGTGTGCCCAGTGACATCATGAGCTCCTCATGACCTCATGTCCTCTTGCCATAGGACTGGGGGTCCTGGCAGCAAATTGTGAACGCCTTACCCCATAGTCCCCACTCCAGGAGGCTGGGCCATGTGGTGGAAGGAGCTCAAGCTCTGAGCCTGACAAGCATGGGTTCAAATCCCAGCTCCACCATCTGCGTGACTTCAAGCACTTCCTTCTCTACCTCAGTTTCCTCATCTGCACAATGAGTCCAGTAGCACCATTTCACAAGACTGTGCCAGGTGCAACAAACAAGCACCTGCTCCTTATCTAGAGGAACCAATACACGTTCAGTGTCACCCAAGCAGGAATTGCTGGGGTTCAGGAAATGCTTGTCAGTCACACCAGTCATAAGATGCAAGAAGGCAGCCGGGGTAGGGCAGCAAGAATGGAGTGACACTGGACATGCTGAGTTGGGCTCAAAGTCAAGTTCAAAAAAGTCCAGGTCAGGTCTCTGCCCTCTCCAGCTTATAGCAATGCTGGTTATGTATGCCAGCTGCTTCCTAGAAAATCATTCATTCATTCATTCAATAGTTGCTTAATTGAGCACTGACTACATGCCAGGTTCTGTCTTATGTCTTGGGGATAGAGCAGTAACCAAAGCAGGTGTTGCAATGACTCCTGTGGAGCTCATGTACTGGTGGGAGACAGACAGGAAAAAATAATGACATAGTGTCCTCAGTGTCACCAAGGGAACAGCAAGTGTTATTGTAGCAATTATCAGAGAGTATGTTTGTGGGGAGGAGTGTGGGCCCCCTCTGATGTGCGACATTTAAGCTGAGGCTGCATAAAACCAGAGGAAGAGCCCTGTGCTAAGAGAGAGCACATACAAAAGTCCTGGGGCAGGAACCACCCTGGACTTGTTCAAGTAACAGAAGGAACAACATGGAGAATGGAGAGGAGAAAGAAGCAGGCTCATTTACATGATGAGACTGAGGAACAGGCGGGGGCCAGAAGATGCCAGGCTGCAGGCCAGATCGGGACTTTGAATTTATTCAGAGAGCAATGGGGAGCCATAGAAGGTTTAAGCAGGAGAAGTGGCCTGATTTGGCTTGCATTTATCGAAAACTCCTCCAGCTGCCGGCTGGAAGATGCACTGCAGAAGGTCAGGAGAGGACGCAGAGGAGCAGTTGGGGCCTATTTCATCTTCTGGGTGGACTCAGACCAGTAGGTAGCAGTGGTGGAGGTGGGAGGGTAGGAGCAGGATCTGTTTTGGAATGAGGGCCAAAGGCCTTGTGAGTGGATTCGGTGTGGGAAGCAGAAAGGATGAGGAAGTGAGGGCAGCTTCTCGAATTCCATCTTGGGAAACTGGGATGAGGCTTTGTAGTGAAGGAATCAAGCTTCCAACTCTGGTGACAGTGACACAAACACACCCTGCAGGCAGCCCCTGGGGAAGAGGCTGGGTTACATGTGCACTCACAGGTGCGAGTGCTGGGCTTGGGCCCCTGGCCCTTATCTTGTGACCTCGGTGTCCTTACCTCCCCCTGCAGCCTGCCAGCCCCCAAAGTGGGGACGTGTTCTCTCCACAGCCCAGGACCTCACTCCAGACTGGAACATCACGGGTGCTCAGAAATGCCTCTCCAGTGGGGGGGGACAAATGAACCCAGAGCACGAGGGTGCGGACAGGCCCTGCTTTGTAAGCTCACGAGGACTCAGGGGGATCCAGCACCTGGGACACGCCTGGCACAGCAGCTGTTCACTAAATGGGAGCTGTTATTATTATTTAAATCGCTTTTAACAGTCCCGTTCCCACATAAAAGACATCCCAGTGTGACCAGTCCAGAAGCCCCTTGCCAGGGCACCAGAGAAACTGTTTGTACCCAGGAAAATACTGAAGATGAAGTCATCTTTCCTTTTATGATCTTAGATCTAGGGTGACCGACGATCCCTGTTCTCCCAGTACTGAGGGGTTCCTGAGATGTGGAACTTCCAGGGCTAAAACTGGGAACATCTCAGGAAAACCACACCCAGACCTGATTCCATCATCACAGCCCACACTGGTCCACATGGAGCAGAGTGAAGGTAGGGGGTGTGCTCTCTCCTCCCACAGCAAATCCATCCATCCATCCTGTATTAAACATCCATCTGTCCGTCCATCCATCCATCCATCCTGTATTAAACATCCATCTGTCCGTCCGTCCATCCATCCATCCATCCATCCATCCATCCAACCATCCTGTATTAAACATCCATCTGTCCGTCCATCCATCCATCCATCCATCCTGTATTAAACATCCATCTGTCCGTCCATCCATCCATCCATCCTCCCAGTATTACACATATTCATCCATCCATCTTTCACTCTCACCAAACCCTCACCTCTGTTCTAGATGCTGGGAACGTGGGGATAAGTCAGATGTGGCACTGGCCTTAAGATGTCTGCCTGCAAGACACAGAGGAGGACCCTGGCCAAGGGCCAATGTGGTGTCATGGGCACATGGGCTGTCTAAATTGGAAACCTGACCCTGTTGCTCCCCTGTATGGAACCAGTTCATGGCTCACACCGTGCTCAAGGTCCAGCCCAGGATCCTTGTGTGGCCAACCAAGGCTCTGCCTCCACTCCAGCCACACGGAACTTGTCTCTCCCCACAGGGGCCATGCTCTTCCGGATCTCGGCTTCTTGCAGGTCACCTCCTCCAGAAACCCTCCATGTTCAGAGAAGGCAGACCCAATAGAGGCAGCTGCTTAAAAAGAGAGTCCGGAGTCCTTGCTGCCCAGAGAAAAGAAAGAGGCCCCAGGGCGCCTGTGAGTCCACCATGGGCCTGGTGGAGGGAGGTGTGGTGGGCTTCTCCCCTACACTCCTGCACTTCAAGGAGACCTGGGCAGGGCACATGGATGCTTGCCCCAATGCCCCATGCAATTAGGGACTGGTCCTGCTTATGGCCACCCCACATTCAGCTCCTCTCAGCCTTCTCTGGGAACTGTGGGGCTAGTGGAGGGAGGTGGTCTGGCAGTGGGATCAGGCACCTGGCTTGTCTTGCTGGGCCACAACCTAAGCTCTGCCTGGCACAGGCCTGTAGGGTCAGGACATAGAGCATGCACTGATTGAAGGCCCGTGTGCACTGGGCACTGTACTTGTTTTTAGGTTAATCGTTTTTTTTTTTTTTTTTTTTTTTTTTTTGAGACGGAGTTTTGCTCTTGTTGCCCAGGCTGGAGTGCAATGGCGTGATCTCAGCTCACCGCAACCTCAGCCTCCCAGGTTCAAGCGATTCTCCTGCCTCAGCCTCCCAAGTAGCTGGGATTACAGGCATGTACCACCATGCCCAGCTAATTTTGTATTTTTAGTAGAGACGGGTCTCTACTAAAGACCATGTTTGTCAGGCTGGTCTTGAACTCCCGACCTCAGGTGATCTGCCCGCCTCGGCTTCCCAAAGTGCTGGGATTACAGGCATGAGCCACCACGCCTGGCCAGGTTAATATTTTTTTTTTTTTTTTGAGACGGAGTCTTGCTCTGTCGCCCAGGCTGGAGTGCAGTGGCTCGATCTCAGCTCACTGCAAGCTCCGCCTCCCGGGTTCACGCCATTCTCCTGCCTCAGACTCCCGAGTGCTGGGACTACAGGTGTCTGCCACCACGCCCGGCTAATATTTTGTATTCTTAGTAGAGATGGGGTTTCACTGTGTTAGCCAGGATGGTCTCGATCTCCTGACCTCGTGATCTGCCCACCTGGGCCTCCCAAAGTGCTGGGATTACAGGCATGAGCCCCTGTGCCCGGCTGGTCAATCATTTTTGAATTAACTCATTCCCCTGTCAGAAGAACCCCATGGAGTATGGGCTCATGATTACTATGCCCAGGCTGGGGACATTGACAGTTCTACCTGCGGTCACACACAAACATACACCACACACAACACACACCACACACACACACACCACACACATGCACACATGACACATGCACACACACCATACACACCACACACAACACATACACAGCACACAAACTTACAACACACAAACACAACACACAAACACAACACACAACACACACAAACACACACACCACATATGCACACACACCCACACAACACACATACAACACATGACACACAAACACACACCACACACACACCACACAAACAACACACGCCACACACAACACACACACACCACACACAACACACACAACACAGAAACACATAGCACACACAGGTAAGAAGTAGCTGAGTTCCATGGAGCCCAAAGGTGACCATCTGGGGCCCCAGGGTGTCCTGACTTTGGAGACATCAGGCCTTGACAGGTCTCCATGCTGACTGGGAACCAGAGAGGCTTCCACTCCCAGCAGAAGCATAGGCTCCACCTCCGCCCACTCAATCACCCCCTACCCACAACAGGCGTGGGGACCCTTGGGCCTGGATCCCAGCCACCCTCACATTCGAGATGATCAGAGCCATGATCCCATATGGGGGGACAGTGGACCTGCCTGTGGTCATGCAGACCTCTGAGGCCTGGGACCAGCCTTTGGAGCCGCAGCTGGGTGGAGGCTCAGACACAGCTGACCTGTTGCCCTGGGGACTCCTGCTGCCTGTGTGTGGTGTGTGTGTGGTGTGGTATGGGTGCATGGTGTATGAATGTGGCTTGTATGCGTTGTGTTGTGTGTGTGGTGTTCATGTGTTGTGTGTGTGGTGTGTTGTGTGTGTATTTGTGTTGTGTATGTGTGGTGTGTCTGTATGGTGTGTGTGTGCTGTGTATGTGTTGTGGGTGGTGTGCTATGTGTGTGTTGTGTGTGTGGTGTGGTGTGTTCATGTGTGTTATGTCTAATGTGTGTGTGATGTGTTATGTGCGTTGTGTGAGTTGTGTTTTTTGTGTTTGTGATGTGTGTGGTGTGTGTTGTGTGTGATGTGTTTGTGCATGGTGTGTTGTGTGTATTGCATTGCATGTGTCTGTTGTGTTGTGTTTGCGTGTGGTGTATGTGTGTTGTGTTGTGTGTTGGGTGTGTATTGTGTTTTGTAGGTGTTGTGTGTGTGTTATATGGTGGCTGTGTTGTGGGTTGTGTTTGTGTGTTGTGTGTGCTGTGTTTGTGTGCTGTGTGTGTAGTGTGTGTTGTGTTGTGTGTTGCGTTTGTGTGGTGTGTCGAGTGTTGTGTGTTTGTGTGATTTCTGGTATGTGCTGTGTGTATGGTATGTGTGGTGTTTGTGTGGTGTGTGTTGTATGGTGTATGTTTCTGGGTTGTGTGTGTTATGAGTGTTGTGTGTGTTGCATGTGGTGTTGTGTGATGTGTATTGTGTTTGTGGTGTGTGTGTGTGTGTTGTGTGTGTTGTGTGTTGTGTGTGGTGTGTTTTTGTGTGGAGTGTGTTGTGTGTGGTGTATGTGTTTTGTGTCGTGTGTGCGTGTGTGTTGTGTGTGTGGTGTGTGTGGTCTGTGTTGTGTTTGTGTGTGGTGTGTGTGTGTGTTATGTGTGGTGTGTGTGGTGTGTTTTTGAGTGGAGTGTGTTGTGTGTGGTGTATGTGTGTTTTGTGTCGTGTGTGTGTTGTGTGTGTGGTGTGTGTTTGTGTGTGGTGTATGTGTGTTGTTTGAGTGTGGTGTATGTGTGCTGTGTGCGCGTGGGCTGTGAGCTCCTCCCACCCCACATTTCCCCAACCTTGGAGCCATTCAAAGACCTTCGGAGACCACGACGGAGAAACCGGACCCCGTGGTGGGAGCGACTCGCTGGGTTGCGAGCAGCCCGGACCCCGCTCAGCCCCGCCCTTCTCCGCGCCCTTCTCCGCACGCCGCCTCTCCCCGCGGCCGACAGGGGGCAGCACCACGCCGCGGTCCCTCTGCGCTCCGAGGCGCGGCTCCGCCTCCCGCTCTCCCGGGGAAACCGAGGCACTGAGACGCAGCCGAGGCTGCGAACGAACCCGGGCATCCCGCCCACCGACCGTAACCCCCTCCTCTCCCGGATGAACCCCGCTCGGCCGGTCCCAGAGCCGACCCCACCTCGGGCCGGAAGAAGATCGGGTGGAGGTTGGCGCGGCTGGGTCGGGGGTCAAGCGCCCAGACCCGCCGCAGGGAGGCCGCCGGTGCAGTCCTTGTGGTTCCAGCTCCGCCACAGCCCGACAGCTCCTGGCGATCCGCCCAATTAAACGGCGCCGAGACTGAGGCTGGCGGCAGTGGGGACAGGGTCCCGGGCTCCGGGAGGGGATGGGGTTCCTGCTTCATGGCCCCGGGGCCTGGCGTGGCTCCGCCGCCCGCCACCTCCAGCCCCTGCGCGCCTGTGTCCCAGCTTCCTCAGTGCCGCCGCCGGGTGGCAGCATCCGCCCGCGCCCGAGCTGCGCCCGCGCCCGCGCCCGCCACTGGCTGCGAGGGCCAGGCCAGACCCTCCTGCTCCCCGCGCCCAGCTTCCAGGCCGTGAAATGGGGGTGGCTGCCCTAGAGTGGGGCTCTGGGGAGCAGGGGCCACCCAGGGGTGGAGCTGCTATTGCCATTTCACTTTTTCCTGTGCCTCGGTTCCCCTGTCTGTGCTGATCCCCAATGTCCCTTTTATCTGGGAACCCTCCCCATCGGCGCATGGGGCTCGGTGGCACCGGGGGCCTCAGATCGAGGGGTTCAGGAATGACCTGCACCGGGGTCGTGGCAAAGGTTCGGGGATTTGGAGGGATTAAGAAGGGATCAGGGGCGGGGGTCTGGCGGGACTGCGGCGGGCAGGGGAGGCAGGCTCTGAGCTCGAGGTCCCTACCCAGGCTTGACCAGGTGGGACAGGGCAGCCGGATGCACGCACAGACTCTCGCCTTGGTGGCCGCAGTCCCTGCTGGTCCTCGGGGACTGAGCTCTTCCCTGTCCCATCCGCCTGCAGCACCGGGAGCCATCCAGGGCTGAGAAAGCACAGAGCAGGCAGGGAGCCTGGCCTGGACAGCCATCTGGCTGTGGGTCTGGGTCTTGCCCACTGAGGACAGACCAGGCTTGGCGCAGCAGGGTCTGCGGGACTCTGGCGCTCGTTCGCCCTGAATCAGGCTAGCTGAATCAGGCTAGATGGGCTTTGGGTGTGCGCGGCACGGAGTCAATCTGACTTCGGGCTCTCCTCAGGGAAACTGAACACAGCTGGGCGCTGCAGAGGAAGCCACGAAAACCATGGCGCAGGGGCAGGGACTCTGGGGGCCAGGAGCCTCCCCCAGTGCCGGGGAAGCCCCTCAACCTCCTTCCACAGGCCTCCATCACGGCGCTTGGCCAATGGGTTCTGCGGGAGGTCACGCATGCCATCTCCCTGCATGTGGCCAGTTTAGCCCGTCTGTCATCTTTCAGGTCCCAAAGCTGGGCTAGCGCAGGTGGCAGCAGTGCTGGGACCTGGGGTTGTGGGAATCTCCCATTGAGGTTTGCTGGAGTGGCAGCGATGCCTGGACTAAAAGGATGGCCCCAGAGTACCCCATGCGGATAATTTTTGGGGGTCAGGGAAGTGCACTCGGAGAGGCAATGGGAGTGGGTGGTCTCTCCCTCCCCCACCGGAAACTGGAAGCCAAGTGGCACCGCGACCTGTACCAGTAGTTTCCCGCCCCCACCTGTACCCCCGCCCCTACCCCCGCGTGCGCGGAGGAGCGCAGGTGTCTCTTCCGAGCCGCACCCTCCCCGCACCCCCACCACCCGTCACCCAAGCCCTCTTCCCCCGCCCAGTCCCCGGAGGGCAATCGGAAGGGAGCTGGCCTGGGGAGGGGGGGCCGGGGGGTAGATGCGTTTGTGTGTCACGGGGGAGGGAGGAGAAAAGGGAGGGGAGAGCCAGGGAGCGAGGGAGAGAGCGCGCGGCGAGCGAGGAGGGCGGGCGGGAGGCGGATCCTCCTACCTGGGGCGCGCTCGCTCGCTCGCGGCTCGCTTGCCGGGGCCGCGAGTCACCTGGGGAGGCCGACAAGTGCGGACACATTGGCCGCCGCGGCGCTCGGCGAGGCGCTCACGGCCTCAGGCGGCTGCGCCTAGTGCAGGCTGCACCCGCCCGCCAGCCGCGCCCGGGCCCCCGGCCCGCGCTTGCAGGGGTCCACGGTCGCTCAACCGGGCTTCGAGGTCGCGGTCCCCAGCCTGGGTCAATTCCCCGGGCTCACCATGGTGGCAGCGCGCGCCGAGTGCCCGCGCGTCGCCGGCCGCCCGAGCCGCAGTGCCGGCTGAGCGCAGTCTGCCCGCAGCCCCCTGGCCCCTGCCCGGCCCGCGCGTCCCCTCCGGCCGCCGCTGTCTATGGCGCAGCCCCCCTCCCTGGATCATGCACAGAAACTTTCGCAAGTGGATTTTCTACGTGTTTCTCTGCTTTGGCGTCCTGTACGTGAAGCTCGGGTGAGTACCCCGTGGGCGAGGGCAGCAGCCAGGGGCCAAGACAGCACGAAGGAGCTGCCTCCAGGGCGTCCCCGTGGGGACGTGGGGACTGGAGGGGGCCACTGCAGCTCTCTGGGCTCCGGGGCTGGCCCGTGTGTCAGACCCTCGCCCCACGCCAGCAGAGACGCAGCCCAACCCCCTGAGCTCCTGAGAGGCGCCGAGCTCAGCGCGGGAGGAGAGAGAGCGGGGCGCGCGGGCGGTCCGGCCGGGCTCGCGGGTAGCGGCGAGCGTGCCCGGCGCGTACTTTCACCTGTTTGGGCTCCAGGCCCCGGGGGTGGGACGCGCCTTCCCTCCCCCGGGCTGCGCTGGGCGCCGAGCCCGGGCCGAGCGCTCGCCGCCTGGAGGGTGCGCCGGGGCGGGGTCGGGGGGCGTCCGGCGCCTGCGGAGGCCCGGGAGGGCGGGGGGCGCGCACCCGGCCGCGAGCGCGCAGGCCGGGGCACCCGCCGCGGCCCTTCGTCTCTATCCATCACCCAGACGTGTTGAAATTACCTTGACAACTCGTCCGGCTGGCTCGGGATGGGCCGTGGGGCCGGCCGGGCCGCCTCGGGCTCGGTCCGGGGCCCGTGCCCCGCCCGCCCGGGGCCCTGGGCCCTGGGCCCGGCCCCCTCTCGCCGCGCTCCCCCTGGCGCGGCCCGGCGGGCGGGCGCCCGGCGAGCCGCGCTAGCTGCTCTCTGCGGTAGCTGCTCCGAGTCGTATTTCCACATTCCTGAACCCAGCCGAGTCCTTACCTGTTGAGCCGCGATCTCCTTTAGACAGAATCTGTCTCGGCTTCGCTCGAAGTGGGGGTGGAGAAACGGCGTGACGGAGAGGGGGTGCGGTGCACCTCGCCTGGGGCGCCCACCGCCCGCTGCTGGCCCCGCGCTCCTCGCACCTGCGGGGACCCGGGCCCCGCCGCGCCCTGCGCGCCTACTGTGCGCCGCCGGCTGCCCCGAGGCAAGCCCCGTCCAGGCCACAGGCAAGGCGGTGAACAGACCCGCGGGAGGGGCAGGTCCAGGTACCACTGGTGGGAGACGCGGCTTCCCAGGCGGAGAGGTGGAAGCAAGCGCTGGGAATCGTCTCTCCATCACCCTCCATCCCATGTCTGCCCGCCATTTTACAGGTGGAGAAACTGAGGCCCAAGGCCTGCAGAGACAAAGCCAGTGGCTTCAGAGGCAGGACTGGAAGCCCCCGTCCTAGCCTGAGCCCTGCAGGTCTGGGCGGGCGTGCCTGCGGCTGCCGGTAGCCCCGTTTATCATAGGTCTGTGGGTAGGCTGTGTCCCTGGGTGTTTGTTTATGGAGGTGAGGGGTGCGGGGCATTGAGCCTGCTGGGCGGGGGGTGGAGTGGGCAGGCTGCTCTTTTCCTGCATCTTCAGCAGTCCTGCAGTGATTCCCGCTGGGCCCCTCAAAGTGATGGCAACCCTTAATGAGGCTTTGTCCCTGCAGCCTGATTCTCAGCGCTGAGGCCTTCCCCCTCCTGGCACCCCTAGAGTTAGGTGCTTTTACTCTCCCAGATTCAAGGATTAGGAAACTGGGCACAGGACCTAAGTCACTGTCCTCAGAATTCAGTGACAGAGCTGGGGCTGCAGTTGGCTCTGACCCCCCACTGTGGGCTGCTGTTCCTAGCGTCCATTCTTCTGCATCAGTCATCGGAAAGCAGCCCTTCCTCCCATGAGTGAGCGGGTGGGAAGACCTCTAGGAACCCCCGTAGACAGCAGAAGGAGCTGACGGTCCACCCTAGCCCTGCTCCTGGGGCTGCTTCCAGAGCTTGAGGTCTGTGTGCCCTTCCCAAGCCTCCTGGTCCCTTCTGTAAACAGGGATTGCAGCTCTGGCCATCCTGAACAGGATGGTGGCCAGTGTCTGAGAGAGGTCTGAGTGAGCAAGACCCCACCGGGCCTCCGTGTAGCCCAGCCTGAGCCCCGGGCACCTGTGTCAGCCTCCCTCTGGGAGGGGGTAAGAGTGAAGCAGTGGCTGAGCTTCCTTCTGTGTGGCCCTGGCTCTGCCCTCAGGCCCCACGACCCCTGGAGGGGAAACTCCTCCCCCTGGTGTGCCAATCTAAAACACACACTCCCCACCCACCTCCTGGATTTCCAAAATGTGACCTCCGAACACCCTGTGGAATGGCAAGCAGGAAAGCCAGAGATCTACCCTGGGATCTGCTAAGGGAAGGAGAGCCAATCCCTCCCTCGAGGCTCAGCCCCTGCCCGCCAGGACTGGAGAGAAGGGCCCTGCTTTCTTTGCAAGCCATCTTGGCTACGCGCAGCGGTAGAAGGGGGAAGCTGGGCCCAGGTGTGTCCTCAGGGGTTAAATGACCTGGAAGCCCATTGCATTAAGGAGGAGGTTGGGGAGTCTAGGACCAATGAGCTGTCTGTTCTGTCCTCCTGTCACTCCTAGCCTGTGGCCTTGAGTGAGCCCTTTAACCTCTCAGCCTCCCTTTCTTCATCCAAAAAATGGGGTCACAACACCCCCTTCACTGCGTGCTGCCTGTGTTACTCCTGAGGGCCTTTGCCCTGTGGGTGCTGGAGATATGTGTCCCAATGAACACCTGTAGATACCAGGAGAATCTTATTGTTAATGACTATGATGTCACTGAGGCTGACACCCTGGGGACTCCTCCAGATGGTGTATTCCAGGGCATCTGCATCCCAGGAGTTGGGATTTTCAGGGTCATAAAGTTCTGACCAAAGATCAGAGGTTGTATGCATGGATGGGGTATTATGTGATCACTTCCCTGCATGCTGCCTGTGTTTAATTACACAGGGGGGCCACCTGGGCACGTGCAGCCATCACACACATGTGCCCCTAAGCCTGGTACAACTCACATGTACAACCCCTGGAGGACTCCAGTACCAGCTGGAACCAGAACTCAGCCCTCACAATCCCCTTAGGGGTCAGGGCCCTAAGAACAAATGCACCTGGGATTTGGAGCAATTTGAAAACCTGATGGCTTCAGGGAGTCACAGTTTCTCACCCAGGGCCCTTTTTGGACTGAGCGGCCTTCAGCTCCAGCCTTGGAGGAGGCCAAAGCAGAACTCAGAGGAGCCCGTCTGGAGTCTGGACACTGTCTGCTCACTGGAACTGGAGTCACTGCAGTTCTAGGACCAGCCTTGACGAAAGCCTGTCCCTGCCTTTGGGGCCAGAAGCAGAGGGGCCCGAGAGCCCTGGACTAGGAGGGATGAAGGTGGAGGAAGTGGCTGCTTCCTCCTGGGTGATGAGCCTCCACACCAGGTCTAGAAGTTAGAAAATCCTCTTCCTCAGGACGACGGGCCAGACCGCCCAGCCTTCCCTTGTCGCCATCTTCCTGCTTTGTGCTGTGATTCAGATGTAAAGGGATGGTCATGTGGAACCAGAATTGGCTAACGACAGGAGGTGGGACACTAGACCTATGTTTCTGAACTTAAACAAAAAATAAAAGGAACTCGAGGAGGGAGAACGTCTTTGTAGGTCTACTTCTCCCCAAACCCATCCCCGCCAACCGCTCAAAGGAGAGCAAAAGAAGCAGGATGGGGAAGCCAGAGTGGGGAAGCCTCTGTGTGAGGAGAGCAGCACCTGCTGGCGATGCCTTCCCACTGGCGGCCTCTCCGAAGAGGTGCCCAGGCAGGGTCGTGCAAGCTCAGCACCAGCACAAGGCTGGGCCTGGTTAGCCATGGCAGTGCCTGTGTGCGACCCACAGCCAGCCTCCCTAAACCCAGGGCACACGGGGGCAGAGGCTCAGGACACTCAATGCATCTGTGCACACACATCTGTCCTCACAGACTGCCCACGCTCCCGCAGGCACACACAGGCACATGTAGGCACATGCATGCACACACGCGCATACGTTGCCGAGCACAGCCCCCCAAGAGGAGCACAAGCCTCCGCGCAGTTCCCCCGGGGAGCCGCCCCCACGTGCACCTTCTGGAGCCAGGCCAGAGCTGTGTGGCTCCCTAAAGGTGGGGGTATGGGTGTCCCAGCCAAGGCAACTTGGGCAAGCCCTGGAGGCGGCTCCCACCGCACGCTCCGGTCAGCCTCCCCTTTAAAAAAACCCGCCGGGGGAGGAGGCGGATGTAGGGGCGGCCCGTCCAATGGCAGCTGCGCGCCTCGGGAGACTTGGAGAAGTGAGCCAGAGCGAGCGACAGAGCCGGTTCGCACCGACAGACGGACGGAGGTCCAGACCGCAGCCAAGGCGCGCCCGCTGCCCCCGGCCTGGTCCCCGCCCCGCACTCCAGCCCCAGCTCCCGCCGCTGCCCCAGACCCAGCGCCATGCGCGGCCCTAGCGGCGGGGCACGGGCGACAACTGCGCCCGGGCCCACGAGACCCGGCCCCTAGCGCCCAGCGCCGCCGCCCTGCATCGGGGAGCTCCGCGGGGACCCCGGCCTCAGCTGGCCCAGGCGCCCGGCCCGCGGAGCCTGTTCAGCCCCGCCAGGCTCGCCGGCCCACCATGCTCCTACTGTCGCCGCGCAGCGCGCTCGTCTCCGTCTATTGCCCGCAGATCTTTCTCCTCCTGTCCAGCGGCAGCTACTTGTGAGTGCCGCGGGCGGCGTGCGGGGTGGGCGGGTGGGCTCCCCCCGGGCCTCCAGCGCTGGAACCGGGCGGGCAGGGAACGCAGCAGCGAGGCCCCTGGGCGGGGCACCGGGTGACCGTCGCGCGCGGGAGCCGGGGGACTTTAGGTCGCCTCGCCAGCCTAAGCTGCCGAGGTGGAGCACTTGGCGGGCAGCTACGGCAGTGAGAAGTCCTGGCTCTGGGGTCAAAGAAAGGATGGCCCGGGAGCGGCTCGACTGCGGGAGTAGAGCAGGCTGTGCACGCCCAGCGCGAGGGCCCGCGGGCACGCGAGCGGCGCCGAGATTCCCTGCGCGTCCCAGCAGAGTCCTGGACCAGCGGGGGACCCCTCCCCATATTAACCCACGCGGCGCGCAAGACCATGCCACACTTGGGAGAGCCGCACTCACACACCCGCTCCCTCGTGCAAACACCGGCATGCACGTGCACGCCGCGCTTCACCGGACAGCGCCCGGACTGTACCCCGAAGTCGCTGCGGCTTCTCGCGCCTTCCTGCCGCGCTGGGTGGCCTGATCCCTGCCCCTGCCGAGTCCTCACCTGGGGGCGAGGAGGACGCGCATTGCGTGCTGGCGGCCGCGTTCGCCCAGTTGTCTCGGCCAAGGGAGAGCGCGGAGCGTGGGCGCGCGTGTGTGTGCCCGGCAAGGCAGAGCCCACGGGGCTCTGAGAAGCTCCGGGCAGGGCCGAGTCCAGCCCAGTGAGCCCAGGGGGCGCGCAGTGGTGGCTTCGCCGAATTCCTAATGGGACGCATATGCTCTGGCCTCTGACTTAAAAAGAAGTTTGATTTATGGAACCGCCGTTTGGGGGAATTTAAGCTGGATGCTACTGATTAAACCTCAGAGCCTGCTCTCCCTCCCCTTCTTTTCCCTTCCCCCTCCCCCTCCTTTACACGCGGGCCACGTCCGGGGTCGCCTGACGCGGCCAGAGGGGGCAGCCGCTGCCTTCCCGCTCCCTGCGCCACCCCCTCCCCCCATGCGGTCGCAGTCCTAATACATCGCCTCGCCCCCACCCCCATTTAATAAAGACGCAGCCAATTTCTCCTCTTGCTCCTAGGAAATTACTGTCCTACCAGTTTTCCTTCTATAAATAGTCGCGCATCTTGAAACAAAAGTTCGCAACCGCAGCCAGATGCTGCGAGGCCCGCGGTTTCCCGGGCTGTGGGACATAATTACAAGGTCCGGGCACAGAGAGCGCTCCAGGCCCAGCGGGCAGCCCCGGCTGCGGAGGCATCGCCTGAGGGGGGCGGGGTAGCAGGGCGCATGCGGGTGGGGACCGCCTGAGCAGTGGGGACCCAGGCTAATAAAGTGCCAGGGTCCCTGGGTCCTGCTTCTGGTGTCCTTTCCAGGAACTGGATCAACCAGGGGACTTTGGAATTTCAGCATCTAGCGGTTGGAGGCCAGGAAGCCTCCCCCTCCCCAGAATCCTGGCGTTTCAGCCTTAGGCCTTGCTAGAGAATTGGCAGCTCCGGTGCTTGGGAAATCAGTTTTGGAGCCGGCTGGCTGAGGTTCGGTGTTCATAGAGAGGTGTCCGGGGTGGGAGACCAGGAGTCCTGCGGAGGTGGAGGCAAGGGAAGTGGGGGGGTTGGGGGTTGGGGTAAGGGTCGGAGAGAGGGAGGTGCGCAGGGGCCCCAGAAGCCTGGTGGGAGTTGATGCCAAGGCAGCAGTGAGGGGCCTCTGGGGCAAGGTGGTGCCCAGTGTACCTCTGCAGACCCCAGGTTTACCTCAGGGCTGGCCCCTCATCCGGGCCTGCAGTGACTACACCCGCCAGGCTTGCTCCTGGAGTGTGCACTGCCCAGCTGTGTTGGCAGAAATTCTCCTAAGGAAACAGTTTTTCCAGACATCCCTGGGCCAGTGCTGGGGTCTGGCCTGGGTCGTGGGGGACAGGAAGGCAGACTGCATCCCTGACTTGCCCTCAGCAGCTCCTGCCCCACAGGGAGGAAGACGCTGACGCCAGCCTTCCCCAAGCAGAGAGGAACCCAGACACGTTCCCGGAGTGAGCGGGGCGGGTCTCAGATTTCCCTTGCCCCGTTTGGTGGGCGCAAGGCTGACCATAGATGGGAGTAGGGCCTGCGCAATTCGATTTGAATGAAAGCATGCAAAGTGAGAAGACCTTGGTTTCGGCGTCTCTGACCCGATGGCTGCACTTGGGGGAGGCAGCCAGCAGCAAGTGCTTGGAGAGCTGTGAGAGGTGGGGGTGAGTGTCAGCCCACCCTCAGCACTGCAGGCGCACTCGATGGCGTTGGCCTTTGGATCTGAGGATGCCTGGGCTAGGAGGGTCGCTGGGTGGAGGCTTCATTCTGCTCCAGAGAACTTTCAGGAATTTTCCAGATCCCATTGCTGGGATCCCAGACGCTGGCTGACAGCTGATCCTCCCCCTTTCATCTGGACTGCTCCTCTAGCTCCCTGTCCTGGGCTGTGGTCGGTGCACACCGAATCCCAGACGCATGCCTGGGCCCCTGCCACTGATCAGGTTGGACGGGTGTGTTGGCCTGGAAGCGCCCTGCGCCCCTGCTACATGCTGACTTGCAGCCGTGCTAGGCGGCTCTGGCCAGCCCTCGCCTTCTCTGTGCAGAGCTCTGTTGTCAGTGCAGGAGCTCCCAGGGCCAGCGGGGATCAGTAAGGGCCCAAGGGAGGGCAGGTAGGGGACTGCAGGCCAAGAGGAAGGCTTGTGGTGCTGGGTCAGCTGCAGTGGGGGCCTGGCTGAGGCCTTGACCAGGACCAGGCTGCGCTTCTGTCCCAGGCAGGTCTCTTCCGGTCTCAGTCTTCCTCTCCCAGATGTGGGGGTTGGCTCTGACGACCCCCCCAGGTCTTCCGGTAGGAGCCTGTCATGGTGACCGCCCGCTCTGGGGAGCCAAGTGAGTCATGGGTGACGGGGCGGTTACTCACCGACCACCTGGCTGTGGCAGGGTGGGGGGGCGCTTACCACGGCCCCGCCAGGCCAGGCCTCTTCCCGGCTCCACCGCTGTGGCTTTGTCAGCGGTGCCAGCCACAGTCCCAGAAGTGCTGTGGCCATGACCCTCGAGGGGGAGGAGATGAACCAGGCCTACTCCCATGGCACCATGGCCCGTGTGAGAACAGGATGCGCCCCGTGGCTCAGGCGTGTTCAGGTTGCCCTTGGGGGAGGGGCAACTCCCAGCCTGGAGGGTCTGCGTCTATCCAGGTCTGGGAGGGGCTCTGCTGTGTGTCCTGAGCAGGTCCATGAGCCTCTCTGGGCCTCAGTCTCCTCATGGGTCACTTGGGATGGAGATCCCTCTCCCAAGGCTCAGATCAGGCCACGTGTAGTTGGAACTTGAAAGTGTAGAACGTTCCATAGAGGGTGTGCATGTGGGGTTCAAGCTGGGAAATCTGATGAGATCTCAACTGGGGACCCCCCACTGGAGGTGGGCAAGTGGAGCCTCCCTAATCATAGGAAACTCCGCAGAACTCATCACCACGTGGACGAGACCCAACAACCATTGGCTAAAGGGGAGAATGTGCATCCTGGACCGTCTGTGTGCAGAGGGAGGACAGGAGGTCCTGGGGTGACGCTGGACTCCACGGTTGTGCAGTGAGGCCTGTAGGATAATGCGCCGTTTTCTAACATGGTTTCCCGTGAGGCCAAAGGGCGTGATAGTGACTCAGATCTGGGTCCTCATCCTGACTCCACAGGGCCCTCACTGCCTGGCTGTGTCCCAAGGCCCAGCTCTTCCCTCTCCAGTGCAGATCACGGGAGCACAAACCTCACCGGGTGGCTGTGGGAAGCTCTAGCTTGATGCCTGGTGTGGTCGGTGTGCAGGAGACAGGCCATTCTCAGCTATCAGGAACAGGGAGGTTGGCCACAGGCAGCACAGAGGGAGGCCCAGTGGCTGTGTTCATTCAGGAAGGAGTGGTGGACCCCCTAGGGCATCTCAGAGGGCTTCCCAGGGGAGATGACTCTCAGACAGGGTTTTGAAGGATGGATAGGAGTTGGCCAGACTAAACAGGCACATGAAAGAGACCCCTAGAAGAGGGAACAATACTGTCAAACACATTCACCAGGGGTTCCCCTCCAGGGAGGCTCAGAGCATCTTGCTGAGGTGGGCCGATGGGATGCCAGGATCCAGAGAAGAGGCTGTTTCCCAAGGTCACCTTGGATCCCAGGGGTTCAGCCCTCCCAGTTCCAGGTCCTCACCCGGTGCCAGCACTGCCTCTGAAGGGAAGTTCCCCCTATGCAGTCCCACGGGGAGTGGAATCGGGGTCTCCCAGGGCCTCAGGTTCCAGCCAGCAGTTGGAGGTGCTGATGGGGGGCGAGGTGATGATCATGAAGTTGGTGATTTTTGAGGCGCCGACGGCACATTATTGTTCCCTCATTCACACACTTCCCTGGGCTCCTCTGGGGACACAGTGGACAACGGCCAAGCAAGTCACAATCCCGCCCCTTCCCCTCCCACCCACCACGTCCCCGGAGGCTTGAGTCACCCTGGCAGGGCAGGTGGGTGCCTATGGGGAGCCCAGGGCCCCTGCTTGGGTGTGGACCAAGGCTCTGTTCTCGGAGGACCCTGACAGACCCTGGGTGTGGCATGGCGGTGTTGGATGAGGTAGAGGGCTCGGTTGTGGGTGTCTAGGCCATCGGCCCAGGGCCAGGGTGCGGAGCCCCCAGAACTAGGACCCACATGCAGTGGGAGCCCAAGCCCTCACGGCTCACACTGCTCCCTGTCATCCCCAGCAGATGGAGAGGCGGTAGCATGCTCCTAAGGCTGCCGCCCTACACAGCCTTGGGTCCGGCTCAGATGGGGCTCAGCTCCCCTCCCAAAGGGACAGGAGGCCGGGCGCCCTCCCTTGTCAGATGAAACCCCGGCCCAGGGCTCCTTCAGCCTGATGAAAGGGTCATTGTGTGGTGCGGGCCGCCCGCTGGCCAAGGACAAAACCACCGTTTGTCCTCCGTCCCTGGCGCGGGGCTGGGGGCCTCACCTCAGGCTGGCCGGCAGGGTGGGGGTGGGTACAGGTGCGCTCCCTCCCCCCTTCCTTGTCTTCCCACTCAGCCTGCCTGGGGCCCCTCCCCCATCCCTGCCCCTCACCCAGGGCGTTCTCGTCCTCTGAGCGTGGGTCCTGAGGCTTGGGTCAGCTCCACTGTTGGCAGAGAGGCAGTGAGTTCTCCAGCCCCGGAGGCATACAAGCAGATGCAGGAGTGAGGGCCGGGGATGCTGGGGAGGGTCCCTGCCTGGGCAGAGAAGCAGCGCTCACAGGTTCTCTGTGCAAGTAGCCGGTGGAGTGGTTGGCCTTTCCAGAGGCCGTTCCACAGTCTCAGTAGTAGAGTGGCAGGTGAGGCTTGGCACAGGGCCATCGACACTTCCTCCATCCCCAGGCTGGAGCAGGTGGCAGCTGAGGTGCTGGGGCTGCCACGAGGCTGGGTCTGAGGCTGTGTGCAGAAGACACTAACGTCCTGCTCCCCCAAGCAGCCTTTGCAGCTTTAGAGTGTGAAGCCTGCAGGTGCCTGGAGCTGGGCCTGGGAGGAAGCCACCCCACCCGACGAGCAGCTTGCCGGGTGTCAGCAGCAACGGAGAAGAGCCCTAGTGAGCATCCCCTGGAGTCCCATCCCATGACCCCTGCAGGCCTCTATCGCTTTCTGGAGCCCTCCTGCACTGTGATCCCTGCTCCAACCCTTCCGTGCCCTGCTGGAGCTCTGAATGGGCCAGGCCGGAGGGAGCCCGGGCACAAGGACTGGTGGTGTCTCAGCTGGCCTCCGCGCAGTGGGTATTGGTGTGGCCAGGGTGAGGAGGCATCCAGAGCTGAGACTTAGGCCTGCGCAGTCCCAAGTGGTGAGACAGATGGCAAAGCCCCTTCCAATGGGAAGTCCTCCAGAATGCACTGCCTGCCCTGCAGACCCCCGCCTGGGGGACACAGGATGAGGCATTCCCACTTCTGGAGGACTCAGTTTCCCCCAGAAGGCCCTCCCTAGTGGGACTGACGTGTGCACAGTGCCCAGGGTCTGCTTTGGAATCTGTGTCCCCCTCGGGCTGCCAGAGAAGGGGAGCTAGGAGAGGCCCGTCTGCCTTGGTAGGTGGTGGAGTGAGGAAGACGAGGTCAGGGTGCAGAGTCACTCGCCCAGGTCAAGCAGCTGAGCCCAGATTTGAGCCCAGGGACTCCTGGCTGTCGGGTCCATGCCACTTGTCACGGTGTTTTACTAAGGCGGGTTTCCAGCCTTGGGCGGGCTCTGTTGCGTGTCCCGTTTCCTGCCTGTCCTCTCCAGGCAGAAACCAATGCCTCCAGTTGCTTAGAACTGTGTGTTGACCAAGAGTCCCCGGGGCCCTGAGCGAGGGTCTCAAGGTTGCAAGGGCTGCCTCCAAGTTTAGCTTTGGGACCAGAGGTGCAGCTGTCCTGCGGGTATGGGAAGCCCAGAGGCCTTCTGTTCTGGGCCTTGTCCTGCTTTCGCCCCTGACCCAGGAGCTCTGAGACCAGCCTGGCCAGCTTTGTTGGGTCAGCATGTGTGTGGTCCTGGATGCCCAGGTCCTGTTCCTGGCTCAGCTGTGGGCTTGCGGCAACCTTGAGGGTATCCCTCCCCTTCTCTGGGCCTCAGTTTCCCCATCTGGGTGGTGGGTCTGGATGCTCCCCCAGGTCCTCTTCCTCCCTCCTCCCCTTCCTGCTGGCTCCACCACCACCCTGAACTTTCCCTTCATGCCCACAGCGTGATGGCAGCCCCCGCGGGTGGGTTATCAGGGCTGGCCAGGTGTGCAGGTGTGACTGGGAAGGAAAGTCCCTACCGCCCTGCCTTCCAGCGTCGTTTACACAAAGCCCTGTGGGACCCACAGCAGGAGCTCTAAGCCATCTGTGATGAGGGTGGCCCAGGGAAGACCTCTCAAGTAAGGCAGCCTCTGACCTTGGCCCTGAAGGACCTGCTGGAGGGAAGGAAGGTGGGTTCCTGGGAAAGGGACAGACGTGGGCAAAGGCCTGGAGGTGTGAAGAGGATGTGGCAGCATCAGGAGTGGGGAGCAGCAGGTTTGAGTAGGCTGGAGCAGGGGAAGGTGAGGTGGGGGCGGGGCCGGAGGCAGTGATCTCGGGTCTGGGGAGCCCAGGGCAGGGAGGAGTGGCTTCAGCGAGCTTTAGAAAGACCCTTCTGGGCAATGAGGTGGAGGATGGGGAAGCATGGAGAAGGCTGGTCCTGCCCACCAGCTGCAGATGCAGGGCCCGGGACACTCCAGGGCTGAGGAGAGGAGATGGCTGAGTCTGTAGGACCATCTGGTGGCAGCGGTGCCACGGGAGTGTGCTTGGCCACGTCTAGGGTTGCAGGGTTGCCTGCCTCCTCCTCAGTGCTCAGGGCAGTGCCAGGCCCTCACTCAGTTGGTACCCAGCAAATCTGTCAGTCTGATGGCCACTTGTGGGTCTGGGGCCCAGTGAACTCCCAGGTCACAGCCCATTGCCCAGGGGTGGCAGAGCCTGTGGTGGCCCCAGGCGTGCTTGGCCCCTAGTGGCACAGGTGGGATGGGGGAGTGGGTGGCCCGGGGCTGGATGACTTCCAGGTTCCCCTGACTCAGGTCTTCCCAGGGTGACTTCACCGCTGACGGGGAAGTGTTGGGAATTTCCAGGTGCGGCTGACACCCCCACTAGGAAGGCAGATTCATCACTCCGCCATCTCCATTTCCTGGGGCTCCTCCTGTGTGCCCCATGGCTCCCCTCAGCCTGGGGAGGGCTGGCCTGCAGGGGCCACACTCCTGTGGGCTGAAGCGCTTGCTCGGCCCCATCACTGCTCCAGCAAGGTTGTCACCCGCCTTGGTAGCACTGCCCTGGGGATGGAGTCGCATGTTGGGCACACCTTTCTGAGCCTCAGGGTGTTCAGGGAGTGTTCCTGGGGGTGACAGGCCCAGGATCCCTGGATGCCAGGCAGGCTGGTGTTGTGGAGAGAGCACTGGATAGGGAGTCAGTGGCTCCGGGCTGCAGTCACTCCATGTCTGCAGTAGTCCAGAGTACACAGGGACACAGGGCCTGGGGACCTGCGGGACACAGTCCCCGAAGTGGCCAGGCTGGGCTGCTGTGGACCTGCACCTGGGGAGGGGCACTGGGCTGAGGGCTGCAGACTGCACATGGGGCGCACCTGCTCTCTCTCAGAACCTGCCTCCCCAGCGTGTGGCCTGGGGGCTCCCCTCCAGGCTGCAGCTCCTGGAGGTGCGGGGGGTCACCTGGCGCCCCATTGTGCTCTTGTATTTCCTTCTGGCATCTTTAGGAGCCAGGCAGGGTGTGCGGTGTGATGCCTCCCTCTGTTGCGGGAGTCCCCTGCTTTGGAGCAGCCTTGGAGGGTGGCTGGGGCTGGTCCCCTACCTTCAGAGGCTGGGGAGAGCCAGGCTTTGCAGCCAGCTCTGACTGTGAGCCCAGAGCCCAGCTCGGCTTCCACTTACTGCCTTCCACGGTGGAGATTCCTGTGGCAGGGAAGACGGGAGGGTGGGAAGAGGCAGAGCCCAAAGGTGGGGGGAAAGCCACAGGGTCTGGTCCTGCTCTTGTCTCTGATACCAAACCACTGCCACGTTGCTGTGTGGCCTGGCCCAAGATGCTGCTCCTCTCTAAGCCGCCTCTGTAAAATGGGAATGATGAACTCCAACTGGGGGCTCTCCGTGGGGAAGGCAGGGACGGCACTCAGGACCTTGGGCCACTTCAGTCAAGGCCCCTGGAGTTCTGAAGGCTCCATAAGCACTCACTCAGCCAGGCTGATGAGAGGCAGAGGAGGCTGCCCCTGGGGAAGTGGGCACTCTGGGCCACAAGGCATCCAAGCTGAGCAGTTGGCTAGGAGGCGGTGGCGGCCTAGGCATTCTTGGAGGGAGCATTCCAGAAAAGTGGGCTGCTTGAAAGGTGAGGGGGATGTGGAATTATGCGTAGGGGACTTCTGACCCAGAATGGGTCCCCTGCTTTGGAGAATGCAGATGACCTGTGTGGGGCTGGCCTGGCTCTGGCTCACACGCTGTCTGAGATGCTGTGTGGCCCAGGCATGGACTGGGCGTGGCTCCCATCTGCTCCTGGAAGGAGGACCCTTCAGGACTGCGGCCTGAGGCTGAGTCCCAGGGCTGGGAGCTCAGCCCTGTCTTGCAGTCTGCAGAGAGGTGGTGGCTGGGCCCCCAGACCTGCCGCTCAGCCAAGTCCAGGGCAGCCAGGAAGGCCGAGGCGCTGGCCCAGCCACAGTGTGTCCAGACTCCCATTCTGGCCATGGGCCAATGGGGCCTGCCAGCTCTCTCCAACGTGTTCCACCTGTCTGTCCACCCACCCATCTGTCCTGAGGTTTCAGGTTGGCATCCTGGTCACCCAGGCCTGCAAGGCGCCCCTGCGTCCAACAGATCTGTGGCATCAGGGCCAGGGCCAGGACTGGGACTCCCATCCTTGCTAGGGTCTCAGCTAGCTGTGTGGTCTCAGGTGCTGTGGCATCTCTGGGTGTTTCTGTTCCCATCTGTACTGTGGGAAGCAAAGAGAAGGGCCAGAGTAAGACCTAGGGAAGGGCATAGCTGAATTTCAGTCCCAACGGCTTCCTCAGGAGCCCGGCACACATGTGATCCTGCAGGGAGTGGAGAGGGAAGAACTGAGAGAGACCCTGGTGGACTTCTTGGAGGAGGAGGCACTAAGCTGGGTCTGGAATCTTGCCTGGCTGCTGGAGGGAGCAAGGTGCCTGCCCCTGGAGGGGGAGGAGCTAGTCCAGTGTGGCCAGCACCTGGTGCATCCTGATGGGCCCTGGGTGCCGGTAGAGATCTGGAAGGTTCTGAAGTCAGAGGTCAGCGTCCTGTGGTTTGGGAGGTCACAGTGAGTGGGTGAGGCTCTCATTTCACAGATTTAGCAGATATAGTGGCTGGGAGTGTCTGCCCTTGACCTCATTAGCTGCGGGCTCCTTGTGTTGGCCAGGGGTGCAATGGACCCCATGGCTGTGGCTTATCCACCTGCAGCGGCCTCAGCCCTGCCTGGGGCCCCCAGCTCTTCACCAGCTTTTTCCCAGGCGGTCTGGTTCTTCTCCAGGGTGGGGTCCCGGGCTGCCAGGCCAGGAATGCCAGCTATGTGGGGAGGGTGGGAGGGCAGCCGCCCGCCGGGGGCGCGAGGGAGCAAGCGGACGCTCTGCTCCCTTCCCTGGGAACACTGAGAGCCGAGAGCTGAGCAGAGCAGTGGCGTGGAAAGAGTGGCAGGCGGGACTGTGGTGGAGTGCAGCCTGCAGGATGCCCCACCCACCAGCAGGCCAGTTCTCCCCATTGAACAGACCGGCAAACTGAGGCTCAGGGAGGCCAGCGAGAGCCAGTGGCTGAGCAGAACTCAAACACAGGACCCCAAACCCAAGCAAGCAAGCGAACCTCTTTAGGACACAGCTGCAGGTACCCAGATTGTCACCTCAGCCCCTCACTACACAGATGGGAAACTGAGGCAGGGAGGGGCAGAGGGATGGCCTCATTCCTGAGCTGGGCCCTGGGGGTGTCAGCCCTCTGCTCTCCCCAGCCCCGTCCTTGCCCACCCCCCACCTGCCCAGCTCCCTGTGCCTCCTCTAAGGACGCACTGCCCCGGCCCCCACCCACACTGCTCTCTTCTGATTGTTCTCTCTGAGTCTCAGTTTCCTCATCTGTAAGGTCAGGCTGGCAAGGACCAGCCAGGGGAACCAGAGTGGAGAGAGGGTGGGACAGGGTGGGAAACGGTTCCAGGGCCCCACACACCATGAACCTGCTTGGAAAGGGGAGCGCTTTGGGCCTGTCCCTCCCCAACAGGTGTAAGGCCCCTCCCGGGCCTCACCTGCCACTTGCCAAAGGAGAGGTGATTGTTCCCTGCTCTCAGATGGGAAAACTGAGACTCAGAACAGGCTTGGGGTGGCCAGGCGAAACTCCTGGCCCAAGCCCCACCCCCTTCCACCCCACGGAGCTGGGCCCTGAGAAAGGACGGGGCACCAGCTGTTGAGCCCAGACCTGTCCTATTCATTCTCTCTGGTTCCTTCTCACCGGCGCGCCCAGCTCTGGGCTGCAATGCGTCCCTTCCAGCCTCCTCTGAGGGCAGCGCCAGAGCTGCTGTGGGGGTCAGGCATTATGGGGCAGGTGCAGGTGGAGCTCTGTTCTGGGTGAGTAGGGGTATCTGGCCAGTCTGCAGCCTGTGGCTCATGGGGTCTGCTGAATGACCCCAGGCCTGGGTCATTCTTATCCCCATTTGACAGGCAGGAACACTGAGGCCACCACCAGCCCCTGCCCCATACTCAGCCCCAAGGAACCCTGCTGGGCTCCAAAGCCATAGAAGAGCCCCTATATGGATGGAAAGTTCCGGGCCAACCCTCTGCCCACCTAAGGAAGAGGCTGGCGAGGACTCGGCCCTGGGTGGGTACGGAGGCCAGGTGCTGTCCTCCCGGGTATCTGCTGACTTACTTCCTGGATGGGTGGACCCAGCCCGCCTCCCTGGCTGATCACAGATAATTGGAACATTCTTCAAATATTTTTGCCAGAAGATGCCTGAGAAGGAAGAATTACAAAGCGCCCCGGGCCAGGAGCGTGGGCCGCAGGAGCCCGGGGCCGCCCGGCAGCCAGGGCCAGGGGCTGGGAGGGAGGCCGGAGATCAGGCCCAGGCTCAGCCAGCCTGTCCCTGCCACCCAGAGAGCTGGGGAGGGGGCTGCCCATGCTCCCTCAGCTGGGGGGGTGGGGTGGCTCATGACCAAGGTGAGCGTAGGGCCTGGCCAGGTGCTGGGCAATTCTGGGGACCCCTGCCCTGGGGAGTCTGCCGCTGACACAGTGGCCTTAGGACAGCCTGAGAGGTCAAGCACAGAGTCTGGGCGCTCCCAGAGGGGGCTGGTGGGTGGGAGTGCCTCCCCAAGGAGGGGTCTCTGCAGTGGAGAGCTCAGCAGGTCGGGGGCGGGCCAGCATGCAAGGAAGGAGGAACGGGTGTGGGCAAGAGTGAGGGCTGAGGGGGCAGGCCTGGGGCCACCTGGCCAAAGTGGCCAAGGAGAAGCAGCCTGGGCGGGGGCTGGGAGGTGGCTCAGGCAGGCCCCGAGGCCATGATCCTGCTGGTGTCAGGGTGGGGCGTGGGTCCATGCCAGGGGCAGGATGGCGGGTTGAGGGGGCAGGATGGTGGGTGCCCTGGGGGCAGAGCGGGGCATGCTGGGGAAAGCCTTTCTGACCTCCGATGAGCTTTTTGATAGAGGTCCATGTTATCTGCGGGGGAGGGCAGATGGCCCCAGGGTTCCCGCTTCTGGCTCCTGTGGCCCTGGGGGGTCTGGGATGCTGAGGCCCGGGCAGGCTCCAGCTGGGTTCCAGGAAGAAGTCAGATCTCGTGTCTCCCCCACGGAGAGCTGCCCCGGTCCTTCTGGGGAATGCTTTCAGTGGCGGGGTAGGGGGCTACTTCCACCCTGAACTGGGTGGGGTGGGCAGCACTAGGGCTGCTTGGGTGCCATGTTGGGAGCCGGTGTCCAGTCCAGAGCGAGGCGGGAGAGCGGGGGTCCAGCCAGGTGGGAGGAGTCTCTGCTGCTGTGGGGCCATTTGCACCCCCACTGGCAAAACAGAGCTGGGCTGTGGTTTGTGGGGTCGGTTTTTGGGAATTTGGAGGAGAAACGGGATACTGAGGTGGAGGTGCCTGGCTCCCAGGCCTCCTCGGGACACGAGCCCACATCTTTGTCATAGCACAGCCGACTTCTCCCAGGCTTCATCACCAGAAAGACACAGCTTGTCCTGTTGCTGGCGTGGAGCTGTGCCCTCTCGAGGGCGACTTTGGGTGGTTTCACCCTCATAATCCTCACCACCCCATCCCCCAGTTTTAAACGCAGGGCCCTGACGTGGACCGTGGGCATTTTCTCAACCCTATGTGAAGTGGGGGTGCAAGCTGGTTTCGACTAACCTGTAACACAGTCTGAGTGACAAGGGGACACCCCACGGCCACGCTGCTGCCCACCCCCTGTCCAGCCTGCAGCCCCAGCCCTGCTGAGGGTGTCCCAGATGCCCCATCCTGCTGCCTGCACAGGCAGGGCCTCTGTCGGGGAAGAGTGTCTCCCGCAAGTGTCTGTCAGCCACTCGTCACCCACCATTCATTCACTCATTCTGCGGTGACAGCTGAGGCTCTGCCACGCCTGGCCTTGCACCAGGCCCAGCATGTCGTGGGGAGTAAGACAGGGTTCTGCCGTCCTGGACCCAGCTATGGGGGCTCGGACCTGTTTGGGGAGGGCCCGCGACTCAGTCTGGAGCCTGAGAGACTCCTTGCAGCTTGGTGCACGTCGGGGGGCTTCCTTCTCCAAGAGCTCCTCAGGGAAGGCCCACCCCACACAGCCTGGCCCCAGATGCAGCCTCCTGCCCCTGACTTACATGGGAGGGTGGCTCTCCAGGAGGACAAGTGACCACACTCTGCCCATCCTGCTCCCGCTGTCTTTGAGGGTCAGGAATGGGGTATGTCCCAGGCGCAGGGTTGATGACAGGGCACTGGCCAGCCCCGGGACGGGGGGGTGGGTTCCAGCCCTGCTCGCTCCCTGCCTTCCTGAGCTACCAGGTAGGCTGCTGAACTTTTCTGGACCTCTGATTCCTGTTCTGAGGGAAGAGTAATCATGATTGTTGTCACCATTCTAGCCCTTGGCCCCCCGAGCTTTGAAATAGCAACCATGAGGGGACTCTGAGGCCAGTCAGGCATGGAGTGGGTGTCCACTCTGCCTCAACCACTGAAGACCCCGACAGCATGAGGGATTTAGGTTAGACTCCTACCTGCTGGGGGAGGCTTTGAAGCAGGAGAAACTCCTGAACACAACAGGGGTGTCGGGGAGAGGACAGGGTGGCTCTAATTCTGGTCACAGGTGAGATGCTGCCCACTCCCTGCCACCTGGGCTCAGGGTACCCAAGAGTAAGATGACAGGTCACCCCAAAGCTCCTGAGAATGTTGGAGGAGGGAGCCCCCAGGCTGGGCCTTGGCAGAGATGGTGTCGCCCAGATGAGGGTCTTAGCCAGAGGGGCCACGTCCCACAACCCTGTTCCTTCCTGGCCTCCGCATCACTGCTGACGGGCCCTGCTCCTTTGGGAGGAAGGATGGTGGCTATGTGGGTGACTCTGTCCACTGCCTGAGTGCCAGGCTG
Organism: Pan troglodytes; assembly: GCF_028858775.2. Lineage (NCBI taxonomy): Eukaryota > Metazoa > Chordata > Mammalia > Primates > Hominidae > Pan > Pan troglodytes. The sequence continues at coordinate 47,955,024 of NC_086016.1, read as the reverse complement.
GGCACGGGCAGAGCAGGAGGGCACTCCACCAAGGGCTATGAGCCCCTACAACTCCCTGAGGTCTCCTGCACTTAACCTTCTCACTGCCTGGGAGCTGCTGCAGTGGGCTGTTGCCCGCATTCAGGGTCCAGAGAGGCTGAGGGCCTGGTGGGGACAGGCTGGCTGATGGGCACAGGCTGGGGCAGAGGAGCCCTGGCAGGGCATTCTGGCTCAGCCCAGCTCTGCCTTAGGTCGGTGGCTGGCCCAGCCCAGCAGCCCCATGGAGCGTGTGTGCAGGAAGGGCTAGCACCCCCCGTGTGGGCTAGGCACATACAAAGCACACGGGCATGATTTGTAAAGTTGGCATTTGAATTTTGAAATGTGTTTTCTGTTTTTTTTTTTTTGAGACGAAGTCTTGCTCCCTCACGCAGGCTGGAGTGCAGTGGCATGATCTCGGCTCACTGCAACTTTCGCCTCCTGGTTCAAGCAATTCTCTTTCCTCAGCCTCCCAAGTAGCTGAGATCACAGGCATGCACCACCATGCCTGGCTAATTCTTGTATATTTAGTAGAGACACAGTTTCACCATGTTGGCTAGGCTGGTCTCAAACTCCTGACCTTAGGTGACCCACTCGCCTCGGCCTCCCAAAGTGCTGGGATTACAGGTGTGAGCCACCATGCCCGGCCTGTTTTCTGTATTTTAATTATTGTAAGAAGCCTGGAGTTTCCATTCCTGCTTTGTTATTGCCCCATTTCAATAAAGTCACATGCTATAATACTTTACTTTTATGCTGAGATATAACTTATGTAAAGCACAGAAATCTCAAGTGGACACCTTGATGCATTTTTACATACATGTGGCATACAGGCAGGCTCCCTCTGCTCACTCCCAGTTGGCGCCACCCACCCAAGGGTAACTATTCTGATTTCTGTCTCCAAGATGAGGTGGGCTTGTCCTGGGGATTTTTTTTTTTTTTTTTTTTTGAGACGGAGTCTCGCTGTGTCACCAGGCTGGAGTGCAGTGGTGCCATCTTGGCTCACTGCAACCTCCAACTGCCTGGTTCAAGCGATTCTCCTGCCTCACCTTCCTGAGTAGCTGGGACTACAGGCACACGCCACCACGCCCAGCTAATTTTTGTATTTTTAGTAGAGATGGGGCTTCACCGTGTTGGCCAGGATGGTCTCGATCTCCTGACTTCATAATCCACCCACCTCAGCCTCCCAAAGTGCTGGGATTACAGGCGTGAGCCACTGCGCCTGGCCGGAGATTTTCAGAAGTGGTGGAATCCACACATCCTCTTTCCTGGCTTCTTTCACGCACCGTGATGTCTGTGAGGCCCATCTGTGTTGACGTGTGTCAGCAGTTTCCTCACCGTGTAGTCACGTTGCATGAATGGACCACACTTTTTTTTATCTATCCTCCTGTTGACAGACACCTGGATTGTTTCCCATTTGTGCTACAGACCCATGCGCGTATCCTTGGGTGATCACGTGCACGGGTTTTTCCTGGGTACAGGAGAGAGATTGCTGGGTTGCAGGGAAGGGCTGATCTGGGCATGGACCCATCGGTGGTGGGTGCAGTGGCTGACGCGGATACCCAGTAGCTTCACAGTTGCTGGTCTCGGGCTTGGGGCCCCATAGATGAAGCTGGTCCCTGATCTCCCGGGGGAGGCTGGATCCTGGGGGTCAGAGATTGTGTGTCTAGTGAATGAGGTCAGTAATGAGCTTGCAGTCTCAACCTTCAAGGGTTAATAATGAGGGCTGTCACTGCAGGCCAGCGGCCCGTGCTGTGGACGCCACAGGATAGGCCCTCCCAGCAGCTCTGAGATGGATGGGGGCTGCTATCACTCCCATCTGACAGAGGAGGAAACTGAGACACAGTTAAGAAACTTGCCTGAGTCTCACAGCTAGGAATTTGCAGACTCAGGCACCCCAGGGCTGTGGGGCTGGCCTGGTACCTGGCTAACCCTGCAGCCAGGGACTTGCCTTCTGTCCACTCCTGCTCTCGTCTGTCACCTGGCAGTGGTTGAAGGGGCTGGAGTGTCCTCACCTGCCCCTCACCCTCACCACAGCCACCTCCTCCTGGAGGCAGCCCCACTCCCTTGGGGCTGTTCTGCCAAAGAGCAAGGTCGTCCCGCTACCTGGCGGCAGCCCCTCCTTGTACACGGGGCCGGCTCAAAGCCTGCGCCAGGATGCACCTCAGGAAGCTCCTGGGCCTCTGCTGGCCTCTGGCCTGAGACTGCAGGGCCTTGTCCACAGTCCCTGGGGAATGAGGAGGAGGCTTCTTGTCTGCAGGGCTAAACTCTTCTCCCATAAGCGCCCTCCCTGCAGCGGACTGGCCCAGGCTGGGGTAAGGAAACTTTCCAGACTTGCAACCTGCCCATCCCACCTGGCATCTCGCCTGTGTCCCGAGGCCCCATTCAGTGCAGGGGGATGAGCCGGGGGCAGAATTTTCCATGAAAAAGGTCAGCGACTGAAACATGAATGCCCCCGCTCCCAGCATCTCTGCACTCACAGCCACTCAGAGCCTTTCTGGCCAACCTTCCCTGGGCACCCAGGCAAGCAGCTGAGGATGAGGAAGCCACCCCTGAGAGTTTTCACACTTGGAGCGAAGCTGGGTCCGCCCCGCAGGGTTTGCTGAGGGTGCCCATGGCCGGCCCACGCTCCCCAGTGGCCCCACGCTCCCCAGTGGCCCCAGCACACTACCCGCACGGCTCTCTGGCCTCCTCTAAATCACTGGCTGTAAAAATAGTTGGTAGATATTTTTCCCCCACTTCCCACACCGACCATTCTCTAAAGAGGGCCCATCCCAGTCACCCCTCTCCCCAGCCCCCTCGCCTCCATGTGGAAGGAATGGCATGGGCCAGGCCTGGGGTGTGGCAGGGCCAGGCCGGCTCCGGGAGGGCAGGGGTCAGACTGGACAGTGCCCAGGGCAGCAGTGGGAGGGCAGGGATGGCAGCTGCATGGGAGCCGCCTGTGCACCTGGAATGAATTGCTGCACGGCCTGAAGGATTTTAAGCAAAGGAAGAACTTAAGCTGTTTTGAGAATGAGAAGCCGACACAGTGCCTGCTCCAGGCCATGTTGCAGTGTGTGTCCCACACTTACTATGTGGCACTCCTTCTTCTACCTGAGTGCTGGATTCAGAGACTGGGCTCCAAGCCTGGCTGTGCAGTGCCAGACAGGTCCCCTAGCCTCTCTGAGCTCCAATCTGCACACCTGCAAAATGAGGATGGCACCACTCACCTAGCAAGGTGAGGATTAAATGATACATAGGTGAGGTCTGAGGTCCCAACGGCCCAGAGTCAACCCTCAGAATGGGAGCACTTGGTATTGTTAGTGGAAACACAAACACCCCCACTTAGTAAGGGAGACAATTTTGAAATTGTTTCTGAATTATCAACCACATCTAACTATTTATACTCCTGGCACAAAATACAGTGCAAGAGCCTGTATTCTATTCCCCGATGCCTTTACTTCCCCTTTAACCCATGCACGGGCACGCAGGGGGCTGCTGGGGGCTCTAGTCCCCCTGCTCTGTCAGCCCCACGTACCCCGGATAAGTGTGCAAGAAGGCAAGCAGGGCGTCGGCTGGGTGGGCCTCTTGCATCCCCTTCAACTGGGTCCTAATCTTCACTGGGGTGCAGAAGTCCTGTGTATAGATAGTTTTTTTTTTAAATCGTGGTTAAAATACGGAAAAAAAAAATTACCACCTTAACTATTTTTAAGTGAACAATTCAGTGGCATTTAGTCCATTCACAATGTGGTGCAATCACTACCCCCAGTTCCAGAACTTTCCATCACCCCAGATGGAAATTCCATACCCATTAGGCAGCCACTCCCTGTTCCCCGTTCCCCCTCCCAGCCCTGGCAATCACCTTTCTACTTTCTATCTCGATGGATTTGCCTATTCTGGACATTTCATAGCCACGGAACCACACAGTACGTGGTTTTGGGGTCTAGCTTCCTTCATGTAACATTGTATTGTTGAGGTTCCTCCACGCCGTGGCATAACCCAGTGCTTTGCTCGTTTTTATGGCCACATAATGTTCCATTGTATAGATGGACCACATTTGGTTTATCCACTCAGCTGTTGACAGGCATTGAGTTTGTTTCCAGTGTTTGGCTATTGTGAATAGTGCTACTATGATCATTTGTGTACAAACTTTAGTCTAAACACCTGTCTTCAGTTCATTTGAATCTATACCAAGGGGTGGAATCGCTGGGTGACTCCAGGTTGAACTTATTGAGAAACTGCCAAACCATTGTCTATAGTGGCTATACCATTGTATGCTCCTATCGTCAATGTGTGAGGGTTTCAATTTCTCCACATCCTTGGCAACACTTGTTCTTTTCTTTCTTCTTCTTCTTCTTTTTTTTTTTAAATCATAGCCATCCTAGTGGGTGTGAGGTGGCATCTCATTTTGGTTTTGGTTTGCCCTTCCCCAGTGATTACTGAGGTTGAGCGTCTTCTCCAGAGCTTGTTGGCGGTGCGTTTATCTTCTTTGGAGAAATGTCTACAAGCGCTTTGCTCATTGTAACACTGGGTTGTTTGTCTTTTTGTTGTTGAGTTGTAGTTCTTTCAGATGTGGTTCTTAAGTACTGACTTGTTCATTTACTCATTTATCTATTCCACAAACACTCGGGATGGCCACACCCGGCAGCCCGGAGACCTGGCTGAGCGCAGACTTGACACTGTCCTGGAGGGGCCCACCATCTGCTGGGGAAGCGGGGCATGGACACGGTGGCTGTGAGGGGAAGCTGGGGACATGGTGACTGTGAGGGGAAGCGGGGCATGGACATGGTGACTGTGAGAGGAAGCCGAGGACACGGTGACTATGAGGGGAAGCCAAGGACACGGCGACTGTGAGGGGAAGCCGGGCACAGACACGGTGACTGTGAGACTGCAGAATGAGCTCTACACCTGCAAAACCAGTGCCCACCGTGCTCCCCCTCAGTGCCAGGGAATCAGGAGCTTGAGCACAGTGGGGCTTTCACCTGGGCCCTGAAAGGGAAATGGAATATGTCAGACAGAAAAACGGAGAAGGGGCAGCAGCCAGGGGAGGGACCAGCAGACACAGCTGGGAGGCGGGGTCTTCCGAGGCCAGACCCCACGAGGCCTCTAGTTCCAGGCACAGGGGCTGGGACGGTCCCCTGGGCAATGGGGAGCTATGGATGGGCTTTGAGCAGACGGACTTGGTCAGATCCGGGTGCTGGCAGGGCCGGTGGTGGACAGCTGGCTGGTGGCGGGAGGCCAGGGCTTTGGCCATGGCAGTGATCCATTGCCACCCCCAGGGTCCACACTAAGTCCCATCAGGGTCCCCCCAGCAAGGGCACCTACTGCAGATAATGGGGGTTTCTCGGCCCTGAGCCTGCTGGGAGAATTTGGGACTGGAGAGTGTCCCTCAGGCCGGGACTGAGGCGGGCTCTGCCCCACGGCAAACAGGGTGCCCGGCAGGGTTCCCATCCATCTCATTTCCCCAGCTCGGTTTTCTGAGGATCTACAATTACTTTGGGCTGAATTCCCCAGATTCCAGCCCACTCCCAGCCCCACCCATCCAGATGCTCTTCCTCCATGCCAGCCTGGGGCTTTTCTGCCCATTGTGCCCGTGGGAGACCCAGGGAGGTCTTGGCCAGATTAGTGGGCGGGCCGGGCGGGCCTCGGGGATTGAGTGTCGCCCTGGCAGCCCGGCTGCAGCACGTGCTGTGGGCTCAGGCCGCACGGGGACTTTCCAGCTGGCTGTGGGTGCTCGGCCGCCCTGGAAAATCACTGACTTGTTTCCCTCAAGAAAAGGGCAGGCGGGCAGTAGGTAGAAGAAGGGTCCCCAGCACACTAGGGGCCCAGGGCCATGGGCATCAGCTTCGGGGAGCCCCCGGCGGTCCCCCCAACTCCCACATCTTGCCCCCTCACTAAACAGGCCTGATCTGTTGTTTTGAAGCCAAGCGCTGTGCTGAAACCCACTGTTGCCTGCAGGTCTGCATGAAACCAGCCGCCCCCCTCCTTCCAGCTCACTGCCCCTTCCATGGGTGCTTAAAGCCAGATGACTGGGGCAGCCGCTGTGGAGGGCAGTCCGGCAAGTCCTCAGAAAGCGAAGGGACCACCTGACCCAGCAACTCGTAGGTCCATGCCCCAGAGACTGAAAACAGGCTCAAACAGAAACCTTACCCGCACGTTCATGGCGGCATCACTCACAGTAGTCCAAAGGTGGAAACAGCCGAAATGCCCAGCCATGAATGGATACACAAAATATGGTCTGTCCACACAATGGAATATCACTCAGCCTTACAAACGCATGAAGCACTGACCTGTGACCACGTGGATGACCCTTGAAAACACGACGCTAAGTGAAAGAAGCCGGACGCCAAAGGTCACATGATGAATGGTTCCATCCATAGGAAACGTCCAGAATGGGCAAATCCATGGGAACAGAAAGCAGACTGGTGGTTGCTGGGTCGGGGAGGGGAGAACAGGGAGTGACTGATGGGTACAGTTTCCTTCTAGGGTGGCAGAAATATCTGGGAACCTGACGGTGCTGGAGGTTGCACAACACTTGAATGTATTAAATGCCACAGAACTGTACACTTCAAAATGGTTCATTTTATGTTATGGGAATTTCACCTCATTAAAAAAACACACAAGGCTGGGTGCAGTGGCTCACACCTGTAATCCCAGCACTTTGGGAGGCCGAGGCGGGCAGATGACCTGAGGTCAGGAGTTCGAGACCAGCCTGGCCAACACGGTGAAATCCTGTCTCTACTAAAAATACAAAAATTAGCCGGGTGTGGTGGTGGGCAACTGTAGTACAGCTACTCGGGAGGCTAAGGCAAAAGGATGGCTTGAACCCGGAATGTGGAGGTTGCAGTGAGCTGAGATCACACCACTGCACTCCAGCCTGGGTGACAGAGTGAGACTCCGAAACTCTGTCTCAAAACAAACAAACAAATGAACAAATGACAGTCCCGCTGATATCACTTGAAGTAGAGTGAGCGTGACCTGCGGGTTCCTGTCTAGGGCTTCAGGTCCTGAGAGTTGCTAGGAGATTAATGACAAAGTTCCCCTCAGTGGACCACTGTGAGGCTGCAGTATTGCAATAAGGCCCCTGCCAAGCCTAGCACACAGTAGGTGCTCAATTTGCTGCAGGCCTAATTTCTTCCTCTGCGTGCACCCAGTCACCCTGACAGGAGAGAAAACAGCAACAGCCACCATTCCCGGTGTGGGCTTTCTCCCTGTGGTCGTCTGAGCCTTTGGTTGGGTGGTGGGGGATGGGTGTTTTATACCCCCATTTCATGGGTTTGGAAACTGAGGCTCAGACAGGGGGTGCCTTCTCAAAGTTACACACAGGTCGGAGCTGGAGTCAGTACCGGATGGGCTTGGCTGCCGGCCCTTTCAGCAGCCTGCCTGGCCCAGGTGCCACGGAGGGGCCATCGGGGAATTTATAAATGAGGGGAAAGCCCCATTGGTCGGGGAGTTGGGTTCTGCCGCTTAGAGACAGCACAGACAGTCCCGAGTTGGCGGCTGCTACATCCCAAGCATGATGCTGTCTGATCTGAAGGGCTGTGTATCTGACTCAGTGGCCTGGAGAGCTGTGGGACTTGCGGTTGCGTGATTCTCCATTCTGAGGCTCAGAGGCCTGGGTGTGTGTGGCTGGGGTCACGCGTGTGAGTTGGGGTGACTGGTGTGGTCTCCTGGGGTCACGCATGTGAGTTGATGGGAAACAGCCCCTTGAGGGCAGGGATCTGCTTGTGCCCTGGTGGGCGGAGCTAGTGCAGGGCTTGTGACTGAGAGGCTGAGTGGGGGAAAGGTGTTGGGGGTGAGGAGGGGCGCTGGCCGCCGTCGTCTCACGGCCTCTGTCTCCTCCCCTCCACAGAGCACTGTCATCCGTGGTGGCCCTGGGAGCCAACATCATCTGCAACAAGATTCCTGGCCTAGCCCCACGGCAGCGTGCCATCTGCCAGAGCCGGCCCGATGCCATCATTGTGATTGGGGAGGGGGCGCAGATGGGCATCAACGAGTGCCAGTACCAGTTCCGCTTCGGACGCTGGAACTGCTCTGCCCTCGGCGAGAAGACCGTCTTCGGGCAAGAGCTCCGAGTAGGTAAGGGCGCCTCTGGGCTCAAGGGGCCCAGCCATTGTGGCCAGGGGCAGTAGGCCAGGCCACCCACTGAAGGCCAGCCCAGGCCGCTGTTCCGCACACATCTCCTGGGGGGCCGATTTCTTTGCCTTCCTGTGAGCCCTTCTGCGTGCCTGGCCTGGCCCTAGGTGGCACCGCTGCTTCTGGGGCAGGGGAGGCCTCAATGGGAGCCAGGCTGTGCGCAGATGAGGGTCCTTGCTCGGGGCTGGAGGACATCGTCATGACGTGGCCGTGGGCCCTTGGGCCTGTAGGCTGGTGGCGCGGTGGTGCTAGCGGTGCCGTGCAGTGGTTGGGGCCCATTCTGTCGCTGCCTAGCAGCCGTGTAGAGGGAGGCACGTTGCCTCTTCTGGCAGAACCTCCATTCCTGTATCTGGAGAGCAGGGAATAGTAACGCTTACTGCAGGGGGTAGTTGGGGCACAGGAAGTGCTGTGTGAATGTCGTGGATTCCGAGAGTGGAGCTGGGTAGAGGGAGCCGAGTGAACTGTGCGGGATGCTCCAGCATGACACGTGGAGCACGGGGAATCCAATGGCCGGAAGGCAGGGTGGGTGGGCGGGTGTGGGGAGTGGTTTGATGGACACCAAGCAATCACCGAAACCTGCCAGGTGGGCTGGCAAGATCCCTGCTGCCTGTGCACAGCCCCTGAGGCCACAACCCCTCCCTGTCCTCACAGCCTTGGGGTAAGGCTTCATCATGCCCATTTTACAGACAAGGAGACTGAGGCCCAGAGAGGGGCTTTAAAAAGTGACTTTTGGGCCGGACCTGGTGGCTCATGCCTGTAATCCCAGCACTTTGGGAGGCCGAGGGGGGTGGATCACCTGAGGTCAAAAGATCGAGACCATCCTGGCCAACATGGTGAAACCCTGTCTCTACTAAAAATACAAAAATTAGCCAGACAATCCCAGCTACTTGGGAGGCTGAAGGAGGAGAATTGCTTGAATCCGGGAGGCGGAGGGAGGTTACAGTGAGCCGAGATGGCACCATTGTACTCCAGTCTGGGTGAAAGAGCAAGACTCTGTCTCAGGAAAAAAAAAAAAAAAAAAAAAAAGGGATCTTTGGAGCATGACCTGGGTTTGAATCCAGCTGTGTGACCTTGAACACGTCACTCGGGGCTGCTCAGGGCCTCAGCTTCCCCACTGGTGACGTGAGCTCCGAGCCAGTAGGCCCTCGTGTGGGTCCCCATGGCTCTCCCAGGTGCTCAGTAAACTGCTGTTGTGTGCATGGGAGTGGGGCTAGTGATGTACCCTGCCCTCCAGGCTGTGGCAAGAGGCAGAGGAGGGGGGGATAACTGGCACAGTGCCAGGCTTGCAGGGGTGCCCAGCCCATGGGCATAACATGTCCTTCTGATCCTGGAGCCGAGCAGAGCCGCAGCTGCCGGGACACAGGCCAGAGCTAGGTTCTGCAGGGCTTGGAACGCTGGTGTGGGGCTGGGGGTGGCGCAGGGGAAAAGCCCCTGGGGCCCCCTTTGTGGTGAGCAGCCTGTGGGTGGCGCCTGGCACAGCGAGGAGGGTGGCACCGCCCGCTCCCTGGGGCCCCACCACCCAAGTGCAGTTCCCTCCCTCCAGGTGCCAGCTGTGGCAGGCAGGGCTGCCCATCCACCCCAGTGGGGAGGGCGTCGGCACGAGTGCTCACTCATGCCAGGGCCCATCTGCCTGCCTGGCCCCTCAGCGCTGAGCTGGCGGGCTCAGAGGCAGCTGTGGGTGCCCCTGCCTCCCGGCCGAGCCCCCGGGGAGTTGTGGTGGAGCTGAGCGTCGATCAGGTGTCCCTCGCCGTTCCTGCTAATCCTTGCTGCCTCGCTGCGTCAGGAGAGGGGCAGATGTGGAAATCGTCCTGCTGCTCGACAGAGGGCTGGGAGCTTGGACTTTATTTGGGACCATGAGACATGGGGTGAGGGACATGTGGGCCACCCTGGGCATCACTGTGGGGTCCCCGAGCTCGCCTGGGGATCAGGCTGTGTGGCATATGGCTGTGTGTCCTGTCCTGTTCCTCCATCCTGGAAGCACTGCATCCCGTCTCAGTCTTCTGCTAGGGAGCCCACCTAAGACCCCCCTGTTGCTTTCCCGAGCGTTTCAGAAGCAAACATTTTGGCAGAGCTGTCCACACCCACCATCCTCACCTCACACCCTTGATCGCCCCTACTGCTCTTGGTCTGGGCCGCTTGTGACCTTCCTGGTGTCAACTGTTCCCCTTCTTCCCTGGCTTCTGGGCCCCGGCTTGTAGCCTGGACTTCTCTGCCCAGTCCCAGCTGGGAAGTGGCAGCTCCTCCAGGTGCACCTTGGCCCCCTCGCCCCGCTCTGCCCTCTCGGCCGCAGGCTCACTCCTGCTCACGGCTTCCATTCCCTGCGACCCATGCGAACCTCTGGCCTGACACACTCAGCACCCTGTTACTTAAATCTCCTGTCCCCAGCTTTCTCCCGGCCAGTTGTCTCAGCAGAAACCTGGTATCATTTCCCCATACACCTCAGGGCTCTGCCCTGTGGCTGCAGCATGGTCTGCTTTTCTGGCCCTCCCCTGGCAGCTGTCACTGCCTCCTGCCCACACCAGCCCTAGTTGCTGAGTTAAACAGAAGCTCTTCCTCCAAAACCTGCAGTAGCTCCTTATGGCCTCAGGATAAAGTGAACTTCTTAGCCTGGAATCTCAGTAGCTGCCTCCCATATTCACCCTGGTTCCCCACATCCCTTCTGAGAACCAGAGCTTCAGGCATATCTGACTCCTCTCTCCTCCCCAAGCATGCCAGGCCCCGTTCCCCTTCCAGGGCTCAGCTGCGGTGAGTCATGAGCAGGAAGAGGGGCTGATCAGGGAGGCCAGCCATGTCTGAGGCCAGCTGGGTACCCTGGCATGGGCTGGGAGCTGGGCCATAGGTTGGCAGGCTGCCAGGACACTCGTGGGAACAGCCACTCAAGCAGTGCCAATTAATGATTGGCCCTGAGAAGGGGCTTGGCCTGTGTGGGTGGGACAGCCCCTTTCAGGCCTTGACCTTGGGCTGTGCCTAAATCTCGAGGGCTGAAAGGGTACCCCTTAAAAGGGCACCCCTTAAAAGGGCAAATCAATCTCCTGTGCAAAGTTCCAATCCCTTTTCCATCACCTGGTGTGGGTGCTTGTATGCCTCTGGGGATGGGGCGCTCACTTCTCCCCATTAGACAGATGTTTCTTCTAAGGACCCTGTGCTGGCTTTGCCCTGGGCCCCTGGGTTCCAGTTGCTCTGCTCGCCTCAGAGGGTCAAGGCTCACACTAGGCCCCCCTCCACTGCTGTGGTCCCCCTCGTGCCTGGAGGCCTCCTGAGCCCATCCCAGGCCTATTCCTCATGTGTCGAGAGAGGCTTGTCTCTTGTCTCTTCTGTTGACTGGAAATGAGCTTAGAGGTGACTGTCCCCAGCTGAGCAGTGTTCTGCCACGGTGGGGGGAGGAGAACGAAGGGGCAGCGTGAGCATCAGGAGAACCTCGTATCCCAGGAAAGTCTGTTGGAAACCTGGGGCCCCCCAGCAAGGCAGGGAGTTTCAACCAGGCACTATCATCGAATCAGGGATGTCAGCAAGGGCTTCCCGGAGGGGGTGACCCAGGCCAGACTGGAGGTGAGCGCAGGGAAGGGGGTGCCAGGTGGATGGAACAGCATCTGCTGAGGCTCTGGGGCCAGAAAGCCGAGAGCACTTTTGCAGGAATGACAGGAGCTTCCAGGGCTAACAGGAGAGGCTGGAGGGTGAGGGCAGGGCTGGAGCACCAGTGAAGCTCTGGAGGGCCCAGAAGGCATAGAAGATTCTGAGCAGGTGAGGGCTTCCCTCTGCAGGCCGCTTCCTTCCAACCACTGCGCCGCCCCCATCCCCCTAGAGCCCAGAGTCCCCCAGGACCACGGGCCTGGGCCTGGGGCAGCGACTGCGTGCTCTCGGGCCCCCTAGCCCCACCCTTGAGCTGCCAGGGAACGCTGAGTCCTGCCCATCATGTGCTAGCCTCAGACATGACCAGGCATAGGGACTGCCCCTAATCCATGCTCACGTGAGCGGCCCGGGACACCAGCACAGCTGTCACCCGCTCCTGTTTGCTTTGGGGGCGAGCTCTGCGTGGGGAGTGTCTTCCTGGGCTGCACACAGCAGGGGCTCAGCAAGGGCTGTTGGCTGCTGGACAGCCTGAGGGGCCAAGGGACCCATCTCGGGGTATCTGAGAGGCCAGGGGTCGTGTGGTGAGAGGGTGACTCCCGGGCCAGGTGCACCTACCGCCCTGCGGGGCTTTGCAGGCCAGGCCCAGTGACCCCCAGCAGGGACGAGGTCTCGAGGGCTGGATTCTTCACTTGTTCACTCTGGTGACCCCAAGCCACCTCTGGCAGGGAAGTGTTTGTAATATGGTATGGACCAACCGACATGTGCCGTAAGTGTAAGATATGCATGGATTTTGAAGACTCAAACCCCCAAAGCAAATACAGTATCTCTTGAATAACTCTTCTACTGATTACATATTGAGATGGTAAGATTTTGGATATATTGGCTAAATAAAATATACTATCAAAATTAAGTTCACCAGCCAGGCATGGTGGCTCACACTTGTAATTCCAGCACTTTGGGAAGCTGAGGCGGGTGGATCACTTGAAGTCAGGAGTTTGAGACCAGCCTGACTAACATGGTGAAGCCCCATCTCTACTAAAAATTCAAAATTAGCTGAGTGTGGTGGCACATGCCTGTACTCCCAGCTACTCAGGAGGCTGAGGCAGGAGAATCACTTGAACCCGGGTGGTGGAGGTTGCAGTGAGCCAAGATCACACCACTGCAGTCCAGCCTGGGCAACAAGAGTGAATCTCCGTCTCAAAAAAAAAAAATTAAGTTCACCAAAATTATTTTCACTTTTCTTAATGTGGCTACTAGAAAATTTCAGCGGACACCTGCGGCTCGCCTGAACCTTCCGTTGAGCGGTGCTGCACCCATAGGGGACAGGAGGGGGTGGCCCAAAGTCATCTGGTCAGAGGCAGACGGGACATTTGAACCTGGATCTGACTGTCACTCCCAGGACACTGTCCTCCAGTGTGGGGTTGGGCAGTCTGAGGGCAGAGGGTCACTAAGCAGCCGTTTTCAGAGGACAGTCAGCGTGGGGGTGGGAGGGCAGCCACCTTCATCAGACCTGGTTGTTCATCAGCCTGCATTCGTTGAGTGCCTGCTGTATGCCAGGCCAGGGCTTGCACCCAGGACACGATGGGTGAGCACAGGCCAATGGGGCCAGGCCGGGAGGCAATGCCTGCTGGGCCCAGTCTCGTGCTGGCCACACTTTGGTTGTCTGCAGGCCCCAGGCTGATGACCCTGGTCACTCCCCACCTCCACCCTCATCTCAGGGGCCCAGCCCAAGGCAGCTCAGCAGACATTTCTGAGGCTCAGGGGCCAGGCAGCCAGGACTGTACGGACAACTGGGGCCTTGAAGGTCAGGGTCAGAAAGACTTTCCTAGTGGCGAAGCTGCCCAAGCCCACTCCTGGCTCAGGGTGGGACGAGGCCGGGGCTGCCCCTCCCCGGGAAGGCAGCTCACAGGCTCCTGGGAGGACGGAGCCTGAGGGGCTATGGCAGTGGCAGGGCTGTGGCCCTTCCTGGGGGTGGCATGGAGGCCCTGTGGGCTAGGCGGCTGCTGGTCCTCCAGTCCCAGTCCTTCCACATGGCCCCTCCGAGGCCACTTGGAACTCATGCAAGTTGGGAATTTTCCATCCTCCCCGGCGGGGCCCTGACAGACGGACAAGAGTGGAGTGGGGATGGAGTCTGGCTGCAGAGAGGCCATGGCCAAGGACACAGGCCCTATCTGCCCGGGTCCCACTGTGTGACCCTGGGTGCAGCCTGGTGCCCTGGGGACCTTGATGCCCCACCTGCCTCATGAGGGGCCGAGGCGGGGGCTGGGACTCTGCCAGGATTTGGGGTTTCTCCTCAGAATGGGGACATGGAGGTCCCCGCAGAGCTTCCCACGTGGGTTCCGTGGGCAAAGGCTCCAGAGCCCTGGGCCACTGAGGCAGGACACAGACCCCAGGGTGGCTAGGGCCCCTCCCTCGGCCTCACAGGGGCACAGCAGCCTGGCCCTCAGCCATTACTCAGCCCAACTCCTGCCGCCTTTTCGGGAGGGTCATTTCTTTCCTGGCGGTAGCCCCCGCCTGGGCTGGGCCCCGTCACATGAGCGCCTCAGGTCCTGTTGTCCACACATCACAGATGGGGAGACTGAGGCTCCCAAGGAGACCATGTGACTCACCCAAGGCCATGTGGCCCCCAAGGGCCAGAGAAGCCCGCAGGCTCTCAGGGAACCGCCCGCCAGGATCCAGGTGCTGAGAGGCCCTGGGGCAGCCCCGGGGAGGAAGGGTTCTCTGTGCCACCTCACACAGGCAGTTGCTGGCTTTGCCAGAGCACTCCCGAGGGCAGGCCACCCTGGGCTGGACACAGGAGGGGCCTCCTGGGCTCCCCCAGCACCTCAGGGCTGGGGAAAAGCTCCCGGAAGGCCAGGTCCTTCCCACTCGGAGCCTGCTGTCCCCACCTGGGGGGCTGCCGCTTGGCGTGTGAGGGCCTCCGCTGGGTCGGAACAAAGGCCTCAGGCGCACGGGCGCCGGCGTGTTTGGACCTGGTATGACTTTTTCCAATGATCTGTTTATGACAACGGCAGGGAAGAGCTTAGTGTGGAGACGCTGACTCAGCCCGAGCCCGGGCGGGGGCCGGGTGGGGCTGGAGAGAGACACAGGGACAGAGAGGGACCAAGGGACCCAGACGGAGAGGGAGAAACAGAGGGGGAAGGACAGAGACGTGTGGAGAGACATACAGCAGTACACCTGGCACACACACACATGCACACACGTGCACACGTGTGCACACTGCACACACATGCACACTGCACACACGCACACACACATGCACACTGCACACACATACACATGCACACTGCACACATACACGCCTACACACATGCACACTGCACACACGCACACACACATGCACACTGCACACATACACGCCTACACACATGCACACACGTGCACACTGCACACGCGCACACACACGCACATACATGCACACACGCACACACACGCAGCACCCACTCAGGCTGCACCCAGGCCAGGACCATGAGGCCCAGGGTCCAGGCCTCCTCGGAGATGGGTAATATTAATAAAAGCGGCCCAGACGCATCCAGCACTTTATGTTCCTACCCGTCCTGAGCCCTCCACTGCCTCAACTCATCCACGTAGGACCCCATGAGGTGTGTGCTGCTATCACCTTCGTGTAAGCCGCAGAATTAGGTGGAGGGTGTGAGGCAGCCTGTCCAGCCCTCCCTGGCCAGAGTGCACCTTGGCCCCGGCTGGTCCAGGTCAGGATTGCAGCAGGGCCAGGCAGCCGAGGGCTCTGGGCTTCTGATCCTTCAACTGCACAAGCAGGGATTGGGGCCAAGCTGTGGCCTGGAGGCTTCTCTGCCCATGCCTTGGTCTCTGCCTCCACCCCGATGTCCCCAGCCTGAGCTCTGTGTGTGTCAGGGATGCAGATCCCAGACTAGCTCAGGCAGTGAGTTGTCCCCCTGTGACTGAGCCCTGGCTAGGGTCAGAGGGCAGGCTGGGGCGTGGACAGCCACAGGGGGCCATTGTGGGGCCCCACCTGGGACCTGAGCTTCTCTTCCAGCTTCTGTGCCCAACAGCCACTTTGAGTCCTGTCTAGACCAAGACCCCCAGCCTGGACACGGGTGCCACACCAGCTGGGCCGGGTAACACCAGGAGCTGTGGATGTGGTCCAGGAGTGTCTCCTCACCTCCCTTGGTCTCAATCTCTACACGAGTAAACTGGGGAGGGGGGGACAATATTCCCCCATCCAGCTCTAGGCTGTGAAGGGCCTGGGAATCAGGTGGAGTAGGGGGCAGACGGGGGCTCAGAAAACCAAGGAGCTCCCCAGCCAGCCGTGTCCCAGGGACCCCTCCCCAGCCAGGCCTCAGGGACCCCACCCCACCCTGCATCCCTACCCTACCTCAGCCCCAGCAGTCCTCCCCTGACCTATTCTTCAGGAAAGTCTATCTCACAAAAGCTCCCTGCTAAAGGGATTTTAAAGAACCCACGACACCAGGCCTCATCCCATGGTAATGGGAAGCTGAGGCTCGAGGAGTGAGGGCCTTGGCCAGGGTCACGGAGCACAAGCCCCAGTTCCATGGGGGGTTGGCCCCAGGAGGTGGGGGCTGGGCAATGCTGGGACATCTTCGCGGGGCCAGGCTTGAGTTCCCACCTGCCCCTCACCTCTCTCCTGCCATCCCTGGGCACCTTAAGCCACCCGTGGCCGAGGCAACTCTTTCCACTTGATCCTGTCCAGCTTCCTGGTAACAGCCCCCCACCAGCTGCCCTCACTGCACTGGGGTCCTCACTGCAGAAGAGTCTGCACTCTTTTTTTTTTTTTTTTTTTTTAAGACAAAGGCTGGAGTGTCACCCAGGCTGGAGTGCACTGACGCGATCTCAGCTCACTGCAACCTTCACCTCCTGGGTTCAAGTGATTCTGCTGGCTCAGCTTCCCGAGTAGCTGGGATTACAGGCCCCTGCCACCACACCAGACTAATTTTTGTATTTTTAGTACAGACGGGGTTTCGCCATGTTGGCCAGGCTGGTCTCAAACCCCTGATCTCAGGTGATCCGCCCGCCTTAGCCTCCCAAGGTGCCGGGATTACAGGCATGAGCCACTGCGCCCGGCCCTTCTGCACTCTTTCCTCCCTAAACCCCCTCACCCGATCCACTTGCTAATCCCGTTAGCTCTACCCTGAGACTCTGAGACCTGGCAGCTTTTCACCTCCTCTACCTGGCGGGTCATCAGCATTTCTTACCCAAACCCTTGCACAGGCCTCCCGGTGGGTGGGGTGGAGGGTCCCTTTCAATGTAAGTCAAAGTGACACCTTCCGGGGGCTTCCATCTTTTCAGAACAAAGTCCAAGGTCTTCTCCGAGGGCAACATGGTACAGCCCCCAAGGGCCGTCCCCGACTTCATCATCACTGATCTCTGCTGGGACAAACCACTCATGCTCAGCTCATTCTCACCTCAGGGTCTTTGCATTGCTGTTCCCTCTGCCTGGAGCACTGTTCCCTGAACCTCTGTGTTCCTCACCTCTCCCATCCTTTGGGACCCACCTTCAGCATCCCTTCCTGAGAGGAGCACTCATTGGCTACCCTGCACCCCAGTCCCTCCAGCCACCCTACCCTGCCGGCTCCTCTGTGGCTCTGACCCCTGGCCTCTGGCGGCACTGTCTGTGAGCCGCTCCCAGCCTGTCTGCTCCCCGGGTTCAGTGTGTTGGTTCTGCCCTGCTGTGTGCTCGGCCTTGCACTTGACCTTGGGCAACTACTTGATGGATGGGAGGCTGAGAGCCTCACCCCTGGGATTCTGGGAGGTCCGGCCAGGAGGGAGGCTGTACTTGGTGCCGGGGACACACAGGTGGCAATAACGTGAGTGTTACAGGCAGTGTCGCGCGTGTGTAGAGTGTCAAGAGGCTGGCACAGGCAAGCGTGGCGCCCAGGTCAGTGAGGCACAAGGCAGACTTTGCAGCTTTCCCTGTCCCGGTGGGTGTGGAGTGGACTGAGCACAAACTCTGGAGTCCCGGTCAGATCCCGGCTCGGTGTCTCGCCTGCTGTGTCACCTTGGGCCAGTCGCCTGCCTCTCCTGAGCCCAGTGTCCTAATTGTGAAATGGGGGGTCTTAGTTCATACCCATGGGGCCTCAGGGAGGGTTTAAATTGAGTAGGACACGGGTATGAAACCCTCTGAAAGCCATCCATTGGCCCTATGTGTCCATCACAGCTTCAGTGAGATCTAATCCACATACTTCACAATTCATCCATTTAATGTGTACAAGCCCACGGTCTTTAGTATATCCAGAGTTGTGTAGCTGTCACTGCAGTTGATTTTAGAACATTTTCATCACCCCGGAAAGAAACCCTGTGGCTTAACCAGTCCCAGTCCTCTCGCCCCTGGCAACACTCAGGTGCTGTCTGTCTCTCCAACTCCTGCTCCTCTGGGCATTTCATAGAAATGGAATCACACTATATGCGGCCTTTGGTGTCTCGCTTCTTTCACTTGGCATGTTTTGGGGTTTTTTGAGGTGGGGGTTGAGATAGGGTCTCACTTTGTTGCCCAGGCTGGAGTGCAGTGGTGCGAACATGGCTCACTACAACCTTGACCTCCTGGGCCCAAGTGACCCTCCTGCCTCAGCCTCTTGAGGAGCTGGGACCACAGGCACGTGCACCACCACACCTGGCTATTTGCATGTGTGTGTGTGTGTGTGTGTGTGTGTGTTTGTTTGTAGAGACAGGGTTTTGCCATGTTGCCCAGGCTGGTCTCAAACTCCTGGGCTTAAGGCATCCGCCCATCTCAGCTTCCCCAAGTGTTGGGACTACAGGCGTGAGCCACTGTGCCCAGCCGATATGTTTGAGTTTTATCCACACTGTAGCATGTATCAATACTTCATTCCTTTTTAAGGCTGAGTAATATTCTGCCGTATGGATAGAACACATTTTCCTTATCCTTTCGTCCATTGATGGACATCTGGGTTGTTTCTACCTTGGGCTGTTACAAATAAGGATACTATGAATACTTCTGCACAATATATAAGTGGGCGCCTGTTTCATTTCTCTGAAGTGTATGCATAGGAGTGGCAGTGCTGGGTCACATGGTGACCCTACATTTAAGTTTTTGAGGAGCTGCCCAACTTTGCCACAGTGGCTGCAGCATCTCACACTGCCACCAGCATCTCACACTGCCACCAGCATCTCACACTGCCACCAGCATACAGGGGTCCCCATTTCTGCACATCCTCACCAACACTTGGTATTGTCAATCTTTTTTGCCTTTTATTCCTAGTGCGTGTGAAGTGGCATCTCACTGTGGGTTGGATTTGCATTTCCTTGACAGCTAATGATCCTGAGAATCTTTTGTCTGCTTATTGGATGTTTTTATACCTTCTTTGGACAAATGTCTGTTCAGGTCCTTGGCCTACTATTTTTTAGCTTTTATTTTTTGAATGGAAATTAATACGTAATATTACACATATTTACGGGGTCCATGTGATATGTTGATACATGTATACAATGTGTAACAATCAAGTCAGGGTATTTAAGATTTCCTTCCTTTAGAATATTTATCATTTCTGTGTGTTGGGAACATTTCCAGTTCTCTCTTCTGGCTGTTCTGAAATACACAACATGTTGTTCTTAACTGTAGTCACCCCACCATGCTGTCAGACACTACACCTCACTCCTTCCACCTGTGTGTATTTGTAGCTCTCTTTTTTTTTTTCAAGACAGATTCTTGCTTTGTTGCCCAGGCTGGAGTGCAGTGGTGAGATCTTGGTTCACTGCAACCTCCCCTCTCCCAGGTTCAAGCGATTCTCCTGCCTCAGCCTCCCAAGTAGCTGGTATTACAGGCGCACCCCACCACGCCTGGCTAATTTTTGTATTTGTAGTAGAGACGGGATTTCACCATGTTGGTCAGGCTGGTCTTGAACTCCTGACCTCAGGTGATCTACCCGCCTCGGCCTCCCAAAGTGCTGGGATTACAGGTGTGAGCCACCGCACCCAGCCATCTTTGTACCTCTTAACCCACCTTTCTTTATCCTCCAACACCCTCCCCAGGCGCTGGTGTCTGTCATTCCACTCTCTACCTCAATAACTTCAACTTTTTTAGCTCCTCCATGTGAGTGAGAACATGTGATATTTGTCTCTCTGTGCCTGGCTTCTTGTACTTCACATGATGACCTGCATGCCACTGCAGGGATGACAGGGTTTCATTCTTTTTCATGGCTGAGTAATACTCCATTGTGTGTCTATACCACCTTTTCTTTATCCATTCACCCGTTAGTCTTTGTCCTTTCTAATTGAGTTGTTAACCATTTTATTATTGAGTTGTAGAAAATGTCATTTTTTTTTTTTAGACGGAGTCTCGCTCTATTGCCCGGGCTGGAGTGCAATGGCGCGGTCTTGGCTCACTGCAACTTCCACCTCCCAGGTTCAAGCGATTCTCCTACCTCAACCTCCCAAGTAGCTGGGATTACAGGTGCCTGCCACCATGCCTGGCTAATTTTGTATTTTTAGTAGAGCTGGGGTTTCACCATGTTGGCCAGGCTGGGCTCGAACTCCTGACCTCAGGTGATCCACCTGCTTCAGCCTTCCAAAGTGCTGCTGGGATTATAGGCGTGAGCCGCTGTGCCCGGACAAAAATGTCATTTTTTAAAAAGAGGGGCAAGTACGGGAGGAGAATTGAACTGTGTGGGCCGGAAGCACAGACCCATGAGCACAGGTTCACATGGCCGCTGGCGGGCACTGCCTCCAAGGGTCAGCCCAGGTGTACGCCCAGGGACACGTGCAGAGGTGCACACCTGCTGCCCAGGGATGCCCAAATGTGTGTCTGCCCACAAAGATCCCAAATGTGTCATGTGTCACACCTACAGGCATGAAGCTCAGGTCAGCCTGCCCCCAGGACTGTGTGTGCCCTTCTGGCCAGATTGGAGCAATTCTCTCATTTTGCAGGTAGGGAGACAGGGACACAGAAAGGCCCCTTCACCAGTCTGAGGTCACTCAGCTGGCCAATTTCAGGGTCTGGACTTGAAGGCAGGGTGTCAGACTCTGAGCCTCCCCCTTGCTTCCAGAAGGCTCTAGGAGCATGTGTGGCCCCCAGACCTTTGCCCTCACCTCAGTCACTTGAGAACCTCATGTCCTGGATCCCCCATTTCCTGAGCTGCTGTGTGACCCTGGGGAGCACGCTGCCTGTCTCTGGGCCTCAGGCTCCTTGCTGGGGATGGAGGAGCCGCAGTGGATGGTCCCCAAGGGCCTTCCCAGCACTGAAGCTGCAGACTCCTGGCTCTCCTCCTAGGAGGGCACCAAGTACCTCTCCCACCTCCTCCTCCATGCAGTTAATCAGGTCATTAGGAGCTCAACCATGGCTTTCTAACAAAAGTGCACCGGCCCCTGTGGACGCTAGGAAGTGGCAGGGAGCTTGAGTGGATGGCGAGGAGTGGCAGCTGCGGCTGGGAGGGTGGACTCAGCCCCCAGCTTTGCCCTGAGGAGAAGAGGGGGAAGCCTCATCCTGCCTAAGCCCTGGCTTTGTTCAGGACACACATCTGCTCTTTCTAGAAGCTGCTCACAAAGATCTGCCAGGGTCCCCACCATCTCCTCATGGTCAGAATGAGATGACTGTGGATGAAGGCGCAGCTCTGCCCCAGCACACACCCCCTTCCCTGGACATCAGGGTCTGGCTGGCACTGCAGAGGCAGGGCAGGGGGCTGCGTCTCCTCCCTCTGAGCCTGTCCTGGGCCCAGCCAGGGGGTCCTTTGAGGGCTTGAGTTCAAATAACTTACGGAAAAGGGAGCAGAGCTGGATGGCCCTTGCATGGCCAGGCAATTTCTGACCCAGCAGCCTCCATTTACCCACATGTCTCTGAGGACTCTGATACTCTGGATTTGAGGGGACAGCTGGGCAGGGCCAATGGGGCTGGCCTTGGGGAAGAGGCTGTTTCCATCCCAGTCTGCATGGAGCACAGACAGACACCTCGGTCTGTCCTGGAGTCCTTTGCTGTGTCTGGTCCACCCGTAGCCGGCCCTGGACTGCCCACCATCTTGGTGATGTGGGTACCATGCCCATTCGTCCTGTTTGCTCTCAGAGCTGGCAGCTAGGGCTGTGCAGCAAGGTGAGGATTTTGAGTTCCATGTATCAAATGGGAACACAGGCTCAGGGAGGGCTGGTAACTTGCCGAGGCACCAGAGATAGCCTGCACTGGAAACAGTGAATCCTGCCGCAGGGCTGGAACCTTCAGGACCATTACTCAGAAACCCACCCAGTGCTCTTGAGAGCTGTGGGGTGAGGGGTGGCCAGAATATAGTCTGCTCTGGCATTTTCTAGGGATACTGCTGGATGCTGCTGCTGGCTCTAGAATCTGGGGGTACAGACCTGTGCTTGGGTAGGCTGTGGGTCTTCAGAGAGGCCCCTAGGCCCCCCAAGACCCAAGTGTACCAGCAGGACACCTGCTGGCCCCAAACAGAGCATCCATGCTGCCCTCATCCAGCTTCCCCATCACCACACACATCTAGGGCAGCTGCTGCGCTCAGATGGCTTTGGTCACTGCCATGGGCCTATTGCAAATCCCTTCCCGCTTTGAAGGCTCGGTTTTCCCATCTGTGAAATGGGTCTGATCAGAATGGGACTGTCTTGGAGATAAGGTGGTGTGGGGGAGGTGCCCAGTCCAGACCTGCTCATGCATGGGATTTGGGAAACAGCGATGGGTGGGAGGTACAGAAAAGAATCAGATGTGGATCCTGCCCAGCACTCCTGCAGCCTGAGGGGCACCCAGTGAGAGCCCAGAGGAGGGTGTGCCCACTACAGAGGGCATTCGGGGAGGAGGGAGCCTCCCTCCCTGCGTCCAGAGTCTGAGGAGTGCGTGGATATGTGGGAGGGTGGGCAGGTATTCCAGGAAGGGAGGGGACTGCTGTCCCCCAGGGCAGGCGGCAGGAAGCCAGCAGGTCCTTTATTCAGGAGTAGTTACTGTGCACCAGAGGTGGCTGCCCGACCTGCAGGCAGGCCACGCTGGGCTGCAGGCAGTGGTGGGCGAGGAGCGGTGGGGTCAGGCCTCCGGGGCCTTGGGGGCCAGGCCAAGGCACTGGAAGTCGTCTCAGAGGCCTTGGGGGCCACCGACAGCTGCTGAGCAAGGCACATGGGTCCAGGCTGTCTGCACCCACTGCAGAGGACCGGCTTCTAAGTCTAAGCACTGGCTCGCTGTCAGCCTGGAGGAAGCATGGCGTGTGCGCGGACTGGCAAGGTGCCCAGTCACGGCCCCAGGAGGGACTTGGGGAGGGACACGGGGGAAGCCTGCAGCCCTTCTGCCCTTCCCACTACACACCGAGGCACACCATGACAAAGCCCTCGGAGTGGGCGTCTAGGTCTGTAACATGGGGTAACGGGCCCTCCCCCGTGGGCTGTTGTGAGAATTAAACCAGACAACACAGGCAACGTGCCGGGCGCACGGGAGCCCACAGTCCACGGCAGCGACTCTCGCCGGACCTAAGGTCGTTCTTACTGATTCTGCCAAAACTACGACTCTCTGTAGCTCACCTCCCCCTTGTCTCCATGACGAGAGACCAGAGGGTTTGGCTCATTAAAAGCAAATAAAAAAGGAATTAGCAGGAGCGGCAGGCGATGAGTAACCGGTGAGTAACTGAGTCTGAGCCTGGGGCAGGCATAGCCAGGTGAGAGCAGGCGCTTGCGGGAGGCTGGAAGGGAGGCTTGTGGGAAGCGTCCTCCAAGGGTGCAAACCCAGCCGTGGACCTGCCAGCCTGCTCAGGGACTTCAGGACAGTGGCATCCCCTGACCCGCTCTGCAGCCTTCCCATGGGGCAGGAAGAGGAGGGTCACAGGCTGTTGTTCCAGGACCTCTGAGGGGACATCCACATCTGTCCTCAAGGTCCACCGGCTGGGCCCGCACAATCATTTGGGGTTCCTAGACCCCCTCCATCGGGTGACACATGCCCACTCCAGAGCCAGCTCAGCCTCCCTAGAGCTCCTACCCAGAGCCTGCCTGCAGCTGCGCCTTTCCCCCAGGCCCACAGACTGTCCACAGGCAGCATCTTCCCTGGGGGCTGCATAGCCCACATCCCCCCTCTCCTCCTGCCCCAGGTCACCTTAGCCTCAGAGAGGCCAAGCTGGGGGCAGAAGGACCTTCCAGGGCCCCCGACCCCAGGCACTTTGCTCCTCCGTCAGCCTTCCTGGCCTTTGAATTCATTCCCTGGGTTTGAATCTTGCTCCAGCCACTCTCTGTGCCTCTGCTTCCTCCTCTGTAAACCGGGAATCATGGTTGGACGCGCCTCATCCTAACGTCCAGGTGAAATGGGAGCGCATATGAGGGCTGGGTGTGCGCCCGGCGCATGTGGAGAGCCCTGAGGGTGGGCTACGCTGTTGCTGGTGCCGACCGGCCTCTGAATGTTCCGGAATCCACGCCTGTGTGGCCAGACAAGTGCCCTGACATCCAGCCCTCCCCAGCAGCTGGCCCTGGCACCTGGACAGAAAGTGCCACCTGCTTGCGAGACATTCTCCCCCTCCTCTGTGGCCACTCTTGACCTCACCAAACCCTTCCACAGCTCAGCATCTTTGCCTCTGTGTGCCCATGCCGGGAGTGCACGCCTGTCACAGCCACACATACACCACACACACACAGCAAGCGAATCCATGCTCCTTGTTAAGATTTTACCTACTTAAGACGTAACCTCCTCCAGGAAGCCTTCCTTGACTCCACTCCACGGAGGTAGGTCAGTGAATCCTTTGAGGTGCCATGACCCCTCTGTGGCCCTTCTCCACCCTTTACTAGGATCCCCCTCTTGGTTTATTGCCCCCTCCCCCTACCCCCATGAGATTTCTGAGGCTTTCTTGCCAGCAGGCCCTGTTGTGCTTGGGGAATGCAGACAGAATGGGGCGTTTAATACCCCACTTCACACCTCATGCATGGGCTTCCCTTCACATCATCTTGACCTAATTTAGACTCGGGGAAGTGGGTTCCTATATCCTCCTGGCCCTGGCCCAGGCAGGGAGCGGGCAGTGTGGGTAGGCAGTGGCCAGAAGAGGAGAGGCTGGCAGGATGAGGCCCTTCGAAGGCAGGGGCCGTGCTGCCTGCAGCTCAGAGGAGGCTGATCATTGCAGTCTCGGACCTTGCTGGGGAGGGAGGGATGCTGGACACCATCCTCCCCTTAGTTCTTCTCAGGAAGGAAGTTCCTGGGAAGCTGTGGCTCCCTCCATGACGGCAGACAGACAGCCTACCAAGGTCTTCTCCTAAGGCTGGTGGGCCCTATCCCAGTCCTCACCCTGATGGAAGATACCCTAGGGGAAGAGGGACCCCCACCTGGCTGAGCCCCCAGCAGGCTGCGGGCAAGGAAGTGGCCCCAGAGCATGCACACAGCCCCTAGCACAAAGCTGGGCATGCCGTTGGTGCTCAATGGTTGTTCATAGAACAGACCTGACTTGCCTCTCTATCTGCGGGCTGTCACCTCAGCCCCAATAACAGGCACAGCAGTGGGCAACTGAGGGCTGTGCAGGTGCTCGTGGGTGCTGGGCAGGGGACTGCACCATGCCAGCAGTGTGAGTCTCCAGCTGCCCTCTCCTGGGCTGAGCACTGTCCCTGTTCTTCCTGTTGCTGAGATGGGCAGGGAGGTTCCCACTCACTGGAGTTTGGCTCTTGGTCCTCCAGCTGGCATGGTTGAGCCTGCTCGGTGTCCACATGGACCAGGCGCTGGGGACATAGAAATGACATGGACTCAGCCAGGGGCAGGTTGAGAGGGACCCAAGAGTCCAGAGCCAGGATGGAAGGATGCACAGGGCCTGGCCTGGAGCTGGGGGAAACAAAGAGGAAATGAGAGCTGAATCTGCCCATCTCGGGTCTTTGGACCCATATGGAAGTCCCCGCTGGTAAGGCTCACCAGGGAGAGGGTGTCCGGATCTGGGTCAAATCAGGAACTGAAGGGTCAGGTACCAAGTGCTCCCTTCTGGCGGGGGGGTCTGGGAAGGCTGCCTGGACAGGGAGTCCTCAGACCCGGGCTTTGGAAGGTCCTTGGGATTTGGGTATGAAGTGGGAGGGAATGCCACCAAAAAGACCACATAATCGCCAGGGGATGTGAGCAGCGCCTGGAAGGACTGAGTCACTATTCTGGGCAGAGGATGGGGAGAGAGGGCTGAGGCAGCCAGTAGGCATTGACCTGGGACCCTCCCCTCCCAGCTCAGCCGTGGGCTTGGCTCTACCGGCAGAGGGGAGCAGTGAAGGTGCCAGCGAGGGACCTGGCCAGACTGCCCTTGGAGGGAACCAGCTGGTGG
The DNA here is from genome assembly GCF_028858775.2 of Pan troglodytes. Taxonomy (NCBI): domain Eukaryota; kingdom Metazoa; phylum Chordata; class Mammalia; order Primates; family Hominidae; genus Pan; species Pan troglodytes. The sequence continues at coordinate 47,929,135 of NC_086016.1, read as the reverse complement.
CTGGGGGGATGAAGCAGCAGGGAGGACTGCTGCCCAAGTCCAGGCAGTTCTGGGGCCCCTGGGTCAGGCAGGGGTATTAGGAGGAAGTGAGGAAAAGGGGCCGAGGATCTGGAGATGGACTGAAGGTGGGTGGACCAAGAGGGAGATGGCAACAAAGAGCTTCTGAGCTGTGTGACTTCTGCCTGGGTTCCTGGCTGGGGGTGGGGACGAGGCCCCCCATGCTCCCCGTGGCCCCAGCTTCCATCAGCCATGCATGCCTGGTCCCCACGGGGGTCAGTGCAAATGCCTGTTCATGAGGAGGGGCTCCTGGGAGGCTGGCAGAGGGGAGGAGCAGAGGCATGGACACCCATCCCCCTCCATAGGTCCCCACCAGTCACTCTCAGGGCTGGAGAAACTGGGCCTCTACTGCCCAGTCTTGGGAACAGGGAGAGAAGCTGTCGGCAGCACTGCATGCTGGAGGGCAGTCGCAGGGTGCACTGGGGCCTGCTGTATACCAGGCGCTGCCCCCACCATAGCCCTGAGAGGTGGCTCCCATCAGCCCCGCTTTGGTGAGTCAGAGGCTCAGAGGGGGCAAGCGATGAGCCCAGGGTCACACAGCCAGCCAACAGCAGGTGGATCGAGGCCCGGCACCCTGTCCCCTGAGCCCACCTGGCCCAGGGCCTGGGGTCTCACCTTCTGCACCTGTCTGTCCCCGCAGGGAGCCGTGAGGCTGCCTTCACGTACGCCATCACCGCGGCTGGCGTAGCGCACGCCGTCACCGCTGCCTGCAGCCAAGGCAACCTGAGCAACTGCGGCTGCGACCGCGAGAAGCAGGGCTACTACAACCAAGCCGAGGGCTGGAAGTGGGGCGGCTGCTCCGCCGACGTGCGTTACGGCATCGACTTCTCCCGGCGCTTCGTGGACGCTCGGGAGATCAAGAAGAACGCGCGGCGCCTCATGAACCTGCATAACAATGAGGCCGGCAGGAAGGTAGGGTGTGGGTGCGGGTGCGGCTGGTGGGGGCCGTAGCTGGGACCGCTATATCACCCGCTGACCTCTCGGAGCCTCAGACTCCTCTTCTAGCAGAAGCAGTTGAGTCTCCTTAGGTGTGCAGGGGGTGGGGCCGTCTGGGTCCTCCACGTGCATGGCTCTGAGCCTCCCAGCACCTGGAGGAGGCTGTCCCCAACCAGAGATGTGAGAGCCGAGGCTCTGAATGCCAACGCGATGCTCACAGCCCCCAGGGAAGATGGGGACTCCATTTCCATGCAGGGTGTGAGCTGGGCTTGGCTGGGGACCCGGTGGGGGAAGGTCCCAGGCCACAGCCCATGTCCCTGCCCTTGGCGTTCCTGGTCCCAGAGGTCACATCGGCACACCAGGAAAGACTTCCTGGCAGAGGCAGCCTTTTTGCTCAGCAAGGAAGGGATGCCCCCAGGAGGCAGGAGCAGCCTGAGGATGGTGGAAGCTGTGAGCCGGGGGCTGCTGGGGAGCAGGCCGCTCCTGCATGGGGCGGGACGGAGTGTGGTGGGTGGCAATGGAGGAAATTCAGGCAGGGACACACTGGGGAAGAAGTCGGAGCAAGCCGGGCCCCGCCCACTGGAGATGAGGGCCCCAGATACTGGGCTGGGAGGAGCAGCCGCACGGCGGCAAGATGGCCTGAGATAGGGTGGCCAGCCAAGTGGAACGCCCAGCCGGCTCCGGCTCCGAGGCCTGGGGGCTGCACCCAGGGCAGCAGAGCCTAGGGGGCTCCTCAGGTGTGGGACAGACTTGCTATTCCAGGCAAAGAGGAGCTGAAGAATCCCTCGGGCCCAGGGACCATAGCTGAGGCCACTGGTCACTCACTGCCCTTTTCTGTGCCAGGTGCTAGGCTGGGCACGGGGCAGAGAGGAATCAGGGCCCTGGCTATGGGAACTGGGTCCACATGAGGGTTCAGGGGTCACACCCAGGACGGTGAGGGCCTGGGTGTGTAGGAGAGTGTCAGAGTGAAGCTTTGATGGCCACAGGGCTTGGGAAGCAAGTAGGGCCTGGCCCAGAAGAGATCTTGAACCCCAGGCCAGGGGTTTGACTTTCTCTTGTAGATGTGGAGGTTATCATGCAGGTGGTTATTAGGTTATTGTTGGATGGATAGATGGATGGCAGGGTGGGTGGGTGGATGTATAAGTGGATGGATGGATGGAAGGATGGGCAGGTGGGTGGATGGATGAGTGGGTAGATGGTTGAGTGGATGTGTGGATGGATGGGTGGGTGGATGGAAGGACGGATGAGTGGATGGATGAATGGAAGGATGGGTGGATGGATGTGTGGGTAGGTGGAGGGATGCGTGAATGGATGGAGGGATGGATGGACGGAAGTATTGGTGGGTGGATGTATAGAAGAGGGGAGGATAGATGGATGGGTAGATAGATGAGTGGGTAGATGGTTGAGTGGATGGAAGGATAAGTAGACGGATGAATGAAAGGATGGATCGGTGGATGAATGAGTGGAAGGATGGGTAGGTGGATGGAAAGATGGATGGATGGATAATGGATTGGTAGGTGGATGGATGAATGGAAGGATGGGTGGGTGGGTGGATGGGTGAATAGATGGATGGATGAAGGAATGAGTGACACAGGCTTTGCCTCCAAGGAACTCACAGACAGCACGTGAGCACTAGTCTCCAGGTACAGGCAGATCACAGTCCATGCCATAATGGAGGCCTACGAACCTTGAGAGTCCAGAGGAAAGTGTGGTTCACCTACCTGGAGGCATCTGGGAGGACTCCCTGGAGGAGGAGAAGGCAAGGCTGAGCCCTCGTAGGAACCACCACCATCCTTGAGCCTCTGCAGCTGCTTAGGTTCTGAGCAGAGCCTTTCCCACACCCCCGGGGAAGAAACTCTCACTGTCCCCATTTTAAAGATAAGGAGAGTGAGGCTCAGAGTGAGCAGCAGACCTGGATGAGTGGTTCTGGAGGCTTAAGCTCGGGTCCCTGCTTGTGGGGAAGTGTACACAGCAGAGATGCAGGGAAGAGCACTCCAGGCAGAGGGAATAGCACTGGTAAAGGCATGGGGAACCAAGGTCATGGTATGTCGTGGTATGCAGTGTGGGGAAACCAGGGCCGGGATGGCCGGGTAGGGTGTTGTTGGGCTATAGGTGCCATTGCAGGGCCCTGGGGCAGTGACACTGACCAACTCAGGGACCAGGGTTGTGTCTGATTTAGCTCTAGGGTGCTGTGTGAACCCCAGGGCTGACTTAGTGTGGGACTTGGAGGTGTCTGGTGACTCACAAGTGATGGAAAGGCAGAAGGGAAATGGAGGCAGACAGGACTGGCCCCTGGGGAGACAGGAGGTGGGAAAACAAGAAGGCTGGTGATGGTCCCCACGGGTGGGCAGGGGACAAAGAGGACAGCCACAGGAAAGGGCTCTGATGATGCCGCCAGTGGCCAATTCTCCTACCAGCCTTGTCTTGGATGGTCGGTGGGGCCCTGGCTGACCCACGCTTCTGCTGAGCCTTGGCCTCCTCATCTGCATAGTGGGTGCAATGCACTTTGTCCCCCCCCCAACTCCTCACTGCCCCGACCCTGTGCACCTGTGGGGCACAAGCATGGTCTGAGCCCTTGGAGAAGGCCGAGGGTGGTGGCATCACGGTGACCCTCAGGACAGGGTTCTTTCTAAAGAGCACAGTGCTCATCACGGCAGTGGGAGGTGGGTGTAGGGTGGGGCTTTGGAACTTTCCATAAGCATAGATCCAGCCCTTCCTGGGTTGGTGCTGGGGCCCTAGCCCCATCACAGAGTACCAGGCCTGCCCCTGCCCTCCAGCTTCCTCAGGACCCCGCTGCACAGTGAGGTGGGTGGAAAGCAGCTGACTGCCGCCACAGACAAGTGCCGCAGGTGGGGCCTTAGAGCAAAGGACACCTGTTCTCTCTCAGCTCTGGGGCCCCAAGTCCAAAATCGAGGTGCTGGTTGGCAGGGCTGCACTCCCTCTAGGCACCAGGGGAGGAGACTTCCTGGCTCTCGCAGCATTCCTCAGCTCCCAGTGTTCCTCTGCTGTGGCCGCATCCCTCCAGCCCCTGCCTGTCTTCACCAGGTCTCCTCTGAGCCTGAGTCTTCTTCTCTTCCATCTCTTTGTTTTGAGACGGAGTCTTGCTCTGTCGCCGAGGCTGGAGTGCAGTGGCCTGATCTCTGCTCACCACAACCTCTGCCTTCCGGGTTCAAGCAATTCTCCTGCCTCAGCCTCCCGAATAGCCGGGATTACAGGCGTGTGCCACTGTGCCCAGCTAATTTCTGTATTGAGATGGGGCTTCACCGTGTTGCCCAGTCTGGTCTTGAACTCCTAACCTCAGGTGATCTGCCCGCCTCGGCCTTCCAAAGTGCTTGGATTACAGGTGTGAGCCACTGCGCCTGGCCCTGTTCCGTCTCTTATATGGACACTCTCATTGGATTTAGGGCCCACTTGGACAACCCAGGGTGACCTCCTCTCCGTTGTTTCCTTAACCACATCTGTAAAGGCCCTACTTCCAAACAAAGTCACTTGCCGAGGCTCTGAGCGGACATGAATTTGGGGGGTTGCTATGCCATTCCCCTAGCTGGCATGTGGCCCAGGCTGGTGTCCCTGGTGGGCAAGAGTGAGATGGGCAGAGTCTGGAGGCCCACCCCTGCCCCCACTTCTACCAGACCAAGGCCCTGGCTGCCCTTCCCCAAGCTCCCTGGGGGGCGGGGGTGGCCTTTAATGGGCTGCTGCAGGGTGCCTGTGCAGAAAACTCTCAGAGCAGCCCCTGAGGTTTTGGAGACCTGAGTGCCCAGTGCTCGGCCCCAGCTCTGCCCCTGGCACATGGTCCCCACTGCTACATGGGGCAGGCAGTTCAGCAGGGCAGACAGAGGCCACGCCCCCAAGACCAACCCAGTGAAGGCAGGAGATTGTCCATCTGCAGAGGCCTGGGGGCTGTGGTCTGGACGGCTGAGGGCACCTTTCTTGGTGACATGGGGTTAGAAGCCATCACTGTGGAGTTTCACCAGCTCCTGGAGCCAGGGGGTGGGAACCCCATTAGCTGGCCATGTCCCACGTCTTGGCACAGCCCTTCCCTGACTGAGGGTCCACAGCGTCCTGCTGGGTGGGCGCATTGTTCACACCGTCCTAATGGGAGCGCCGGATCCTGGGAGGGGCACACCCTCCACACACTCCTTCTCGGCCAGTGGCTCATGACATAACTTCACTTGAGGCCACATTCAGTCCACTCTGTGGGCTCGTGGTCAGAGGGTGAAGCAGACGTGGGCTGTGTCCCTGAGGGGCTCACAGGTCAGGGCCACACTTAGGGGCAGGGACCGGCCAGCATGGGAGGTGCTGTGGAAGAGGGTGTGAGGCACCTCATTCCACTGCCCCAGGCCGTGGCCAGGATCCAGGGTGAGGTGCCTTCTGTCGGCCCCAGCAGCTGGAATATCGGACGCTAGTTTCCTGGGCTGGTCAGTCTCACCCTGGAAGGACTTTAGTCCACCAACCCCATGACTCCCCTGCCTGGCTGTAACTGAGCACTGTTTCCAGAGCACAGGCTACACCCTTATTCTGGAAAGAACATTGAATTGGCCCTTTCCTGGAGCCCCCTCAGTCCACCACCCCCTTGCCCAACCAGGCCCCCAGCGTCGAGGAGGAACCAAGGCCTGGAGAAGCGGCCCCTGCGGCAGCCTGCAGCTCCCCTGAGCAAGATGAGCTCACTCTGCCCTGCCAGGTGGTCTCTTGGGGCAGGGGGCCGGTCTCAGCGCTGGCGCCACCATTGCTGTTGCTCGAATGCCCAGGGCACTGGAGAAGGAAACGGCACATTCTTGAACCCTGTGATCACTTCCTGGGAGAGGCTCTGACCCAAGGGATCCAGCCAAGCGAGGATGTGGCCCCTCGCTCTGCAAGCAGCGGCCCAATAGGCTTTATTTGCGGATGGTCATGGGCCTGGCCCTGCGGGAGCCGATTATCCCCAGGCGGGCAGTAGCATGCAGCTGGGTTCCCTGGCCTTGATGAAGACCGGGAGACAGGGACGGGGGAGGGGGAGGGATACAGGGCACAGTACCAGGGGCAGCCATCCTGGGCCACAGCAGGAGCACTAGAGGGAGCTTGGGCCTAGACCACGTGGCCTGCACACCCTCTAGTCTGGACAGGCCTGCCAGGTCTCTGGCCATCCAGGCCCATCTGAGGAGGGTGAGCAGCCCGGGGTGGGGTGAACTTCTCCCGGCTGGGAGCTCCGAGAGGGGCCACCATCAGGGCAGCTCCTGGGGTGGCGCCTGGCCTGGGGAACGTCCGAGCAGGCTGTGTGGCCAGGGCCAGGGACGCTTCCAGGCCTGAAGGGCAGGTTAGTGGAGGGAAGGGCTTTTCCAGGAGGGGACAGATCCCAGCACAGATGATCAGGGAGCTGGGGTGATGGACAGGATGGGAGAGGGACAGGAGGCAGGGAGGAGGTCCCAATATACTCTCTGGGGGTCGCCCAGACACGCAGTCCAGGCTCTGGCCCATGACCTTGGCCCAGATGCCCCTCAGCCCAGCAATTCCCCAAAGCTGCCCCACCCTCTGCCATCCTGGGAGGGACATCAGCCTCCCTCTCCCACCTCCCTCAAGCTCAAGTCTCTCCAGTCTCCCCAATCTCTCCAGTCTTTGTCCAAGGGCATCACTGATGCAGAGCAGAGAACACCCCAGCTCCAGGCTGCCAGCCTAGGGCCCACGCGGCACCCACCTGATGAGCCTTTGGACCCACCCAGCACCCGCCTGATGAGACTTTGGGCCCGCCCGGCACCCACCTGCCAGCCTAGGGCCCACCCAGCACCCACCTGATGAGCCTTTGGGCCTGCCCGGCACCCACCTGCCAGCCTAGGGCCCACCCAGCACCCGCCTGATGAGCCTTTGGGTCCCCCAGCACCCACCTGCCAGCCTAGGGCCCACCCAGCACCCGCCTGATGAGCCTTTGGGTCCCCCGGCACCCACCTGCCAGCCTAGGGCCCACCCGGCACCCACCTGATGAGCCTTTGGGCCCACCCAGCACCCACCTGCCAGCCTAGGGCCCACCCAGCACCCGCCTGATGAGCCTTTGGGTCCCCCGGCACCCACCTGCCAGCCTAGGGCCCACCCGGCACCCACCTGATGAGCCTTTGGGCCCACCCAGCACCCACCTGCCAGCCTAGGGCCCAGCCTTTTCCTTCATGCTCAGTGGTCTCCAGACCTTCGCTCATGTTGAGCCCCTCCCGGAATGCTGTCCTCTTTGTCTAACGAGCTCCGACTCATCCATCAATACCCACACCTCCTCCAGGAAGCCCCTCCCTCAGGCACCCTCACTGCAGCAGGATTAGGCTCTCCTGGGTTCCTGCAGCACCTTCACTATGTCCCGTGCTGAACTGTGAGCTCCAGAGGACCTCAAGCAACCAGGCTGGGGAAGCTGCTTGGGGCAGTAGCCAGCTCTGTGGGGTTCTCTCCCTCTTTTTCTTGAACTCATTCATTCATTCATTTTCTGGGGGACTTCTCCACTAGGCTAGAGCTGGGGGCCAACAGCAGGTGCCCCATGGCCGTGAGTTCTGGCCCGAGGGACAGAGGGTGGCCAAGCCCCGGCAGGGCTGGGCTGCCGAGTGAGGCCAGCAGAGCTCTGACAGCTGACAAATGGCCCCTCTGCAGCCGTGGGGCGCCAGCTAATAATTCCCCATCTTCAATCAGGCCCGGCTGGCAGGGCCCTTTCGATCCGGGTAAATGAGTACCTGGGGTCAGGGCTGGCTCTGGGAATCAGCCTTCCGGGGCCATGGAGGGAGGCCCAAGGAAAACACTCGGCTGCACCTGTGGAGGGCCCTTGTGGAGCTGGGGAGAAAGAACAGCGGGCGGGCCGGGGCTGTCGGCTTCTCAGCACGCCCGGGCCTCGCTGATCCGTGTACTCGCCTCCCCTGCCCCCCTCGGCCTTGGGCAAACGTGCGCCGAGGGCCACCGGCACTCCAGGCTTCCATTAAACACCAACTGCATGCCAGACCCTACGCTAAGCTCGAGGGTGGGGAGCGGGAGAGATGGCAGGGTGGGGTAATGAGCATTTATTAAGCACCTACTGTTGCTGGGCCTACCCCACCTGCTGCCTGTGACCTGCAGCAGGTCCCACAGCCCCAAACCTCGGTTTCCTCACCAGTGCATGAGCAGGATATAGCATCTCCTTGAAGGGCTGTGAGAGTCTAACAAAGTACCTTCAATAAATGTACAGCAGGCTCTGCCAAGTCCTGAATATTCTCACTGTACCCTCACAACCTCCTATGCAGTGGAGACCTATTGTTAGCAGCCCCATGTAATAGGTGAGGAGGCTGAGGCTCAGAGAGGGAGAGACACTCACCTGTGGTCACACAGCCCAAGGGGAGGAGCAGGCTCCAGGGCTGGGCTAGAGGCAGGGGTAGGGGAACTTGGAGGGGCCCAGCTTGGGCCATGCCGTGCCGAGCAGCTTCCCTGTCACCCGCAGGTTCTAGAGGACCGGATGCAGCTGGAGTGCAAGTGCCACGGCGTGTCTGGCTCCTGCACCACCAAAACCTGCTGGACCACGCTGCCCAAGTTCCGAGAGGTGGGCCACCTGCTGAAGGAGAAGTACAACGCGGCCGTGCAGGTGGAGGTGGTGCGGGCCAGCCGTCTGCGGCAGCCCACCTTCCTGCGCATCAAACAGCTGCGCAGCTATCAGAAGCCCATGGAGACAGACCTGGTGTACATTGAGAAGTCGCCCAACTACTGCGAGGAGGACGCGGCCACGGGCAGCGTGGGCACGCAGGGCCGTCTCTGCAACCGCACGTCGCCCGGCGCGGACGGCTGTGACACCATGTGCTGCGGCCGAGGCTACAACACCCACCAGTACACCAAGGTGTGGCAGTGCAACTGCAAATTCCACTGGTGCTGCTTCGTCAAGTGCAACACCTGCAGCGAGCGCACCGAGGTCTTCACCTGCAAGTGAGGCCAGGCCCGGAGGCGGCCGCGGGCACCCTGGAACCCGGCGGCATTTTGCACATCCACTCCTCACCTTCCCTGCCTTGGTGCTGCCAGCAGCAGACATAGACGGGTGCAGAAGCGGGGAGCTCCAGGTGCAGGAGGGCACCGGCCGGGGCCCACGCCCTCTGCCCGCCTCCCTGGGGCTCCTTCCTGCCACCTCCTCCCATCACCTCCTGCGGCAGAACAGCGCCCGTGACCCACCCAGAGAGCAAGGCCAGGGGCCTTGGTGCTCCCCAACGGGGCCCGGCAAGTTCCCTTTCTTCTCTCTGGGAAAATGAACCTCCAGGACACACCTGTATCCCAGAGAGCAAAGTGATGAGGAGACTGAGCATCCCCAGCCCCACCCGGCGGCATGGACACAGAAAAGCTACGCCGGCTGGCCTCTCCAGACCAGTTCCCAGGCTGGGTCTGCCGCCGGGCCCTGGGGCGGTGGGGACAGATGTTGACACAAATTATTTATGTTTTCTTAGTATCAGAAGAGGATTCTCGGCACTAACGCATAGCCAGTCCTAACTCCGTACTCTGTGTCAGCCCATCCCCTCGACACCCTCTGTTTCCTTTCCCGGCCCCACCTGGCCGGCCCTCTGCCCCTGCAGAGCCGAGGCAGCCTGGGGTTGATGGGGACCACGCGGTGCCCGCAGGTCCTAGAAGTGAGCTGGGCAGGGGCTCTTCGGACCACACAGCCCTGACCGGGCCTTGGAGGAGAGCCATGGACAGGCTCCTCCATGCCATCTTTCCTTCTTTTGAAAATCCTATCAATGGCCGGGCGCGGTGGCTCATGCCTGTAATCCCAGCACTTTGGGAGACCGAGGCAGGTGGATCACCTGAGGTCAGGAGTTCGAGACCAGCCTGGCCAACGTGGTGAAACCCTGTCTCTACTAAAAATACAAAAATTAGCTGAGCGTAGTGGCGTGCACCTGTAATCCCAGCTACTCGGGAGACTGAGACAGGACACTTGCTTGAACCCGGGAGGTGGAGGTTGCAATGAGCCAAGATTGTGCCACTGTATTCCAGCCTGGGTGACAGAGCACGACTCTGTCTCAAAAAACAAAAAAAAAAAGAAAAGAAAATAATATCAAGCAAATCAAAATATCACCCACGTCAGGTTCCAGGAGTCCTTCGTTCCCTCCCTCATCCTGTCACCTCCAGTTTACAGAGACCCCCTTCCCCCTGGAGCCAGCCTGACCCCTGGGACAGTGCTGCCGTGGGGGTCAGGCAGGTGGTGAGTGGTCAGGGATGTTTGTCCCATTTGACAGATGGGGACTCTGAGGCCCAGAGTGGCACAAGGACCTACCAGAGACCCTGCAGCTGTGAGTGGAGGCTTCCACCTTTCTCCTGCCCAGCCTGGGGCTCTGGACCTGGGAGAACACATCAGGATGCCCAGGGTGGCAGGAGGTAGCTCCCATGCCTTGAGGCACTCGGCTGCTCCCTCCACCCCCTGACAGCCTCACTGGGGCCTGCACTCCCCTTGGTGCCTTTGAGGCTTCGCCTAGCCCTGTCCTGGTCCTTTTACCCTGACCCCAATGCTGAGAAAATCTGGATCCAGAACTGGACATGTCCTTTCTGGATGCTCCCACCCCTGTCTCTGAGGCGCATGAGTGACAGAGGGAGGAACTTGTCCGAGGCCAGAGAGGATGGTCTGCAGCTGGCTCCTGGTGCACCCCCACTGCCCACGGCCTGGCCCCCATTTAGGGTGTGTTCTCTTGGAAGCCCGTAGGAATGTGTTCTTGAGCAGCCGACAAGCCAAGGGCCTGGGCTCAGCCTGGGGCAAGTGGGTCCCTCCTGGGCTCTGGCCCTGTGGTCCAGCCCATGTGCCCCTAACCATGCCTGGACGCTCTGAGTCTCCGGGCCACCGTGAATGCCCCACCCTCAGCCTGGCCCCATCCCCTTACCTTCCCCAAGTCCCAGAACACACCTGAGTCCACAGGCCCGGCAGCCTCTGCAAGGAACCTGGTTAACTTATGTTGTTATATAGCGTCGAAATGTCTATAATGTCTTTAAATTATTGTGACCTACACTGGGTACCGGAGAGGGGGATGGCTGCGGCCCCCATCCCTCATCCCCCATCCCATCCCTCATCCCTATTCCCCATACCCACCCCCCATCCCATCCCCCATCTCCCGAACCAGGCTTCTCCTGCTTGAACAGACCCTTGGGGCCCCTGATGCCACCGAGACACTCGCACTGTCCCTTGGCTGCCGGGCACCCCACTGAGCCCCTGCCCACCCCAAAGTCTGCCAGCAACAGGCCCTTTGCCTGGGTGAGACGGGGGTCAGGGTGGCCCAGATGGGGGTGATGGCGACCAAGGTGCTGCGTCCCCACCCTTCTGACGGCAGCGTCCCCTGGAGGGGAGTGCTCGGCCCAATAAAAGCTGGAATCGGAAAAGTGAGTGTGTGTGGAATCCCCATGCGATGTACCTGCAGCTGCGGCCCCACCGGTGGGGACACATGCTCTGCCCACCCAGGATGAGCCCCCGAGGCCTTCATGTGCCCCCAGCTGTCTGGCTTCCTCCTGCCCCTCTGTGGGCCGTCCCTCCCATCCTCACACCAGACACCCTTGCCCAGAGCCCACCCTTGAGATCCAGTCATGCCTACCTGCCTCCAGGCACCTTTGGGCTGTCCCCACCCAGCCAGGGGAGCTGGGGCACTGGACACAGACCCTGAGGCCTTGCTGGACAGCACCAGGCTCAGGCTGCGGGGACAGGAGGGCCATGGGCCTGGCACCTGGTTACTGGGGGCTGGGCCGGAGCTGCTGTAAGAAGAAGGGACAGCAGGCCCCACTGGCCCCTGTGCCTCTGCTTCCCTCTGACCAGGGTGGGGTCTGGCTTTCAGGGTCCCTGTAGGTCCATCCAGCTGGGTCTGGTGGATTTTGGCTCCACAGCCCTGGGGCCTGCCTTGCTCTCACCAGGCCTGGGAAGGTAGCATGAGGCCCCCAGAAGCTCAACAGCCTGCGGCTGGCCACAGGCTCCGCTGCTCCTCCCCAGAGCCTGGCCATGGCAGGGCCTCCCAGCCTGCAGCCTGCGAGAGCCGTGCACATGGCGATGCACAGCGCTTCCCCGAGGGCCAGAGGCATGTGGCAGGGCCGGTTTGGCCACTGCCTGCTGTCCCAGCAGCCTGGCATCGGGTGGAACTGCTGATCAAACAGACCCCATCCTTGCTGTGCCCAGCCCGGGCACCCACGGAACTGGCCCCAGACCCAGATCCCAGTGGAGGGGCTTCTCAAGTGGAATGGACCCCTCCAGGGTGTGGAGAGGGGGTGACAGCCAGAAAAGAATGTTGGACTCACAGTCCCAGCCCTGTTCCTTCCTGATGCATGGGCAGCCTCTGGGGCGACCCTCCTGGATGTACAGCCTCAGTCTCCCCATCTAAGAGCAGAGGGTGGCCCGGGGCCAGGACTTGGTGGTCGGTGGGGCTCATGGGGCTGGCGTGCATGGGGCCTGGGCTGGGCAGTTTGGCAGGAGGCCCTGGTTCCCTGTGAGACAGTAAGTGAATCAGCGGCGGCGGCAGCAGCGGCACGCCGGGGTCCGGCTACTCCCACAGGGCCAGGAATGAGGAAGCCTCTGAGATGCCCGGCCCTGGTGCCCAGACTGTACTGATTTCTTGGCTCTGGTTCAACCCCCGCCCAGTCCCCTCGGGCTGCCCTGCACATCCTCCCAGGGGGCCTGCTGGAGGCCTCGCCCTTGCTGCTGGCCTGGCCCGGGGGCCCACCTGACCCCAGCCCCAGGCTCCACCCCTAAGGCTCACATTTTGGGAGCATTTCCCCCTGGCCAGCCCCTCGCACCCCCACTCAGTGGCTCACTGCTGCATGGGGTGGTGCCCCCACGTGCTTAGCTCTGGCCAGCCCTGCCCTGCAGGTGTTGCCCACACCAGGGGCTTTCCTGCCCTCTGATTGGCCCCAGCGGTTCCTGCACCAGGCGTGCCACCTGGCTGCTCCCAGACATAGGCCATTCCTGTGGGCTTTGCTGGGTAAGGTGTAGGGACCGATGGCTGGAAGGGCCGGAGTTCTGGGAACCCATCTCTACACAGGCTCGCTGGCTAGTTCCTTTGCAACTTCAGTTCTGCCCTGGGCTGGCCCTGACTTCCGACCCCACTTCCCCTGCGGTGCCTGTGCCCACAGCTGCCGGTGGTGAAGCTGGTGGCCCATCTGGGGGGATGCAACAGCTGACGACCCAGGCAGCCTGGGAGCGAGGAAAGGGTTTTTTCTGCACTCACTCCTCCAGGCCTCTGAGCCTGGGCTTCCCGCTCTGTATAATGGATGTAAGGGAACAGAGCCTCTGCCCTGCTGCCACCGGGTCCCCTCCTCCTCTCTTGGGGGATCCACGTCCTTCCCTGACTCACAGCTGAGCTGCAGCCCTGGCTCCCACCCTGCCCTGTCCCACCGGGCTGCCCGCGCCATTCACTTGGCACTCTCTGGTGGCCAGATCACACAGGGGCCCTGTGGCCCTGGAGGGCAGAGGATGTCTCATTGGTGTACCCTTAGAGTCCTTTCTGACCCACTGAGGTGCCCACAGCCCACCCCCTCCCCACCCCCCTGCAGAGTGAGCCCCAGCCCTGCCTTTGCTCCCGTTGGCTCTTCCCAGGATGCACCCCACACTCTTCCTTCCCTGACTCCGGCTTGCAACAAGCTGGCTGTAGAATCTTGCTCTCTCCTCCTCCCCTGCCTCAGCTCCCACCCTTAGGGGCAGCGGTCCTGTTTCTGTGACGGCCCCTGTCTCCCAAGCTGGCTGAGCTCCAGCACACCCCCGTGCTAGGCCTTGGGCCTGTTCCACACGTGTCCACGACCTTCACAACACCCCTTCCCCAAATAGGTCAGTGCTAGTTCCATTTTACAGACGGCAAAACTGAGGCACAGAGAGTAAGGAAACCCATCCAAGCTCAACAGCCAGTGAAAGGCAGAACCAGGATTTGAATCCAGGCCCTCTGGGGTCTTCCTCCTACCCAACTCATGTGCCTCCTCCCATGAGGGGACACAGAGGCCCAGGGACCTTGTCCAAGGTCACAGAGAGATGAAGGGGAAAAGAGTGGCTATGGCTGGTCTCAGAGAGATGACAAGCAACACTGGATCTTCACCAACAGAACAAGAAAGACCCAGTTAAAAAGCAGCAGGCAAGGTCTGAGTTCCATGCGTCTGAGTGAACTTCACAACTCCCAGAACTGGGAGTTAAAGGAGGGGGATCAGGAAGGAGGGGCTGTGGACCACCTTTTCCCCAAGCTGGGCTAGTCTTGCTGGCCCCTTGGGAGGGGCCATGGTCAGGGGGTAGAGGGGCAGAGGGGCAGAGCAGTGCACAGGGAGGGGTGGCTGAATCGCCCTGTGCCAGACACACAGGAAAACCTGAGCTCCCCGAGCAGAGCCGCCAGCTTGCTCCCGGGAGAGCCCAAAGCTGGAGCAGGTGCTGCAGACTCCTTCCGCCACGGGAACCGGGGAGTCCAGCTGGCGGTCACCCAGGCCTCGTCCTAGCCTGTTTCCCTCTGAGTCTGAGCTTGCACCTGCCTTCCTTCCCTAGGGTTCTACGTGTCTGTTCATCAGGTCTTTGCACTTGAAGGACCCGGGGACTCAGAGACACTTGGCCTGGGTGCCCTAGGACCCTTGGGAATCAGAGCCTGTGAGTTTTGGGGATCCAGGGAGTTGCATGTTGATGCCCACAGCAGTGCCCCATAGATAGACAGTGCCCAGTGGGCAGGTGGCCAGCAAAATGCAAAGGAGAGGGGGTCTCAGGACCCAAAGCTCACCTACAGCCTGCCCTTGGCAGGTGCTCCTGCCAGGACCCTGGGGTGAGCAGTGCCTCCAGCCAGAACTGGAGACCCAGCTCTTTTTTGAGTCGTCTGCTGACCCCACCTTAGGACACATGGAGGTCGTGCCAGGGGAGGCAGCCTGGGCCTCCAAGCCACTGTCCTGTGTCCAGCACCTCTTGTGGTCTGGGCCACTCACCTCTCACAGCTGGAGTCCTGTAGCCACAGAAGGGAAAACCCTCCCAGCCTCACTCGGAGGCAGCGGGGAGGAGACGCAGGCAGAAGCTGAGGAGTCCTCTCACTCCATCTGCAGGCAAGGGCCTGGGGCCAGCAGGGCAAGGCCGGGACACCTTCTGGGTCCAGACCCAGGTGTCCTACCTGAGGCCACACTGCTTTCCCTGGGCAGGCAGCCCACCCACCCTGAGGCCTAAGGGTGGCCTCACAAGCACAGTGCCAGGAGAAGCCCAGTGGAAGGTCTTGGACAGGACCCCTGGAGAGGTCCCTGTGGCGTCTGCAGCTCTGGAAGCCCTCGTCTGAGCTGCTGGGGCCAAAAAAGCCACAGCTGGGGCCACTTGCCGGCTGGGCCTGCACACACCATCCCCGTCCGAGCTGCTGGGGCCAAAGAAGCCACAGCTGGGGCCACTTGCGGCTGGGCCTGCGCACACCATCCCCGTCCGAGCTGCTGGGGCCAAAGAAGCCACAGCTGGGGCCACTTGGGGCTGGGCCTGCGCACACCATCCCCGTCCGAGCAGCTGGGGCCAAAGAAGCCACAGCTGGGGCCACTTGCGGCTGGACCTGCGTACACCATCCCCGTCCGAGCTGCTGGGGCCAAAGAAGCCACAGCTGGGGCCACTTGCCAGCTGGGCCTGCGCACACCATCCCACTTTTCCAGATGGGTGGGGGCCCTGCCCACGGTTCTTCCCTGGCCCCCGGCTCCAACCCTCCCTCTGGCTCCCACCAAGCATGGCCCATGGCATCCACCCAGTCACACACTCGTTTCTTCACTCATGTCTTCATGTGCCCATCACGTGCTGGGCCCTTCAGTGCCTGGAGCGTGGTCGGGCATTGTGGGGTCTCAGAGCTGAGTCTCAAGTGGGGTCCTCTCCCAGTTAGCCCCAGGCCAGGACGAGGGGCAAAATGACAAATGAACAGTTCCCCTCAGCCTCCATGACCAAGTGCGCCATGGAGGGAAGTAGGGGCCAGCAGTGCAGCCCTGCCTGGGCACTCAGGGATGGCTTCCTAGAGGAGCTGTGTGGAGGGTGAGACCAGAAGCAAAAGTAGGAAAGGAAAGGGGGGAGACCGTGGGAGCCAGAGGGAAAGGAAGCAGCGAGCCTGGGGTAACTGAAGGGACAGTGGAGATGGAGTTAGTGGGAGCTGGGGCAGGGGCCGGTAGAGCTTGGAGACAAGGTTTCAGAAGATTCTGGAGGGACAGAGGGGACTCTTGCTCTTGAGCCCCATGGTTTCTAGCATTCAGCAGGAACTCTCACCCCCCATCCCACCCACCTGTGGCCCTGCAGCCTGATGCCCTTTGGACAAGGAGCTCTCACCCCCCTACCCCAACCACCTGTGACCCAGCAGCCTGGTGCCCTCTGGACAAGGAGCTCTCACCCCCTCTACCCCACCCACCTGTGGCCCTGCAGCCTGGTGCCCTCTGGACAAGGCCTGTGGCTGCCCGGCCACCCCCGGCTGCCTGCCAAGCTCCTAGGTCCCAGGAGGAAAGTGTCCCATGCTGTGATGAGGCTGTAGGGGAGTGGGGAGTGAGGGCTGGGCACTGGGGCCCCTCTTGGTGCTATTCCTAGCCCCCTCTCAAGCCCCCTGCCAGGCCCAGTGGGCTAGGGCTGTTGGCCTCAGGTTGCCCTGGGGAGGAGGCTGTTTCCCCAGGTCCGTCTAGCCCAGCAAAAGCTCTCCAGGAGAGGCTTCCACACTCCTCCTCTGGGCCTCGGTTGCCCTATTTGGACAGGCTGATCCCTGGGGTTCGTATCAGACCCCAGGATGGGCTGAGCTTGGGTGGGCACAGAGCAGGCTGCTCCCCCAGGCTCGTCATAAATGCCTGCATTGCACCAACAAGGCCAATGCCAAGGGCTTTGGGCTCCTTGTCAACCAGCCCTGCAAGGGGGGCACCTTGCCTGCTGAGAGGGGGGACAGGCTGGCCAATGGGTCCTGACACAGACAGTGACTAACATCTGCTTCCTCACCTGGTTCCCAGGAAAGAGAGATTGATTAAATTTCAACCACAGACACTCTGGGAGGGGGAGGGCAGGCGGCGACAGATCCGAGTCACCAGGACTGTCTCAGGGAGCCAGGGAGTACTCTGCAGGGAAGGGCACTCCTCAATCTCAAAGGGCCCCGCTCTGTGGCAAGGGTTACTGCTATGTGGATCCACCAGCACCTCTCATTCTAGACACTGCATGGGGCAGCCCTAGGAGGCCTAGTAGGGGCAGGCCTCAGGCTGCATTAGAAAGGCCTTTTTCAGGCTAGCCAAGCCACTAGGAGGAGGGAATTCCCCACCACTGGAGGAATTCAAGCATGGTTTGATCTCCGCATGATGGAGAGGGAGGTGTGCAGCCCCTGGTGTTCTGATTCCACAATTCTGAGATGCTGAGAGGCTGTATGTTTAGTTGTAGGTACAAGAAGACTTCGTTCTGTGGTTGGAAGGGGTTGCAGTTCTGGGCCAGGGTCTGGGGGAAGCCTCTTCTTCTGTGCCTGACACTGGGAGTTCCCTTCAGAGGTGAGAAGCTCTGTCTCACCCTTGTTCATTGGTTCCACAGACGTTATTGCTTCTCCCATGTGTCTGGCAAAAGTCCTGCCCACAGGGAGGTGACAGTCTGGAGGGGGATGTGAGACCATCAACACCTACTATGAAGGAAGCAGGTGTTATAAATCATCAAGCACTCAGCATGGAAGGAGGTCATCATGGCTCAGGAAGAGCCAGAGGCAGAGCAGGCCACACAGAGATGGCAGTGCAGGAGAGGAGGGAGTGGGGTGTGGAGGGTGTGGACGGTGTTCCAGGCATAAGGCTGGGAGGCGGGAGAATGACTGATGGCCAGGAGCTGTAGGAGGTCAGTGGCTGGGACAGAGCGAGAGGAGAGGAGTGCAGAGGTGTGGCTGGGCAGACAGCAGGGTCTTTTTGGGCCACCAAGATGATGTGGCCTTTCCTCTCAGTGACTCAATGGGCACTGCAGGGCTGGTGGCAGACAAGGACATGGTCTGCCTTCATTTCTAAGAGGGTCCCTAAGCTGCAGTGCAGGGAAAAGCCCAGCGAGGCAGGGGAGGAGGCAGGGAGAGGGTGAGGAGGCCACTCTCAGGTCAGGTCAAGAGGTGCATGGGAGAAGCATGGGGTTCTGGAGGCATTTTGCAGGCAGACCAGGGGCGTCCCCGCACAGAGGTCAGGCAGGCTCTGGACAGGGACCCCAGGGAGGGAAGGCCAGAGGAGGCAAGGGTGTGCCTGGCCCAGGCTGAGCATCCCAGGTATCCTTCAGGTGTGGGGGGACTTTCTCCAGGCCCCCCAGGGGTGGGGAAAGGAGCCAGGACACAGGCTCAGCGGGGAACCTGGGGTGGGAGGCACCTGCCCCTCGTTCACCTGGCATGGCCTGTGGTGGAGGGACTGGCTAGCCGGGCCCAGGAGCAGGCTGAGAGCAGGGGTTCTGAGCTGGACAGCCGCTCTCAGACAGGCTCTGGTGGGGTCTATCTGTGTGACCTTGGCCTCGTGCTACCTCAGTTTCCCCTGTAAGCTGGGTTGAGAGTGCCTGGGTAGCAGCAGGGAGGCGTACTCCATGGAAGCCCCTCCCCCTGCCCGCCTTCGGGGCCAAGACACCCGCAGAGAGCAGCTGTGTCCCACCAGCTGGCAGCAAAGCCAGGAGCCCTGGGAGGTCTCTTAGCCACCCGCCCTGCTCAGGGCCCAGCAAAGGCCCCTCCCCTCCCCTGGGCAGACCCATGGGTGGAGGGGAGATGGGGGTGCAGGTGCGGTAGGGGAGGGCAGGGCTGTGTCCTGGGAGCTCTGCAGACCTGGAGGCAGCCCAGGGCTGGCTTCTGGGAAGTTGGGCTCCAGAAGGGGATTTTCATGGCAGCTGGATCGCTTCCTGGTGAAGATTCAAAGAGCCCCTTGCCCACGTGCCAACAGCACTTTACAGCTTATGAATTCCCCCTGTGACCATTATCTGGCTCAGCCTTGAGGCCTGGAAGCCCCCAGCCTCTCTGCTAGTTTTCAAGGGCCCCTCAGCTGGTGTCTCTCACCTCTCCTCAGTTCCTCCCCAGGGCCCTCTCTCCCTTCACTGGCCCCTGGGTCCCCTCCTGTCCCCAGCCAGCCAGAGAGCTCCTCCCTGAACCCCCCATCCCCTCTGTACTTATCATGATCTCGTAAGAGCTGCGCCTTCCCCGAACTGCCCCTCCCTGCTGGAGATTGCCTGGGGCCACTTGCCCTGGGCTCCCCCTGGACCCCACAGGCCCCAATCCTGGGGGTCCCTATGTTCATGCCAAGCTGCACCCCCACACTGTTCTGTCCCCGCAGGCACTCGGGGCTGCAGTGTCTTCCCCAAACCCCGTGAAGTGGCTGACCATCATTTCCCCATGTCTACCCTGGACCCCACACCCCACACCCCCCAACAAGCCCTGCAGACTTCTCATCCTCCAGTGCTCCCTGGCTCCCCCTCACTAGCCCCCTCAGTCTCCACACCAGCCTAGCCAGGGCCAGTAAGTCCAGGACTGTCCCAGCCTCACCTTGGCAGTTCCCTCAGGCAGAGACACAGCCCCTTCACCCAGTCGCCCTTCAGGCCTCAGTGGGCACGATGCCTCTTCCAGAACAGGGTCGATGCCACCTGCCTGGGCGTGGCCTGCCTGGCCCTGCCAAGCCTTCTGCAGCTGCAGTGGGCAGCCTCCACCTCATAATCGTTTTCTGCCACCTTTCCTACACCCATCGCTGGCAGTGAAGTCAAAACTTGGCATGAGATCCGGAGCGCCAGACCAGGACTTGCACAACTCTGGGTGGGGCGGGAGGAATCCCTGTGGGGACGCGGAGATGCACCTATTTTTAGCCTTAAGAAGAAAACTCAACCCCAACACGCACAATATGCAACACAAATATTTGTTTTTATTCTTAAAAGGGCTCAAATGGAGGGCTTGGGGCCTGAAGCACACGCTTGGTTGCGTCATCCAACAGGCCCCACCCCGCAGAGCCTCCCGCTCCAGAGAGCCTCCCAGGGTCTCCACCCTCCCTGAGTTCCCCAGCCCTTCCTGAACTCGCCTGGCAACTTCCCCCTCTCGCCCTTGCTCCGGCGCGCCTCCCCTCGGTGTGTTGTGCAGTGATGCCCTGCATCCTAAGGTTGGCTGGAGCTCCCCCTGCTTCCCTAGGGATGCCCTTCCTGCCCAGGACTCCCTGCAGCGATTGGCGGGGCCTCCGTGAGCCATGTGGGGGCCGGCGTCCTCCTGTTGGGGGTGCTGCTCTGATGGCCCCATCTTGGACCCTGAGCTGTGTCCCAAGAAAGCAAGATGTTCCCCAGGAGCTCCCAGGCTTGGAGAGGCCTGAGAAGTCTGGCTGAGCCGCTGGTGGGGACAGCAAAGAGGCTTCCACGCTGGGGACCTTGAGCTGGGAGGGCATGGTGTCCTGGGGCTGCTGGAATGAATGACAGAAACGGGGCTTGAAGCAACATTTATTCTCGGACAGTGCTGGAGGCCAGGAGTCTGAAATCGGCATCCTTGGGCCCAAATCCAGAGGTGGGCGGGGCCACGCTCCCTCCTGGCTCCAGGGGAGGACCCAGCCTCTGATGGCTGCCGGCGCCCTCGGCTTGCGGCGGCATCACCCGGACTTGGAGGGCAGCATCTTCAAATCTCCCTGCGCTCCTCTTCCCACGGCCTTGGGGCCGAAGCTCCCTCTTAAAAGGATGCCTGTGATTGCATTAGGGCCCATCCGGATCATCCCGGATAATCCTCCCATCAAAAAATCCTCCACTCGACCCCATCTGCCTTGCAGGGCAATCTCTCCAGAATCCAGGGCTCAGGGGCTGGACATGTTTGTGGGCCATCATTCAGCCTCCTGCAAGCGGCCTGGGTAGAGAGGCTCAGAGAAGACCCCAGGGGCAGCTCCTCTGGAGCAGGGGACAGAAGAGGGTCCATCGGAGCTGGCTGCAGCTGGGCATCCAGAATTGGGGTTTGGGGAGAAAAGCAAGGGTCCTGGTGCATTACAGCCCAGAGGCATGATTGCTGGTCGGGTGGGTGATGGCGTGCGGCAGGCCTGGGTGAGCGTCGGCTCTGACTCTTGGGGCTGTGTGTGCAGCAAAGCCCCTGGCCCTGAGCCTGGCCCAGGTCATCCTGGCCCCTGCTCGAGGGCTCTCGTGGGCATCGGGAGTGAGGTGCTCTGCAGAGTGGATGTTCAGTGACCAGTGGCTCTTACCTTTCCCATGCCCCGCCCCAGGCCTTCCTGCCAGGGATCATCTTACCTCCAAGGACATCAGAGTCTCCCTGTGGAATCTCCCCAGACCCCCTTGTCTGCCTGTGGGTCAGGTGAGAACGTGGAACCCCAATTTTGTCCCCTGAACCCTACCCCCAACACCCAACTTTCACCCCGCCACCCCATCCCCTCCGCCCAAGCACCATCATCTGTCCCTTCAACTCTGGGCCTCCTCCCACCGTGTCTCCCAGCTGCCACTTGAGTGATCTTAGTAACATGCACAGCAGGCCGCACCGGCAGCCCGTCCAAAACCTCCAAGGATGCCCCTAATCCCTTCTGACGCTCTCAGGTCTGTGCCTGCCCTGGTCCTCAACTTCCGTTAAACAAGCCCCCTCTTGGGACCGCGGCACCCTCAGCCCCTCAGCCCCTCAGCCCCTCCGCCCTGACTCTCCCCACAGACCTCCCTGTGGCCAACCTGCTGATCCTCAGGCCTCACCCCCGGGCCCCACGTGAAGACACCTCCCAGTCACTGGCCACTGAGCACAGTCCCCAGGCCTCTGGTTTGTTCTGATCGGCATGAATGCCTCAGCTGGGGGTGGTGGCCGGCTTGTTACCGCGATACGCCAGTGACAGAGCCCGGGGCGTGGCAGGCACACAGCGAGTTTTGTGGAACCAGGGGAGGAGTATTTTCCAGATACCGGTTCAATGGTGAGATGATGCCAAAACTCCAGCCCAGAGGAAGCCAGGGAGGCTCTCCGCACACTCAGAAAACAAGAATATGTAAGTACAGAACCAAACGCCAGGCAGAGAGGAGGCAGGAACCTGGCTGGGTGCCGCAGCTCAGGCCTGCGACCCCAGAACCTTGGGAGGCCAAAGCAGGAGGATTGCTTGAATCCAGGAGTTTAAGACCAGCCTGGGCAACATAGCGAGACTCCATCTCTATTTTAAAAATTAAAAATCAAAATAAAGAGAGGATGCAGGAGCCTGCCAGATGCACCAGGAAGCCCAAAGGAGATGCTGATGTCCCCTCCTCCCACCCCAGGCCTGGTCCCTCCCAGCCTGGCTGTGCTCAGGTCGCTAAGAGAACACGAGCTCCGGTGCACCTTTGTCCATTGAATGTGTCTTTTGAGCACTACTGAATGCCAAGACTGCCCTGGGAACAGTGTACTGAGTGTCAGATCCAGGAACACTCTGGGACTAGGGGACCCCGATGAGGCCCTCAACCCATCCACCCATCCTTAGGGTCTGGAGACCTTTCCAGAGAAGAACAGAAGGCTGGGCATCTTTCTGGAGTGCCCTGGAGCCTGGCACACAGCAGGACTTAGCGAATACTTTTTGAACCAAATCACACAGGACAATTGGCCCCAAGGGATTAAGAGGAGCACATCTCTGTCCTCACACTGGGTGGGGCTTTGCGGGAGCAGCCAGGTGGCAGAAGCTGCAGGGGGGCAGCCAGGTGGCAGAAGCTGCAGGGGGGCAGCCAGGTGGCAGAAGCTGCAGGGGGGCAGCCAGGTGGCAGAGGCTGCAGGGTCTCTTCCATCTCGCACCGCATGTGCTGGAGGGAGAGGGGCTTGGGGCCTGGATCGCTGGCATGGCTGACTCAGAGGCCACAAAGTCAGATGTCATTTTGGGGTGCAGAGTGTGGGAGGACTTTTGGGCACTGGGAGGACTTTGGGCCATGTCTGATGTGGTCTAGGGCTCAGGGTGGGTGTCCAGGGCCCGCTCAGGCAGGGTCTGGCCCTCAGACCCCCCTCCACAGGACACTCCACTTGGATGGTTTTATAAGTCAGGGTCCCACAAAAGAGTTGGTTTGACAAAGGGGCCCTGCTGCTAAAAACATTTGAAAACCACGAAGTGAGTCCAGCCCTGAAGTTTTACTCAAGGCTCTGGAGCCTCCTGGGTACTGGTTGACCCCGGGCCACACAGGCTGCGCTGCTCTCCTGGCCACATTTGCCCAAACCCAGGGGCTCAACCACAAACAAGGGCTCCCTGAGGCTGGGCTGCTGGCTCCTGCAGACCCGAGGGGTGGCGCAGTTACCCACATTCAGCGCTGGCGAAAGCCAACCCCAGGAGACTGTGCTAGAATGCGCCTAAGTGAGACCACCACAGGAAACAGAAGTTCCGGAAATTCTCTGAGAGCTTTTGAGCATGCTAATTACAGTCGCTGAGGTCGTGGGTCAGGGCGGGCGGCATAGGGAACCTTGTCACCAGGCACAGGTTGGCTCACCTGGGGTTAGGACGGACTGGCCCACCTGCCACATCCCAGGAGGCCTGGCTGCTGCTCTGCCTGTGGGGGAACAACGCGAGTAGGCAGAGTACGCCTGTGACCCTGGGCGTGCAGGGACCCAGTGTGACCCATCTTATGAGACCGACCCCACACCACCCAGCCCCGGGCCTCCCTGGTAGACCCTGAGAGGTGAGAAAGGTGTGGACCCTTCCAGAAGGAGCTTCCTGGCAAGGAGACCAGACAAGGAGCCCAGGCAGGTCCAGGGCTCAGTGAGGTGCGGAGGTTAGCGGGCCACAGAGAAGGCAGTGCTGGCCCCGCTGCCCAGGGCAGAACTGGACCTTCCCAGCCTGACTGGTGGTGACAAGGGAAGGACCCCAGGGAGCTGAGGCCGGCTGGTTTCTGTCCTGGGTGCCCACAGGGGAGGGGAGCTCTGGAAGGCCTGAGGGTCCCCAGCAGCTGGGGCTGGGTCCAGAGTGCAGGGCCAGGAACACCATACCTGGGCCACTGCCTGCCCCACCCCAGGGCCAGGGAAGCACTTGGGCAGGTCCCACCCGCTGGCTGCTCTAAAACCCCTCACATGGGCCTCACAGCTGCCGTCTGCCACTGCTGATCACCTCCTATGTGGGAAGGTCCCTCCTCGTGAGCCCCACACCGGCACCTGCCGAAGCCTCCTGAACAGTGAAAGAATGGATTGAACCCAGGAATGAAATACCAGTGAAAGAGTGAGTGAGTGAAGGAATGAAGGAGAGAGTAGGGTGAAGGAGAAGCCACGAGGGAATGAAGAAATGAATGAGCAAGTGAATGAATAAGTGAATGAGTGAACACACGAATAAGAACAAATGAAGGTAGAATAGACAAACGGAAGAACAAGTGAATGGATACGTGAGTGAATGAATGAATTCGCGAAGCTCCAATTCTGCCTTAGAAGAGAGCAGGAGCATTCTCCAAAGAGCAGACCGCCCCACTCCCCTCTCCACGCCACGCAGGACCACACAGGGGTCAGTCCGGGTCCGCCGCAGGGCGCCATGGCTACTGGGAGTCCAAACGTCTCCCAAGGTTCCCTGTGAATTGGGCCAGTGAGGCCCATGCTCAGACCCACAGGACCGCAGGGCCCTTTCTTCGGGCCACTGCTCCCGGCCAGGTCCACCGGCTCACTGCCTCTTGCCCAAGGTGAGCATCCTGCCTTCTCTGTCTGCTAAACTGTGCATCCTTCGAGATCTGTTCACGTGCCACCTCCTCCAGGAAGCCCCAGTGCTGCACAGACGAGCTCAGGGGCAGGGGTTCCAGGGCCCAGTCCCTGCTGACCTGCTCCAAGGCCTGTGACGGCCGTGCGGTGCAACCTCCCAGCCAAGTCCCACGACCCCACCCCTCTCCCAGCCCGGAGCAGAGCCTGAACTCCTGAGGGGCTGGCGGGACCCTGCACCAAAAGGGACTGGCCAGAATTTGGGGCCTGGCACGGCCTTGATATCAGTGCCCAGCTCCTTTGCTCCCGCATAGACCCAGATCTGGGTGTCCTAACATCTCCGAGCCTCAGTTTCCTCATCTGCAAAATGGGGCTCTCTCCCTTACAGCTCCATCGTGACCACGTAGCCTATGTGGCGTGTGCAGAGCACAGAGGCAGGCAGAGTGTCTGCTGCTGGCAGTGGCAGCGTAGGCAGCACAGTCAAAGCCCGGACACGGATGGGGCTGAGCGTGTGACTGTGCCTCTGTGGATGCGGGGGCTAGCTCCCCCCTCGCTTCGGGGAGAGCCTGGCTTGGGTGTATCCATGGCTGCAGCTGTGGTCAGCCCCACAGGACGGCATCTTCCTCCACCAGCCCACCAGCCCATCAGCCTCAGCTGGGCCCTGAGGCCCTGGGGGCAGAGCAGGGATCCCGTTAGCCCAGAGCACTCACACACCCACGGAGGAAGCCACCAGTGACAGGGACCTGACAAGGCTGATCCTGGGCAAGTTCCTTCACCCCAGGGGCCTCCGTTTCTTCCTCAGTAAAACAGGGCTTGGGCCACCCTGGGGAAGACATCAGGACTGGAGGAGGCCCTGAAAGCTCGGCAGTCAGCGCGGCTGGCACGCAATGGACAGCGGCCGTGCCTCGCTCGTGTTAACAGCCAGCAATTTGACTCCTGTGATCTCACAGCATTCCTTTGGCAGCAGTGAACATTCACTGCCCTCCTGGGAGCTCCGTGGGGCTGGGCACGGGTGTGGGGAGCTCACAGGCTGGACTCTAGGTCCTTCAACACTTGTGGACCTCACTCAGCATTACTGTTCGGCAATGGCTGCCCCGCAAAGGTCCGATGGGGACCAGGAAGTGGCCAGTGGTCAGGGCTCCGGGAGCGGCCCCGGGACCTCACTGTGGATCTCAGAGCCCTTGTCAGTGCAGCTCTGCTCCTGGGAGCTGTCGGCTCCTGCCTGAGGGGCTGGGAGAGCAAGCACTGGGGGCCTCCTGCCTCGGGGCAGGAGCTCCCTCTCCCTCCGTGACCTTAGCGGCAGTCCTCACCGCATTGTCAGGGGCACAGTGGAAGGTTCCCCGGCTGGCCAGGGGTCAGATAAGGAAGACCCCCAGACCATCAGCTTGAGCCGGGGAGGGCAACCCTGCGGTTTTCACCGGTTGCCCCGCCCTTGGGGTAATTGAGAAAGCGGCTTCCTTTTAATTAAAGTTCTGCAAAGGGCCTGAGCTCCCCGAGGAAAGGAAAAGTGTCCAAGCAGAATAATTAGCCGGACAAAAGGCAAATCCTCTTAGCATCTCCCTGGGCGATTACAGGTTAATTGGTTGACACTGCTGCCCGCCAGGGCCAGACTCCCGGCTTTCCCGCGCCTCCCGCCGCTTGCTGACCCCAAGGCCACACCTGCCCCGCTGTCCGGCGTGGGAACCCAGCAGGGCTCCGTCGCCCTCTGATCCGCCCTGCCCCGCCAGGCCCTCTCCTCAGCCTCCAGCTCCTCCCTCGTTATCCCCCAGAGCCTGTGAGTCTTCGGAGCTCCCGTGCGGGGACAAGTGTCTCAGCACTGCCCCAAAGGTACACTTGTCTGTGCCCCACGTTCCAGCCACAGCCACCTCTCCACCTTTGCCCAGCTGCCTCTCCGTCCTCACCCACACCCAACCCAGGATAACCCTTCTGCCCAGCACAGGAAGGCCTCGTTTTCCCAGCGAGCCTCCATCTTCCACTCACATGGCTCTTATGACGGTCACCATGCCGCTGCCCCTGCTTGGGCAGCAAATCACATCTCTCCAAAAGGAACACCTGTGCACCTCTGGTGGGAGCGTAGATTCACACCTGTGCACCGCCGGGGGGAGCGCAGATTCACACCTGTGCACCTCTGGTGGGAGCGCAGATTCACACCTGTGCACCGCCGGGGGGAGCGCAGATTCACACCTGTGCACCGCCGGGGGGAGCGTAGATTATCTCAACCCTTGTGGACAACGGTGTGGCGATTCCTCAGAGACCTAAAAACAGAAATACCATTCAACCTAGCGATCCCATTCCTGGGTATACACCCAAACGAATAGAAATCATTCTATTATAGAGACACATGCATGTGTGTGTTCACTGCAGCACTATTCACAACAGCAAAGACATGGAATCAACCTAAATGCCCATCAACGGTAGACTGGATAAAGAAAATGTGGTCCATATACACCATGGGACGCTATGCAGCCATAAAAAAGAACAAGATCGCCTCCTTTGCAGGAACATGGGTGGAGCTGGAGGCCATTATATTATCCTTAGCAAACTCATGCAGGAACAGAAAACCAAATACCGCATGTTCTCACATATAAGTGGGAGCCAAATGATGAGAACTCATGGATACATAGAGGGGAGCCACACACACGGGGGCCTACTTGAGGGTGGAGGGTCGGGGGAGGGAGAGGATCAGGAAAAATAACTAATGGGTACTGGGCTTAATACCTGGGGGATGAAATAATCTGTACAACAAACCCCTATGACCAACTTTACCTATTTAACAACCCTGCACATGTACTATAAAACCTGAACTGGAAAGTTAAATTTAAAAAAGGTTGCGTATCTCCAGTTCAGCCCTGCCCTTATCAGTTCCCTTTATGTGGTCAGCCCGCGTTTGAGTCACCTCCAAGGACCAGGGGCTCAGCCTGGCACACAGAGGTGCTTCATTAAGGCCTGCGAGGCCCCTGGTAAGTTGCAGTGCAAGGCTGGCTGTAAGGCTCTGAGAAGCCACCTGGAGCTTCAACCAAGGGTCTCGGAGAAAAGGGACTGCCCTCCTGCCCACGCCCTCCACCCACAGGAGGGAGCTGGCCTGGGAACACTGGAAGGTATCCGTGGAAAAGAAAGAAGGCTTGAAGGATGAGCGCAGGAGGCGTGGGAGACCGATAGTGACTTCAGGATCATCAGATTCCCGAATGATCGAGGCGCCCAAGAACACAGGTTTCCATTTCCACCCTTGATGAAAGTCACTCCGACACATTTATTTTCCTGCTCTACTACATGAGGCCCCAGGGTGGACCCCTGAACCCAGCCACCATGCTCCTCCCTGTTCACAACCGTGGACAGAGCAAGAGATGCTCCAGCCTGCGTTTGGGCCGATGAGGACCCTGGGGCCAGGAGAGGTCAAGGCCTGGCTGACAAAGGTCACACAGTGGCCAGAGGGAGAGCAGGGTGACGTGGCCGAGCTCAGGAGTCCTGAGATGGACGTGTCCTCCCGTCCCCCTGGCACAGTGGAAAGAAGGGTCACCACAGGGCTCCTCAGGGCAGCCCCGGCCCCTTCTCGCTGCCCCCGCCCAGGGCGGGCAGTGAGTCAGCCCCATAGCTCGGCCGAGGCTGTGGCTGCGGTGGTGTTTCCAGTCTCAGAGAGACGGGACAGCTGTTTATTTTTCTTGCAGTAGAGGAGGGGCAGGGGCGGGGGCGGGACCTGAGGAGCTGACCCTGCTGGTTCTCACACTTGGCCCAGGCTCCCTGGGAGCCCCCGAAGGGAAGGGGGGGGGCCTCAGGGCTGACTGCTGGGGGGATGGGGGCCCCGGGCCTCCCTGCCACACTCCTGGGGCGCCCAGCCAAAGCCGACGCCGCAGGCCAGTTCCTGGAGCGGGATGTTGGGGTTTCCGAGGTCGGGAAAGAACTGGCACAGCTCAACCCATGATGTCACCACCCAGCCCCGGCCCCGCCACCACCTCTGGGAGGACGCAGGGTACCCTGGGGTAGCTCAGAGATGCTGGGATGGGGCACCAGGAGAGGACTCAGGTGCCTGTCCTAGCAAAGGCTGTGGGCGTCCCTGCCCCTCCATGCCTTCCAAAGGCTGGGCCACCAACCTGGGACCCCCTCAGAAGCAGGAACCGAGTCCCCCTGGCTTCTGGGCCAGGCTGCAGTGGCATCGAGGGGGCGCTTCCTGAGCCAGGAGAACATCCTTCCAAGACGCTGTGATTCACACATTTTGGGAGGCTCTCCTGAGTGCCACTGACCCTCCTCCCGGCTGGCCCTGTGCTCAGCTGTCCCCAGTGAGGACGGAGTCCCCCAGCCCGGCCCAGGGCCAGCGTCTTCTGCAGCCAGACACCCCCTTCGGCATTGAGTAGATGAGGGGTGGCATCTTCCTTCTCCTTTTCTGGGATTTCCAGTTTTCTACCGCAAACACTATTTTTTCTGGAACTCTTTAGTGAAGTGTAACCCACAGGAAAGCGGACGCAGTAGAAGTACACAACCCAGCAGATTTTCAGAAACCGAACCCTCCATGTCACGGGCACCCAGGCCAGAGGCAGGACGTGGACGATGGCCACGGTCCCATCAGGGGCCTCGTTCCTGACCGTGGCACCGTGGGTCGCTATCACCTGTTTTTACACCGCACAGGAACGGCTCACACACCCCATCCTCTTTGCTGGCTGTCTTCTTTGTTCAACATCGTGTTTATAAGACTCACCCATACTACTGTCTCTTTTTTATTTTATTTTATTTTATTTTTTGAAACAGGGTCTCACTCTCTCACCCACGCTGGAGTGCAGTGGCACAATCACGGCTCACTGCAGCCTTGACCTCCTGGGCTCAAACCATCGTCCCACCTCAGCCTCCTGAGTAGCTGGGGCCACAGGCATGAGCCACACAATAGGCAGGCCCAGCCTGCCCATGCTATTGTGTGTTTGTAACTCATGTATTACTTTAAAAAAAAAATAGGGCTGGGGGCAGTGGCTCATGCCTGTAATCTCAACACTGTGAGATGCCAAGGTGGGAGGATCACCTGACGTCAGGCGTTTGAGACCAGCCTGGCCAACATGGTGAAACCCCATCTCTACTAAAAATATAAAAATTAGCAGAGCATGGTGGCGTGTGCCTGTAATCCCAGCTACTGGGGAGGCTGAGGCAGGGGAATCGCTTGAACCTGGAAGGCAGAGGTTGCAGTGAGCCAAGATTGCACCATTGTAATCCAGCCTGGGTGACAGAGCAGGACTCCCTCTCAAAAAAAAAAAAAAGAAAAAAAAGACTTTAGTTTTTTAGAGCAGCTTTAGGGTTACAGAGAAATTGAGGTGAAAGTACAAAGCATTCCCATATGTTCCCCTACAGTTTCCTCTATTATTAACATCCTGCATTCATGTGGCATATTCCTTACAACTGAAGAGCTAATATGATAGATCACTAACTCAAGCCCATGGTTTACATTAGGGGTCACTCTTGGCGCTGGGCATTCTATGGGTCTGGGCAGGTGAATAACGACACGGTTCCTCCATCACAGAGTCACACAGAGCCGCTTCCCCGCCTGAGCACCCCCTCTGCTCGGTCCACGCATCCCTCCCGCCCCAACCCCTGGCAGCCACTGATCCTTTCACTGTCTCCAGAGTTTTGCCTTTTTCCGAATATCGTCTATTTGGAATCATGCTGTAGCCTTTTCAGACTGGCTTCTTTCACTTAGTGAGATGCATTTACATTTTTTTTTTTTTTTTGAGACGGAGTCTTGCTGTTGCCCAGGCTGGAGTGCAGTGGAGTGGCACCATCTCGGATCACTGCCAGCTCTGCCTCTCGCGTTCACGCCATTCTCCTGCCTCAGCCTCCCGAGTAGCTGGGACTACAGGCACCCGCCACCAGGCCCGGCTAATTTTTTTTTGTATTTTTAGTAGAGGTGGGGTTTCACCATGTTAGCCAGGATGGTCTCGATCTCCTGACGTTGTGATCCACCCACCTCGGCCTCCTAAAGTGCTGGGATTACAGGCGTGAGCCACCGCGCCCGGCTGCATTTACATTTTCTCTGTGTCAGGCTTGGCATAGTGGCTCGTGCCTGTGATCCCAGCATTTTGGGAGGCCAAGGCGGATGGATTACTTAAGTCCAGGAGTTCAAGACCAGCCTGGGCAACATAGTGAGACCCTGACTCTACAAAACATTTTTAAAAATGAGCCAGACGTGGTGATGCACACCTGTGGTTCCAGGTACTCGGGAGGCTGAGGTGGGAGGATTGCTTGAGCCCGGGAAGTCGAGGCTGCAGTGAGCTGTGATCACACCACTGTGCTCCAGTCAACAGAGTGAGACCCTGTCTCAAAAAAATAAAAATAAAAAGTGTTAAAAAAAAAAAAAAAAAAAAAAGCATTTCCTCCATGTGTTTTCATGGCTGGAGAGCTCCTTTCTTCTTGGTGCTGAGTAATTCTCCACGGTCTGGCTGCACCACTGCTTACTGGTCCCTTGACCTCCAGAAGGACATCTCAGTTGCTTCTAAGTTTTGGTGATCATGAATGCAGCTGCGATAAACATGTGTGTGCAGGTTTCTGTGAGTAAATCCCAAGGGGCGAGGCTGCTGGATCATACAGAAAGGGTATGTTTAGCTTTGTAAGACACAGTCGACCTGTCCTCCACGGTGCGGTACCATTTTGCATTCCCACCAAATGCGGTCCCACATGCTCACCAGCATCTGGCGTTGTTAGTGTTTTGGATTTGGACCATTCTGATAGGTGTGTCATGATAGCTCACTGTTTTCATTTGTAATTGCCCGGCGTTAGGCACCTTTTCATGTGCCTGTCTGCCATCAGTGGCTCATCCTATAAGATATTAAATACATTTCTTTCTTTCTTTTTTTCTGAGACGGAGTTTTGTTCTTGTTGCCCAGGCTGGACTGCAATGGTGCCATCTTGGCTCACTGCAACCTCCGCCTCCCTGGTTCAAGCGATTCTCCTGCCTCAGCCTCCCAAGAAGCTGGGATTACAGGTGCCTATCACTACGCCCGTCTAATTTTTTTTATTTTTAATAGAGATGGGGTTTCACCACGTTGGCCAGGCTGGTCTCAAACTCCTGACCTCAAGTGATCCACCCGCTTTGGCCTCCCAAAGTGCTGGGATTACAGGCGTGAGCCACTGTGCCCAGCCAAGATATTAAATACATTTATTTCTCATCTCTGGTGAGGAATCTTTTCTGATCTTTTGCCCATTTTTTAATTGGGTTGTTTTTCTTATTGTTGAGTTTTAAGAGTTCTTTGTATATTTTGGATACCAGTTACCTGATGAGCTTTGCAAACATGTCTCCCAGTCTGTGCCTTGTCTTTCTATTCTTTCCATAGTGTCTTTCACAGAAGTTTAAATTCTCCCAGAATTTTCATATTGTCTTCACAGAAGTTAAATGTTCAACTCATCAATTCTTTTTTTCCTGGATTCTGCTTTGATGTTGCATCTGAAGTCATTGACGAGCCCCAAGTCACCTAGATTTTATCCTCTGTTATCCTCCAGGAGTGTTATAGTTTTGTGTTTTACACTCGGGCCTATGATCCATTTTGAGTTGATTTTTGTGACTGGTGTAAGGTCTGTGTCTAGGTTTGTTTTTATGCACGTGGATGTCCACCTGTTCTTGCACCATTGGTTAAAAGACTGTCTTTGCTCCTTTGTCAAAGAACAGTTGAGGCTGGGCGCGGTGGCTCATGCTTGCAATCCCAGCACTTTGGGAGGCCAAGGCGGGCAGATCAATTGAGGTCAGGAATTCGAGACCAGCCTGAGAAACATGGTGAAACTCCATCTCTACCAAAAACACAAAAATTAGCTCGGCGTGGTGGCACATGCCTGTAATCCCAGCTACTCAGGAGGCTGAGGCAGGAGAATTGTTTGAACCAGGAAGCGGAGGCTGCAGTGAGCTGAGATCGGACTACTGCACTCCAGCCTGGGTGACAGAGAGAGGCTTGGTCTCAAAAAACAAAAAGCAAAAAACAAAAAATAAACAAAGAGCAATTGACCTCATATAGGTGGGTCTATTTATTTCTGGGTTCTCTATTCTGTTCCATTGATCTGTCTATTGTTTTACTGTCTTGATGACTGTAGCTTTCTAGCAAGTCTATGTATTACTATATTACTCTTTTTAATTAAGCAAAATGGCCTCTGCGGTTTTTGAGAGATGCCATGGTTAGAAGGACTTTACCTGTCGCTGGCCCGCTGCTTGCGGTGTCTTCTCTGCTGGCCCCATGGTCTCCAGGGTGCCTTCTCGCCCGGGAAGGCCCCTGCCTCTGGGTGGGAGGCAAGTGGGCAGGGAGGCCCCATCCTTACTTCCCCATCATGGGTGAGCTTGTTTTTCAGGCACTCGGTGAGTCTATCTACATGGGGCGGGGGCATGTGGAAAGGTAGGAATTCCTGGCTGTAGTTTGAACATTAACAATTTCACCAGCCAGACCAACCTGGGTGGCAGCCTGGGCGGGGTTCCCAGTGCCACCAGGTGGACATCTCCCACCACTGGCTCCCCAGAGCCATCCTGGCAAGAGGTCCCCATCGATGCTCTGGGGCAGACAGGAAGGGAGCTGGGGTCCCCGTGGTACCTTGGACAAGTCACCTCTCTTGTCAGGGTTTGTTTCTTTACCTGCACAGTAGGGGCAAGGACCCCAGCCCTCCTCAAAGAGGGAGTGAGGCCAGGTCAGACCACAGGCAGAAAGCTCTTTGCAAACTGTGAAATGTAAGGCAGACATGTGAGTGGAAAGGTCAGCCGGGGCTTGAGCTGGGCTGCCTGGCCTCCTGGGGTGGCCCCTGCAGCAGGTAGGGGCCACAGGGAGGTTTTCCAGGCACTTCTGTCCAGACTTTACAGGTAAAGAGAACAAGGACCCCAAGGGATGTGGACGTAACTCCCCAGGTACACAGGTGTATTTTGTGTGTGTCTAAGTATTTTTCCCTCATATAGTAACGTTCTGACATCTTAAACCTTTCTGCCAGCCTGAGCAACATAGCAAGACCCCATCTCTAAAGAAATAAAAATAAAAATAAAAAATTAGCTCGGCACAGTGGTGCAAGCCTGTGGTCCCAGCTACTTGAGAGGCTGAGGTGGGAACATTGCTTGAGTCCAGGAGGTTGAGGCTGCAGTGAGCTGTGATTGCATCGCTGCATTCCAGCCTGGGTGACAGAGCAAGATCCTGTCTAAAAACAAAAACAAAAACAAAAAAACCCACAAAACCTTTCTGGTTGGGGAGAGAATGACCCTTCCCAGGCTAGCCAATCCTTAGAGACCACAAAGGGCCCAGCTGGATCAGGCCTTTGGTACGCAGACCCCCAGTCCAGAGCCCGTCCTCCTCTGCCTGGCACGTAGCCCCTGGGAGGCGATATTCCTTGGCCATAATCGCCCCTGGGCCAGGGACCAGGCAGCTGGACACCAGCCCTATGTTTAGAGCCCACAGAAATCATTCAAACTGGCCAGTCCTCAACTGCTGGCCCTGCCCTGCCTGACACTAACTCAGACTCCTTGAGGCCCTGTGTAGAGAGCTCTAGAGTTACCCCCCGTGTGGGTGTGAACAGGAAGCCTGAGGCCACCTGGAGTCAGGTGCCAGTGAGGCCGCCTGCCCCCACTCTCTGTGACCTTGAGCCAGGCCTGTGGGGAGTATGGCCTTGATAGCCCCTGGGCATCTTGGTCTCTGGATAGATTGGAAAACCACTTCTTGTCACCTCCCACCCATTTTTTCATTCCTTTATTCACTTGGCTTTTAAGAACATTTGATGGGCCCTGTGTGAAGGACCATCTTCCCCACAGCCCCACAGGGTGTGTGTTGGGGAATAACCCTATGTCTGGATGGGGAAATTGAGGCTGAGAGAGCTTTAGTGGCCTGGCCAAGTCCACAAGGGCAGAAATGGGTGGTGGGGGCCACCCAGACCCCCACTCCAGAGCTTGAGCTCTGCCTGACACCTGGGCTGCCGGTGCCTCTGCCCAAGCCCAAAGTCCCCACTTGGGGCCAGGCCCCTCCCATCAGCCTCTGAGCACCCCCCAGACGCTCCTGCCCAATCTCTAGATAATCATCCACTCCCAGCAGGCACACCGGGCCTTTCACCCCCACCCTGGCCTGGGCACTCCCAGAATTAAGGACTCTCATCCTCTGAGAGTGGGATCCCAGGCAGCCCAGTGCTCCATTAGGCAAATTTATAGGGAGTAAGATTGGAGCAGGAGGAAGAGCTGTGTCCTGAGACACCTGAAACTCCAGGCCTGGCAGTTTGGACTCTGGCCAATGGAGAGCCATGGAGCGTTCCTGTGTGGGGCTGGGGTGAGTGGGGGAAGATCACTCTGGTGGGCTGCTCTGGTTCTCTATCACTTACAAGCCCCGCTTGGGACATACGTTCCCTTGACTGAGAGAAAGTTTCCCCCATCAGGGGCTGGGGTGAGGCAAAACCAAAGCTGGAGGATGCGAGATCCCTGCTTGGTGCTGGACAGGCGGCCAGCAAGGGATCAGCGTCACGCTCTTTCTCCAGGGCTCAGTGCCAGGCTGTGTCCAGGGTGTTAGGACCAGAGGGGCTCTCGGTGACTGCGGACAAGTCCTCATGCTACAGGCCTGGGAACGAAGCCCATGGGGGAGGCCCCTCCCCACCGTAAGGCCTGGCCAGCGCACAGCGCACAGGAGGCCTGGGAGAATGGCTCAGCAACAGTGAGCCTGAACCCAGGTTCTCAGGGAGGATGTTAGGAACTGGCCAAACCGGTTGCGGATGAGTTTCCCGGCAGCTTTTCTTAGGTTTTTACAAGAAGCTGCATGGTCAGACAGGGCCTGCCTTCCTCCCCTCCTGCCTCCTCCCTCTATTCTCCTCCATAAGAAAGAGCCACCACCAGGCTCCCTCCTGAGAAGGGCTCTGCCCAGAGGCCCCTCTCCAGCCCCAGGGACCTGGCATCTGGGGAAGCAGCTGCCCTCCTTGTGGTCTCTGGCAAGCCAGCTGCATCTCTCTAGACCTCAGTTCCCATCTCTGTAAAACAGAGCTAGGAGGAGCCAGCTCTTCCCAGCATCCAGTTCTGCATCCCCAGGGCCTCCACCTTGGTCAACCATGGGTCCCCTGTGGACAGCCGGAGCAGCTTGGCCCTCGATGGCTGAGGATGCAGTTCTCGGTGTGAAGGGCAGAGCCCTGGAGGACAGGGGCTCAGGACCCCTAGCTCAGTGCTCTGTCTCCAATCTGCAGCTACTTGAGCCATGCACCTTGGCCTCCATGGCTCCATCTGTAAGGGGCACGCTGTCACGTTTTTCTCCACCCAACGCTGCCCTGACGGCTGTGTGGCCCCACTCCCTCCCTGGGCTAATAAAGCTTCATCCACAGCCGGAGTCTGCACAGGCGCTGCTCCCAGCACTCCCATTGCCAGATCTGCAGCATGGAAGCCTCCCCTGGGCTCTGGGGACAGAGCTCAGCATCCTAGGGAAGATGCACAGAGGCAGCACCGCGGCCGGCAGGATGGCTGGGGTCAGAGCCTGGCTCTGGTACTGGGTGGCTTCTCCCTGTGGCCTTCAGAGGCCTGTCCTTCCCAGGCCTGCTGCAAGGACAGGGGCCACCAACCTCAGTGCTGCTGAGACCACAGCCCTCTCCCCAACCATGTCCTCCACCCTCCAGCTTCCCTGCCTGAACTCAGACCCCACCTGGGTCCTCGCCTGCCTTCTCTGCCAGGCAGACTCCTGCTTACCTCCAAGAAAAAGCTCCAGGCCCCCTCGTCCAGAAGCCTTCACTGCCTCCTCGCTGGGCAAGGCCCTGATGAGGGAGGTCGGGGGCCATGGAAAACTGTCTGGGTCCTGGGAAGGCTTCTGGAGGAGGTGATGATGGAGCAGAAGTTTAAGTCAAAAGGGGGCAGGAAGGAGCTATCGAGGAAGGCAGGTTGGAGTCTGTCGAGGGCCCTTGCCACCCCGAGGTGTTGACCACTTTACGCTGTGGCCTCTGCAGGGGCTAGGCCGAGTCCCCTCCAAGAGCCTGGCATGCACACGGTGAGTGCCAATATATTGACTATCTGACGTTTGAAAAATAACACGTGGAATATTGAGTCTTGGTCATACTCGCATTTTTGAGCCCATCTGTCTCTATGTATTTCGCGGTACAGCGTATTTTTAAAATATGGCCTTATTATTTTTAAAGTTTGTTTCCATCAATTTTCCTACAATCTTCAAAGTTTGAGTTAATCTTTCTTTCTTTTTTTTTTTTTTTTGAGAGGGAGTCTTGCTCTGTTGCCCAGGCTGGAGTGCAGTGGCGCAATCTCGGCTCACTGCAACCTCCACCTCCCGGGTTCAAGTGATTCTTCTGCCTCAGCCTCCCGAGTAGCTGGGATTACAGGCACCCGCAACCACACCCAGCTAATTTTTTGAGTTGTTTGTTTGTTTGTTTTGAGATGGAGTCTCACTCTGTCACCCAGGCTAGAGTGCAGTGGCGCAATCTCGGCTCACTGCAACCTCTTCCTCCTGGGTTCAAGCGATTCTCATGCCTCAGCCTCCCAAGCAGCTGGGATTAAAGGCACCCGCCACCGTGCCCAGCTAATTTTTGTATTTTTAGTAGAGACAGTTTTACCAAATTGGCCAGGCTGGACTCGAACTCCTGACCTCTAGTGATATGCCCACCTCGGCCTCCCAAAGTGTTGGGATTACAGGCATGAGCCACTGCGCCGGGCCTGGATCAATCTTAATTAATGCAAAGGTCATGATCTACCCAGAAGTGTCCATTGATAGCTCACATTCACATTTTAACGGCCCCAGAATGTGAATCTGTGCTGTCCATGGACACTTCTGGGTAGATGATGACATTTGGATCAAGAAAATTGCCTCTCTCTGCAGGGTTGGGGTACCTTGTGAGCACACGGCAGGTTCTCAGTTCTGATATTTTGCGTTGAAATGTGTAAATATTTCAGCCTAAAGTTTCCCACAGGTGCTGTCTTTTGGCCTCCATTCGGAGTACAAATATTCAACAAATATTTGTACAAGACAAATCTCGTCAAATAAATTGTTTCTATGATGATTTTTAATGATTCTTCAAATGTACGTGCTGCAAAACCATGGGCCTACTTAATTCCATTCCATTTCAATCTAGAATATAAATTTATCCAGTTAATAGCAGGAACTCCATGAGCTGATGCTTCCCAAGGTTCAGGATGTTCCCAAGGACACAGGTACGATTTCCAAATGAAATCTTGTCACTTTCTGAGCCTTCACTAGTCAATGTGATCAATTCCTGTCCGGCTTCTGTAGGGATGACTGAATTTTAATGTCTTTTGCTTTGCAAGCCGTGTTTCCAGTCATTGCAATTCTACATTTCAAAGCTGAAGTGTTTTGGTGCTTCATTTGTTGAAGTCTTTGATTACACTTCTGATTTTTTTTTTTTTTAACAAACCACAAGCAAAATTCAGAGAACCTGTTTCCAAAGACACGCATGAGCATGGCAGGTCTCCTGGGCTTGTCCTCGAAGCAGCGTTCTGGAGGCTTCTGTGCTTGGGAGGCGAGAGGCCGGCAAGGCTGGAGTCTCTGTGCCAGAGCAGTTCTGTGAAGGTGACACCGCATCGTCTCGGATGCGTTGCCGTGCAGCTCCTGTCACTGGGCACACCGGAAGACAGTGGCAAAGGTGAATAACCACAGCCTCTGCTTTGCCACTTGGTCACAGCCGCAGTTATGAATTCTGTGAGCGTCACCACCGAGCTCGTCTCTACCGCATTTGGTGTCTGACTTTAATGAGAACATTGCTTTTACCACAGAATTTCTGTGTCTATCATCACTGCAAAAACAAACAATTTTGCCTTCGTGCTGAACTTTTAAACTGAATTTGCAAGAGCATTCACGATCATGTCTAATGAGTCACTCTAGACAAAATCAACTTCTAAAAGCTTTACCTTGATTGCATAGATCGGGTGAAAAATCTAGCTGCCGTTGGAATTTGCAATTTGCTGGTGGTGTCTCAGGAGTAGGGGTGGTCCCAGCTGTCCCTAGCCAGGGTGGCTGCAAGTTCCATCCCAGGGTTCACCTCAAGCTGCCCTGCCCAGCTTCTGGAAGCACAGGCCGCTACGGCCAGGGCCCCAGGTACCTGCCAAGGTGCAGCCAGCCCCTAGGAGGCCAGGGTCTGAGAGGTAGGCCCCAGGAGGACATGTGGGCTTTTTCACTGGCTCATAGCCACACACAGTCTGAGGCGGTGGGTGGGTCTTAGTCCCCTGAGACACAAGTGGGGAAACAGGCTCTGGGTCAGCAGGTGCCTCACCCAGGTTGAGCCAGAGTGGAATGGAGACTGAACCCATGTCTAGCCATGCCTGCCCGGTGGGCAAGGCCGGGGGCATAGGGTGTGCGGGTGCTGCATGTGGGGAAGGGGCCACAGGGCCCTGGCCGGAGGTGGCTCCCCAGGATATCTGGTTCCAACGCCACTTCTCTTAACCAGCCTGAAATGCCACTGTTTGGCTTCATGCCATGGCTTGATGCCTCACGTGGCATCTCCTGTCCTCCCTGGCCCCCGAGCCCTTCTGTGGTCAGGCATGTCCTATCTCGTGGGGTTCCACGGGACACTGTTTGGGAATCACTGAGTGATCCGTGCACTAAAAGCAGTTGCACTGAGAGGGCTTCCAGGGGCTGGCGTAGCCTGGCCCAGCAGAGGGGGCCTGGTCTATGGGCAGTTGCCAGGCTTCTCAGCCTCACAGTGCTGCTTCCTTCCTGTTCAGCCTCCAGCACGCCCCCTCCTCTGCCTCAGTTTCCCCACTTGTAAAATGGGGTGACTGACCTGCAGGATGCCCCTTCTCATGTTGTCAGGAGCTGATTCCCCAGGGCCTTGAGCACATGAGGCAGGAGGGGACCTGCCAGGCCAGAGGCTGCTCACACGTCCCAGCCAGGTCCCAGTGGGGCCCCAGCCTGCTCACCACAGCCCCAGTCCACAGCTGCCAAGGCCTCCTGAGGCGGCCCCCGCAGCCCAGGGCCCTGCCGAGACAGGGAAGCCCGGGAGCAGGGGGGAGAATCGGTTCCACAGGGCTTAGGTGTTCCCAGTAAAGCAGCTCCAGGCAGCCGCTACCAAGACGCCAGAGGGCCACCTGAACAGGGATGCCCCGGGCTGGGCGGGAGCTCTCTCCAGAGGCTGCTGCGTGTGGGCGAGGGTCTGGGGTGTTCAGGTCTTGGGGCTCTGGGCCAGCCCTTCTCCTTCCAGAGAGGGTCCCTGCAAACGGCTGTCTGCATGGCCCGGGGAGCAGCGTGACCACACCCAGGAGTGCAGAGATGGGGGCTTGAGAGTGCCCGGGGCCCGGGTGTGGCCAAGGAGATGGAGGGGTTGTTGCCCACTTCAGTCAAGAGAGTCAGGGCAGGCCTGGAGGCACCCCGGTCGGCGCACCCCTCGGGGGGCTGTCTGGGTGAGGTGGGTGGGGCTGGGACTCTGCTGGTTCTGGTTGCTACAGGCACTGATCCCCCAGGGCACGGGCTCAACCTGCTCATTTGTTCATTCCACACACACAGACCACATTTGAAGGTGGCCCTTGGGGTGTCTGGCCTGGTATGGGGGCCACAGGGGCTCATAGCTTGGAGGGGAAGAGAGGCAGAGGGAGACAGATCAGGCAGGGATAGGCTGCTGGGTGGGGAAGGGGCACTGTGCACGCAGGTGTGGCCGATCCCGGGGGTGGGGTGCTAGGTGTCCACACTCACTCCCAACAGTACTTAGCTACTTCCCGTGGGGCGCAGGTGCGTGTGGGCACTGGGCCACCGCAGTGAACAAGACAGACCAAAGCCTACCTCCCTGGCCGGCCGCTCCAGCGCAGACACAGAAAGCGGAAGAGGAAGGGAAGCGCTGGGCTGTGATGAACATCCTGCGGGGCCCCTGGGCTGGCGCAGGGCAGGGCCCTGAGGGATGGGGTGGAAGCGGGGCCTCACCGAGAAGTGTCCCCACAGCCAAGACCTGAGGGCGGGGAGGGAGTGGGCCCCAGGGTGTGGGGGGCATGGGAGGAGCAGCAGAGGATGAGGGGGACCGAGGCCCAGAAAACACCTGTGGCTGGGGTGGATGCAGCCAGGTGTGAGGGCGCGAGGACGCGGGGTGAGCACTGCCCCTAGCAGAGGCTGTGGGGGGACCGGGGGGACGTGGGGCAGGTGCTGCTGCAGCTACCAGGAGAGGGAGAGCGGTGCTGGGACCCGCGATGGAGACGTCTGGTTCTGAACACACCGTGGAGGTGGGGCCAGCGGGGTTCCTGAAGGACAGACGGAGGGCTGGGAGAATGGTGGGTATGGGAGAGCCCAGGGCTGCGGCCTGAGCTCCTGGGAGGAAGGAGGCGAGGGCCGTGCGGGAAGCTGGGAAGGCGTCGGAGCAGGGGGGAGGACGGTTCCTCAGACAACATCCCCCGGAGAAACGAGGCTGGTCTTGGGCCCAAAGTTGGTTTTAGGTCTGACAGGACATGGAGGGCCCTTGCTCGTGGGGTCCAGCGGTGCCTCTCTTTCTGTGTGGCAGCCTGATTACTGCACACATCCCAACGCCCCTGCCTGCCCCTCACACACACGCCCCCTCACACACACGACCCCCACACACACGCCCCTCACACACACGCCACCTCACACACACGCCCCTCACACACACGCCCCTCACACACACGCCCCTCACACACACCCCTCACACACCCTCACACACGCCCCCTCACACACACGCCCCTCACACACACGCCCCCTCACACACACGCCCCTCACACACACCCCTCACACACCCTCACACACGCCCCCTCACACACACGCCCCTCACACACACGCCCCTCACACACACGCCCCTCACACACACACCCCTCACA
The DNA here is from genome assembly GCF_028858775.2 of Pan troglodytes. Taxonomy (NCBI): domain Eukaryota; kingdom Metazoa; phylum Chordata; class Mammalia; order Primates; family Hominidae; genus Pan; species Pan troglodytes. Next base: position 47,887,981 of record NC_086016.1, on the reverse strand, counting down.
CACACGCCCCCTCACACACACACGCCCCTCACACACACGCCACCTCACACACACGCCCCTCACACACACGCCCCTCACACACACGCCCCCTCACACACACGCCCCTCACACACACGCCCCTCACACACACACCCCCTCACACACACGGCCCTCACACACACACCCTCACACACACCCCCTCACACACACACCCTCACACACACACGCCCCTCACACACACGCCCCTCACACACACGCCCCTCACACACACGCCCCCTCACACACACGCCCCTCACACACACGCCCCTCACACACACACACCCACACACACGGCCCTCACATACACACCCTCACACACACGCCCCCTCACACACACCCTCACACACACGCCCCTCACACACACCCTCACACACCCTCACACACATGCCCCCTCACACACACGCCCCCTCACACACACGCCCCTCACACACACACCCCTCACACACACGCCCCCTCACACACACGCCCCTCACACACACACCCCTCACACACACGCCCCCTCACACACACGCCCCAACACACACCCCTCACACACCCTCACACACGCCCCCTCACACACTCGCCCCACACACACGCCCCTCACACACACATCCCTCACACACACGCCCCTCACACACACCCTCACACACCCTCACACACATGCCCCCTCACACACACGCCCCCTCACACACACGCCCCTCACACACACACCCCTCACACACACGCCCCCTCACACACACGCCCCTCACACACACACCCCTCACACACACGCCCCCTCACACACACGCCCCAACACACACCCCTCACACACCCTCACACACGCCCCCTCACACACTCGCCCCACACACACGCCCCTCACACACACATCCCTCACACACACGCCCCTCACACACACACCCTCACACACGCCCCTCACACACCCCCTCACACACACGCCCCACACCCCCTCACACACACACACCCCTCACACACACGCCCCACACACACCCCTCACACGCCCCTCACACACCCTCTCACACACGCCCCCTCACACACACGCCCCTCACACCCCCTCACACACACCCCTCACACACACGCCCCTCACACACACGCCCCACACTCACCCCCTCACACACACACCCCTCACACACGCCCCTCACACACGCCCCTCATACACACACCCCTCACACACACCCCTCACACATACACCCTCTCACACACACGTCCCCTCACACACACACCCCTCACACACACACACCCCTTACACACACGCCCCTCACACACACACCCCTCACACACACGCCCCTCACACACACACCCTCTCACACACACGCCCCCTCATACACACGCCCCTCACACACACGCCCCTCACACACACCTCACACACACACCCCTCACACACACGCCCCTCACACACACACACCCCACACACACGCCCCTCACACACACCCTCACACACACGCCCACACACCCCTCACACACACACCCCTCACACACACGCCCCTCACACACCCACTCACACACGCCCCCCACACACACGCCCCTCACACACACCCTCACACACCCCTCACACACCCCCACACACGCCCCTCACACCCCCTCACACACACACCCCTCACACGCCCCTCACACACACACACCCCACACACACGCCCCTCACACACACCCTCACACACACGCCCCCACACACACCTCTCACACACACACCCCTCACACACACACCCCTCACACACACACCCCTCACACACACGCCCCTCACACACCCTCACACATGCCCCCCACACACACGCCCCTCACACACACCCTCACACACACCCCTCACACACCCCCTCACACACACGCCCCTCACACCCCCTCACACACGCCCCTCACACACACACACCCCTCACACACATGCCCCTCACACCCTCTCACACACGCCCCTCACACACACGCCCCCACACACACACCCTCTCACACACACCCCTCACACACCCTCACACACGCCCCTCACACACACGCCCCTCACACCCCCTCACATACACCCCTCACACACACGCCCCTCACACACATACACCCCTCACACACACGCCTCACACCCTCTCACACACGCCCTCACACACACACCCACACACGCCCCTCACACACGCCCCACACACACCCTCACACACACGCCCCTCACACACACGCCCCTCACACACACCCTCACACACGCCCCTCACACCCACCCTCTCACACACGCCCCTCACACGCCCCCTCACACACACTCCTCACACATGCCCCCTCACACACACGCCCCTCACACACACACCCTCACACACACGCCCCTCACACACACGCCCCTCACACCCCCTCACACACACACGCCCCCCACACACACCCCTCACACACACACCCCTCACACACACGCCTCACACCCTCTCACACACGCCCCTCACACACACGCCCCCTCACACACACCCTCACACACGCCCCTCACACACCCTCTCACACACGCCCCTCACACACACCCTCACACACACGCCCCTCACACACGCCCCCTCACACACGCCCCTCACACACGCCCCCTCACACACACCCCTCACACACGCCCCCTCACACACACGCCCCTCACACACACGCCCCATCACACACATGCCCCGCACACACTCGCCCCTCACACACTCGCCCCTCACACACACACACCCCTCACACACACGCCCCTCACACTCACCCCCTCACACACACACGCCCCTCACACACACACACCCCTCACACACACGCCCCCTCACACACACACCCTCTCACACACGCCCCTCACACACACGCCCCCTCACACACACGCCCCATCACACACACGCCCCTGACACACACACGCCCCTCACACACACCCTCTCACACACACGCCCCTCACACACACACCCCTCACACACACGCCCCTCACACCCTCTCACACACACGCCCCTCACACACACGCCCTCTCACACACGCCCCTCACACACACCCCCTCACACACACGCCCCTCACACACGCCCTCTCACACACACACCCCTCACACACACGCCCCTCACACACACCCCCTCACACACACGCCCCTCACACACACCCTCTCACACACACGCCCCTCACACACACACCCCTCTCACACACGCCCCTCACACCCTCTCACACACACGCCCCTCACACACACGCCCTCTCACACACGCCCCTCACACACACCCCCTCACACACACGCCCCTCACACACGCCCCGCACCCTGTGCAGCCCGTGGGGCACAGCGCACCCCCGTGGGCGTGGGAGGAAGGGCTGGCGGCTTTCCAATTCTTACCATGTGCCAAGCTCTGGGACTGGCGGTCCCACCCAGGCCTCGTGACCCCCTGGGACGCAAACATGATTTATCCCCAGTTTTTGCAGCTCTAAAACCTAAGTTGAGGCCAGAGGGAGGGAGTGACTTGCCCAGAGCCTCGCGCTGGTTCCCAGGGGAGAGGGGAAGGGCAGAGCTCATCAGGGCCCCAGGACCCTGCCTCTGGGGTGGGGGCCTCTTGTCCTGTTTTCCGATGGAGAATCGGTCCCTCACCCGGGCCGCAGAGCCGGTACCGGGATTTGGGCAGGGGCCGCTGGAGGCCGCAGAGCCGGTACCGGGATTTGGGCAGGGGCCGCTGGAGGCCGCAGAGCCGGTACCGGGATTTGGGCAGGGGCCGCTGGAGGCCGCAGAGCCGGTACCGGGATTTGGGCAGGGGCCGCTGGAGGCCGCAGAGCCGGTACCGGGATTTGGGCAGGGGCCGCTGGAGGCCGCAGAGCCGGTACCGGGATTTGGGCAGGGGCCGCTGGAGGCCGCAGAGCCGGTACCGGGATTTGGGCAGGGGCCGCTGGAGGCCGCAGAGCCGGTACCGGGATTTGGGCAGGGGCCGCTGGAGGCCGAAGCCGCTGTTTTTCCAGGGCCCTTGCCTGCCTCTGGGACCTGTGGGAATTTTCCCTCCCGAGAGCCCGGAAAGGCCGTGGGGGCGGGGTGCCGAGTCCCGCTGATGGAGGCGAAAGGGCCACACGCTTTTTGTGGTCGAATTATCCAAACAGTGAATGGCTGCATCCGCCCGGGCGGCTGTGAAGCGGGCGGCTTTGTCCAGCCCTGAGAACAGCCGCGCGGAGGGGCCAGACAAAGCCGGCGCTGACGCCGCCTTTTCCATGGTCCGGCAGAGAAAGAAAGGCCCGGCGCACAAAGCCAGCCCCGGTGACTGGGGCGGAAGGGGGATCGGGCTTTAGTCACGGCCCCGCCCGGGAGGGCGAGGGGCCCCACCGGAGCTTCCCATCAGGATGGGAACAAAATGGGGCGGGACGACTCGCTGACGGTCCTCTCCATCCTTCAAAGGCCCCCCAACCCCCAGAGGAGGCCTGAGAGGGACAGCAAGAGACACTCAGGTCCCTGCTGCCATCAGCACCCACCCAGCCTGGCCCCAAGGCTGGAGGTCATCTCCCAGATGGCGCCTGGCTACTCGGATGGACCTCAGACCCCTGGCTGGCCTCTCCATGCCTGGGTGGGCAAGACCCCTTTAGCCTGATGGCCAGCGACCCCCAGAGGAGCCCAGCCAGCAACGCTAAAGCCGATGTCTCAGAAAGAGTCCATGTGCTTCAGGGGCAGAGGGGACAGCAGAATGGCGAGGTGGGGTGGCAGGTAGTCTTTGGGGCCGCGGCTGGGAGCCCCTCATCCTCACCGCTCTGCTCAGGGACAGCCTGTCCTGGGGACTCAGTGCTGCCCCTGGCATAGGTGGCCAAGGAGTGACCACAGGCCAGAAGCCAAGCCAGGCCCCTGCCAGGCCACCTTCAGCTCCAGACGGCAGTGTGCCCCTCTGCCAGGGGTCACAGTGAGACCTGAGATGCAGGGAAGGGTGGGCGGAGGGGGGCCCAGAAGAGGAGCCCGCAGCGGGCAGCAAGGACCCTGGAGCCCGTCCCGGCTCGGACACCTGGAGCGGGACCATAGCAGGAGGCCTCTGGCTGCCCCAAGCCTCACCTGCCTGAGGGTTTTTTGAGGATCAGAGACTGAGCCCTGGGCTTGTCAATGAGCAGGCGACCCCATACTTGTGCCCAGGGTCCATGGCGGACCCGGGCAAGGAGGGACTGCGGGGAGCCTCGGGCCAACAGCAGGTGTGGGGTTTTGAGGGGCCAGGCAGGGAGAGGGAAGGAGGGAGGTCTTGGAGGGCACATTTGAGTGGGCATTGGGTGGGTGGCGGCCCTGCTGTGAGAGTGCCCAGAGGGCTTGGTGAGAGCCGAGGGCAGGGGGCGTGGGCTCATTTCTGCGTTTAGAAAACTCTTCCCAAGCTGTCCAGGGAGAGCCAGAATGGAAGTGCTTGGTGGGCCTGTGAGGGCCGCTGCAGCCATTCTAAGAGCTGGTGTCTATTCAAGAGGAGAGAGAGTGGGGAGCTGGGGTGCCCGGGTGAGCTGGCACAGGGTGCGGGGCATGTGTGTGAGGGGCAGGGGAGGTGTGTTGGGATGTGCACAGTAATCAGGAAGAAGGCCTGCTCTGGGAACTGGGGTGCCCGGGTAAGCTGGAAGAAGGGTCAGGTCTAGGGCTGAGCAAGGGGACTGTGCCTGGAAGGAGCATGTTCTGGAGACCAGAAGAGCAAGTGGGTAGCCCCGCCGTCTGCCAGCCTCTCACGTGCCATGATTACATCGCCAAGTCCGCAAAAGTGCCCCTGTGGGTGCCGTGTCACTTACATCTAGGGAAACTGAGGCACAAAGGGACTCACCAGAGCCAGAGCTAGGACCAAGGTGGGCCCCCCTTCAGCTGGGACTGACACCACAACTCATCCTGAGACCTCGTGCCATCCTGAGGGAAGCTCACCCTGTCCCCACGGGGACTCCCGGCCCCGTCCCACATGGGACCCAGGTGCAGGGCCTGTGGGGAAGTGCCCGGGCCTTGGCCAGGACTGGGTCATCTTCCCTCAGCCAAAGTGGGGTGCGCCCAGCCAGAAGGTAGAGCCCCCAGTATCACTGGGCCCTGCCATCCTCCGAAGCCTGCCCCAACTCCCATCTGGGGCCCGTCAGCTCTGCTCATGGCCAGGAGCATGTGGCAGCCGTGGGGGCAGGGAGGACAGCCTTGGCTTCACCCCAGCAGGAAAGGCAGGTTCTGACGAGGAAGCAACTGGGCGGGTCCAGCCCCCATCAGGTGGTGCCCAGGGAGGCAGTCCAGGCACCCGCCTGGCCTGGCTACCAGGCTTCGGCCACAGTCTTCCACCAGGATGTGACTGAAGGCCTGGCCAAAGTCTGCAGGCCACCTGGAGGGCACCTGGAGAGCCAGGAGCGTGTGTGCATGTGAGTACATGCGTGAATGTATGAGTACATGTGTGAATGTGTGAGTACATGCGTGAATGTGTGTGTGCGTGTGTATGAGTGTGTATGAGAGTGCATGTGTGTGAATGTGAGTACGTGTGAGTGTGACTGTGTGAGAAAGTGTGAATGTGAGTATGAATATGCGTGAGAAAGTGTGAATGTGTGTGAATGTGTGTGACTGTGTGAACGTGCATGTGTGAGTGCGTACATGAGTGAATGTGCATGTGTGATGTATGTGAGTGTGAATGTGTGTGAGTGCATGTATGTGAATGTGTGTGTGAATGTGTGTGTGAATATGTGTGAGAATGTGTGTGAGTGCCTGTGTGTGAGTGCCTATGTGTGCGTGAGAATGTGAATGTGTGTGTGAATGTGTGTGTATGTGTGTAGCCTGCCTGGGCTCCGGCACCTTGGGGACCCTGTGGTCAGGTGTCTCTGCTCCCACAGTCTCTGCTCCTGGCCTTCTCTCTGAGCCTCCATCTCCCTGACTCTCCAGTGGGGGTGAAAATGCTCACAAAACCATTATGAACAATAGGAAATGAGGTGATTTGTACAAATCAGCACTGCCCTTGGCCCATAGCAGTTGCTCAAAAAATGGTAACTTGCCCTTTGCATGACCCAGAACCTTTGGGGGCCTGGCCGCGGTGTCACAGAGAAGCAGCCGCTGTCTGCACCATTGCAGGCTGCAGATACTCCCGGTTCTCAGCAAACATTTCCCGGGGTCCTACAACAGGCCCTGGGTCTGGCTGGGGCCAAGGATCCCATGGTGATCAAAACATGGTCCCTACTCTTAGTGAACTCTGATCAGCACAGGAGATGGAAACTTCGCCTCCCACCATATGGTGGCTGTGGGAGGGAAAGTGTGTGTGCATGTGTGAGCGTGTGAGTACGTGTGTGCATGTGTGAGCATGTGAGTACGTGTGTGAGTGTGTGATATTTGAAGCATGGCCAGCACCTCGGCTTGCTGGGCTGGGGTGCAGTCAGGGAGGGCTTCCTGGAGGAGGGAGCATCTGAGTGAAATATGTAGAAAGAATATGCATGGGCCTGGGTGACAGAGAGAGGGAAGAACTGCCGGGAGCGGGGCGGGAAGGAGGGTGCTGGGGTGGGTGGGGCCAGGGCTTGTACCTAAGCAAGGCACCCTGAATCAGGCAGGCTCTGAGTCCTTCCAGGCCCTCCCTCCCGAGAACCTGACATGGAGGGCCTGGGAGCACATGGCCCCCTCGGACCCTCCTTGGGTGGCACCGGAAGATGCGTCAGGCCCTAGTGTTGGGGGCAGGCCAGGTGCAGGGTGCCCCGGATGAGGAGGCAGACCAGCCCAGTGCTCATCAGTGCCCTGGGCCCCCTCTGCCCCCTTCCAGATGCAGATGGCAGCACTGGGCTCGCATGGGGCAGAGACTGCTGAGGTCTGGGGCTGGGACCTGCTTCAGCGGGCATTCAAGCAGAGTGCGTCTGGCCCGAAGCCACCTGGGAATGGCATTTGTATCGTGAATGAGGGCGGAGGGGAGCATGCATCTCTGACAAGCCCACTAATGTGTTTGGAGAGAGCCAGCGAGCAGCCCTGGATGCTCGGTCACTGCTGCTCACCGGGTCAGCCGCCTTTGTTCTCCCAGGCCCCGGGCGCTGGAGTCGCTGTCACGTGACATTGTCCCAGTCAGCGGAATCCGATTCTGCTTCCGAGGCAGGTCCTGTTCAGACTGAAGTGGGGGATGCACCACAGGCCCAGGACCCCACGGCCCCTGCTGGTCCCTCCAGGCCTCGCCACCAGGCTCCTCCCTCCACACCTGACACCCCCAGCTCCCCCAGCACAGGAAGAGGGCACACGCTCACCCCTCCACCCACCCCACCACCCCTAGTTCACACCTGGCAGGGAGACCCCCTGGGCGGTGGGAGTGGTGCGCTGAGATGGATGAGACAGGCTGTGGTGGCGAGGGGACAGTCAGGGACAGAGGGGGTCCCCTGAAGATGAACGTGAAGAGCAGGGGAGGCATGGGGCTGGGGGCCAGTGCAAGGCCGAGAGGGTGTGGTGGGAGGGGCAGTGGCACCGGCCACTGCCCTGGGCTGTGTCTCCTGGTCCCACAAGTCCCCGTCCCTGGGGAGTGGGGTCCTGCTCAGCCCCTGTGGGAAGGGGGCCATCTTGGCCAACTCTGTGGGCCCCATGGGGTAGTGGGAGGCAGTCACCCCGGGCAGGGCTCCCCACCTCTGCACTGGGGGTGCAGAGGAAGCCCCCCGTCCAGCTCCATTGACGCCCACGAGGCTCCCCGAGCAGGCTCCTGTGAAGGGCAGAGGCCGCTGGCTGGGGCCAGGAAGGCTGTGGGGCGGTGCTCGGACCCAGCCTCAAATGAAGCCTGGGAGCAGGTGGATGGGGAAACAGACAAATTCGCTGAGGGGAGGGGCGGCCACATGCAGGCTGGGGGGAGTGAGGCTGAGCAGGGAACCCAGGCTTTGGGAGGGGTGTCCCTGTCACCACAGCTTGGTCCAGGCCGTGTGTCCCAGCTCCCAGGCAAGGTTGTGCGGCACCAACTCACCCTTCCAGAAATTGCTGAAATCTCTACTGTCCAAACCTATCACCGCCTTAATCAAAGAAAACATATAGCCCATCAACACACCAGGGAAGCCAGCAGGAAGGAGCCTGGCCTTGTCCCAGCACCTCCTGCCCAGCCCCCTTCCCGCACTGCCCTGTCCACAGCCTGGGCATCCTCTCCAGCTGTCAGTGACAGGGACAATGACAGCCATGTCCTGGTGGCCTCTCAGGGACAGTCATGTGCTGAAGGAGAACATCGTCTCCTGGCTCATCTCGCTGTCACACCCTCAGTGACTGGACTGAGGGCTCAGGGCAGGCACCACCGCTACCCAGTTGCACAGCAAACCCAAGCGAGACCACTGCAGTCCCCAGGCTGGGCCAGGCCCTTGCCCTGGTCCCCACATGAGGGACAGCCTGGCTCAGTGCCTTTGGCCACACCATGCAGCCTGCAATGAGATAAGGGTGGGGAACTCCCTGGCAGCTGGCAGGGGGTTCTGGGCTGGCTTATTCCTGAAACACATCTGCCTTCCTTGAATTAGCTCCCCACAGCCCACAGAGTGCAGCTGGAGTGAGCGGGGGCCCTTCCCAAGCTGTCCCTGCAGCCGGGGGCCTTGCATCGCTCCCGGTCAGGACCCTGGGCTCCCTCAAAGGCTTTGTTTGCTTGGGGGCCCGAGGCATCCACAGCCTTCCCAGTTACCTGCCCTGACCAGCCCTCAGCTGTGCCTTCAATGGCGTGGGCCGCCGGGCATCTCACCTCTCCATGCTCACTGAGGTCAGAGGCAGCGCTTCCCCGCCACCCAGTCTCGGGTGGAGACCAGGCGCTGCTCTCGACTTGGGCTTCAGGAGTCCTGCTGCACACTGCCAGGCAGAGGTGTGGGCTGGACGGGCGTTGGTGTCAGGAGTTCACCTCCCGGCTGGACACAGACACTTTTAAACTCAAAGCCGCGGAGGGACCGGGTTAGCGGTCACGATGCCACACTCCCCATCGCCTTGAGGGAGGCCTCCAAGCTTGGAATTATGGTTCTCCAATATGTGCTTACTTGGGTTTGCTTTTGAAAAGGTTAGGGTTTAAGTATCACCCAGTAACACACACATGCCCAGCTACATCTGAAATTACAGGGTCGCTGGGCTCGGGGTCTGGCCTGTGCCCACGGCTGGGTGAGGAAGTGCCCACCGCAGCTGGGCCACTCCACCCAGGGAGGGGCGGGTCCGAGGGGTGCCACATACCTGAGCTGTCACCGTGGGGGCTCTAGTGTGTCACTCACCAGGCAAAGGAGGGTCTTTGGGACACTCTGAGGACAGGAGGGAGTTACCTCTCCTCTGCATGGCTCAATTTATCATCTGTAAAATGGGGACAAGGCTGTTGCAAGGAGTAGAGAAAACAGATGCAAAGAACCTACCCAAATGCCGCTTGCAGCAAACACACACAGGGACCTTGAGGGTACGAACAGCGCGGGAGCAGGGCGGGAGGGGACGAGCCCAGGCTATGTGTGTCTGGGGCTCAGGGCTCAGCATGTGAAATGGGCTGGATAATGGTGGTGGTGATTATCAACCACATCATCACTCTCGGCCGTGTGGAGGCTGGCCCAGCAAGGAAGGTGTGGTGGCACGGGTGATGCCAGGGGTCCCACTCCAGAGGGTAGAGTAAATCCTTGGAGAGTGCAGTGTTGGCCCTAGGAGGAGCCCCTGTGCTGGGCACCCGTGGAGAAGGCCGGGGCATCCTGAGTCAGGACCGCTGAGGCCAAACCTACCCCTGGAGCCCAGAGGCACCGTTGCAGCCAGGTCTCCCAGCTGCCCGGCCTGGCTCTCCACTGGCGATCCGACTGGGCTGGCTCGTCTCCCGGACCTCGGGGCTTTGGATGGCGCATGCAGTACCCAAGCTGGCTGGGCCGCAGCTATCACCGATCACCAGCCTCAATATTCTTCCCCACATCTGCCATCTCCCCAGCCCCGCGGCCACTGGGCGTGGCTCAGGCCCAGGAAAGCAGCACCCTTGCTAGGACTTGCCTGCCCACGCTCCTCCTGTGGGGTGGAAGTGGTGGGGTGGAAGTGGGGTGAGGTGGCCTGGAGAGGAAGCCAGCCTGACCGCCCACACCTGGCTTCAGGGAGCAGGTGACCCTCCCCCTCGCTCTCCCTGCAAAGTGAGTCCTGGCTGTGGAGCTGAAACACGAACTCCCCGGTTCCACGCCCAGGGCCTGGCATTGGCCCCACACTCACCTGAGTGCTGGCCGCCTTCCTCCCGGCTCCCAGCCTTAGCTCCTGGTCCTCCCATCCCTGCCCTTATCCCTAGGTGTCCCCTCATCCTTCATCCATCTACTGCTGGGAGCCTGGGAGGGTGGGGTTGCCTAGGCCCTTTCCTCTACTGCTGTGTGACTGGGAGAAAATCAGTTAACATCTCTGTGCCCCTGGTTCCTCTCCATCGGCGCTGTCCTCTGGGGCGGGCGCTGGGGTTCTGTTGATGTCATAGGTGCTCCGCCCAGTGCCCACAAATGCCCGTCAGGCTGGCGCTGGAACAATGTGGAACGCTCAGGCAGTGGCCACTTCGCCTGTTTCACGGTCAGTGCTCCCTGAGCCACCTCCATTACCCCACTTTACACAGGCGGGTGCTTGTCGGCAGGGGGATCACTGGACTGGGAGCTACCTGAAGGCAAGTCCCCTTCTCCTTAGGCCCCCATGGGTATGGATAATGGGTCACTGGTCTGGGGGGCTTCCCCATATCTTTGGCGGCTGAGCAGCGTGAGCCCCTCCCAGGACCTGGACTGTGGCCCTTGTCGGGAGGGGGTTTGCCAGCACCTCCTGTGCGATGTTTTCTCACGTTCATTAAACCGCTGGGTGCAGCAGAGCCAAGACGCCTCAGAGACACACGGAGCTTGCCAGCCGCCAGGTTCAGGTCACAGTCAGACCACAGACAACGGCACCTGCAGAATTCTCAGCCTGGCTCGTGCAGCCGTGAGAGCCAGGGTGGAAGTGACTGTCCACTGGGGTTCAACCTCCCATCCTCAACGATGTCGGTCACAGATAAAGTCTTCAATGGGGCTGGGCGCGGTGGCTCACGCCTGTAATCCAGCACTTTGGGAGGCTGAGGTGGGTGGATCATGAGGTCAGGAGTTCAAGACCAGCATGGCCAAGATGGTGAAACCCCATCTCTACTAGAAACTACAAAATTAGCCAGGCGCGGTGGCAGGTGCCTGTAATCCCAGCTACTCAGGAGGCTGAGGCAGGAGACTTGCTTGAACCCAGGTGGCAGAGGTTGCAGTGAGCTGAGATCATCCCACTGTACTCCAGCCTGGGTGACAGAGTGAGACTCCGTCTCCAAAAAAAAAAAAAAAAAAAAGTCTTCAATGGGCATATCCCCCATAAGGCGTGATAGACAGCAGGGAGGTCTGACCCTGAGATGGGAGGTGTCTGCCGGCCACAGGCGGTCCCCAAGGATGGAAAGGCCCTGAGCCCCAGAAGCTGGGTGGCCCCAGCCTCCTCCCCTCAAGGAGCACCTGGACAGGGCTGGGCACAGGGACGTCCAAGAGACAGCCTGGGTGGGAAGCACCCACTCCAGACATTGTGGGGCTGTGTGAACATAGAAGCAAGCCGCTTAGCCTCCCGGCCTGTTTCTTCATCTATAACATGGAAATGAGAAGACACCCCGTGAGCAGGGAGGGCACTGTCACTGTCACGATCATTCCCATGGTCACCACTGCTCTCCGGGGAGCAGCTGCCACGGGGGCGCTGGGGCCGGGTGGCATCCAAGTGGCCCGGACTCACTGGCTTACTGCAGCCCTCCTGGGACCGGCCGGCCAGCGGGGTGCTGGGAGCCACCAGGAGGTCAAGTTTAAGCGAAGGCCTCGCTCGCTTCACTGGCTTAGGCACGAAAAACCCAAACCCAAACAAAACGCAGCACCAGCTCCCCACAAGCGCCTTTGTGTCTGCAGAATCGTCCACTCTGCTCTGGGACATCTGCGGCTGCCCAGGCAGCGGACTCGGCGAGAACAAGGGCCCCGCTCTGAATAGGGATTCACGCGGGCGATTCTCAACCGCGGCTGCATTCATCAGGGCCCGGGTGCCCGGGGGCTTCCTTCAGGCCCTGCCCCCAGGACCCCGGCTGGCTCCAGCATTCTCTCCCCAGGGTGGTCCCTGGCCCTCCCATCCCCAGTGCCTGCCACTGCCCCTGAAGGCTGCCCGGGGGGCCGGGGGGTATTGTCCCGGGGACACCTGCCCTGTGCCGAGCCGTGGCCGCTCGGGTCACCACGGCTGGGGCTGGTTCACACGGCCTGAAAGGCGTCCCCTCTATCCGCACTTGCCCTTCTCCTCCTCGCCGCAGGGGGAGGGGCCGGGCAGAGGCAAACAGTATTTTTTCTGTTCTCTCCGGCACAAATGGAGTTCAATTAGTGAAGAAGAAACCCAAGCCCAGCCAAACTGCGCTTTAAAAAATCCCGCAGGAGAGAAGCGTCTTCCCACACCCCCGGCAAATCAATGGGATCGATGGTTCCCGTGCGTTCTCCTTCCTTCCCCCCCGGAACTCATGGGGTGCAGCCGGAACGTCCTCTCCCGCACCAAGGCAGACCGGGCAACAGGGATATCTGAGGAATACAAATACATGCGCCCCAGCCCCGACCCCATTGCTGACAAACCGTGATGGGAAAGCCAGACCATCCTCGGAGGCGGCCGGCCAGCAGACGGACCCTGGGCAGGGTTCAGCCCCCGCCACAGTCCTGGGCGCCCTCAGCCCGGCCACCTCTTCTGCTTTTCCTCAAGGACTTGACCACTGCCCAGAGCTGCCAGGAGCAGCCCCTGGGTGGCCTGGGGCCTTGACACTAGGAGGTCACCGCAGGTGGCTGAGTCCAGGCAGGCTGGAGGCCATGGGGCCTGTCTTCCCCAAAGCCTCTGTCACCAGCCCCTCCCTGCTGTTCCCAGGGCCTGAGGAGCTGTCACTCTTAAGCAGTCACTGCACGGTCAGGAGGTGGTCGCGGTGGAGGCAGCTGACCTTCCCTCCTTGTATGGCTGCACATGTCCCCCAAGTCACAGCAGAGGTCCCCCAACAGGGAGACACCAAGAGCCTTCCCAGAGCCTGTCCTGATGTCCGAGCCTCTCCTCTCCCCCGAACATCCTTCAGAAGAGGATGGAGGATTTGCCAACACGTCCTGTCCTATCTCTGAAGGTTGCATTGTGTACAGGGACCTACTCTGCCCATAGAGCCAATTATTCTCGGATCATCAATTTGAAACCAGAAGAGAAATGTGGCAGGCTTTTTTTTTTTTTTTTTTAGAGCACTCCCTGACCCTGGCCGGGGTGGAGGCCACAGCAGCTTTGTGTCATGGGAAGGTCACAGAGCAGGGGTCCAGGGGTCTGGGCCTTGGCCACGGTTCTGCCGGGCACAGCACGATTCATGCAAATCCCTGTTGCTGAGTTCTTCCATTTGGGAACTGGGCCAGTTGGGCCCAGGACCAGAGCATCTGAGGTCTAAGAGTCTTTGACTCTAAAGTAGAGTCTATTTTTTGCCCACTAGATGATAGCAAGGAGGGAGGGAGGGAGGAAGGGGGGGAAGGGAGGGAAGGGAGGGAGGGAGGGGGGAAGGGAGGGAAGGGAGGGAGGGAGGGGGGAAGGGAGGGGAGGGAGGGAGGGAGGAAGGGAGGGAGGGAAGGAGGGAGGAAAGAAGGAAGGAAGGAAGGGCAGAAGTGTGTAGGGAGGAAGGAGGGAAGCAGGGAGGGAAGGAAGGAGGGAGGGTAGGAAGGAAGAAGGGAGGGAAGGAGGGAGGGAAGGGGGAGGGAGGGAGGGAAGGAGAGAGGGAAGGGGGAGGGAAGGAGGGAGGGAAGGAAGGAGGGAGGGTAGGAAGAAGGGAGGGAAGGGGGAGGGAAGGAGGGAGGGAAGGGGGAGGGAAGAAGGGAGGGAAGGAGGGAGGGAAGGGGGAGGGAAGAAGGGAGGGAAGGAGGGAGGGAAGGGGGAGGGAAGGAGGGAGGGAAGAAGGGAGGGAAGGAGGGAGGGAAGGGGGAGGGAAGGAGGGAGGGAAGGGGGAGGGAAGGAGGGAGGGAAGGAGGGAGGGAAGGAGGGAGGGAAGGGGGAGGGAAGGAGGGAGGGAAGGGGGAGGGAAGGAGGGAGGGAAGGGGGAGGGAAGGAGGGACGAAAGAAGGAAGGGCAGAAGTGTGTAGGGGAGGGAGGGAAGCAGGCAGGGAAGGAAGGAGGGAGGGTAGGAAGGAAGAAGGGAGGGAAGGAGGGAGGGAAGGGGGAGGGAGGGAGGGAAGGAGAGAGGGAAGGGGGAGGGAAGGAGGGAGGGAAGGAAGGAGGGAGGGTAGGAAGAAGGGAGGGAAGGGGGAGGGAAGAAGGGAGGGAAGGAGGGAGGGAAGGGGGAGGGAAGAAGGGAGGGAAGCAGGGAGGGAAGGGGAGGGAAGAAGGGAGGGAAGGAGGGAGGGAAGGGAGAGGGAAGAAGGGAGGGAAGGAGGGAGGGAAGGGGGAGGGAAGGAGGGAGGGAAGAAGGGAGGGAAGGAGGGAGGGAAGGGGGAGGGAAGGAGGGAGGGAAGGGGGAGGGAAGGAGGGAGGGAAGGAGGGAGGGAAGGAGGGAGGGAAGGGGGAGGGAAGGAGGGAGGGAAGGGGGAGGGAAGGAGGGAGGGAAGGGGGAGGGAAGGAGGGAGGGAAGGGGGAGGGAAGGAGGGACAAAAGAAGGAAGGAAGGGCAGAAGTGTGTAGGGGAGGGAGGGAAGCAGGGAGGGAAGGAAGGAGGGAGGGTAGGAAGGAAGAAGGGAGGGAAGGAGGGAGGGAAGGGGGAGGGAGGGAAGGAGAGAGGGAAGGGGGAGGGAAGGAGGGAGGGAAGGAAGGAGGGAGGGTAGGAAGAAGGGAGGGAAGGGGGAGGGAGGAAGGGAGGGAAGGAGGGAGGGAAGGGGGAGGGAAGAAGGGAGGGAAGGAGGGAGGGAAGGGGGAGGGAAGGAGGGAGGGAAAGGGGAGGGAAGGAGGGAGGGAAGGGGGAGGGAAGGAGGGAGGGAAGGGGGAGGGAAGGAGGGAGGGAGTGTGTGGGAAGGAGGGAGGGAAGGCTGGAGGGTGTCAGCTGTGGGGAGGCCGCCCTGTCTGACTGGCTAGTGGTTGTCATGGCCCAGATGCCCTCTGCTTTGGGACTTTGCACATGCTCTTCTCTCCCTGTGTGGGGACCACGGGCCATCTCCCCAGCCCCTCTGCTCTCTCTTCTTCTAGAAGTGCTGGGCCCTGGGTCTACCCCACGACCCCTCTGCCTCTCCCCAGGCTGTGAGCTCCCAGAGGACGACGCCCTTTCTGCTTACACCACCTGCAGGTGCTCCAGCCCCGGCACTGGAGGGCCTTGGCCACCGACACAGCAGCCTCATCTTCTGGCTGGATGTGAGTATCCTCCCGCAGGGGCCTCATGGACACACCGTGTTTGCAGAGACGCTTTCTCAGGAAGGGCAGCTGGCTGGGAGGCCAGGACCCAGCCCCATCCAGCTCCCCAGGCCCGCTGTGAGTGCTACCTCAGCCACCCTCCCTGCCGGCCCATTCCACAGATGAGAACTTTCTGGGGTGCAAGAGCGGGAAGGGGCAGAAATACGCACAAAGGGCGCTGCCTGCCTCTCGCTCAGCTCCGCATCCTTTGATGTTTGAAACCCACAGGAATCATTGCAATCGTTCAGAAGGGACTTGGCCACAGGTGACTTGTCTGCAGATTGCTGGAGCGCTAATGAGTGCTAATTACAAGCTGACTGCTTGCCAGGCAATCTGCCCTGCTGGGCAGGCGGGGCCACAGCTGAGAGAGGGGCGGCGCGTGGGGGGCGGGGTGTTGGGCCCCGGTGCTGGCTTTGAGGATGGGCTGTGAGAAGCGACTCTGTTCAAACGTGTTGGACATACTCACAGGGGAGAAGAGACCAATCATGCCTTCAAGGAGGGACAGTGGCGAGGCCGGCCCGCGGCAGAGTCTTTGGCTGCAAAGGGGAGGATGGGGCCCAGCAGGGTTGCCATGGAAACAGCTTCTGATTGGAAGGGGCCCCTTGCAGGGTGTGAAGGACAGAAGGCAGCACCCTGAATCCTCTCTACCCCCGCCTGCCACCTGGGACCCACTCCGGAGCAGGGCGGCTGTGGACCTGCCTGGCGCTCAGAAGGGGGAAGGGGGAACTGCTCTCGGTGGAGGGGTCACCTGGAGCTTGGTCTCTGACAGCTGGCAGGCAGCCCGGTGAGGGCTTTGGCTTAAGAGTTGCTGGCGGATAGCTCCAGCCGCCGTGTTCTGAGCTCACAGCCGGTGCCAGCCACTGCAATGCGCACCACCTCATCCCCGCTTCCCAGTGAGCCCTGGAGGTCAGTGCTGTGATCTCGACTTGACAGATAAGGAAACTGAGGCTCAGAGAGGTCACGAGAATGTGCTTGGGTCACAGGTGGGTGAGGGAGAGGCAGAGCTGGTGACAAACTAGGGAAAGAGGTTCCCACAAGGGTCCAAGGTGAATATCAAAATGACGAGGATGACCGATGACACCTTCCACCTCAGCCCGCTGTGTGGCGGCCGGATTTCCTCCGCGAGTTGGAGTCCAGCTGCCACCTTCACTTTAGAGTGGGAAATTTGGGTCAACCGGGGGAGGGGACTTGCTGGGGCCGAAACCCAGATTGAGCTCCGCTTTCCCTTCCACCGCCTCTGGGCCGCCCCACTGGGCCCTGGTCCTTCCACCGCCTCTGGGCCGCCCCACTGGGCCCTGGTCCTTCCACCGCCTCTGGGCCGCCCCACTGGGCCCTGGTCCTTCCACCGCCTCTGGGCCGCCCCACTGGGCCCTGGTCCTTCCACCGCCTCTGGGCCGCCCCACTGGGCCCTGGTTCGTGGTCTGATGTTTTTAAAGGAAACGCTCTCCCAAGGGTGTCCCCTGCTCCTCCCTCCTGCGCAGGTGGGTGGGGAGCCCCAGGGCGGCAGGTGCAGTGTGGAGAGGGACCTCACCTTCCATCCTCTTCCTGGATGAGAAATGTCACATCAGGGCCCCCGGGGAAAAGCAGCAGAAGCTCCATGGGCCCCGCTCGGGCCTCAGGTTACGCCCTGCAGCCGGGGTGCTCGTGAGGGGAGACTCTGGGATGCCAGCGAGGAGCCACACTGTGAATGCGGTCTCCTGCCCACCCTCTGCTGGTCCACGACCCCGGGGACAGCAGGGCACAAGGTGGGAGGTGGAGAATACAGCTGTGCAGAGTTCTGCTGGCTGGCTCTCCAGACTATCTCCGTCTCACTCTGCTCTCTGCCTTTTTTCAAAATCCAGTAGACCCAGAATCTTCTGGTCACCCCACTCCTGCGGGGAACAAATAGGAAAAGGACATCAGGGCTCTGAGCGCCCCCTCCACACATGGGAAGATGCTTAGGGGTGCCCATTCTAATCCAGTCCTCCTGACAGGCCTGCAAGGAAGCTGTTAGTATCCCCAATTTTACCATAACTCCCAAAGTCTCTTTGCTCCTAAGTCATCAGGACTGGGCCCCGGGCTTTGCATGGGCAAAGTGGGTTCTGTGTGTCCAGGAGATGGGTCCTCTTTTGAAGACCCCCAGAAGCTGCCTCAGGGCACTCAGTCTCTACCCTGAGCCCTGCTCCTAGGGCCTCTGCCGCTGGATGTGTGCCTGGCTCTACCCAGAAAACTGCCTCTGTGTCCCAGGTGTTCTGGACGCCCCTCTGTGGGTTCTCTGGTCGCATGGGGATGGATGTGGGCTGCAGGCCAGGCGGCTGGGTGTCTTCCAGACTTGCTTCCCAAATGGGTAGACTGGGGCAGGGCAGGGGTGGGAGTGAGGAGTAAGGGCCTGCCCCTCTTCCCCCAACCCCTTCCCCCGTGCAGCCAGCTAGGAGCCGGTTCCTGAGCCTGTCCCCTCGGGCCACTGGCCTGAGCACGGTGCCTTTCTCTAGGAAGATCCTCGAAGAGCCAGAGCCCATGCCGGACCTGGGGAGACCCTGAGGGGGAGCCCACTTCCTGGAGTCTCTGGCTGGCCCCTGTTTCTGGGATGTGTGCATTGACACGAAAGCTGAACATTAGGTCCCAGAAAGGGGATTTGGGCTTATTTCTCCAACCCACAGACAAGCCCTCTTTTCCCATTAGAAACTCACCTCAGAGCCAAGTGGCCCCGGAGAAGCTGCCTCTGTGGCCCGGTCTGCAGGGTGGAGTTACCGTGGGTCCCTCGCGTCAGACATCTGCCTGCGGACCAGACACCTGCTCTCCTCCAAGGAGCCTCAATGTCCAGAGAAGGGATCCTGCGGTGACCGAGGGACAGGCCTGTCTTCTGGGTCACCACATCTTGGCATTTATTATTTGCCCCCAGGAAGGTCTGAAGGATTTTACTTTTAAAAACCATAGTCAGCCGGGCGCGGTGGCTAACGCCTGTACTCCCAGCACTTACGGAGGCCGAGGCGGGTGGATCACCTGAGGTCAGGAGTTCAAGAACAATCTGACCAACATGCAGAAACCCTGTCTCTACTAATACTACAAAATTAGCCAGGTGTGGTGGTGGGCGCCCGTAATCCCAGCTACTTGGGAGGCTGAGGCAGGAGAATTGCTTGAACCTGCAGGGTGGAGGTTGCAGTGAGCCGAGATCACACCATTGCACTCCAGCCTAGGCAACAAGAGCGAAACTCTGTCTCAAAAAAATAAATAAATAAATGAATAAATAAACAAAGTTGTTTTGGTTCTTCCATTTTCCACACATTTCCATATGAATTTTAGAGTTAGTTTGTCAGTTTCTACAACAAAAGCCTGCTGGAATCTTTATTGCAATTACATTGACTCTATAGATCAATTTGAGAGGAAAATGGCATCTTAACAATTTGGAGTCTTCCAGCCTATGAATGTAGTATACCTCTCCATTAATGTAGATCTCATTTATCTCAGCTGTGTATTTTTAATGTACAGGTTTTTCACATTTGCGTCAGATTTATCCTTAAGAATTTCTTAATTTTCAATTGCTGGTTGCTAGTGTATAGAAATACAATTGATTTATGTGTATAGATTTTGTTCCTGCAGCCTTATTAAATTCAGATTAGTTCTAGTAGCTTTTTGTAGCTTCACTGGACTTTCTACATAGATGATCATGTCATCTGCAAATAAAGACAGTTTTGTGTCCTCCTTTCCAGTCTGAATTTCCTTTATTTATTTTTCTTGACCCATTTCCCTGGCTAGAACTTCCAGTACATTGTTGAATAGAAGCGGTGAGACTGAACATCGTTCTCTTATTCCTGATCTCAGGGGGAAAACATTCAGTCTTTCACCATTAAGTGTGATTTTATCTGCAGGGTTTTTGTAGATGTCTGTTGTCAGGTTGAGGAAGTTCCCTTCTATTTCTGGTTTGGTGAGAGTTTTTATAAGGAATAGATGTTAGATTTTGTCAGATGCCTTTTCTGCATGTATTGAGATGATTATATGAGTGGTTTTTTTTTTGAGACGAAGTCTCGCTCTATTGCCCAGGTTGGAGTGCAGTGGCGTGAACTTTGCTCACTGAAACCTCTGCCTCCTGGGTTCAAGTGATTGCTTGCCTCAGTTTCCCAAGTAGCTGGGACTACAGGTATGCACCACCACGCCCAGCTCATTTTGTATTTCTAGTAGAGATGAGGTTTCACCATGTTGGCCAGGCTGGTCTTGAACTCCTGACCTCAGGTGGTCCTCCCACCTCGACCTCCCAAAGTGCCGGGAGTCCTTTCTTTCGCTTACTTTAATTTGCTCTATTTCTAGTTTCTTAAGGTGGAGCTGAGGTCACTGATTTGAGCTCTTTCATCTTTTCTAATAAGGCATTTGGCAGCATCTGAAGCTAAGCTCAGCTCTGCCTTAGGACTTTCTCACAAATTCTGTGCTATATTTCCATTTTCATTCAGGTTATAATACTTTCTAATTTTACTTTTGGTATCTTCTTTGACTAGTGGAGTATAAGTTATTTGGTTTCCAAATATTTGGGGATTGTCAAGTTATCGTTAATCATTATGTTTTTGATTTCCATTACGGCCAGAGAACATATTTTGTATAATTTTGTATGAGTTGAATCCTTTTACATTTTATGGACCAGAATATGGTCTATCTTGGTAAATGTTCTATGTACACTTAAAAAGAAGGTTTATTTTGCTATGATTGAGTACAGCATTCCATAAATTATAATTCGGTCAAGCTGGCAGATAATGTTGCTCAGATCTTCTATTATACCCTTACCGATTGTCTACTTGTTCTATCAATGTCTGAGAGAGGGGTATTTCTTTCTTCCTTCAGTTCCATCAGTTTGGGCATGCATTTTGAAATGCTGTTATTAAGTAGATAGCTATTTAAGATTGTTCTGTCTTCTTGATTAATTGACACCTTTATAATTATTAGGTGGCCTTCTTTATGCCTGGTAATATTCTTTCCTCTGAAATTTACTTCAATGCTGTAGCTATTCCAGCTTTCTTTTGACAACTGTTATTATGGTGTGTCTTTTTCTATCCTTTTACTTTTAACCTCATGGTGTTTGTCCCTTCCACCATGTGAGAACACGGCTAGAAGGTGCCATCTTTGAAACAGAGAGCAGCCCTCACCAGACACCCAATCTGCTAGCATCTCGATCTTGGACTTCCCAGCCTCCAGAACAGTGAGCAATAAATTCTGTTGGTTATCAATTACTCAGTCTAACATATTTTGTTATAGCATCCTGAAGGTTCTAAGACAGGGGTGTTTGGACTATTTGCATTTCATGTGATTATTAATATAGTTAGGTTTAAGTCTATCATCTTGTAGTTAGTTATAAAATCAGGAACTATGACCTCCAACTTTGTTTTTTTCAAGATTTCTTGGCTATTTGGGACCCCTTACCATTCCATATGAATTTGAGGATGGGCTTTTTCTATTTCTGCAAAAAGGCCCTTGAAATTTTGATAGCTACTGCATTGAATCTATGATTACTTTATGCGGTATTGCCATGTTAACAATATTAAGTCTGCCAACCCATGAATATGGGATATCTGTTCATTTATTTAAGCATTCTTTTCGATTATCTTCTAAGGAGAATTAAACAATTTTGAAAATCTTGCATACGTACCCATGGAGTGCCATTTTCAGTGCTCTTCCTTCGTTTGTGTAGATCTATGTTTCCATCTGTTATTTTTCCCCTGCAAGGAGGACTTTCTTTCACCTTTTTTTTACAGAGCAAATGTGTTGCCAATATGTTTTTTCCCCTACTTTTGTGTTTTAAAATGTCATTATTTAACCTTTGGTTTTGAAAGATATTTCACTGAGTATATTTTTGTTGAAAATATCTTTTGAAATATATTTTTGCTTTACATACCGGTATTGGTTGACAGTTTTTGATCCCAGTACTTTAAAGATGTTGCTTCACTGTCTTCCCACTTGCATTGTTTCTGATAAGAAGTCTGTTGCCATTCTTATTTTCTTCCTTTCTATGTCATACGTCTTTCCCGCCTCTGGCTGCTTTTAAGATGTTGTCTTTATTACTGTTTTTGAGCGATTCTAGTATGATGTACCTTGGTGTTTTCTTCATGGTTCTTGTGTTTGGAGTTTGTAGACTCCTTAGATCTGTGGGTTTATAGCTTTCATTGTTTTGGAAAAATTTTGATCATTATTTTTTCAAAATTTTTTTCCATTTCCTACCTCCTCTCCTTCAGAGGTTCCAATTATTAAGCTGCTTGAAGTTGACCTACAGCTCATTGTTGTTCTCTATTTTGTGGAATTCTTTTCCCTCTGTATGTTTCTTTGTGGATAGTTTCTATTGCTATGTCTTCAAGTTCACTAATCTTTTCTTCTGCAATGTCTAATTTTCTATTGATTACATCTAATGCATTTTTCATATCATGCATTACAGTTTTCAGTGAAGCTTGATTGGGCTATTTTATTTTATTTATTTTTGAGACAGGGTCTTGCTCTGTTGCCCAGGCTTGAGAGTGGCATGATCTCTGCTCACTGCAACCTCCACCTCCTGGGTTCAAGAGGTTCTCATGCCTCAGCCTCCCAAGTAGTTGAGATTGCAGCCCCAGGCCACCATGCCCAGCTAATTTTTGTATTTTTAGTGGAGACAGGGTTTTACCATGTTACCCAGGCTTGTCTTGAACTTCTGACCTCAGGTGATCCTCATGCGTCAGCCTCCCAAATGTGGAATTCTTTTCCCTCTGTGTGTTTCTTTGTGGATAGTTTCTATTGCTATGTCTTCAAGCATGCTGGGATTACAAGCATGAGTCACTGTGCCTGGCCTGAATGGGGTATACATATATTTTTAAATTCTACATGTTTCTATTGTGCGATCTTGTGGAATACAATTATGATAATTTTATATATATATATATATATATATATATTTTTTTTTTTTTTTTTTTTTGAGACAGAGTCTTGCTCTGTCACCCAGGCGGGAGTACAGTGGCATGATCTCCGCTCACTGCAACCTCCACCTCCAGGGCTCAAGCAATTATCCTGCCTCAGCCTCCAAAGTAGCTGGGATTACAGGTGCACACCACCATGCCTGGTTTATTTTTGTATTTTTTTAGTAGAGACAGGGTTTCACCATGTTGGCCAGGCTGGTCTCAAACTCCTGACCTCAAGTGATCTGCCTGCCTCGGTATCCCAAAGTGCTAGGATTACAGGTGTGAACCACCACGCCCAGCGATAACTATTTTAATGTACTTCTTTGCTAATTGTAACATCTGTGTTAATCGTGGGTCAGTTTTGATTGCTTAATCATTTCCTCATTATGTCAGTATTAATAATATTTCCTGCTTCTTTGAATGTCTCATAATCTCTGATTGGATATTTGACATTTGGTAAAACAGTGGATATCTTTGCATTCCAGTAAATATGCTTTGTTCTGGGATGCGGTTACTTGGAATTAGTTTAATTCTTCATAATATATTTATTAGAAAGGTCTGGATAAGTAGTCAGTCTAGGATTAATTTTTTTCTCCACTACTGAGGCAAGATCTTTCTTACTCAACCTTCCCCTCCCCAACCCCAGACACAAATATGCCAAATGCCCCACCAGAATTATGGATTATTCCATTCTGGCTGGTGGAAATAAACATTATTCCTGGGCCAGTGTGAGCACCAGGTACTTTTTTTTTTTTTGAGATGGAATTTCGCTCTGTCGCCAGACTGGAGTGCAGTGGCACAATCTCAGCTCACTGCAACCTCCACCTCCTGGGTTCAAGTGATTCTCCAGCCTCAGCCTCCCGAGTAGCTGGGACTATAGGCGCCTGCCACCATGCCCGGCTAATTTTTTATACCTTTTTTTTTTTTTTGAGACAGAGTCTTGCTCTGTTGCCCAGGCTAGAGTGCAGTGGTGTGATCTCAGCTCACTGCAAGCTCTGCCTCCCAGGTTCACACCATCCTCCTGCCTCAGCCTCTCGAGTAGCGGGAACTACAGGTGGCCACCACCATGCCCGGCTAATTTTTTGTATTTTTAGTAGAGACGGGGTTTCACCATGTTAGCCAGGATGGCCTTGATCTCCTGACCTCGTGATCCTCCCGCCTCGGCCTTCCAAAGTGCTGGGATTACAGGCATGAGCCGCCGCGCCCGGCCTGTACTTTTAGTAGAGATGGGGTTTCACCATGTTGGCCAGGATGGTCTCAATCTCCTGACCTCGTGATCTGCCTGCCTCAGCCTCCCAAAATGTTGGGATAACTGGCGTGAGCCACTGTGCCCCGCCTGTTCTTTTTAATCCTTTAGAATGATTCTCTCCACAAGCCTCAATTATTTTCCTCCCATATTTGCAGTGATCTATATTCTGGGGGACACTGGAAAGGCACCCCTGCACGTCTCTCACTTCCCTCCCTGCGTAACTCTCTTTTCTCCGAAACTCTGTCCAGTGAACTCCAGCTGCCTTGATCTTCCTGGACTCCCAGCCCTACCTCTGCAACTTGGGAGTCTTCTGGGATCTGTCTGGCTTCCCCCTGCCTGCACCATGGCCGGGGGAGAAATCTGCCTCTCTCAAGGCAGAAATGTGGGGCAATTAGAGAGGCTCACCTTGCTTGTTTCCTTTCTCTCTGGGATCACTGCATTTAATTTTGCCTGATGTCGGGGTCTTGGAAGCCACTGTTTCATGTATTCTGTCTGATTATTTCAGTTGTTGCAGGTGTGGTAAAGAAGCCTTTTATTCTATTTTGGCCAGAAGCAGAAGTGCTCTCTCTTTTTAAATCAAGTATTGGCCACCTCCTACTTGCAGGGCGTGTGACCGCCACACAAAGCCAGACAAATGCCAGCCCTCTCCTGACTACAACTCCACCGAAGGGATAATGGATTGGTGGTGGTTGTGATGGGGAAAACTGCAGACAGTAATTCTTACAGAAAGAGAATAAAATGTGATTTGACACAGGTTACTAGGTACCAGGGCTGGCCAGGGTCCCTGGACAGAGGCAAGCAAGCCAGATGCAGCCTCCTGGTGGGATGCCCATGGCTTTGTTCATGCAGACGAAAAGCCTGGTGTTCCCCATCTCCGCGATGCCAAGGCTGAGAGAGCCTGGAACCCCTGGCTTGTGGTTCTGATTGCTGTTCAGAGAGCAGTTTCCCTTTGAACTGGAGAAAGAGACTGACAAAGGTGCCACACGCCAGGAAGAAGAGGGAGAACAAATTTCCCCAGGTGAGGGCAAAACAAAATAAGAGCCAGTTGAGGGGTTGATTGTGATTCAAGCTGCATCAAGCCAAGCCTGGAATTATGCTAACTACAGCCACGGTCATTACCACCCCGGTCCCTGAGAGCCACTATGCTCTGAGCATTCCCAGGGTTACCTTGTTTGGCCTACATGGTGACCAGTAGGGTCGCTTGTAGCCTTCCTATTTGGGAGAGGCTGGTGCTTGTCTGGGAGGAGGAACTCTCCCTCACCATGGCTGAGCAGGCACAGTGGAGCCAGCCCTGCCCTTGGGGTGGGCAGCAGCAGGGGCTGCAAGCCGTGTTGCCCTCTGGGCAGGCAGGGTCCTCCTTCCTGCAAATGAGATGCTACACAAGAGGGTCTTGACAGGAAGGGCCCGCCCAGGGTTCAGTCTCCTGTCGGGCTGCAAGGAGTTGTTAGCAAAGTTGAGGACCCCGGCTCCATAACCGGTGGCAGCACTAGCAAGTGTGTGTGTGTGTGTGTGTGTGCAAGTGTGCACGTGTGAGTGTGAGCATGTGTGGTAGCAGGGACTCCCAGAGCTCCGAGTCCAAGGCTGAGACTGGGCCTGCCAATGCTCTCCAGTTCTACAACTGTCACAAGAATGTGGCAGCCAGGGCTAAGCTGGGGAGCTAATCCGGCTTTGATGCTGACCCTCTGGCCATCCAGGGCGCTGAGGTCAGGACCACCCGCTCCAGCCCTGGATGAAATGCAGTGGGAGTGGAAGGCTGGAGTGCCCTGGGACTGACGAAGACTCGCCCCTGGGACCACCTTGTTGCAACTCCTGCTTCTGAGAAAGGAGCACGGGGCCGTCCATGTGCTATTCACTCAGCAGCTGCTTGCCAGGCACCTGGCATGTGCCAGGGCTGCCCAAGGCACAGGGATGCAGTGGTGAGCAAAGGGACCCACATACTACCCTTGTGAGCCAGATAGTGCATGTAATACACCCTGGGCCAGCCAGATGGCTGCAAGTCCAAGACAACTGGGAGGCAGGGCAGTGGAGACAGGCCACTGCAGGAAGGAGGCTGCAGGTGCAATTTCATGGAGAAGGTGACATTTTAGCAGACTGGGAGGAGGTGTGGGAATGAGGTGGCAGATGTCTGAGGGAGGAGCGTCCGGGTGAAGGAAGCTTCTGGTGCCTTGGGCCTGAAGCAGGAGGAAGCCTGGTCTGAGTGAGGAGCACCTCAGCGGCCGCGGCGGCAGAAGGGGAAGCCAGGGCAGTGCCCCCTCTGTGGGCTCCAGGAACACCGGGCTGTGCGCTGAGCAAGCTGAGAGTCTTTGGAGGGTTTTGGCAGAAGAATGATGTGATTTGACTTAGGTTCAGAGAGGATGATGGGTGGGGACTTATGGTGGCCACACCAGGGGCAGGGAGCCCAGGGAAGGTGCAGCCGTGACCATCAGGAAGAGCAAAGGCAGCTTGCCTTGGCTTAGCCCCAGAGGCCGGGTTCTGGCCATGTCTGGAAGGGAGAGCCATGGGCTTTTCTGATGGAATAAATGTGAGATTGGAGAGAAAGAGGGGAGTCAGGGACAAGTCTAAAGTTTGCGTGGGGAGAAAAGGGAAGAAAGGAGTTGTCATTTTCTGAGTTTGGCAAGTTGCGGGCGGGGGCAGGTCTGGGCTGGGGCGGGTGCCAGGCGAGGCATCCGGCTTGGCCTGGAGTTGGATGTAGGAGTCTGGAGCTCAGGGCAGCGTCCAGGCTGCACATATTTGGGGGTCATAGGAGAATTATTGTGTCTGAAGAACTGGATGGGTTTCCAGGGAATGTAGAAGAGAGAAAGCCGGTGGAGAGCACAGGGGAGAAGCCGCCAACGGGGAAGGCAGGGAACCCAGCAGGAGGGCAGGAGGAGGAGGAGTCGCAGCCAGACTGAGGGACATGAAAGGCTTCAGAGGAGGGGCTGTGGGGTGGGAGAAGGGGGATCCCAATGGGAGACGCAAGTGGATGGCACTTGAAGGGCTTTACTTTGAGAAAGAGCAGAGACACGCAGGGCTGTGGAGTGGTGGGGGGCCCGGGGGGCGCAGAGATCCAAGGGGCTCGGCTGGCAGCCAGCTCGGCCGGGGGTGGGCAGTGAGTCTGGGGCAGGGGGCTTCCGGTGCTGCTGTTTCCAGAGCTGGAAGGAGGGGACAGGGAGGGGACAGGCGCGCAGGGGCGGCCGCAGTAGCGTGGACGGAGGCGCGAGGGCTTGGGGACCGTGGTCACGCCTGTGATCACGGCTGCCAAGGAACGCGCGAGTGGATAGATTTAACCCGGGAGGAGACCGCGTGGGGCTGCGGAGAGGGCCCGGGGCCGCGGGTGCGTGCAGGATAGGGGCGCGCTGGGGAGGAGGGCGCGCCGGGTCGCGGGCAGAGGCCAGAGGCGGCGCTTGGCCGGACGCGTTCAGGCCGTTCCCTGCTCAGGAGAGGCCGAGCGAGGGTCGGGGAGCCGCTGTCTGTGCCTAAGCTTCCTGCTCTGTGAAATGCAAACAACACTCGCCCTGACCTCCCGGGATGCGACAGCTCTGGAGGGCGCTGGGGAGGGTCCGCCTCATTGTCGTCGTGGAGAAGGGAGCGCTGGGGGCTGAGGCCCGGGGCTGCGGGACACCCCTGGGCGCGGGAGAATCTCCGAGACCCGCGACGGGAGCGGCCTGGGCGCGTGGAGCGGAGGTGGTGGCCAGGCCGGGCGGCGGAGGTGCTGGGGGTCGAGGACTGGGCCGGGCCATCCCGCAGAGGGCAGTGCAGGATCGGCCCTGGCCACACGCGCCCTCCGGCTGCCAGGGCCGCTCCGCCGCGCCGCGCCCTCTCCCGAGGCCCCAGCGGTTCTCCAGCACCGGGGGCGGCGCGGAGCTGCTGTTCTCGCCTTGGACTGTCACAGCAGCCCCAGGACGCGGCCGATCAGCTCCGCTTCATAGAGAAGGAAACTGAGGCCCCGAGAGGTCAAGCACCTCGCCCCAGGCCGCACAGCTAGAAACGGGGAGGCCGGGCTGCGACCCCGCCCTCCGCAGTGGGGACGCGTGGGCTCCTGACCCTGCGAATAGCGGGTTGCTCCTGACCCCGCGCCGCCGGCTTCCTCAGGGCCCTCGCAGTCCGCCGCTTTGTCGCCCGTCTGGCCCCGCGCCTGCAGGGGTCCCTCCTGCGCTGCAGGACTTGATCGGGGCTTGGGGTGGGCCGCGGCGGGTCTGGGGTCCTCTGGCTCCCGCGCTTACGGGAGCGGCGGGGAGGGGAGCCCGCCTCGGAAGGGCCCCCTTTGCCGGGCACAGGCAGGCCGGTCCTCCCGCGCTCCTCGCTCCCGGGCTGTGGCCTCGCGTCCCCGGGCCACGGCGCTGCAGCCACGCGGGCGGCGCGAAGTCGCGGAAGGAGCGGACCGTCCTCCCCGGGCACTGTGGGACTGCGGGCCTTCCCGGTCCAAGCCGAAGCACGTGCCGTGGAGCTCGGCCCCGCGCGGGGCAGGGGGAGTGGTCCAGGGCTCGGGAGCGCGCTGTCTCCACCTCCCCAGCACCCGCCTGCCCCGCGCCAGAGCTCGTCCCTTCCCCCATGGCCTACGGGAAGGGAGCTGGGTGTTCTCAGAGGGACCCGGGGAAGGGACGGCAGGGACCTCTCGACGACATGGAAGGAAAGAGGGGAGGAGAGGGAGGGTGGGCACGGGAAGGGGAGCAGCTGAGGGGCTGGGAGGGAAGCGGAGAGTAGCGGGGAGCCAGGCGGAGGAGCGGACTTGTTATTTACAGTTATTAATTGCTGGGAACAGATTGCAGCTGGAAACGCTCTCGATGCCAGCTCTCGGTGCCAGCTGAACCTCTCGGAGCAAGCCCCATTCGCGCAGGCCGCTGTGAGCGAAGGCTCCACGCGAGCATCTCCTGGGTGTGGGATCTCGGTAACCCCAGGCCTCACATCCTGACACCCGGGCCCGGGAGCCTGTGAGCCTCCTGAGGGTCTCTAACCGACTCCGGCTGGATAGTGCGGGCCGTCAACTTGCCCTAGTATGAGTCATCGTGGCAACACCTCGGAAAATACCCAAGTCACTCCAATTACAGCATTATCAATCGCTGCCATCGCTCTGGAACTCAACCCAATGAAACTGGCGAGAATGCCAGCCGAGCCGGGCCGGGCCGGGAGGAATCCAGTTCTTGGCAAAGGCTGCCGGCCTGGCAGTGCGTCTGCGGCCACGCCAAGCCACAAGCCCTGTGTGGTCGAAGCTGCAGAGGTGTCGGCTCCATTTCACAGTCATGGACACTGAGGCCCACCAAGGCTAAGGCCTCTCCTTCAGCCCAAACCCTCGAGAGAAAACCCAGAGAGGGAAAGGCTGCCTGGGCAAAGCCTGCCTCAGATGGCAGGGGGCGGTGGTGGGTAGGGGGCGGTGGAGAGGGCCGCAGTATGGCCATGCACCGCACTAGCCCCTGGCATGGTGGCCTTTCATGGAGCGTCTATCCTGTGTCGGCCAGGCCATGGGCTGTGCATGCATTACCCCATCAACCTCAACAAAGTAGGTGCCACGATCCCTGTCTTACAGACGATGAAACAAAGGCTCAAAGCATTTGTTACCTGCCCAGGGTTACTCAGTTAGTAAATGACAGCTCTAGGTTCAAACCCAGCCCCATCTGACTCCGGGTCCATGCTGCTTCCACAGGGACTTGCCTTCTGTCTCCTGCCTGAAGGTGAATGTGCTGACCGAGGGCACCGTCTCAGTGCCTGTGTGCACGTGTGCACACGCCACACCCATCAGCAAAGATCCCACTGGGCCCCTGCCTCTGACATCCTGCGGGTGGACAGCCTGGCCCAGCAGAGTGGGGAGGCCAAGTACAGCTGGCCCACCCACGATCCAGTGGTGCTCCATGCTCCTAATCAGTAAGATATGTTTTTGGAATAAAAACCACATCAGCATTTTTATTTTCAAGTTCAGACAAGGCTTTTTTTTTTTCTTCCCCATTTTCCTTTCACATGGGTGAGGCTAATCTTCCTGCCTTGACTGACAAGTCTTTAGACTCAGCTATACATTTAAAGAAGCAAAGAATCAATGACAATGGTGCAGGGAGACTTCTTCCTTGAGTTTTTCAGATTTCAGTAACACCACAGCCCATAATTACTAATGCAAAATTAAAAAAAAAAAAAAGATACCAAGACGGAAGCTAAGTGCTTCTTTGCTGTGTGTCCTGGCAAACCAGATGGGGCAAACTCCAGGACAGTTCCTGCCCTTCCCTTGGTTAAAGAACGGTCTCACCTTTCTTCCCAAGGACCTTCCTGGGGAGCAGGGCCGGGGGTCCCCAGGTAGATGGGCTCCCAGACTGGGAGCAGGGAGGGGGAGAGCCTGGCGAGTGCTGGTGCTTCCGACGGAAAGATGGACTAATATAATGAAAGGCAAAGATGAATGGGGATGAGGAAGCAGGAGGCGGGAAGGGGAGAGACGAGCGGGTGTCGGGAAGCTACTGCAACTGTGCAGGCCCAGGTGTGAGCCAGCAGCTCCAGGGAAACCACTTACAGCTCAAGAATACCAAGAGCAGGCGAAAGCCTCTCTCAGGAGTGGGGAGGACGCCATGGTTACAGAGTAAACATTACCATTTCCTCTCCCCTCCTTCTTAATGTTTTTCAGAGTATATTCAAGTTAAAAGTCTCTCCTCATGGAATTTAACTTGACTTCTATTTAAGAAAAGGTGGGGGTGGGGGAGGCAAATTCAGTGCAGTAAGTTTCTTGGGCATTTGTTCAGAAAGGTTTCCGAGAAAAGCAGAGCCTCAAACGCTGGTAGGTGGAGGAGAGGTGGAGAAGCTACCGGCAGAGCTAACTGCACAAGTTACCTCCTTCCAGAGGCAAACCCGAGAGAACAGGCACTTCACTGTGGGGCCTGTTCCGGGCACTGCTGGATGTCAGACACTTGGGCCCACTAAATGTCAGCGACATCCCCTAGTGACTGACAACTCACGCTCCCACATAGTCCAAAATGCCCCCTGGTGGGGGGAGTGGGTACTGCCGCCAGAGAGCTGCTGGGGTGGATAATTGGGTGTGTGGGGATTTTCTCACCTCTGGAAGGAGGTTAGACGTGCAGTTGGCTCTGCCGGGAGCTCTTCCACCTCTTCTCCATCTGGCTCACCCAACTCAGCGTTTGAGGCTCTGCTTAAATGTTATTTCTTATAACTTTTCTGAACAAATGCTCAACAAACTTACTGCCTTGAATTTGCAGTAGTGTGTGATGTGTGGGTGTGAGGGGGCACAGAGTGGGGAAGGATGGTGGTTAGAGATGAGGGTGTCAAGATGCAGCAGCTGGCTCATCAGTTGCTTCGAATGCCATCTTGGGGAGGAAGCCACTGAAGAATTTCAGGTAGGGGAATGGCAGGACAGAGCTGCACTCCAGAAAGATCACTTTGGCTGCTGGGTGAATCATGCTTTAGAGAAAGATAAGATTGATGATTGAGGCCTGGAATTTTCTTTGTGGAAGACAATTTCTTTTCTTTATTTTCTTTTTTTTAAGAGACAGGACCTAGCTCTGTTGCCCAGGCTGAAGTGCAGTGCACAGTCATGGCTCAGTACAGCCTCAACCTCCTGGGCTCAGGCAATCCTCTCACCTCAGCCTCCTGGGTAGCTGGGACTACAGGTATGAGCTACCACCTTGGCTAATTGTTTTATTTTTTGTAGAGATGGGGTCTTGCTCTGTTGCCCAGGCTGGTCTCGAACTCCTAGGTTCAAGGAATCCTCCTATCTCAGCCTCCCAAAGTGCTGGGATTACAGGTGTGAACTGCTGAGCTTGGCCTCGACTTTAATAGATATAGGGCTATTTGGATTTTCTATTTCTTATGTCCATTTTAATAATTCATGTCTTTCATGGAAATAATTTCATCTAAGCTGTCAACATTTTTGGTATAAAGTTATTCATAATTTTTCTTTATCTCCCTTTGTAGGACTTGTAGTGATGTCCTATCTGTCACTGCTGATATCCTTAAAGTGTGCGGTTTTTTCTAGCTGGAGATTTAGCAATTTTATTGATGTTTTCAAAGATCCAGCTTTTGGTTTTATTGATTTTCTCTATTGTTTGACAATTTTCGATTCCATTCATTCTGCTTTTCCTGGTATTGTTTTCTTCTTACTTTGTATTTCACTTGCTCTTGTTTTTCTAGTTTCTTATGTTGGGAACTTAGATTATCAGTTTTCAATCTCCCTTCTTTTCTAACACAGCATAAAGCTCTGCATTTCCCTCAAGCACTGCTTTAGCTGCATCTAAAAAATTTCCAGATATTGTATTTTCCATATTATTCAGCTCAACGTATTTCCAATTTGCTTTTTAATGTCTTCTTTGACCTACAAGTTATTCATAAAAATGCTTTTCAATTTCCAAATATTCAGATTTTTCCAGGCATCTTTTTGTTATATATTTTAATTTAGTTCTGTATGTGAAATCATAGTTATTCTCTAGAATTTCAAGCATAAACATACTACCTTAGGATAACATTCTGAGTGAAGGGACATGAAAATGCAGGTTTTAGAAGAAGAAGTAAGACTATAGCTTTCTCTCAGTATATTTGGGAGTATCCCACAAACACTGCATTTTTAGTCTATGTTTGGTTGAAAAAAACCCATTTTATAAGTGGCTCCTTGCAGTTCAAACTCGTGTTGTTTGAGGGCCAGCTGTATTTCCGAACATTAAAAGAAAGCATGTTCCATTTCAAAATGGATAATGGTGGGTACTACATTTTTCTGTATTTGAATTCTATTAAGATTATTGAAGGAGCGATGTAATTGTTCTATTTTAAAGCATCTCAGCTATTTGTTGAAAATTATATTATTTGCATCTGTAAATACTTAAGATGAAAAAATTTAGAAATCGACTTGATAGTTTGATACAGATTTTTTTCCATGTTCTTTGGGGAGATGTGAACAAAATGTTTGAAGATAACTTAGCTGAATAATGAATAACAAGGTATCTGGAATTTGGGCATTTTCTTTTTCTTTTAGGATGGGTCAGGCTTGAGCCTACGGGAAAGGAGGTGGCAGGGAGGGAGAGGTGGAAGATGCAGGAGACTGAGGATTGCCTGAGCGTGAGGTCCCTGTGGAAGTGGAATGGGCAGCGTCGCTCACAGGTGGAGGGCTGGCCTTGGAAGGAGATGGGCTTCTTTCACTGTCCAGGAGGGAGACAGGAGCAGGTGGGTGCAGGTGCAGGCTGGAAGGTTTCAGGGTGAGAAATTGAGGGAGTTCCTGTCTGAAGGTCCTGGTGAAGGAGGAGGTGAGAGGAGATGGGGGGCCAGATGTTTGGGCAGAATTCAGGTTTTCAGTAGCCCCTGCGGAGCTCAAGGGTGCTGATGGCATGATGCACGCGCTATGAAAGGAGACTGTTCGACACTCTTGCAGCCCGTCACAATTGAAGCTGCGCTTCTTTAGTGCCTCAGTTGGAGAGCCACTGTCTGTCTTTTCCCAGTGCCCAGCCCAGGGTCTGGTGCTTGGTATTTGTTGAAGGGATGGATTGCTGGACACGTGAGCCCAGGCATCATCAAAGCACAGCTGTGAGAAAGCCAGGTTGGGCTGTCATGACCAGGCCTAAGACTGCAGTGACCTGCTGCCTGCTTCCCACAGGCGTACCGTTCATCTCTCTCCCAGTGCCTGCTCTGAGTGAGTCGTCATAATGCATGAAACCATCTACGGCAGTGGGAACACGTCCCAGGGGTTAGTGGAAGGTGCAGATCGAGGCGGACCCAAGTTCTTGGAAGGTTTCCTGACAGGGGGAGGGCACTGTGGCTGGGCTTTAAAGAAAAGAGCAGGTTTTTGGTGGGGGAGAACAATGTGAATAAAAGCCCAGAATAAGGACCCACACAGATCCTGCCAATGGACGCAGGTGGGGCTCTGCCATCCTCTGCTGCAGCAGGATTCTCTGTGCACTCCACCCCGCCCCCCACCCCACTCTGCAGGAGCCCCAGCATGGCGGCTGCCATTTGCTCAGCATCTTCTAAGAGCAAGGTACCCTCTGGAAACCATCGCATGGAATCCTGACCTCGATTCTGGTTTGCTGGAGGGATGGTCTGCCTTTAGTGATGTTCAGGCCTTCAATGTATTGGATGGGGCCCGCCCACATTGGGGAGGGCCCTCTGCTTTATGGGGTCTACCAATTCAAATTCAATTCAAATGTTAATCTCATCTAGAGACACCCTCATGAGCCCAAAATAATACCTGAACAAATATCTGGGCACCCTATGACCTGGTCAAGTTGACACGTAAAATGAACCATCACACCCTACGTCCCGTGAGAATGCAGGGGTGATGTGCGCGTACTTCTCATGCAGGAGCACTGGCATGGGCGAATCTCACAAAGGGGCACTGACGCGGGCGGGCCTCACGTGCAGGCAAGTCTCAGCAGGGAGGATGGAAAGGAGGAGGGAGCGGGATGGACAGGAGGCTGCAGCTGGTCACCAGGGAAGCGACTCAGGCCTGGCACTGGCTCACCTGGGCCCCACGTGAACTGCACGTTCAAAGTCTGCACCCCACTGGGCTAGCTCCGGTGAGAGTAGGGACTGGGCCTGTCTTATGACGCCTGGGCATGTTTACTACTGTCGTGGGCTGGTGTCCCCCACCCACCCCCCACAATTCATGCGTTACAGGACCTCAGAATGTGACTACATTTGCAGACAGGACCTTTACAGAGGTCATTAAATTAAAATGGGGCATTACGGTGGGCCCTAACCCAACCTGACTGGTGTCCTTGTAAGAAAAGGGGATGTGGACACACAAGGAGACCCCAGGGGCACAGAAGGACAACCAAGTGAGGAGGTCGCAAGCCAAGGAGACAGGCCCCAGAAGAAACCAGCCCTGTCGACACCTGGACCTGGGACTTCCAGCACCCAGACTGTGAGAAAATTCATTTCTGTTGCCTAAGTCACCAGTCAGTGGTATTTTGTGACGGCAGCCTGAGCTGACTAATACAAGTGCATAGTTAGTGCTCAGTGTTTGCTGAAGGTTGAATCAATAAGCGCTTTCGCCCCAGCCCTGGGTTAGCTCAGTGCAATGCAGGGAGGCAAATGTGAAAGGGCCCAGAGCCATCACAGGAGCAGAGGGCTGTTCAGGAAGTCTTCCTGGAGAAGATTTCTGGGGGCGCACCCGGTGGACACAGGTTGGGGAGGTTCTAGGTGGGGGCTCGCGTGGGCGTCAGCCTCGAGCCAGAAGAGACCGCCAAGTGCTTTGCGGCTGCCGCATGGTCACCTGCCAGAGAGGGAGGGCTGGAGGAGGGCTCGGGACGCACCTCATGTGCCTCTCTAAGGAGTCTGGGCCATGTCCTGAGGGCAGCGGGAGCCTCCAACAGGAGATTCTCAAGGAAGATACCTCTAGTGGCTGCAGATGAATTGGGCAACACAAAGCTGGCACTGCAGGGCAGAGGTGGAAGGCAGCCTGGCCGAGTGGAAGGGGCAGACTGGGCTCCGCACCTGCCTGGGTGAGCCCAGCGATTCAGCGTCTCTGAGCACCAAGGTCTACATCTTCTCCAGCAAACCCGAATTGAGGGGCGGATTCCATCCAGTGCTTTCTATAAGGTGCCTTGCTCTTAGAAGATGCTGAGCAAATGGCCGCTGCCCTGCTGGGGCACCTGCAGAGTGAGGAGGTGGGTAGGAGCCCAGAGAGAATCAAAGGAGATTCAAAGGTGCAGGGAGACTGGAATGCAAGAGTGGATTTGTCATTGAAGATCCACTTGCTCACCGTGGGAGGGTCTGGAAGACACACCTGTCCCCCCGACTGAGCAGCACAATTTTGAGGGGCCCGGGCTCCTTGAAGAGCTCTGTGATTGCTCTTCTCTGTAGGTCAGACTCGCAGTGGGAACTGTGGCCACCGAGCTGGGAAATGTAAATGCAGTGGGTGCCACTGAATGCCAGGGTGCCAGGGGCCAAGTAGCAGCCCTCACCCACCAAAGGCAGGGCAGGCACAGCCACTGTAACGGACAGCAGACCCCAGGCAGTAAGGGGGTCTGACTCACACAGAGCTGTGACATGGGCTAGTTGATCATGGTGTTCCTACAAGGGCAATAGATAGAGAAGCTACTCAATTCTTCCTGGATACGTGCATAAACAGAAACGTTCTAGGTCAAGTGAACAAAGGTCTAACCTGAATCATAAAAACAAGGGCCATGCCCCTCAATTTCTACACCTGAGCCAGTTGACGGACCCAGCACCCCTAGAGTGAAAGGAAGGCCAGGTCCCCTTGAGGAAGGACCCCAGGACCCTACCAACGTTTTATACAATTAGTATTTCTCGGCTGGGCACAATGACTCATGTCTGGAATCCCAGCTACTCAGGAGGCTAAGGTGGGAGGATAGCTTGAGCCTGGGAGGTGGAGGTTGCAGTGAGCTGAGATGATGCCACCTGGGCAACAGAGCAAAACTTGGCCTCAAAAAAAAAAAAAAAAAATTCTCCCAGGGCTTTTTACCAGTGTAACTGTGCACTGAGGAAAAGGAAATAATCAGGCCTTTTGTGGACCCTGCTGGACACTGGCTCTGAACTGACCCTGATTCCAGGAGACCCAAAATGTCCCCATGGTCCACTAGTCAGAGTCAGGGCTTATGGAGGTCAGGTGATCAATGGAATTTTAGGTCAGGTCCATCTCACAGTGGGCCCAGCAGGTCCCTGAACCCATCCTGTGGTTATCTTCCCAATTCCAGATGCAAAATTGGAATAGTTTGACTCAGCAGCTGGCAGAATCCCCATACTGGTTTCTTGACCTGTGGAATGAGGGCTATTACGGTGGAAAAGGCCAAGTGGAGGCCACTAGAACTGCCTCTACCTGGGAAAACAGTAAACTGAAAGGAATACTGCATTCCTGGAGGGACTGCTGAGATGAGTGCCACCATTAAAGGATCCGAAGGAGGCAGGGGTGGTGACTCCCACCAAACCCTCATTGATTCAACTTACCTATTTGCCTGTGCAGAGACTAGATGGGTCTTAGACAATGACAGTGGATTATCATAAACTCAAGCAGGCGGTGACTCCAATTGCAGCTGCTTTACCAGAAAGGGTTTCACTGCTTGAGCAAATTAACACATCTCCTTCAGGCAGCTACTCATCTAGCAAGTGTTCTTGTCTGACACCTGTTAGTGAAGACCATCGGGAGCGGTGTGCTTTCACTTGGCAAGGTCAATGATACACTCTCACAGCCCTACCTCAGGGACACAGCAACCCTCCCATCTACATCATAATTTAGTTCACAAGGATCTGGGTTGCCTTTCCCTTCCACCAGGTATCACACGAATCCACACTGATGACATGATGCTGACTGAACCTAGTGAGCAGGAAGTAGCAAAGCAGTAGACCTACTAGTCAGACATTTGTGTGTCAGGGGGTGCGAAGGAAATCCAACTAAAATTCAGGGGACTTCTACCTCAATGAGATTTCTAGTGGTCCAGTTGTGTGGGGGCATGTCAAGATAGCACTTCTAAAGTGAAGGATAAATTGTGAAATCAGGCCCCTCCTATAACCAAAAAGGAGGCACAATGCCTAGTGGACCTCTTTGGATGTTGGAGACAACATAGTCCTCATCTGAGGTAGCCCTTTTACCAAGTAACCAAAAAAGCTGCTGGCTCTGAGTGGGGCCCCGAGCAGGAGGAGGCTCTACAGCAGGCTCTCTGCCACTCGGGCCATAAGAACCAGCAGATCCAGTGGTGCTGAGGTGTCAGTGGCAGACAGGGACGCTGCATGGAGCCTGTGGCAGGCCCCACAGGTAAATCACAGCACAGGCTCTTGGGATTTGGGAGCAGGGCTCCACCACCTTCCACAGATGCCTGCTCACCTTTCGAGAAACAGCCCTTGGCCTACTGCTGGGCCTTAGCACAGACAGAAGAACACTTACCCAGGGGCCATCAAGTCACCATGTGACCTCAGCTGCCCATCATGACCTGGGTGTTATCTGACCCACCAAGCCACAAGGTTGGGCGTGCACAGCAGTGCTCCATCATCAACTGGAAGTGGTGTATATGTGACTGGGTCTGAGCAAACCCTGAAGGCACAAATTACACGAATAAGTGGCCCAAATGCCCATGGTCCCCACTCCTGCTACCTTGCCCTCTCTCTCCCAGAGAGAGAAGTGTTGAAGCCTGCATGACGGCTTCAGAGAGTTCCCTGTGATCAGCTGTCAGAAGAGAGGACTTGGGCCTGGTTCTCAGATGGTTCTGCATGATTCGCAAGCACCACCTGAAATGGGACAGCTGTAGCATGACAGCCCCGTTCTAGGACACCCCTGAAGGAGACTGGTGAAGGGAAATCTTCCCAGTGGGCAGAACTTCAAGCAATGCACCTGGTTGTGCACTGTGCCTTGAAGGAAAGATGACCAGATGTGTGATTATCTACCAATTCATGAGCTGTGGCCAAAGGTCTGGCTGGGTGGCCAGGGACTTGGAAGGAGCATGACTGAAAAGCTGGTGACGAGGATGTCTTAGGAAGAGGTATGTAGGGAGACCTGAGTGGGAAAATAAATGTGAAGACGTTTTTCCATGAGAATGCCCACCAAAAGATGACCTCAGCAAAGCAGGATTTTAAAAAGTCTGGTGGAGAGAATAGCCCATTGTGGGAATGCCAGGCAGCCTGTTTTCCCAGCCACTCCTGTCACTGTCCAATGGGCTCATGAACAAAGTGGCCATGGTGGCAGTGATGAAGGCTATGCATGGGCTCAGCAACAGGGAATTCCACCCACCAAGGCTGCCTGAATACCACCGGGCGTCCAGTCGGCCAGGAGCAGAGACCAACATTGAGCCCCAATATGGCACCACTCCCCAGGATGATTGACCAGCTACCTGGTAGCAGGCAGATGACAAGGACTGCTCCCATCACAGAAGGAATAGCATTTTGTCTTTACTGAAACAGACACTCTGGGTACAATTGCCTTCCCTACATGCAATGCAGTAGCAGAAGGTAGTTACAAATACCAGCTACAACCACATGACCAATCTAATGATGAATATGTTTGTGGGTGTATATCTATAAAGCATAGCGAGTATCTTCATTTTCTTTCCTAGATTATTCCTTTACCATGCAACATGAGGTGTACTGACTTTACAGTATAGTATTTTAAGTATTGTTAATTTTACATCACAGTATTTAAGTCATAGGATATCAAGGAGACGAATAAACACTTAAGGACTCTACTTCCTCTTCGGGTGAAGGGGTTAGTGCCTTTTCAGTTGTACTTGGGATATGTGTATTATTTAGGCAGAATTATGACTTTGTTATTGTCTTCATTTGGAGAAGTGTGGTTTGCGGAGACAGGTATAGGTGCCAAGTTGACAAAGGGTGGACTTGTGATGGTTAATTTTATGTGTCAACGTGACTGGACCATAGGATGCCCAGATATCTGGTTACACATTATTTCTGGGTGTGTCGGTGAGGGTGTTTCCAGAACAGTTTGGCATCT
The DNA here is from genome assembly GCF_028858775.2 of Pan troglodytes. NCBI lineage: Eukaryota > Metazoa > Chordata > Mammalia > Primates > Hominidae > Pan > Pan troglodytes. The sequence goes on along the minus strand of NC_086016.1, from coordinate 47,848,350 downwards.
GGACAGAATAACACAGACAGTCCACCCCAGGGTAGGTGGGCATCATCCCATCTGCTGAGGGCCTGAAAAGAACAAGGCAGAGGAATGTTAAATGCTGTCTCTGCCTGCTGCTTGAACTGAAACATTGGTCTTCTGCCCGTGGACTGGGACTTACACCACTGGCTCTCCTGGTTCTCTGCCTTTGTACCCAAACTGGAATTTACACCACTGCTTTCCTGGTCCTCAGTTTGCAGACAGCAGATTGTGGGACTTCGGTCTACACGGTTTGTGAGCCATTTCCTTATTTTACATATATTCCTATTGACTTCTCTGGAGAAATCACTCTCTTAATGGTGTTTCTTGTAATTTTTTTATGAAGTCCATTTTAGGGGCTTTTGTAACATACTTAAAAAATTTTACCCTATATAGTCATGAGACTCTATTTTCTTTAAGTTTTAGCATTTTGCTGAATGTCATTTAGCATTTTGTCAGATCTACAATCCATCTAGGAGTTGATATTTTTATATGGTATAAGGGAAGGGTCACTTATCCTTGCTCCAAGCCCCCAATATTCAGTGGTCCCAGCGTGACTTGCTGAAAACGACCACCTTCCCCTTTGCCTGCCACCCCATGCTCTGCAGTGCTACCTTTTAAAACATATTGTGCCCACATATGTGTCTGTTTCTGGACACTATTCTGTGATCTACTTATCTACCTGGGTGCTAGTACAATATTCTTTTACTAAGCTTGCTTTTAATAGTTTTGATATTTACTAGAGCAACTTCTCCACTTGGTTCTTCATTCAGAATATCTTGGCTATTCTTGGTTTTGTTGTCATTGCATTTCGTTATACACTTTAGAATTTATTTTAAAAATTTATTTCCTAACTCTCTGTTGCTAGTATGCAGAAATTCAATGAACCTTTGTATATTAAACTTGTATCCAGCAACCTTGCTGTATTCATTTATTCATTCTAACAACTTATGCAGACTTTTTTTTGCATTAGCTATATAAACAATCCTACTGTCTTAGTTCTTTCCCCTTGATTACCCCTCCACCTCCCTTTCCCCCCTGTATTTCATGGGCTATTTCACCTTTCCAACATAAGGATAAATGTAAGCAGTGAAATGTGATTGACTTTTGCCTTGTTCTTAATAGCAAAAAGAAAATCTTCAACATTTCTTCAACCAGTCCAGTGTTTGCTATAGGGGTTTTTGTAGGTATTCTTCAGAACAACAAAGTTCTCTTCTACTCCAAATTTGCTGTTTATTTTTACTATCACAATTGAATGTTGAATTTTATTATACTTTTTTCCCTGTACTAGTTGATAATGATTTTGTTTTATTAATATGGTGGTTTTCTAATTGACTTAACTTTTTTTTTTAAATTTTTAAATTTATTTTTTAAAGACATGATCTCACTATTTTGCCCAGGCTGGTCTTTTACTCCTGGGCTCAAGTGATCCTCCCACCACAGCCTCCGGAGTAGCTGATACTATAGGCATGTACCACTGTGCCCAGCTTTTAAAAAATGTTGTACCAATCTTACATCCCTAAAATATATAGTTTGTTAATATCATGTTTAGGGTCTTTGGATTTATGTTAATGCATGAGGTTGGCTTTTCCATGCTTTCAAAGTTATTGGGTTCAGGGTTCAATATGTCTACTAAGGCTAACCCTAACTGCATTGTTCAAATACTTAATATCCTTAGATATTATTTTTGTCTGCTTATTCTAGTACTAGGAGAAATTTATTAAAAATTTCCACTGTGATTGTGGATTTCTCTACTTTTCCTCTTAGTTCTGTCAGCTTTTGCTTAATATACTTTAAGGCTATGCTCCATACTGATATAATCACCCTTATCTTGCTCTCTATTCTCTTCTGAAACTACATCTTCCCTGACACTTTTTTTTTCCTGTCTCAAGAATACCCGTTAGTATTTCTATTAGTGAAAGTCTGCTGGCAATGATTCACTAGAGTTTATCTAAAATATCTTTATTCCCTTTTCATTTTTCTTTTTGCGAGGGGGCAGGGCAGGGATATAGAATTCTAGGTTGGCAATTATTTACTTTCAACCCTTCAAAGACAGCATTCTATTTCCTTCTGGTTTACATATTTCTGTTGGTAAGTCAGCTGTCAGTCTAATATTTACTCCTCTGAAGGTAATCTGTGTTATTTCTTGTGTAAATTAACTACTGCTTTATAACAAATTATCCCAAAACTCAAGGGCCTACAATAAGAACATCTGTCAGTTCCCGTGAAGCAAGAATACAGATGCAGCTTAGCTGGTTTCTCCATCTCTGGGTCTTGCATAAGGATGTGGTCATCTGAAGGGCTGGCTGGGCAGGGTCTGGCCTCCTGGACCACTCAGGTGGCTGTTCCTCATAAGATGGTGGCTGGAGGCCTCCCTCAATTCCTTGCCACGTGAGCATCTCACAACATGGCAGCTCACTTCATTAGAGTGAGCAAGTGAGAGGGCAAGAGTGCCAATAAGATGGAAGTTCCAGTTTTTAAAAATCTAATCATGCAAGTGACATCCATTACTCTTACCATATTCTATTAGAGGCAATTTAGTAGGTCCAGCCCATGCTCAAGAGGAGACGATCACAGAAGGCATGAGGTAGAATCATAGGAGTCATCTCAGAAGTTGCTGTCCCCATTTTCCAAGCTGCTTTACAGATTAAATATTTGTCACTGATTTTCAGTGGTTTTACAATGTGTTGTTTTCTATGATTTATCCTTCTTGGGGTTCACTGGTATTCTTGAATCTGTGGCTTGATGTCTGTCTCAGTTTTGGAAGATTCTTAGCTAGCATCTCTCCAAAAGTGCTTCTGCCCCATTGTGATGTGCGAAACAAATCTTTGTGGTGCGTGCCTTATCCTCCATTACAAAGGACATTAGGTATATTTGCTGTGTTTCAAACAAACTGGCAAACAAGGTTCCTACCATTTATTAGTTTGCCAGGGCTGCCATACAAAGTACCACACACTGAGCAGCTTAAACAACAGAAATTTATTCTCTCTTCTGAGGCCTCGCTCCCCGGCTTATAGATTATTGTCTTCTCCCTGTGTCTTCTCATGGTCTTCCCTCTGTATCTGTGTCCAAACTTCCTCTTTTTGTAAAAGAACAGCAGTTATACTGGATTAGGGTCCACCCTAATGACTTTATTTTAACTTAGTTCTTTAAAAACCTTGGCTCCAAATATGGTCACATTCTGAGGTTAGGACTTCATTATATGAATTTTGGGGGTACACAATTCAGCCCATAACACCCACCAAAATGTCCTTTTGCTTGTAAACATGTTTCCCTTCAAATGCACTACAGAATGTCTCTAGAAGAGGTGAAAATCATGTTACTACTCAAAAACCTGCCAAAATCGTAAATGTGTGCCCTGTTGGGATAAGCATATGTTGTTTGTGAGAGGTCGTGTGTGTTGAGATAAAACATAGTTACTTTACCCAAAGACATAAATCCCTGCTATACTCGTAAGCTGTAAATAACTCCCTTAACCCATGATGTAATGGAGGAGGTTAGTGTGGGCATAACCAGTCAGAACAATGCAATTGTGAGCTTATAGGAAAAGAAGCACACTAAGTGCCCAGATACCCAGTCAAAGCCCAGCCTGTCAGAGCACGTGGAGGATTGAGCGAGTGCTGACCACCTGAGTCTCTTTAGAGTGCACCAAGCTGGCTGAGAGCACTACATGCCAACCACATATTGACTCCAGCCCCTTATGCAGACTGGGATGAGAAGTTTCTAAGTGGTGGTCAATAGACACGCTGGCTGGGGCAAGAAACCTGCAAGTGAGACTAAGGCAAAAAGAGAGAGAGAAAAGACTGACCAACCTCGGGTGCCCGTCTCTTCTGCTTGCTCACAATTACTGCTTGGCTTATTGAAGGAATGAAAAGAATCAACTCTCTGGGCTAAGTGATGCTCATGTGAATTTTCTCTCAATACTCTGCTTTCTTGGTAATATTCAAACCCCAAGGTTTGGTGGTGACTTTTGGGTATTATTACTAAAAACTAAAGCACCCATTTTTTCCTCTCTTCTTAGACCCTAAATAGGGATATCAGAACTTAACCTTTCACTGTATCCTATATGTCTTTTACTCTGTCATCTATATTTTTCATCATTTGGTCTCTCAGCGATCCCTTCTGGATGTTTTCGACTGAGCTATTTTCCTTCCATTTGCTCTTTATCTTTTTTGTGGCTAAACTCATCCATTGATTTCTTAATTTCGGTTATATTTTTCCAGTTCAAGAATTTTCATTTGGTCCCCCTGTCACAGTGTGTCCCTTCTTTTGCTGACGTTTCCAATATTGTCCTTTGTCTCTTTAAACACATTGAATAAAGTTATTTGAAATTCCTGCCTGAAGACTCCACTATCAGGAGCCCCTCTAAATTTGTTTCTATTTGTTATCGCTTCTTTTGACTTTCATATCGTGTTGTCTCGTCACCTCCTATTTTTGATTGAGACAATGTATGAAAAACTATACAAATAATGCAAGACCAAGGGTAGAGCCGTTTTCCTGAGATTTCTGTTGCTAGACGCCTGGGTGAGCAGTACTCCAGGATGTAGTGCATCACTGACATCACACGTCATAGCACACAAGGGGAACTTTAGTTCAGTTTCTGGGGTGCAAATGGTTGGAAACTGAGTGTGGTCTCTGGGAGGAACTACTTCCAGTTCACTGCGACTCTTCTGATTCAGCCCATTGGGTCCCCTGCGTGTAGCAATGGAGGTTCACCGGGACAGCATCCCGCCGCCTTGGCTCCCAGGACTGTCATAAGCACTCTTTGGCCTCTTAGCCGCTCTGCCTCCTCCTCTGAAGTGAAAAATACTTTCAGAGGAAACAGCAACCCAAATACACTTATCTTCCTGGGCCTCTTTTCACTCCCAGACCCTGGCCCTGTAATTCCTTGCTGTGTCTTGCTAGCTCCCAGGTACCTTTAAACAGTAGCTGAAACTATTCTGACCTGTGTTTCAGTTGCCTTCAGAGGGGTTTGGTCAGAACTACCTAGTTGGGAAGTGCCTTTTCTTTTCTAATATGATTACTTCTCTGAGACAAATCTTCTCTAACCCCTTATCTTCCTTCCTTGACCTCCCACAGTACGCAACCTAAAACAAAGATAAGGCTTTAAGCCCTAAGATGTTCACTGCAGCATTTCTAATGATAAGAAGTAGAAAATAAAATGTCTAACAAGAAGGGAATGGTAGCCGGGTGCACTGGCTCACACCTGTAGACCCAGCTACTCAGGAGGCTGAAGTGGGAGGATCAATTGAGCCCAGGAGTTCAAGGCTGCAGGGAACCATGGTTGTGGCATTGAATTTCAGCCTGTGTGATAGAGCAAGACCCCCTCCCCACCAATACATAAATATATTTTAAAAAGAAGGGAATGCTCAAGTCCATTATGGTACATTTTTGTGATAAAGCCATTACAATTTTTTTGAGGGGTCTCTAACATACTGAGGAGCCTCATGCTCTAATGTTGAGAGCAAGTTTAGACTGTGGGCCACACGTTGACAGCAGGCCTGCTTCACTAGTCTTTCTACAACCTCACCCTAGATAATCTCATTGATTTCCATGGCTTCATATCATCTATACTTAAAAGCAATCATTCCAAATATCTATTTCCAATACTGATCTGTCTTCTGAGCCCTAGTTTATAGGTCCAATTACTTTTTAAAATCATCACCACTTGGATGTCTCAAAAGCATCTCAAACTTCATTTGCCCAAAATAGAATTCTGGATTCTCTTTGCCACAAATAAAACATACACAAGAACCAATCTTCACATTCAACTTTTCCACCCCAGTGAATGGACAATCATCCACCCAGCTGTTCAACAGATCTCAGGAGCTACTCTTGTGGACTTCATGCACCCCACCCTCAGCTTGTCATACGGATCCTCCCTCAGACACACAGTTCCAACTCAAGTCTCTCTCTCCATTTCCACTGCCACCATGCTTGTCTAGATCACTGTCATCAACAGCCCCATACGCAATTTCTCTACTTTCATTCTTTCTCCTCTCCATTTTCCACACTGCAGCAAGAGTAGTCATTTAAAAGTGCAAGCAGAATCTTGGCATTCCTCTGCTAAAAATGGCTCAATAGCTTCCCAGTGTACTTCAAGCAAAATTCAAATTCCTCCCATGGCCTTGAAGACCCTGCATGATCTGATTCCTGCTGACCCCTCTGACTTGGTCTCATGATGTTCTCCCCTGGCCACCAGGCACTGGGCCCACTGGCCACCCACCTGGTCCCTGAACAGGTGAAGCTTTTCCAATTTTGGGGCCTCTGCACTTGCTGCTCCCTCTTCCAGAACACTTCTCTCTGATTCTTTGCACAGCTGGCACCTTTTCAACCTTCTTCTGGCTTTTACTCAAAAAGAACACCCCAGTTACCATCAACTTGCCTACTTTCTTCATGGCACTTACTACAATATGCAATGCTCTCGTTTTACATATTTGTTCACTTATTAATAACTTTCTGTCACCCTCACCAGAAGATAATCCTTATGAGAGCAGAGGCCATGTCTGTCTTGTTCACTGTTGTATCCCTAGTGCATGGTACAGTCCTCGAGGGGGAAACTTAGGCTCAGAGTGGTTAAGAAACTTGCTCAAGGCCACACAGCTGGCAAGTGAAGTTGAGATTTGAACTTGGGTTTTTCTAATTGCAAGCATATGTTCTTCCCATAGCACTCTCCTTGCTCTACATCTGATATGGTTTGGATTTGTGTCCCTGCCCAATTTTCATGTTCAACTGTAATCCCCAATGTCCTGATAGGAGGTGACTGGATCATGTGGGTGGATTTCACCCTTGCTGTTATCATGATAGTGAGTTCTCACAACATCTGGTTAAAAGTGTGTAGCACTTCTCCACCACCCTCACTCTCTTCCTCCTGCTCCAGCCATGTAAGACGTGCCTGCTTCCCCTTCTGCCATGATCCTAAGTTTCCTGAGGCCTCCCCAGCCATACTTCCTGTATAGCCTGCAGAGCCGTGAGCCAATTAAACCTCTTTTCTTTATAAATTACCCAGTCTCAGGGAGTTCTGTATAGCAATGCGAGAATGCACTAACACAACGTCCAAAGCCATAGTCCAGGCATTTCTGCTATATTAATTTTCCACGATTCTGGGAAAAGAAGCTATCTATTTTTTTCTCACTCATTCTCTTCCAATTAACTATAGCAATTAATCACTAAGCATTAACTACTGTGTGTCCTTGGGCATAACTTCTCTGTGACTCAACTTCCTCATTCATATAATGGGATTAATACCAGGACTAAGCACTTCACACACAACCACTTGCTTGTGCTCTCATGTGCTCTCATCAGGCGGGTGGTATTATGAGCCGCATTTTCAGTGGGGCTGACAATGAGAAAATGGAGACACCCAGAACTTATAGAACCTGCCCATGGGTTAAGAAGGAGAAAGAGCAGGGACTGAAACCCAGGAATTCTAGCTTCAGAGCTGATATTCTTGGCCAATACACTTTACAAAGTGGTGGAAAAATTAAATCCATATGATAAAAATTGCCTAAGCCCTTGCTTCAATGATGTGAAATAAGCATAGAAATTTGTGAGTAAATGAATAATGTATATGACGTTGTTTAAACAAAAAGAAACATTTAATATAATGTTTCTAATTTAAGCAAGAATAAATAATTATGGAAAACTGTGAAAATTAATTTCCACTGACAGGAATGTCTCTGGTTGAGATGAGGAAAGTCTGATGGATGAGTTAATACCATAACCACTATGTTTACAGCAAAAGCTTAAAAATTCATGTATATTGTGGATGGTATATGAAATTCATATTGCAAAATATCACATAATATTTGACCTCAAAATATAAATAAATATATAAAGTGTGTAGGAAAGGGAAACAGATATTGTGTCATACAAACACAAGAAAAAAAATCTGAAGTTTGAAAACAAGGTTTTTAATTGATTTTATGTGGACAAGCCAATATGGCTGAAACGATCAGAACCTTGGACAGCACCGAGAGGGTGTTTTTTTGTTGTTGTTTTTTTGGTTCCCCCCCACCCCACAGGCTTGGTTTTATATTAGATCTTAAATGTTAAGGTTCTTCCTCAACTTTTCTGCATTTAAAAATTCCGCCTCAATTCTACTGCTTCACATGTGAAGCACTTATGTGTAGAACTTACTGATGATGAAAGATTTTTTAAAAAGTTTTCTTCCTGCAAAGACTGGAATTTTTGTTCTAACATCTTTGTTTATTCATTCAAGGATAGAAACTAAAGGACAGTAAAAAAATCATTTTAAGACCAGGCGCAGTGGCTCATGCTTGTAATCCCAGCATTTTGGGAGGCCAAGGAGGGCGGATCATGAGGTTAGAAGTTTGAGACCAGCCTGGCAAACATGGTGAAACCCCATCTGTACTAAAAATACAAAAATTATAATCCCAGCTACTCAGGAGGCTGAGGCAGGAGAACTGCTTGAACCTGGGAAGCAGAGGTTGCAGTGAACTGAGATCGTGCCACTGCACTCCAGCTTGGGTGACAGAGCAAGACTCCATCTCGAAAAAAAAATCATTTAAATAACACTTAAATGCCATGTGTTATCAGGGCAGCACATGAATGACTTCAAGAGAGAATGGATGTAAGATGCACACAAAAAATTTTGATTTAAAGACGTATTAATTGGTAGCCCAAATCATCTCAATCATTTTTTCTATATCCTATTTTGCAAATGACATGTTTTAGCAGTTTCCAAAGCCCTATGCTTAGATTGTGAAGTTACTGAACAACAACAAAAAAATGCATCTCAATGTTAGCTCCTAAAAACAAACACAAGAACAGAACCACAAAATCAGGACGTTGTATTAGTGCGTTCTCATATTGCCATACAGAACTCCCTGAGACTAGATAATTTATAAAGAAAAGAGGTTTAATTGGCTCATGGCTCTGCAGGCTATACAGGAAGGATGGCTGGGGAGGCCTCAGGAAACAGGATCATGGCAGAAGAGGAAGCAGGCATGTCTTACACGGCTGGGGCAGGAGGACAATGAACAAATATTAACAAATCCTAACAGTTTAGTAAGTTGGCCCTTGAAATCTGTGGAGTATTGGTTTCAGGAACCCCCACTTGGATGCCAAAATCTATGGATGCTCAAGTCTCTGATATGAGCCTTCACAGTATTTGCATATAAACTACCCGCATTCTCCCACATACTTTAAATCATCTCCAGATTACTTGTAACACCTAATAAAATGTAAATGCTATGGAAATAGCTGTTACCTTGTATATTAAAATTTGTATTATTTTTTGTTGTTGTACTACTATTTTATTTTTCCTGAGTATTTTCAATCCCCAGTTGGTTCAATCTGTGGATACAGAGAGCTGACTGTTTTAAGATTGCAAAAATAAGTATTTTTGAAATCTTCACATCCATTGTTAAGGTATTAAAAAATAATCACTCTGCAAATACTTGGACTCAGTATCAAGCTGAGAAGCCTTCCCCTCTATCTTTTAAAGTGAAGCCAGCTAAAAGCTTTGTCAGCTCGCTCTTGAAAGCAATAATATGGTCACAAAACTTGCTGTGACCATTCTGTTTCTTTACAAATTTTGTAAGGCTGGCCTGCTTTTTTCTTCCTTCTAAATGACTGATTGAGGTGATGATTAATCCTCTATAGCATGTAAAACAAGGTTCTCAGGAGCTCCGAGTCCTCCACGGTAGAGGACAGGGAAGCTGTTGTGCTCAAGAATTAATCCATCCGAGGGAATCAAAGGCAGCCACAATGCAGTCATCAGCATGTTTTCACTATGCAAGCCCCACACTTCCTACTTAGAAAACACATAACCATTACCCCATTCTGTATTCTCACAAGGCTCCCTTTTATTTATTTGTGTTTGTTATTATATAGCTCATACCGACAAGTTTGTGCGATTCCACTGGTGTGCACACATCCATTGAGACGGGAAAAAAAGAAGTGTCTATTGCAAACTTGTTAAAAGGGAAAAGGGACTCCCACTGTTTTCTCCCTTTGGCCAGGCTTCTATTTAGAGGACAGAGCTTTAACTCTTTATGTCCCAGGAGAGAATGACTCCTTTGTGTAATTTTAAATTCTGCAATGGCTTCTTTACTGATGGAAAGTCATAAATGAGAGAAAAAATGTTATTCATAGATTGCTGCAATCCTAGAAGCTGACGTGTCTTCAGAGTTACACAGGGTACATTAGACAGCACATGGGAAAACTTTTACTTCATTCTCAACATGCTTAAGCTATTTTTACAAATCAGTTAAACTATGTCTACACAAAGCTTAGAAGCACTTTATTTGGGAGCAATCAGTATTTTTGTCAAAACTTTTGGACAGGTCTTTATTTTTGTTTTGGAAGGTTCAACACGAATTGTGCAAAATCTCTGGATATATTAGTTTAGTGATATGGTTGTTGAAGAAAATAATATGTTTTAAGCATTCACAACGTGACCTCCCCCTAGAGCTTTTGTTGATGATATGAATGATCTGGATTCAGTGAGTTCAGTGGTCATTTAATCCAGTCCTACCTCTCATACAGCAGACAGATAGATAGATGAACAGACAGACAGATAACTAGATGTCAAATAAACTCCTGCTCCCTAAAAGTACTTTTGCAATTTCAGTGAAGACATGGCTAAAACTGAGTGGCACCTTTATGAGACTGGTGCTTTTTAAATCAAAGAAGATAGAAATGTACCTTTAATCTATGGCACTGCACCAGAGCAGAACATAAGCTATTCCTTCCCCCATGACAGAGGCATGAAGCTGGGGAGGACACAGGCATTCACCTTGACACAGAATGGGTCCTGGGATGTCTACTTCTGGGATGAACTGGAACACGAAGAGTTAAGTGCCCACATGTTCTCTCACCAACCTCACTCCCTGCCACATTCCAAAAGGATAGGGCTCAGTGACAAGACAGCCCAGTACCTAAAATGAAGAGGGAGGGTTCTCGAATTAATTAACTGGAAATGAGTCTTGTCAATGTTTTGGAAGGCAGAGGGGTGAAAAGAGATTGTTAGAATTAATCACAGTGAGAAACTACTTCAACCGCCTGCCAGAGTTCAGAAAACCCAATGAGAAGAGGAATATAAAGAATGATGCTGACTTGCCATCTGAAGGGACAAACACAGTCAAGCCAACATCCAAGTTTTGTCAAATAAGGGTTGTGCCTTCCAAGAGACTGGTTTATTATCTGCTGTCACAGTAAGTACAATATATTCTTTAAATGCACGTTCTATCCAGGGGGACAAAGGCAAACCACACAGTTACATTAATGCAAAGAAACAAGAGAACACTCAGTTACTTTACTTTTAGCTTATACACGTTAAACTCTACTACCTAAAAGATTTGTATGTTCCCAAATTTGTACTTATAAATCTTCAAACACTTGCAATTTCACATACGGTAGAAGATGAAAAATCCATGAAACAGATTCCAAAAATTCAGGTATTTGGATGTAGTTCATTCACTAAGAAGAAGAAAGAAACAAAATTGCAGATGTAACAAATCTGTTCACAAGATTCATCAGACAAAAGGGGAAAAAACCCAGAACTTTGGTCAGTGGTGACAAATAACTTAGAGAAACCTAAAACAATTCATGCAATATTATTCAAGGAGTTCTGTTTTTTAAACTATAGTGAACATTAACTATCTTTTAAAGAAAATCTAATTCCTATGAGTAACTTACTTTTAGACCATGTATAACTTTTGATATGCCTTTTGTATTTCTCACCCAGAATGAGTTTGAAATTGTCCCTCTTTTAAGAAAATGGCAGCATAAAGCCAGAAAAAAAAAACCGTTTGCAGCTATCTTTAGGGCTTTCCTCGGTAAACCACTATAGAGGGCACAATTCTCCCATCCATATTCTTACAAAGAGCCTCGTGCTTGAAGCAATGGGGAAGTGGAAACAGCTTTCTACAAACCAAAGGGAAGGACAGTTCCCTCGAGGGTACTTACTGGCTTAGGGGTGTCTCTAGTAGATTTCAGGATCAGCTTTTCGCCTTTCTTTTCAACTTCAAAACCCACTTTTTTAAGTAGGGATGCATCTGCCAGCCCCTGTTCCTCCATCTTTGCAATCAAATCTTGGTTTTGGCTGTTGTCTTCGGTAAGGTTTCGGATGGCATATATCACCCACTGGGTCAGAACTGGAGCCAGAGTGAAGGAATGTGACAACGTACTTTCCTGTTTGATAACTTCACATAAGAATTATCAGAAAAGGAGTAGAGGAGCACAGAAACACGGAACATCCAGTATCAATCCACAAGTTTTCTTGAGGATGCATTCTCTGAATATGCATCTCAAGTGCAAACACATTAAAAAGAGGCAACGCAGGCATATGCACATGTACATCCAGCATGTGTGCGTGATGTCCAGCCACGGGCACCCAGAGAGATTTACTCAGTATTTGTTGAATGAATGAACAAGGAAGCAAAGACTTAGAGTAGCTCAAACTGAAGTTTATGAACCCAAGAACACACACACAGGCAAACGTGTGTGCGTGCACACACACACATTCCTTTGTTGAATAATTATGTTACTGACTCACTAGGGAAAGAATAAGAAGAGCACTAAAGAATCAGTCACAAAGACGTCAGGTTAGAATCAGGAAAATCATCTTGTTTTAATGGGAGCCCAGTTAGAAATAAGAAGTGTTTCCTAGGAGTCACCATAGAATTTCCCGCATTCAGTATTCTAAAGATGAAGCTGGAAGGGCTTTGAAGGATTTGCTGTGTTTAGTTTGAATACTCAGGCTCCTGAAAGCACTGGGGCTCACTGTGCCCAAGTGTTCACCTGGCACGTTCCGCTTGGCAGGAGACCAGAGACAACCTACGAAGACTGGGATAGCATCGCCACATTACTGAGTAGGGCATTTGATTTAATCACTACGAGCCGTGTAAACCTCATGCAAACATTAAGCTATTATATGTAGTTCTATAAAGGACTGTACAAAAACTACTGCAGGGACCAGTCTTCAGCAGTTGGATCCAGGGACATATATAAGAGACTGCCAAGAGAGGCTGTGTCCCTACTGGGCCTGGCACCCTGATCCAGGGAGAACAACAAAGAACCTAGGGTAGAACAAATACCTATCCAAAGAAAGAGACCTCCCTGCCCACGAGCAGATAAAGGCAGCAAGACAAACAAGTCCTGTCCCCTGATGATTATCAGATGCTTCCCACTCGGGCACTGCCAATGCCAGAACCAGGGAGTCAGTGCCCCCACAAGGTATCAAACCCTAGAGCTAAAGAGCCAAGTCTTCTGATCTTGTCCTGAACACCCCTGTGCAACGCTGTGGACCAGTTCTGAGACATTTCTAGCTCCCCCAACATGGCATGAGAACACAGAGAAAACTTCAACATTCACAAAGCTGGTGCTCTTTCCTGTAGTATTTGGGAAAGAAAATGAGTCCAACAGTTTCTCTCCCTAATTCAACAGCCTCAAAAGAAAATAGTAAAAATGACTGTCCAATTAAGTCAGACAACTGAAACGTACTAAACACAGGCAGCTGTATGCTCAGGAAGCGTTTTTGGGGCTTTAAAAAGGTTGCTCCATCTTAGTCCCTCCAATACACCCTGGGTGAGCTGGCCCAGGGTCCTCTCTGCTTCCCCACTCACAGCACTTAAGCTCCTGGCCTGTGTCTCCCAGCTCCTCCACGGCTGTGGTCGTGTGTTCCTGGGGCCTTGGGCCTCAACATGGAGCCTGGCACAAAGCAAAGGACCAACCAACATGTGCTGAGTGAATGACCTGCTGGTCTTTGGAGGTTTAGCATCAAAACCACTGGTGGGTATAAATGACTGACCTTTCCCAGACGGCAGAGAAAAGGACTGTCAGTGCCCAGCTAATGCTGGTTCTATAATCAGTCATCTGTCTACGGTGGAGAAAAAGTTCTTATTGTGTCATTTATCTGTCATTCTCTCATGACAAAGTCCAGGTCCTTTATATGGCTGCATTTCCTTTCTGGAGACAGAATCTATTCAAATATTCAAAGGCATTAAACCTAAATTTGAATATCCGCCTCTTTTCCATGATCACTGAACCCCCACTTTGTGCCAGTATAGAGAATAAAGATAATGAGCCCCGGTATCAAGCACTTCCAACATATCCGTCAATTTCTCAACAATGAATTATTTGAATTTCACACCCAGGATGTCACTGTCAATATACAAATTCATTTTCTCACTTTTTGTAGGAAAAGGAGGAGTCAGTGATTATGAAAAGAACTGACTCAAGGAGCAAGAAATATAAGACTGGGGAATTTTTGTTCATGAGTATAACTCTCTAATGGTAAACGAAAGAAGCATAACACTCCTTTCTGAAACGTCCTGGTTATTCACTTAAATATAATTAAAGTAGGAAAGCTGAAATTCCCAATAATGCATTCAGAGCTCCTGAGATCAGAGGGGTGGTTGGCTCAGAAACTGAAGAGTCTGGTGCCAGCACCGTCACTGCCAGCAGCAAACGCAGGATGTCTCTGGAGGAAAGGGACTATCAAAGTGCTCCACTCCAGGGCACGCGAGACCCTGCCAGACGGCCCCTACCCACCTCTCCTGCCAGGCGCCCTCGTCTCTCAGCCTCTGACAATGTTGCAACGCTGGCCTCCCCTCTGTCTCTGCACACACGAATCCCTGACCTGGGATGTGCTTCCCTCACTGCTGCTTCCTTTCTCATGGGGCACACTTAGCCTTCGAGACTCAGCAAGTATCACAGTCTCCCGGAAGCCTTCCCTGTCTTAGCTACCCCTCGGCACCTGCTTAGATTAGGTGCACCTGCTGTCTGTTTCCAATGCATTCTCTCTCTCTTTTTTAACAGTTCTCATCACACTGCACTGTACTCATCTGCTTATGAGTCTGTGAGCTCCTCGAGGGCAGGAGCCCCATCTAATTGACTTCGATATCCTAGCACCGAGTCTCGTTCCCAGCACAAAGTGGATGTTCAATACATATTTATTGAAATTGTGTCTTGAAAGCCTAGGCTCAAGTGATCCTCTTGCCTCAGCCTCCCGAATAGCTGGGGCTACAGCCACCATGTCTGGCCTTATTGAAATTATGTAAGCTATGACTGTTTGTTTGTATTTCTATATACTCTAATGCACCGTGAACTCCTCGCAACAAGACCAATGGTACTCACTTCTCTGTGCTCTGTCCCTAGCGTGGTGCTGGGAAATGTTTGCTAAATGAACAAATGTAAGCATGCTATCTCTCATTCACCACGTGGGTGGGGCCATGGCGGCACTGCAGCGACCCACAGGCTGTGTTTTTGCCTCCTGTTGTTGGTGTGGTTTCCCGACCCAGGGCTTTTTAGGGTTTGAGAGATTAGATGAAAGTAAACCGATATAAATGCAACCCAGGCAAGGAGGCTGGACTGCATAAATAAAAGGTCCATGACAACAAAACACCAGAATTCCCATGTGGATGGGATCAAAGAGTGGATTTTAATCATGTTCATCTTGGGGTTGGAGGGCAACATTTCTATCACGTTTTGTGAAAATACTGTTATCATGGTATTTTAATAGCAACCCACCCTTAAAATGTTTGGTAGCTAATTTCTGTAGAATACAAACTTACACAACGCCCGCTTTATATATAAGGCAAGTGGAGCACAGAAAGAATGAGACTGAAGAAAAGCCCTCTTGGAGATGAAGGGCTGCCAGGTGTCTCCCTCAAACAGGGACACTGGTTGCAGCTGGGGTGATGGGTCCTGCTCAGCCCCCTGCAGCCCCAGGCTTCAGGCATACTACTTCAGGAACAAAATATGATAGTCAAGTATTTCACACGGAGCAGATTCTTGGTGCAGCCACGGACCTGACAACCTAATAGAAGAAACACTGAAGCCCAAAGCAGAAAAGGCATTTTTGTCTTCTTCCAAAATTAGTATCCAAAGTGCAAAAAGATGTAAATCGAGGAAGTGTGAAAGGCTGAGAAGAAATAGGGCCACAAGACCACTCTGGAGTCAACTCCCTTTCACGGCCTTGAAAATCAGAAATAACAACCATGCCAATAACAGTAAACCTCCACACTTTTCATTTAAATATACATTTAATACTCTTATGTATTTTAAGTGAAATTCATCTTTCCTTCCGGTTTAAGGAGGACTTCACGAAGGTAGAACCCTTATGCATTCTTCTTAGGCAGATGTGAAGTTTGCTCCACTGCCCCCTCTAAGTGAGCACCAACATTTTGGGGTTTGTGTTGTCTATCTGTAAATCAAATACTACACAAACCTCCTCTAATCTGTTCCTATTTCCAGTGAGAACATTTTAGCACTGCTGTCTTGGGTTCCAGACTTAATCATAATCACAAAATCAATTTTTCATAGTTGTTTCTTTCAAGAAATTTGAGTAGAAAATAAAAACACTGTAAAATATAGCCCTAGGAAGCGTGTCTGGTCCACAGCCCTGGGTCATGAATATGCATGCCACTCCTTGTTAGAGTGCAGCCTGTGCAGACCTAGACAGTCTGAAGTGTCACGAGAGAGATTAAAGCAAGTCTCAGTTAATATTCACATTGCCCTCTTGTTCCCTCTCTAAAGGGACAGAGAGAAAGAAAGAGTAGGGGAGAAAATTAAACATCTTCTAAAGTCTCTAATCCCACCAACATCTGAAGTGCTTTATTGTATGCTTAGCTTTAGAAAAGAGAGCTTCTAACGTTTCCATAGCTACTACAAATAGAAGGCATGAGCCTGTTTGTTGCAAAACTGCCTTGAAAGAACCCTGCAATCAGCACTAGAGCGGGACTCGATAGTGCTGGCCAGCTCTTCAGCAGGGGGCTCTGGGGTCTTGACCCAGGCCACCAAGACCACAGCGTCAGTAAAGCACCTTGTACTGCTCAATGGCCGAGGCAGCACCGCACTGGGCCTCAGCTGGTTCAACACAGGGCCCAACACTAAACTGGGTGGCCTTGTACCAGCAAGGTGATAAGATATTAGCAGGGGAGAAGAACAAAGGCTGGGAAACAGCATGATACAGAAAAACAATCCACAGTAAGGGTATTAATGACCAGCAGATTGATGTGCCAAGCTCACTTTTAAAGTACAGTCAGGTAAGCTGAAATGTTAAAACTGGAATTGTCTGATGAGACAGATTCCATCAAGCTAAACTATTCTTCCAGCTATCAAAATCAGTGCTACTTAAAGTCCTCTACATCATTAAATGTAGACTCCAGGGCGACAGGAACTCTGTTCTGGTCACTGCTCTCTCGGTGTTTAGAAGACTGCTAAGAACAGGGGTCAGCAAATGATGGCCTGTGCTTTTTATGACAGCAAACTAAAAACAGTTTTAATATATTTAGATGATTGGAAAAAAATCTAAAGAATACTGATTTCTGACACATGAAAATTTGAAATTCAAATATCAGTATCCGTAAACAAGGTTCTACAGCACACAGCCATGCCCATCACTTGCCTGTGTTGGCGGCTGCTGTCACACTGCAAGGGCAGGGTGGAGGAGCTGCCAAGAGACAGCAAGGCCTACAAAGCCAAAATATTTACTATGTGGCCCTTCACAGAAAAGGTGTGCCAACTTCCGGCCTAGAACATGGGAAGCACTAATGGATATTTGTTGAATTAATAAATAAATAGGCCGGGCATAGTGGCTCACGCCTGTAATCCCAACACTTTGGGAGGCTGAGGCAGGCGGATCACGAGGTCAGGAGTATGAGACCAGCCTGGCCAACATGGTAAAACCCCATCTCTACTAAATATACAAAAAAATCAGCTGGGCATGCTGGTGAGCCGCCTGCAGTCCCAGCTACTCGGGAGGCTGAGGCAGGAGAAACTGCTTAAACCCGGGAGGCAGAGGCTGCAGTGAGCCGAGATTGCGCCACTGCACTGCAGCCTGGGCGACAGAGCAAGACTCTGTCTCAAAAATAAACAAACAAACCAACCTTAAAAAGTACTGGCACTGAAAAAATATGCATTATGTAAATTAAAATGATTTAAATGTGTTAAAAGACTTTTCATAATGTTCTGATATATATGGACTTTATTTATAATATCTGTATAACAGATACATATATTATATGTAATATCTGTATTGTTTTTGCATCCAGGATATATATTTTAAAACTCTTTTTAGATAACAAACCCATGAAGGCAAGGGATTTGTGTGCTGCAGGGCTTTCCAAAGTACACTGTGGAGCAGGGAGGGGCGCACAATTAGAACCTCTCCCAGAGCTGGCCTGCACATAGCATGGTCAGCACGGGCAAGCCTCCTCCACCCAGGCTTCTACAAACCTGTGTAATTATCTGCCCTGTTAGAAAAAGGTTTTCCTAGATGAAGATGCTTCACAAATCCCTTGTCACATCTAAACAAATATCTTCTCAGACCATGGTAAAATGTAGAGTTTTTTAGAGTGCAAAGTAGTAGTTCAGTTTAAAAATTGCTCTCAAAATGCGTTATATTGCACAAACCAAAATACTTTAAAATATGCCAATTTCTGTCAGCCAAAGAAGAAAACACGCCAAGAGTGTGGCCCTGAAAAGGCAACCTCCTCACCCCATCTCACCCCAGTGCATCCCTGGGGGGAGTCCTCATTGACCTTGGCCCTGTTCTCTAAGAACTTTCTTACTGAGAGGAAAAAAGACACTTCCCAAAGTGCTGCCCAGGGAGCCCTGGGCTTCCTGGAGTTTCATGGGACTTGTGCTACCTGTTGGGACCACCTCCAAAAAGAAGAGCTCCCGCTCGCAGGGTGCTGGAGAGCAAGGCAGGAGGCAGGAGACAGGGAGGGGGCCAGGCAAGATGGAGGTCCTGGGACGGGACATCTGAAGATCCCCTTACTTTTGCAAGGGGTCACAAGTTTTTCAGAATAAACTCGAATGTCAAGAGATATTTTCATTGCTTTCTAAAGTTTACTTTACTTCCACCTTCATCTGCTATGATGATCTTTTGTTCTCAACTCTCATTTATGTCACTGGTCCCACTGCATACTCTTCTCATTCAGAAAATTAAAGTACAAGTCTAATTTATGGTGCAGATTCTACACAGGGTCTCCCTGCATGACGCTGGAAACTATGTGTTCAATACCCACCACAAACCACCCATTTTGGCTCCCTCTTCCTTCCCTAAATTGTTGGTCTATCTGGTATCTAATTTCCCTCTGAGTTTTTATATTTTAATACGACAGAACATCTGTGCTTCAAAGGTTTCCATGCAATGCTGTATGTACTGTTCTATGTTTCGTAGCCTGTTATGCCTTAATAGCATTTAAAAATAAAAGCTAAAATCATGAGTATGTATACCCTCCAATTTACCAATTAATGGCTAATTGCTAATACTGAAAGTGTTAAAAAAATACTAAAAGAAGGCAGAGAAATAATTGTCAGATTTGGAAATTATAGGTTACAATCTGAAGAATATAGAGTAAGATTTGCATTTAATACACACTATAAGAAAGAGCAGTTTCAGTCTTTCCGGAGGGAAAAAGCCATTTCAGCAACACCCCTGCACTGAAAGCTGAGGCTGCTTCTCGGCTTCTAGGCCGTAAGGGAAGTGGTACATAGGCCCCATAAAACACTGCTGAGTTTGACAGAACTACATTTCACACCTCTGTCCACTAGAGATTTTATATCTGTGCATAACCCAAATCAGTACTTTATTAAAGATGCTGAAACGAAGGCCCATTCACTGTCCTTGCTTGGCACAATGTACTTTCCATAAATTGTAAAGGGAGAGGGGAGATGTTCCTGACTTCACAGGCCTCCTCTCTGAAGCCTGAAACCTCTCTCTCTACAAGGCTCACACTTCCTCCACTGCATCCCGTGGGCCTGAGCGAAGGGCTGTGGCACCAGTGCGCTGTCCAGGCCTTGCTGGGCGTGTACTCTCCATCCCTCACCAGTCCCAGATGTGAAAGCTCAAGCACCCACGCCAGGCAAAGCAGGACCCATGAGCCCATGCCAGGCAAAGCAGGACCCATGAGCCCGTCCATCTGGCAGTGAAGTCATGGGAAGATGACCTGTGCCCTGCCCACTCCAAAAGCTTCTGTGGCCAATGGAGGGCCGCACTCACAGGTACCTCACATTCACGGGGTTTTGGCGGTGAAGGATCCTGTGGCAATGAAACTAATTTTGTACATGACATGCTCTGGAATCATTTTACTGACCACTTCAAAGCAAAGCGTGGTACGAAGCAGTCACAGTCTGGCAGCCCCATCACACACAGGTTTCAGGGTCAGAAACAACCAATACCACTTCTAACTTAAACCACACGAAAGGGTTTTGGGGCCATGAAGTAGTTCCAGTTGGATTTGGGGCAGCACTCCAATGTCACATCTGAGACTCGGAAGGAGCCACTGTATGCAGCATGGTTAGCAGAGTGCCTGGCACACCCATGCACACCGCAGACATTCAGGCCACGGTGCACGAGCTCTGACTCCAGAGAATGTGTGCTCACCATGTGCTCAGACTCCTATCTTACTGGTCCTTGTAGCTCCTGGCTACAGTATGAGTGTTTAAAATATTTGCCCATTGGTGCCTGGATTTGATCTACTTATGAGGCGGTAGCTCCCAGAGTTCTGTCAGATCTGGGCTGAAAGGGAGGTGTGATTTAATAAATGCATGTGGATACACAGCCACGATACAATGTCAGCCTTCATGCTGCAGGAGACAGTTGTGGGGGAGCAGCATTCTGGGGACAATAAACTTCTAAAGTAAACAACAGTGCTCAGTGTCTCCACACACAACCCGGGACGCTGCCAGTAGCACACCGGCAGAGCTTCACTGCCCAGATGGTGGCAGGGGAGGTCCTAACGATAGGGGATTTATGAATGGGAGTCAATGGAAACCCAGTAGAAACAGGGGAAGTGTCAGGCCTCACCTGCCAGGTAAAGAGGATGTTTACCAAGTACTTGGTGATCTTTGGGATCAGTGGCCAGATAATAAGCTGGCCCCACTGAATTTCTGTTCCTGGAACACACTGCCACTCTCAATGCAAGCAAAGCTTTGTACAATTAAGTGTCTCTCACATAAGCCAAGACTGAAAATGAGCTTGTCAGTTTACCTTCATAAAATAGTAACACGAGTAAAACTAATAAAGGTAACAGCATCAGTTGTCACATTCCAGGACACGGGATGTGCCAGGGGCTGTTCTAAGTGTGAAAGCATTCAATCCTCACAAACTCTCTATGCGGTAGATGTTCGTTACTATCCTCATTCTACTGATGAGAAAACTTAGACACAGAGGCGAACATGGCCAAGGTCCCGCAACTGGATGTGTTCAAGGTGGATTTGGAAGTAGGCAGTCAGGCTCTGGCATCCGCTCCCCTGATCGCGATGCCGTATCGCTGCTAAGTGTGCTCTCACGACCAGTCCATCCAGAGAGACCTCTGGAGGGCAGAGCAGTTCTTCTTCCAGGTTGCTATGACTGCACGTTTCTGACCTATGCCTGCAAACCAGTACAAGGAACGGTAGGTTTTGTGATACATGAAATACATCCCTTTCTCTTCAAAGAAATCCCAAGTGATAAACTTGCAGATACCAGTCAGAGTAACTATCTCTGCAAAATACCTTTAGAACTAGCTAATAAGCTAACAATTCAAAGTGAAATAAAAATTTGGAGCAGAAAAAGTAAACCCACCTAAGTTATAAGACATTAGTGTTCGTCTAGCACTGTTGATATTTCAAAATTAATGAAGTACAGCCAAGGATCAAAAATAGTTCTAAGTTAGAAAGGATTAAATGAAGAACATGAACAGGGTGGAGCTTCTGGCGATTTAGAACAGACAAGACACAGCAGGCCCTGAGGAGTCAAGGAGCGCTCTTATGCTGTACACACCAGTGTCTGGGCATCTGGTAGCACTTGCTCCAATGGCATTAGTTACCATGGCCATCCTGACCTGCCTCCTCACCCCACCTCCCCCGACGCCTTCAGCAGCTCCCAGGAAGTCGGTGGTCAAGGGTGGGGAGGGCTTGCAGGGTGAACAGGGACAGATACCAGATGCGTGCGCTTCCCAAGGACTCTATGATGCTGCAAAGTCAGCACAGGAGAGAGGTTCTCATTTCATGCTGTCTGCTTTCACTTCTAACAGTAATAGGTGACTCAAGAGTTACCTGCAGTCTGATTGATTTCTTTCAACAAGGAGATCTCTAATTCTAATTTGTCCTCATCAGGGGAAGAGCACTACTATATCCATTTAAAGTCAGGACAACCTCCAGCAGAAAGGTATAATACATAAATAACTCCAACATTCACTATAACACTTTAGACTATTTAAAAGCCAAGTGGTCATGCTGGTGACACTTAGTTCTAAAACTCTCCCTTGACGCGTATCTCTCTAAAAAATTTCTGAAGTACTGAATATTTCATTTTGGGGAGAAAATTCATTGAATTACAGAAACTTAATACTTTAACACTGTTTTCCTCTTTTCTATAAACAACACACCTCTTGATATTTAGACTGGCGTTGGAGCAAGGGATTTGGATATGAACAAAAATACAAACTGTTAATCTTACATCTGAATGTCTCTCAAAAATTTAATCATGATCTATTCATTCATTTAATAAATATGAAGGCAAAATGCTCAATACTGGTAAGACAACAGCTAACAGGATAGTCCAGTCCCTGCCCTTGGGGCGTTTACATTCTAGCACTTGCAGAGGCAGGCCCTAAACCAAAAAACAAAGTCTGAAAGGGGTGACAGAGCATAATTACAAGAGGACAACTTGGGGAAAGAGGGGAGTTAGGGAAGGCCTCTCTGAGGAATTAACATCAGAGCTGAAACTCAAAGGATGAAAAGAAGCCAGACCCCTGGAGAGCTGAGGAGGAGGTTGCAGATGGGAGCAGGCCACACAGCGCCTCCACATGGAGGAACACTGATGAGAAAAACTTGTATGGCTGGGAAGAATGAGTGAGGGAGAGTGGATAAAAAGAAGCAGAGGTCAGTCAAGGCCAGCTCCTTCAGGGATTCTTAGGCTATGGTAAGGAGCTTGCTGTACTGCATTCTAACACAATGAGAACTCATCGAAAGAGCTGAAGTAGAAAAATTAAGAAGCTCTTGTGGGCAGCTGCGTGGAGAGTGGAGCAAGGGAGCAGGAGTCCATAATGGCGAGAATAAAATTTTGGAATAATACAGACTTGGGTTCAATTCTGGCTCTGCCACTTTACAAGCCGCACGGCTTTGGGCAATTTACACAACTTTACCAAGGCAGTTGTTCCACCTGTGAACTTGGACAGGTAGTGGGTACAGGTGACGGAAGGGGGTGTTTGCCATGTGCACAACACACTCAGTGCACCTGAGAGCCATGGGTACAGTGGAGCTCCAGCACAGGCTCTGGGTGGGCTTATAGGCCACCACACTCCTCTATCAGGCACGTGACTTCACATCCTTTCGCCAATGAGGGGGAGACAAAATGATCTCTCAATATGTCAAACAATAGTACAGAAAAGTGATTATGTTCTTGGGCCTTGTGGGCAGAAAGTTGAGGTTCAAATTGCATTGCTGTTCCACTGCCGAACAGCTGGTGGCCCTAGCCAGTTATAAAACCATTTGCCTAAATTCCCGCCTCTATAAAATGAAGATAAAAATATTGTTTCATAGGATGGATGCAAAGATGAAATAAGATCACAATGCCTGGCATGAAAAGAGGCACTCAATGTCAGATATTACTGTTAAACAGACAGAACTGTTTGCTTTTTTTTTGACCCTGAAGAATGATTAATTAGAAAACTATTTTGTGCTCAGGCCCCTGATGAGGATCTGAGACATACAGGAAAAGTCTGAGGTACAGTTGCTGCCTACATTTATTTTTCTCCAAATTTTGTTTTTTACTGTGGTAAGGTACACATAACATAAAATTTCGCATCCTAACTATACTAAAGAGTACACGTTGGTAGTGTTAAACGCATTCACAACATTGTGTGTCTATCACCACCACCCGTCTCCGCAACTCGTCCTGTAAACTGAAACTCAGTCCCCATTAAACAGTAATTCCCTTTCTTCTCTCCCCTCAACCACTGGCAAGCACTCTACTTTCTGTCTCTGTGATTTTGACTACTCTAAGTACCTCTTATAAATAAGCTGACACAGTATGACTGGCTTATTTCACTAAGCGTAAGGTCCTCAGGGTTCATCCATGTTGTAGTGTGTGTCAGAACTGCCTTCCTTTTAAGGCTGACTCACATTTCAGTAAATGTAGAGGCCACATTTTGTTTATCCACTCATCCTTTGGTGGACACCTGGGTTGCTTCTACCTTTTGGCTACTGCACATAATGCTGCTAGGAACACGGCGTACAAATACTTCTTTGAGACACTACTCTCAATTCTTTCGGGTATATACCCAGAAGTGGAATTGCTAAATCATATATATAGTAATTCTATCTTTAACTTTTTGGGGACTTGCCAAACCGTTTTCCACAATGGCTGCACCGTTTTACATTCCCATCAGTAATGCATGGGAGTTCTGATTTCTCCACATTCATGCCAAGACTTGGTTTTTTTTTTTTCTTGTTTTGTAAAGTGGCTATCCTCATGGGTGTGAGGTGGTATCTCATTGTGGTTTTGATTTGCATTTTCCTCATGATTAGTGATGCTGAGTATATTTTCATGTGCTTCTTGGCCATTTGTATATCTTACTGGAGAAATGTGTACTCAAGTCTTTTGTCCATTTTTGAATGAGGTTGTTTTATTGTTAAGTTTTATGAATTCTCTATATATTCTAGATATCTATCCCTTAACAAATAAATAATTTGCAAATATATTCTCCCATTCTGTGGATTACATTTTCACTCTGTTGAATGATTCTTTCACTCTGTTGAATGATGCAAAATATTTTAAAATTTTCATGTAGTCCAATTTATCATTTTTCCTTTTGCTCTCTGTGCCTTTGGTATCACATCCAATAAATAACTGCCAAATCCAATGTCATGTGAAGCTTCTGCTCTGTATTTTCATCTAAGAGTCTTACATTTAATCCACTTTGAGTTAATTTTTGTATATGACGTTAAGTAAGGGTTCAGTTTCATTCTTTTGCACCTGGATATCTCGCTTCCTTAGCACCAACTATTGAAAAGACTGCGTTTTCTCCACTGAATGATGTTGTCATCCTTTTCAGCAATCATTTGACTACATTTGTGGAGATTTATTTCTGGATTCTCTATTCTGTCCCACTAGTCCAGATGTCTGTCTTCATGTCAGTACCACACTGTTTTGATTATTGTAGCTTTATTGTAAGTTTCAAAATCAGGAAGTGTGAGTCTTCCAGCTCTGTTCTTCTTATACATTGTTTTGGCTATTCAATGTCCCTTGGGATTCCATATGAAGTTTGGAAAGGGTTTTTCTATTTCTGCAAAAAATTTCATTGGGATATTGACATGACTTGCATTAAATCTGTAATTGCTCTGAGCAGTACTGACATCTTAACAACATTCTTTTTCAACACATGAACATGCGATCTGTTCCCATTTATGTCTCCTTTAATTTCTTTCAGCAATGTTTTATAGTTTTCATGGTACAAGTCTTTCACCTCCTTGAGTAAGTTAATTCCTAAGTATTTTATTATTTTTGATGCTATTATAAAAGGAATTGCTTTTGTAATTTCCATTCCGTCAGTATTAGTAAATAGAATGCAACTGATTTTTGTGTGTTGACTTTATATAGTGCTACTTTACTGAATTCATTAAAACATGAGTTTTAATGGTTTTTGTGTATGAGGGGGATGGAATCTTTAGGGTTTCCCATAGATCATATAATCTGTGAAAAGATAATTTTACTTCTTCCTCTAATTTGGATGCCTTTTCTTTTTCTTGCTTAATTGGTTTGGTTAGAACTTCTAGTAAGATATTGAATAAAAGTGATGAAAGTGGACATCCTTGCCTTGTTCCCGATCTTAGAGAAAAAGCTTTCAGTCTTTCATCATGGAGTTATGTTTGCTGTTGATTTTTTCACTTGTTGGGTTTTCATGGCTTTTATTATGTTGAGGCAGTTTCATTATATTCCTAGTTTGCTGAGTGTTTTTTATCATGAAGAGATGTTGAGTTTTGTCAAATGCTTTTTCTGCATCAACTGAATTGATCATGTGTTTCTTTCCCTTCATTCTACTAATGTGGTATTACACTGATCAATTTCAGTATGTTGAACCACCCCCGCATTCCAGGAATAAATTCCATTTGGTCATGGTGTGTAATTCTTTTAGTATGCTGTTAAATTCATGTTCATAAAGGATGTTGGTCTTTAGTTTTCTTGTAGTGTCTCTGTCTAGCTTTTGTACCAGGGTAATGCTGGCTTCATAAAATGAGTTAGGAAGTGTTCTCTTCTCCTCAATTTTTTTGGAAAAGTTTGAGAAGGATTGGTATTAGTTCCCCTTGAAATGTTTGCTAGAATTCACCAGTGAAGGCATCAAGTTTAGGGCTTTTCTTTGTGAGATTTTTCATTGCTGATTTAATTGTCTTACTATAACTAGTAAGTTATAGTACGTACTATAGTACTTACGATAACTAGGTCTATCTATATTTTATAATAGGTTTTGAGTTTCCAGGAATTTGTCCATTTCATCTACATTATCCAAACTGATGATGTACAATTGTTCACAGTGCTCTCTTGCAACCCTTTTTATTTCTGTAGAATCAGTAGTAATGTCCCCACTTTCATTTCTGATAATTTGAGTCTTTTTACCTTAGTCCACCTAGCTAAAAGTTGGTCAACTCTTGTTGATCTTTAAAAAATCAACTTCTGTTTTCATAATTTTCCCTATTATTTTTCTATTCTCTAGTTTGTTTTATCTCTGCCCTCATATTTATTATCTTCCTTTTGCTAGCTTTGGGTTTACTTTGTCTATGTCCTTATCCAGTTCTTTGAACTTTCTTATTTTTTAATGTAAGCATTTATAGCTATAAAATTTCCCCCTTAGCATTATTTTTGCTGTGTCCCATAAGTTCTGTTATGTTGTCTTTTCATTTTCATTTGTCTCTAAATATTTTTTTCTTCTTCTTTTTTCCTTTTTTTAAGTTTTTAATAGAGATGGGGCTTCACCATGTTGCCCAGGCAGGTCCTGAACTCCTGGCCTCCAGCAATCCTCCTACTTTGGCCTCCCAAACTGCTGGATTACAGGTATGAGCCACTGCACCCAGCTGACCTCTAAGTATTTTCTAATTTCCCTTGTGATTTCTTCTTTGATGTACTGGTTAACAGTATGTTTTCTAATTTCCGTAAATTTGTGAATATTCCAGTTTTAGTTCTATTTCTGATATCTAACATTATCCAGTTGTTGTCAGAAAAGATACTCTGTATGATATCTTTAAAAATCTATGAAAACTTAATTTGTTACCTAATATACACTCTATCCTGGAAAATGTTTTCTGTGCACTTGAGAAGAATGTATATGCTCTTGTTGTAGGATAGAGTGTTCTGTGTATGTCTGTTAGATCTAGTTTGTTTATTAAGTCCTCTGTTTCCTTACTTACCTTCTGTCTGGTTCTTCTATCCATTATTGAGAGTAGGGTAATGAAGTTTCCAACTATTACTGTAGAACTATTTCTTCCTTCAGTTTTTGCTTCATATATTTTGGCCTGTTATCGGTCTGTGCAAATGTTTATATCTGTTATATCTTCTTATTGTATTGAAACTTTAATATATTATGTTCTTCTTTGTCTCTTGCAACTTTTATTTGATTTAAAATCATTTTGTCTGATATTAGTCACGTCTGCTCTCTCTTACCACTTCCTTATACTATCTTTTTCTAACCTCTTATTTTCAACCTATTTGTGTCTTTGGATCTAAACTGAATCTCTTGTAGACAGTACAGTTAGATCAAGTGTTTTTATCCATTCTGTTAATCTCTGTCTTTTGATTACACAGCTTGATCCATTTACATTTAAATAATTACCGATAAGGGCTTATTTATGTCATTTTGCTATTTGTTTCCCATATGTCTTATAACTTATTTCTTGCATTATTGTCTTCTTTTTATTTTTTGTACTGAAATGTTTAAGTTCCTTTTTCATTTCCTTTTGTGTATATTCTATAGCCGTGTGTGTGTGTGTGTGTGTGTGGTTACCATGGGGATTACATTTAACATTCTAAAGTTATAATACTCTAATTCTAATTTATGCCAGTTTTACTTCAGTAACATCCAAAAATGCTGCTCCTTTAAAGCTCTGTTTACTCCTTTCGGTTAACATAAAAAAAAATTATAACCTTATATGCTGTGTACCCCAAAATATAAACTAGTAATCCTTTTAGACACATTAGTCTCTTAAAATACGTAGAAAACAAAATGTGAAGTTATAAACTAGCTTGTATATTGCTCATGAATTTATCTCTATTGAGATCTTTATTTCTTCATATAGCATCAAGTTACTGTCTGTTGTCTTCTCATTTCACCCTTCAGGATTACCTTGAGCATTTCTTGCAAGGCAGGTCTAGTGGTAACAAACTCCATCAGCTTTTGTTCATCTGTGAATGCCTTAATTTATCCCTCATGTTTGAAGGACAGTTTGGACAGATAAACGATTCTTAGTTGACAGTTTTTTCTTTTCGCACTTTGAACATTTTGGCCCACTGCCTTCTGGCCTCCAAAGTTTCTAATAAGAAAACTGCTGATAATCCTATGGATTATCTCTTGCATGTGATGGGCTGCTTCTTCCTTGCTGCTTTTAAGATTCTCTTTATCTCTGTCTTTCAAAACTCTGACTATAATATGTCTCCTTGAGTTCATCTTAACTTGGAGTTCACCGAGTTTCCTGGATGTATATATTCGTGACTTCCATCAAATGTGGAAAATTTTCAGTCCTTATTTCTTCAGATAGTCTCTCTGCCCTTTTCTCTTTTTCCTTGTTTCCCACAATGCGTATGTTGGTTGGCTTGATGGTGTTCCACATATCCCTTAGGCTCTGTTCACTTTTCTACAACCTTTTTTCTTTCTGCTTGTTGGACTTAATATTTTCCATTGTCCTAGCTTCCTTCTCCCTGCTCAAATCTGTCTTCGAATCCTTCTAGTAAATGTATTTCAGGTATTGTACTTTCGGCTCCAGAATTTCTCTTTGATTTATCGTCAGGTCTTCTATCTCTTTGCTGACATTTCATTTTGTCCATATTGGGCTTTTTGTTTTGTTTTGATTTAGAGACAGGGCCTGGCTCTGTTCCCCAGGCTACAGCACAGTGGCACAATCTCAGCTCATTGCAACCTCCACCTCCTGGGCTCAAGACATCCTCCCACCTCAGCCTCCCAAGTAGCTGGGACTACAGGTGCACACCACCACGCCTGGAGCTAATTTTTGTAGAGATGGGGTTTTGCCATGTTACCAGGCTGGTCTCAAACTCCTGAGCTCAAGCCATCTGCCCTGGTAGGTGCTGGGATTACTGGTGTCAGCCACTGCACCTGGGCTTGTCCATATATTGTTTTATTGATTTTCCACACATGTTCCTTTAGTTCCTTGAGCATCTTTAGTAAGACCCTTGCTTTAAAATATAGTAGATGAATCCAAGAATGGTTTCTGTTTGTTTCATTTTTTCCCCCTTGAATGGGCCTACTTTCCTGTTTCTTATGTATGCCTTATGATTGTTTTTTAAATGGGACATCTGACTCTAATAATGTGGTAACTCTAGAATTCAGATTCTAAGACAAAGTGTTTGCTACTTTTGTTACTGTTCATTATTATTATTATTATTTCTGGATTGTTGCAGGCTTTCTCTGTGCCAAGGATAAGCCTGAGGTGTAAATTTAAGATCTTCTCAGGTCTTCTCTGAGCCTATGCTATTCCCTGGGAATCTATGGTAACTTTCTAATTTTCCCTGTATATATAGTTATTTTTCAATGTCCTAGTATTTAATGCCTGGTTCCCAAAAGATGCAAAAGAAAAATAAAGGGAAGAGGGAAAAAGGGTGCTGGCCTTTTAAATACCCAGAAAGCCACTTCAGCCAGAGGTGGAAGGACTTACAACAATGGGGGTAGATGCAACAATAATGGTCTCCACTCCTTTGTCTGTACCTCTGTGATCAAAAGCTGAAATCAGTAATCAGAGCACTGACCCCAGATATTTGCATGTCAGGGTCTTTTTGGCCCACCCTACCTGGCTCCCACAAGCTGCTTGCAAGATGCTCTAGGAACAGTGTACAGCTGTCTGCCATAGGACTGGGGATGGAAGAGGAATAGCTGCTACTGAGCTAGAGCTGAAATTGACAGAAGTTAACTCCACTTTACCATTCAAGCCTTCTTGTGGACATTGCAAGACTTCAGTGGACTTCATTCAGCGTACCAAAACAGTTACATCAGATTCAGTACAAATGTTGTCTAGGAGATTCCTGGGACCTCCTACCCATGAATTTCCCTGAACCCTCTCCCACACAAATCTGTTATTACTGTTGTTGTTACAAGGTCTTTATCTTGAGGTCAACAAAGGTTATAGATTCTGGGTATCACAGAAAAAGCTAGATCACATCACCTCGGTCCATAGATAAAAACCTCTATCAATTCAGTTATCAATACAAATTTGTTTTCTAGCTGCCACCATATACCCATGGATATGTGATGTGTTTACTGCACTTTGTAAGTCATTGTTCCCAACTTGCATCTGATGCCACTTGAAGATTTCATTAAATATGACACGATTCTTAGAGTTTCCTCATTTTCCCTTTACCAATTTTCAACTAAGGGATGGAAAGTAAAGACAATCACTATGGAAGGGGGACACAGCAGAGATGGTGCCTATGTTTACTCTAAATATCAATTTAGTGCCTTGAGGAGAGTTAGATGCAGAGAAATAAACACATAATTACAAAGTACTATAAAAGCTACAATGTTAAATTACAGGATAAGGTGAAACAATAAAAAGGGGGCCTTAAATTTGAGTTGGGATCATGAAAGACTTATCTTAAATAAATAATATTTAAATCAAACTCAAAGGTGAGTAGGAGTTGGCCAAATGTAGAAAGGGGAGAACTCCAGTGAGAGGAACAGTATGTGCAGGTCTCTGTGAGCTGCAGGGGCAGTGTGGGATATTAGAAGAGGGTGGCCAGAGTGCCGGAAGGGAAAACAGGACGGGCTGACTACACTCAGCAGGTAAGAGCGTGGGGAAGGCAAAGGAAGGTAGGAAGGTAAGTCCCTGCTCCAGAACTTACTGCATACCCACTGTACCACCATGTGCCAGGGACTACCAAAACAAACAAACAAACAAAAAACGAAGAAGTAAACATGATGTGCTTTGCTCTCAAGGAGCTCACAAAAAAGTACAAGTGACAGACCCAGCAAGGGCACGTCACAAGATGCTGAGGGCACAGAGTCTCCCAGGTGACCTGAGTGCCTGCCCCCAAGCCTAGCAGGGGGTGTGCCCACCTACCATACTGAAACCTTCATGGGAGCACACAGTGTCTCTTTTTTGATCAACCATTGTATCCCTAGCAGCTAGAACAGTGTGCAGCACATAACGTACCAGCTACTCAATAAACACCTGCCGAATAAATCCATGAACATAATGATACAGCAACTGACTGAATCCAGCAACATATAAGAAGGATAATATATGAAAAGTTGGTTAACATTCAAAATTGGCCCTACCAGATACCAAGATCATAAAGTCACGATGATTACAAGAGTATAGTATCAGGCCAGGGACAGAGAATACAGCACAGGAAACAGAATCATGCCTGTAGGACAATGATTTATGACAAAGCGGTCCTGCAGAGCCAAGGGTGAAATGAAGGTTTTTAAATACTGAAACGGAAACAACTGCATAATCACAGGGGAAATTAAAAAAAGACAGAATCCCTACTGTACATCATAAATAAGAATTACAATTCTGATAGATTACAAATCCAGATAGAAGGCAAAACTGTAAAGCCTTTAGCATACTTTTATGACCTCAGACCTCAGAGACACAAAAATCACTAAACCTAGAAGGAAAGACTGATAAATTTTACATTAAAACTGGGAATTTTTATTCATTAAAACATCATTGAAGTCAGAACAGAAGTTACATCTGGGGATTGACAGTGAGGGAGACGGGACACTCAAGAAGCCTTCTGGGGAGATGGGCATGTTCTGTATTTCCATCTGGGTGATGCGTACATACATCTGTACTTATGTCAAGATGTATACTTAAAAATTTTGCAGTTTACTCTATGTAAGTTATACCTCAATGAAATAACAAGACACCATGAGGAAAGTAAGAACAAAGATGGATGGGAAAGACTATTTCAACACATACAACTGAACAAATAATTTTTATCCTGGATATAGAAAAAAGTTCTTAAAAATCAGTTTTTAAAACACCTAACTATGGGCAAAAAATCTGAACAAACTCTTCATGACACAAGAAATCCAAATAGCCAAAAATCACAGAACTGTGTTTATTAATATTAGAGAAATTCAGCTGGGCACCGTGGCTCACACCTGTAATCCCAACACTTTGGGAGGCCAAGGCAGACGGATCACCTGAGGTCAGGAGTTCAAGACCAACCTGACCAACATGATGAAACCCCATCTCTACAAAAATTAGCCAGGTGTGGTGGCGGGCACCTGTAATCCCAGCTACTCGTGGGGCTCAGGAGAATCACTTGAACCCAGGAGATGGAGGTTGCAGTGAGCCGAGATCGTGCCACTGCACTCCAGCCTGGGCTACAGAGCGAGACTCCGTCTCAAAAAAAAAAAAAAAAAAAATTAGAGAAATTCAAATAAAATCACAACATATTATATTCCTCAGAATGGCAAATATTACGAGGTCTGACTGCATCAAGTGTTGGCAAGAAGGCAGAGTGAAAGGAGCTTTCATATACTGCTGATGGAAAACAGGTACCACTACTCTGAAGAGTTTGGCATCATCTAAGATAAAGATATACATGCCCTGAAGCCCAGAAATCCCATGCCTAGAAAAACACCCACACATATGTGTAGCAGGACACATGCACTGTATGTACCAAGATGCTCACAGCAATAACTGTAATAGCCCCAAAGTGGAAATATGACAAATATCCACCAACAGTAGAATGCAAAAATGTTAAAAATTTCTTGCAATGAAATACTATAAAATAGACCAAACACAATTTTGGTGAATCTCACAGTCACGATTTTGAATGACAGGAAACAAAAGAATGCAGGCTATGATTCCGTTTATATGAACTTCAAAGACGGCCAATCTACCAGACATGGTTTAGACACACTCTGGAGCTGACGCTGGGGAAAAGCAGGGAAGGCCTGGTGCTGGTCAGGCCAGCGGAGGACTGGATGGACTCCTCAGGGAAGGCTGGCAGTGTTTTTGTCTCTCGACCTGAGTGTTGGTATGTGGATGTCTGCTTTATAATTATTTGCCAAGTGTATACATATATATTGGCTTCACTTTTCAGTATGCACGTTACATTTCAAAATAAAAACAAGAAGTTTTAAAAAAACTAGGATGACTGAAGTGAGACCTGAAGTGTGAGGGGATCTGCCAAATGCAGTTCACAGGTTGCATCAGGTAGACAGCACCAAGAAATACAGCCCCTAAATGTCAAGATGTATACTTAAAACTTGCAGTTAACTATATGTAAGTTACACCTCAATGAAATAAGACACCATGAGGTACTAAGACGGATGAGAGAGACTACTTCAACACATACAACTGAACAAGTAATTTTTATCCTGGATATAGACTCACAAATGTCGCCATGATGTGCAGTGCCTTCCCAGCTCAGATGCCTGACTTGCTTTTTCTGCATCAGAAACCTAGCAGGGAGAGGAGGTTGGGGTCTTTCACAATCATCATTTTCTTCTTGAAAACCCATTAGGATTTCCTGGTGCTTCCTAATTATGCCTGGAGGAAACTGTGCTAGGTTCGTTGTTTTTTTTTTTTTTAAAGAGACGGGTCTCACTAAGTTGCCCAGGCTGCTCTCAAACTCCCAGGCTCAAGCGATCCTCCTGCCTCAGCCTCCTGAATAGCTGGGAGGCGTGAGCCACTACGCCTGGTAATTGTACTCGTTTCTACAAGTGCTTTAGGAGAGAAACACAAAGGAAGTAGTTTTGATTCTGATACACTTTGGCTTCTCTCAAAAAACTGGGAAAATATTTTGACTTTTCTACAGGCTTTTCCTATCTTCAGTCAGAAAGTGCACATCTGTATCTGAATCTGACAGAGTCATCATTCTCTGAGCTTCTTGGAGAATGTTAAAGTTATGTCATTTTCCAAAGACGAAGGCAAGACTCTCTTGTAAAAGTTAAGTCTCGTCATATTCAGGTGAAAAATCTTAAAGGCAAGGCTGGGTCCTTCTCATAGAAACTCGAACCATTTCTATTCGTGCTTTTCCCTGGCTTCTGTCCACCACTGAGGCTCTTTCACAGCACAGGGCCTGTTTTCGGCTGTGCTCAGTTAACCCTGAAGAAAAGGTCTGTCCATTCCCCAAGACGACTTTCCCGGCAGCTCACAAAAACCAACCACCATTGTTGGGATGGCCGGGGTAAGCAAACCACCCTGGCAATGCCTGCGGCCACGGGGTCCAACATCTTTTGTCTTGACCTCAATGAAGATTTTAAGACTAAAGAATGGTAAGAGTTGAAAAGGTGAGCACATCTAAAAGTTAGCTTTATTTCTATACTTTCTCCAATGAAGGGATAATGTGGATCTACAAAACCACAAGGATCAGAAAGCCCAAAGCAGCCAGAGGCTTCCCTTTTCCTCCAGCCACCCCGTCTCACTCCATAAGAAGCAGTCAACTCCAGGCAGAAAAGCAGACCTCTGAATTCCCTCCAAGTTGCTCAGAGTCCAAGTCACTTATCATTAGAAGAAACACAAATGAGAGATGTGCAGGTTGGGTCAGAGCCTCTGAGTAGGCCATCCTTTCTTCCACCACCCCTTAGCGTTCTGTCCTGTATTATCACAATGGCCTGTTTCTCCAACTAGACGGTGATCAGAGCTTGCATCTTCCTTAGGTTGGTGGTCCCACCGTAGCACACGGCCTTTTCATTTCCTGGATAAGGAAACGAGTGCCTGCTTATAAGTCCCATTAGAGATTTTCCTTCGAAGAACCCTTCACAGAATCCAGCAGGCCCAATACGTTTTTGCTTTTTAATGTATTGGTCCTAGAATAACTGGTACAGAGAATAGAACACTTCCTGATCCTGATAGAAATGATCATCTCAAAATAAAACAGCCCAGGAGTTACAGTCCAACAGTGCTGAATGGCTGTGACACACTCACGTTTTGACCAGGCCCTTGGTCACTGCTAAATGTGACTAAGGTCTTTTTAGACAAAAATCCTGACAATTATCAGGGTTACTGGAACATGTTCCTTTATGCCAAACTTTGGCTACCCAGTCTCTCAAGTGTCTCACAAAATATATAATCTGTGTGGCAATGGTATTTAAGTTTCGCAATTTAAAAAGGTATTAACTTTCTCAACGTATCCAAAAGTCACTGCTGTTTTTAATTAATCTAATGCAAAAAGAAAAATTGGCAAATAATTAACTTCGTAAGAAAATACATACATTAAATGATAATAATAATGTATACAAGCACAGACCACAGGCCAAGAACTCATCTCAGCACTTCATGCACAGGCAGTCACACTTCCTTCCAGTCTCAATCCAGCAGCTTTCCTGAAGGTAAAGCTTCCTGCATGGGACTGCTGTGATCACAGAAGTGCCCTAGTGGTTCTGAGTCAACTACAATGAATACGTCAATGATGTGGCTTGGTAAAGCCACCTGGGGACAGAGTGAGACATCATTATGCAGCACGGCAAGGGTGTCCTGTGACTACCGAACTTTGTGTTCGTTCCATGCAGAGACAGGCTCAGTGGAATCAGAGTGTGCTTCCTACCCACAGAGGCAGCATTTGAAGGAAACCATCAGGCATGTGGATTTTGAGCTTATACTTTAGGCTACTTTAGGCTTATGATCTGATCTTATACATCAGATACAAAATTTCTAAAATACAAAGTTAAGAATTATAAAAGCCTATTCTATTCTATTCTATTCTATTCTATTCTATTCTATTCTATTCTATTCTATTCTATTCTATTCTATTTTCTATTCTATTCTTCATACTACAGAGAAACCAGGAGGAATGCAGGATGGCTACTCTGTTAAATGTACTGTTTGAGTAAACAATTTTGAAAAACAAGTATTGCATGTAGCTTCTAAATTTAAAATACTTTCTTAAGCTAGCAAGCTTACAACTGGTCTAGAATAGTGACGATTAAGGTGAAATTATTTAGGCATGGATTTCTCATGTTTTCCCTACGTGTCAGACTACGCAAGTTTTAGGCATGCAAAGAAGCCAGAGACACAGTGCACCAAGGTCAGGCCCCAGGGTGCTGCCATCAGCCTGCATCAGTCACGGGGCTTGGCTCTAAGGAGCAGATCCTTAGGAACAGGCAATCAGTGTCCACATACAGTTTTGTTTCTGTTTTCAAATAAACGTTACATGGTGGCCCTTAGAACATTAACAGCAACCACTGAGAAGCACACTTGGGAAAACACGGCAGACAGGCAGCTGAAGTAACCGAGAGCAAGTCCAGGGAAGCAGCTTCCCACACCTCTTTCACACAGCTTCCTGCGTGATGATCCCTGCCCCCTGATCCCTGATCCCTGCCCCGGGCTGTTGATCCCTGATCCCCGCCCCGGTCCGCTGAAAGCGAGGGTGGTCACCTTCAAACCAAAAAGGACCGCCCACATGGCTCACACTGAGAACCTCGCTCTGAAAAACAACAGGCTGGCATCTTCTGACTGATGTGAGAATAAGCATGAAGAGTCTTGCTTTTAACACAGGTAAACCAGACAAGCAGAACCAGATGCGCTTTGACTCCTGAGAGCCAGGGAGAGCTGAGCAACCAGGCTTGGCAGGACAAACACAAGGCACCGGCCTGCAGGAACACAGAGGCCTGAGGCAGAGAGAGGGACGCAGTGACCATGGCTCTAAAGACACACAAGTGCTTAACTGGTAATGCCCTGGAAAGAAGCCAGGCTGTCTGCCAGTCCGTACACTGTAAAACTCCCGTGTGCTGACACAGCTTTAGCTTCTAGCCTCTGTGATTCTGGAGGTGTAAGAAAATGAGGGGCACAAAACCAAAAGCTAAGCAGACAAAACCTGAAGGAGCACAACTTGGAATATTTACTTGTACAGTCTCATTTTAAAACAGTTTGACTACCTGCCAAGTCACCGGAGCGAGGAAAGGAAGTCTCTTTTCTGAAAGCTAATGCATTGCAGCATGTCTTTCTCCAACTTCCAGCTTCTCACCCTGGGAGCCCGTTGCTAGGATACTAGGAGAGCTGGCTAAAGCAGGTCCCCCTCACTCTTTCACTAGGGATGAGTCTGTTTGAATGGTGACTCCTGCATCTGTGTAGTGGAGGCAGTTGGTGGCGGTGGGCTGCTCTTACTGGTCTGGGCTGGGAGCATCACCAATTCATCTCACAGTCCTGCACCCGGCAATCAGCTCCCTTCACTCACACAGGGCCCTGGGAGGCCTCCGCTCACCTGTGAAATCACCTTCTGTGTGTGCACTTGTTTGTCTTCATTGATCTGGCTTACGCAGATAAATCACACTAGTTGAGGGTGGGAGAATTACTATACAACTTAAAAAAAAAAAATTAAGGCTGGGCAGGGTGGCTCACGCTTGTAATCCCAGCACTTTGGGAGGCCAAGGCGGGGGGATCACTTGAGGTCAGGAGTTCAAGACCAGTCTGGCCAACGTGGTGAAACCCCGTCTCTACTGAAAATACAAAAATTAGCCAGGTGTCGTGGCATGGGCCTGTAATCCCCGCTACTAGAGAGGGTGAAGCACAAGAATCACTTGAACTTGGGAGGCGCAGGTTGCAGTGAGCAGAGATCGCGCCATTGCACTCCAGCCTGGGCGACAAAGTGAGACTCTGTCTTAAAAAAAAAAAAAAAAAAAGTTAAATCAATGGGAAGCCATACCAAAAAGATTCTCTCTTAAAAGCAAAACAGCACTAATGGGTTTTCAATAACTGGACAATTAACACATAGTGCTTATAAGCTGTTTAATGCTGAGAATGTAGAAATCAGTGGAAGAGAGGCCGCCCCTCCAGAGGAAGAAAGGCTGGCTTTGGCAGGAAGATGTCCTAGTCATTCGCTGTTATCAACAAATGTCAGGATGGCCAGAATGAGATATGAAAGCAGACACACATCGCTTTGTGAACACAGAGCAGGCGCTCCTGGCATGGAAATACATTGCTATCTTTTACAAACCACACCGAGCCTAGCCAGCTGCGCCATCTCGAGGTGGTTAAGACACTTCCCTGAGGAGCCTCCTTCCGGCTGCTGTTTGGCAGGCCTGATACCACGCTAGATTCTCCACCAAGAAGAGTACAGAACAGAACATGTTCCTACGTTTATTCTAAGATTCCTGCATTCCCAAAGATGTGGCACTACAGTTCAGAATTTCCCAAATGGAAACTCCAAAATGCACATGTGACTAATAAAGACTCCACGAGGTTCTGCAAGCCAGAACACCTGCTTCACACAGGCTTTCTCACATTTTATTAAAAGAAGGCTTCCCCGTATATTACCTATTAAGATACTACAGACAAAATATGCTTTGGAGCACATTTTGGAAACAGTCCCCTGGGGTCACAGGGTCCAATGTTGGGAATGCACTCAGGGTACGGGAACAAGATGACATAGTTCCCGCCTGGGATAAACTTTCCTTGGGGGAAAGGTTACATATCTGGGTATTCTGGTGTGTCGTGTTCAGGGAGAGGCACAGCCACCCAACCCAACTATAACACACCAAATGGAGGCACTCAGCTCACTGAAGGGATCTAGAAAGAACTCTGAGAGGAAGACATACATGACCGAAGTCTAAAAGGAGGAAAGAGGGGAAACGGGAGAGGTATCTGTTTCCCAAGGAGCTACTATCTCAGTGCTCAGCACTTTCTCCTGATTATGATCTAAGATCAAAATAGGGCAGTGAATTTTTATTTATTTATTTTTTAGATAGAGTCTTGCTGCAACACCCAGGCTGGTGTGCCAATGACACAATCTCAGCTCACTACAACCTGCGCCTTGCAGGTTCAAGCGATTCTCCTGCCTCAGCCTCCCGAGTAGCTGGGACTAAGGGTGCGTGCCACCATGCCTAGCTAATTTTTTTGTGTGTGTGTATTTTTAGGACAGACAGTTTCACCATGTTGACTAGGCTGGTCTCGAACTCCTGACCTCAAGTGATGCACACACCTCGGCCTC
Organism: Pan troglodytes; assembly: GCF_028858775.2. Taxonomy (NCBI): domain Eukaryota; kingdom Metazoa; phylum Chordata; class Mammalia; order Primates; family Hominidae; genus Pan; species Pan troglodytes. The sequence goes on along the minus strand of NC_086016.1, from coordinate 47,809,268 downwards.
CCAAAGTGCTAGGATTACAGGCAGGAGCCACTGCGCCCGGCCAGACAGTGAATTTTATTGAGTGGTTACTACGTGCTAGATGCTCAGTAGGATTAATGAAAGATTTTGTATCCAACACAGATGTATAGTCACCTGTCCCTCAAGGAATTACAATGGAAAGAAACACTGACATTCATCTTTTACATGGATGAAGGACCTGTGTGGAGTTTAAACGTCTGAATTAGGACCAAAGCCTTGGAGTCAGAGAAAGCTGGGTTTACACCCTGGTCCCATCACAAGCCAGGAGAGCTTGGACCAGCTACTTTAACTCTCAAGAGCTTTAGTTTTCTCACTTGTAAAATGGAAACAATTTTTTCCAACAAAGAGGACTCTTCCAGTGACACCATGAAAAAGGAAGGAAGGAAGGCAGGGAAGGAGGGAGGGAGGGAGGGAAAGGAAAAAAGTGAAAACAAAACAGAAAAACCCAAAGAGAACTGTTCTGAAAATGTAGCACAGGATTTGGTATACCAAAAGCACTCAATAAATGATTTAAACAATTTTAATAGGAGTGCAACAGAATGTCCTACCTGCACTGCTCATCTTAGGTAAGTTCTTTCACGTGTACTTCCATGTGACTTCCCACCACAGGAAGACTGAAAACATGTCCAGCACCCTCCTCCCCTGCCAATCCCTACCCTTCTACCCCACGTAACTATTATTCTGACTTCTGTTACCATAGATGAATCCTGCCTGTTGCTGAACTTCAGATAGATGAACTGTACAGTACATGGTCTTTTTGAATCTGGCTTCTTTCACTCAGTATCATGCTAGTGAGATTCATCCATGTGTTACACATAGCAGTTCACTCCTCTTTACTGCCGTATGGTATTCCACGACATGAACACACCACAATTTAACTACCTATTCCACTACTGCACATCCGGGTTATTTATACTTTGGGGCTCTGAAGAATAAGGCTGCTGTGAGCATTCTTGCACATGTCTCCTAATGCAGCAGTCCCCAACCTTTTTGGCACCAGGGACTTGTTTCATGGAAGACAATTTTTCCAGGACGGATGTGGGTGTGTGGTTTCAGATGAAACTGTTCCACCTCAAATCATCAGGCATTAGTTAGATTCTCATAAGGAGCATGCAACCTAGATCCCTCACATGTGCAGCTCACAATAGGGTTCACGCTCCTATGAGAATCTAATGCCGCCACTGATCTGACCGGAGACGGAGCTCAGGTGGTGACTGATGCTCACTCACCTCCTGCTGATCTCACCGGAGACGGAGCTCAGGTGGTGATTGATGCTTGCTCACCTCCAGCTGTGCTGCCCAGTACCAGGTCTGCGGCTGAGGGGATGGGGACTCCTCTTCTAATAAACATGTATCTGCATTTCTCTTTGGGGATATACTAGAGTGGAACTGCTGATTCACAGGATAGCTGTATGTTTAATGTTAGCAGACATTCCCAACCAAAAAGCTTTCCAAAGCAATTCTTCCTATTTACATCCCACCATCATGTATTAGTTCAGGCTGCTTCATATCCTTGCCATCACTGAGTACTGTTGGGGCTTTTAGCCATTCTGGTGGGGTCTAGTGGTTACTTGTTGTGGATTAAATTTGCATTTCCCTGATGACTACTGATGCTGAATTCATTCCATATGCTTACTAACCATTTGGATTTCTTCTCTTGTGAAGTGGCATGCAAGTCTTGAGTCATTTTTAAAAACTGAATTGTTTCTTTTCCTTGTTGTTTCGTAGAAGTCCTTATCCTCTGTCAGATATATGTAACGCAAACATCGTTTCAAAGTCTTTCTCTTACAGTTAGTGTTTTTAAGTTAGCCTTTGTGTGTCTTAAGAAACCTTTGCCCAATCCAAGATAATAACCAAAGTCTTCTGTGATTCTTCTAGAAGCTCTTTTGTTTTACCATTCACACTGAGGTCTCTAAATTCAACTAGAATTGACATTTCTGAATGGTGTGAGTTAGGATTCCCAGGTCATGTTTTCCCCACTATGGACAATAAATTGGTCCAGCACCATTTATGAGAAAAACCATCCTTTTCTCAGCGAACTTCAGTGAGGCCTTTGTTGACTGTGTGTGAATCTGTCTCTGGATTCTATTCTGTTCGGTGATATTATTTGAGTTTCACCACTGACCCACAGTGCAATCACAGATGAAAATTTACCTTTCTTATAGGAATGAATAGCTACATAGGATATTTGTACAAAAACACTTATTTGTTGAGAAACTATTTCTGGGCACTTTATAGGCATGATAACATTTCACACTCACTATAACCCTGTTGGGGTAGGTCCCATTCTACAGACAAAGCTAAAACTTAGAGAGATTGAGTGCAATGCTCGGAAACTAAGGAGTGGCAGAACTTGAGTGTGGGTCTGCCCGGCCACAGGACTGATGCCCTTGCCACTGTGCCATTCTTCCTCAACATAGGATTACCGGAAAACTACTGTTCAGTGATTATTCCTATCAACTCTTCCATTTCTGTACAGAAGTGAATTTTGTTTTCTTACAAATTAGGTGTTTCAATCAAAAAAAAAAAAAGAAATGAAGAAAGGAAGAAAAAAGAGAAAAACAAAAAAACCCAAAACAACCCAGTCTGGACTCTCATTCTAACCCTGTCCCCACACCCTCCCCCCAGTAAAAACAATATGAAAAAAAAAAAAAAAAACCCACATCAAGGACAACCGATCAAAACACAGATCAAAAAAGAATGAAAGAAAAAACACTTCAAATAAAGTTCAGCTGTTTCTATTTGGAAACAACAACAACAAAAAATCCCACAATAAACTGACAAATAAGAAATTGCCTCTGTGGTAGCGGAGCTGGAATTTTCCGATGGCATTGGCTACTGTGTCATTACTGTGGGTGACCCAAAAGTGAGTTGGGCGAGTGAACAGCTGGGCACTAGTTGGGCTCGTGTCCCTGAGGAGGCAGCAGCCAGGGCGGTCCTTCAGAGTTAAGCTTCCCCTTGTAGCTGGTGCCTTTTCCCTGGATTTGGAAATCCCTGGTGGTCTCTAAAAGCTACCTCCAAGAAACGAAAAAGGAACCCTTCCAGCCCCATCCCCTACTGTGGGGCAGTTTTTGCTTCTAATCTGCTCTGACAGGCCAGTTTGGATTTCCTAACCCCTAGGGTGGCCGACAAAAGTGGAATCTTCTATACAGTCCTGACTGCAGAAGTCCCATGGGGCACGGGTAGACTCCTATCCAAAGGCATCCCAGGCCTCACTCCTGTCCCAAGAAGGACATTATCCAGAGTGCTCAGAGAAGAGTGGTGTTATTAGTGGATATTCGACATCAGCACTGATTCCTAGTCTTAGCATGCCCAAAATATCTATTGCTTTTTAACACAAAATACTAAAATTAAATTCAATAAAACTTGGATGGTGCTAATTACTAGAAAAATGGGTTAAACCAAATTTTAAATAATATGACTGACAAACCAAGAATACTTAATTTACCAGAGTCAAAGAACTCATGGGAGACATTTCTCTTGAGCTTAGAACCACCCTCTCCCCCCAAATAAATAAATACACACACATGCACACGCACACATACACATATTTCACCAAGCTGCTCTTTGCTCATTTATTTGTTCATTCCTTTTCCCATTCAGGTATCTAGCTAAGAAATATTTTTTGGTTATCTACTACATGCAAGACAATGGTATATTTATATTGAGGTGAAACACAGAAAACTTGATCCCTGCCCTTAGGAAGCAATCCAGCGGGTAATCCAGACATAAATGCACACATATTTAACAATAACCTGTGATGAGCTGAAGGAACAGAACAAGTTTTGGCAGGGATCGGAGGGGGTGGCCTATCTCGGCTGGGACACAGCCGAGAGAAAAGACACAGAACGCTGGGTGTGAAGCATGAGGATGACCGAGCCCAGGAGGAGCACAAGCAGAGATGTGCTTGGACGACTGCCTTCATGCAGGAACTGAGATCCTTCTCAGAAACAAAAACGTAGGTGTGCCTGGGGAATGCTGAAGAAGGGGAGAACAGCACTGGATACAAATGAAGAGGACCTTTTAGAATGTGATAGACTAGGCTTATTCTGAGGATGATGGGCAGTCTAGGAGGCTCTGTGAACAGGGGCACGCTTATGCAAGGTGGTGTGGGGAGTGGGAGAATCAGAGAGGAATGATCCAGTTTTGGTTTTCAAAGATCGTCACACTGAATGAATGGGGAATCAAAAATCACCTGGACCCAGCAGGAGCAGAAACTGAAAGATGAGTTAGGAAGTCACTGCCGAAGTTCAGGGCCAGCAATGATGCAAGTGTGGACTGGATGGTGGTACTGGGGATAGAGACAATATCATCATTGTGTGAACATCACAGAATGTACTCACATTCTAGGCTATATTACCTAGTAACCTACTACACACCCAGGCGGTATGGTATACCCTACTGCTTCTAGACTATAAAACTGTATAGCATGTAACTGTACTTAATACTGTAGGCGCCTGTAATACAATGATAAGTATCTGTGTATCTAAACATAGAAGAGGTACAGTAAAAATACAGTATTACAGCCTTATGGGACCAAGGTTGAATATGGGTCTGTGTTGACCAAAACATTACTATGTAGCACATGACTGTATATACTTTATACAAGAAACACATCTCAGACAGAAAGGTTGAGAATAAAAGGACTGATAAAATTGTACCATGTAAATACCAATCCAAAGCAAGCTAGGAGAGCTATATTAATATTAGGCAGAAAATCATTTTTAGAGATAAAGAGGGTCACTTCATAATGATAACAGGACTATTTCTCAGGACCTATCATACACCTTTACTTAAAAACCTTACCTCAAAACATATAAAGGGAAAATTTATGTAATGAAAAAGAAAATTAGATGAATCCATAATCAAAGGTTGACATTTTAAAACACCTCTCTGATAAATCAAAGTAGACAAAAATATCAGTAAAAACATAAAAGTTTTAAATACCACCATTTAAAAACTTGACCTAATGTATGTATAAACATTACTATACCCCACTACTGGAAAACAGACATGCTTTTCATGCTCGCATAGAATATTTGCAAAAACTGACCATATTACTAGGTCATAAATCAAGTCTCAATAAATTTCATAAGACAGAGGATATCAAGTAGGTGCTATTTGATCACAATGCATTTATACTAGAAATCAAGCTCCAAAAGATAACTAAACAATTCTTAATTGTTTAGAAATGAATTTCTAATAATCCACGAGTCAAAAAAGAAGTTATAATAAAAATTGAAAAACACTTTTAAATGAATGGCAACAAAGTAATACATACAAAAATCCATGCAATGGAGTTCAAGAAGTACACAGAAAAGAGTAAAACTGAAAATTAATAATCCTAAATAAGTGGACAGATATAACATGTTCTTGGGTTGGAAACTAAGTATTGTATGTCAATTCTCATCAAATTCATTTCAGTCAATGCAATTTCAATGAATAACTCAGTATGTGGGGGCTTTAAATTGTTTTTGTTAGTGGTAAACGAGGTTATCTGTGTGTGTACAGGTATATACATGTATGTGCATGTGCACACGACCAAATGTGTAGAATTTATACTGATTCTAAAACTTTTATGCAACAATACAAATGACCAAAAATGATCCTAACACTGTTACAAAAGAAGAGACAAATTGGAAGAACTGACTTATCCTTTATCAAGACATATTGGAAAGCTATAGTAATTAAGACCATCATACTGATGCAGGGATAGACAAAAAGATGAATGGAAAAGAAAGCAGAGTCCACCAACAGACTCAAAACTTATATCAATACTTCTGATAAAGGTGGCACTACAGTGAACAAACGCATGTTCTTTTCAGTAACTAGGGCCAGGAAAATTGTGTGCCATCTGGAGAGAATAGAAATAGATCCTAACACACTCCATACACAAAAGCTGACTCTAAATGAATTACAGACATATATATATAAAAGGTAAAACTATAAAGCATTCAAAAGATAATATATTATTATCATCATAACCTCAGGGTAAAGAAATACTTCTTAAAACAAGATACACGTGCAAAAAACCTTAACTATAAAGGAAAAGAGATGAATTTGACTAAAAGTAAAGAACTTCTGTTATTCAAAAGAAACTATAAAGAAAATGACAAGGTAATCACAGAACAGGGAAGAGAAAATACTAGCAACACATGTAGCTGACAAAGAACTTCAATCTAGAATATATAAAGATGTGTTAACAAATAATAAAGAAAAATATCCCGATGGGCAAAAGGTTTTGACCAAGGACATTGTAAAGTATACACACATACGCACGTACACACACTCACACACACCTCAAATAGCAAACACTTCAGAAGATGCCAAGCCTCATTTACAGCGTGGGCAACAGGGAACGGGATGTGCAGTCCTAACTCCAGGGGAAGCACAAGGGAGGGAGGGGAGGAGGTGGTGTACAGGAGCTGAATGCTCATGTCATAAAATAAACAGGTCACATCAAAACTTGATATATCAAGAAACAGCAATAAAGCATATTATTTAGATATACAAAAGTACCTACTAGAAGAAATAGCTAAGAGAGTGAATTAAAAAGTGTAAAAAGTGGAGCTAGAGATATTGTTCCCTTATTGAATGCCTTTTGGAATTTAAAAATCCCCATATAGGTGTATTATTTTCATGAATTAAAAAAATAAAGGAAAAAATGCACAAGAAAGGGGGGGAAAGAGTGAATGGGAAGCGAGGAGTAAAGTAGGAGTCATTAGATAATTCTTTGGGAATAGCCTGGAAGGAGCATCAGTGTGGAATAAGCACCTAGGGAATAAGGTGAATTTTGAAATTGTATCATGTCCTTATTTACTTTAGTACTACGAAGGCCAGATTTTAATTTATAGCTCACATCTAAAAACTGAATCTCTAGGCTGTAAGACTTTTTCGCTTCTGACCATTCAACTACCATTCTCCCTTTGCACTGATATTTCAGTATGTGTCTCGTATCTTACTACATTTTATATGCCTTTAAAATCTGGTAGGCTTAATAAATACAACTCCAAAGAATTACTGAATACACATAACACTAAAGATGCTTGTGATATTTTATCTTTTCTTAATGATTCAGGAGATTCCGTGATCTTGCAACGTTTCACTATCATTCTAAAAGCCAGTTATCCAGCTAAAGATATAGCTATCCATATAAATTTTTCCATGTGTAGCTCTGAACCATTTCTCCACTACATGAATATGTTTATGTGGTTCTCTGCATGTGCTCTGTCTTCTCCCGGTGACTTGTAAGAAGGCAGTGTGGGGAAGTGGCTAAGGTCAGGCACTCACATGTATAAAATCTGGTTCTGACCTCTGGGCAAGCTAGAGACTCAGTTTTATTTCATCATCTACAACATACGGATGATAATCATAGTATCTGCTTCATGGTGTTTTCAGGGTTCAATAAGGCAATGGGTGTAAACACACAAGAGGGACTGAATGAATGTTTCCTGAAGGAAGAACTGAATGAACGGATGGCCATCTGGCAAGGAGGACACCAAGGTGGAAGGTGCTGCGAGCATCTGTAGGCCTACAATGTGCTCGGGTACAACAGTCTTTTTATTTTCTGGTCTTTGCTAAAAGCCAAAGACGCAATGAAAACCCTGCTTCACTGGAAGGTCAATTCAGGGAATGTAAAAGTAAACTGTGAGTGAATTTCTTTTTTCAGAATAAATCATCATTTTCATTGGGAAATGCAACATCTGCAATTGTACCTGAACATTCTCGTACTGCTTTCCCATGACTAGAAGCTTTCTTCTTTTTTCTTTCCTTTTTGGGGGGCTAAAAAAATGTCAACACTTTTTAATGAGCACAGCCTTCGGGGACTCATGATAATGCCACGCACTAAACCAAATTTGCTTAACCCTGCAGAGGAGTCTTCTGAGGCTGTGTATTTGTCTTTTCCTGACTGAACTTACAAGCTACTGTGCTCTTTAAAATAAGATTGTTTTCTATTGCTAATCAGACAAATGACAGTATCTTCAGCACAAATAATAAGCATTGCTCAGTCTACTTACTTTGAAACACATGATTTTCATCAGCTGCTTTTCTCTTCTTGGCAGAAGCCATAGTTTTATTTTTAAAATGCCCCCCTCCTCAGTCTCCTCAATGCTAGGCTAGGCTCCTCACTGCCTCCCGCAGGCTACACTCCCAGTCCTTGCAGTAGCCTTATTCACCCCTGCCCCACCACCAGCCAAGCAGTGACCAGGACAAGGGACATAGCTAAGTTTGGCTTTCACCAGGGAAGTTCGTGAAATTAAACAGTAGGTTTTATCTCAAATCTAAACAAGCTGTATCCGGTCCCTGGTTAGTCACCACTGTACAGTTTTGTATAGTACAACTAGTTGAACTAGTAGGAAAAAAGCAGGGTCCCTGCAGAACACCCTCCAGCAAGGGTGGCCAACCCAAGCCAGGGCAAGAGCCAGTGCTCTCAGCTTCTGCAGCAGAGGGCTGCAGGACAAACCCTCCGAAGATGAGAATTCAGCACCACTGAGATGCTCCTTCCTCTTACTAGGGAGCCAGAGAGCTCCTCATGTTTCTACGTTGCCAAACCCTTGTTAAAATAGGGCTTCCAAAAGACTGGATACTCAGAATCTCTATAGCAAAACAATATGCAATAGTTCGTGTCTACTCTAGAGACCACACACACACTGGAAAGGTGACACCGGTGATGCGCAGCACAGTGCCTTGCGTGGGCTGCCTCTGCCCCAGGTTTTAAAGTGCTTTTTGGCCACATGCTCATTTGGAATGTCTTATTCACCGTGAAAAAACTAGCTTACCATACTACAAAGGTTACAGAAATGATACTCTAGCACCATAACTCTGAGAAAATGATTTGGTTCTCAGGAACAAGTAAACAAGCAAGCAAGGCAGCCAGCTACATACTGAATGAACATGAGGCAAGGGACTTGTTTTGCTAAGGGCCCCGGCTGTAAACTTGTGCATGGTAATTCACATGCAAGGATACAGGGGTTACTGTCACTGATGTTGCAGTTGTCCAGGATCAACGGGATACCATCCAGCTCATTTACCTAGAGAGAAAGAAGATAAGTTTATACACTGAAAACCGCATGGCTATAGTCAGAGATTACAGATGACTTGTTCCTTTTGTGTTTTCTTACTCAATGTTATAATATTGTTTGCACTATTATCTGAAATACCTATATCAACCCAGAACTATATAAAACAGACATGTGAACAAAAAGTGATATTTTATTTTATTTTCACTGGACCTTAAAAAAAAATATTGGGGCAATTAGGTAGCCATATAAAAAAGAATCTAAGTAGATCACTTCCTAGCATTGTTCACCAGGATAAACTCCAGATAGATATGAGATCTAAACTTAAATAATAAAAAAAATCAGTACTAGAAAAAAAACATGGGTGAATTCCTCTTCTAAGCTGGGAATAGGAAAAGCTTTCCTAACTATGATTCAATCCGGAAGCAACAGGGGAAAGGTTTTAAAATTTGACTGTTTTTTAAGGCAAATGAGAACTGGGAAAATTATTTGTAAGGTATCACGGATTTGGAAGATATTTACAAAGGATTAATATTTTAATATATAAAGAACTTGTAAAAATTTAAACACCACCAACAATACAATAGAAAAACAGGTGAGATACATGAAACATACATGGCACCGAAAATACAAATAAACTAAAAAGACATCAGAATATGTTCAAACGTGCTCGTAAGAGGGAAGCAAATTATAATTACACACATTTCTTACCTGCCAGACTAACAAATAACCAAGTCTGACAACAAATGCTATTGGTGAGGCCACAGGGAAACAGACACTCTCATACACTGCTGGAGGGAAAATGGTACAACTCCCATGAAAGGGAACTGGCTGTAAGCAGCAAAATGACACATAACCCAGTAACCCCATTTCTAAAATTACAGATCAAAAGCACACTACTGCATGAAATAATGTGTGACACAAGGTTATTCACTACAGCATAGTTTACTTTGTTATTTTATTTTTTTGTAAAGATGAGGTCTCACTATGTTGCCCAGGCTGGTCTCAAACTCCCAGCCTCAAGTGATCCTCCTGCCTTGGTCTCCCAAAGCACTGGGATTATAGGCATGAGTCACTGTGCCTGGCCCAGTTCATTTTTTGCTGAGACATCATCACAAACTATAAAATTCACACTTTTAAAGTGTGCAATTTGGTGGTTTTCAGTATATTCACAGAGTTATATAACCATTAGCATGATCCAATTTTCCAACATTTTCCTCACCCCTAAAAGAAACTCCACACCCACTGGCAGTCACTCCTTATTCCTCCCTCCCCCCAGTCCTTGGCAACTATCCTTCTACTTCCTGTCTCTCTGGATTTGCCTATTCTGGACATTTCCTATAACGGAGTCAGAAAATCTGAACGACATGTAGCGTTTTGAAAGTGGCTTCTTTCACTCAAGGTTCACCCATGTTGTGGCATGTCAGCGCTTCATTTCTTTTCATGGCTGAGTAATGTGAACAGTGCATTGTACGGATATGCCACATTGCATTTTTCCATTCACCCACTAATGGACATTTGTGTTATTTCCACCTCTAGGTTATCATGATAATGCTGCTCTGAATGTGCATGTACATGTTTTTGAGTGGATATAAGTATTCATTGTTCTTGGGCATATACCTAGGAGTCAAACTGCTGGATCATATGAGTTATAAACATTTGAGGAACAGCCAGACTGTTTTCACAGTGTTTACAGTATTTTACATTTTCACCCAGCAATGTATGAGGGTTCCAGCATCTCCACAATCTCATAAACACTTGCTATTGTCTGTCTTTTGTATTAGGCATTCTAGTGTAAGTGAAGTGGTATGCCATTGTGGTTTTGATGCGCATTTCTGATGACTAATGATACTGGGTGCAGCACAACTTATTATGAAACAACTCAAGTCTCCACGAATGGGGGCTGCTTACATAAACTATGGTACAAACACAGCAGACTGCTATATGGCTGTGAATGTGAGTGGAGAAGATTGCTGATGGACTGCTGCGGGAGGATCGCCAGGATATGTAGCCAGATTACAACATGTTAATAGCCTTATATGAGAATCTTGTGTGTGATAAAGGAGTATTTTCAAATACTCTGAACAAGAAACAATGGAAGGTTAAACCAAAAACAAATAATGGTTATCCACAGGGTAAAGAGGAGAATAGGGTGGAGGAGACAGGAATGGAGACTCTGTGAATGTGCCTTGTATAATTTTGACTTTGGAATCCTCTGTGTTTTATCTAATTTTAAAAAATTAAATTTAAAGTTATAAAAATTGAAAACATACAAATTAATGAAATATAAAATAAAGTTCTTTTCAGAATTAAACAGTATTTTGACTTTACATCCCTAGTGAGATATACATAACCTAAGATGATACAGAACCGCATAGAAGTGTTTAAACTGCATTCAGTCATCTGAACATGAGCTATTCCAAACGCCATGTCCCGCTGAAAGAAACCAGATCTCCAGCTGATTCTAACGCACAGGCTTGCTAGGAATCTATTAACGATCCTTATTTTACAAAGGCCAGGAAGAAGAGAAAAAATTAGTTGGTAACCATCTAATTTCTGTAATTTTTTCCAGGCACTGAAGGTGTGATGGGAAATGAACTACTATTTAGTAGACACCTGGCATATACTAGGCAATCAGATGCTTTAATGACTTCGTTTAATTCTGAAATGCTAGAGTATTATTGGTTCCCTTTTACAGATAAAAAAGTGAGGCTCAGAAGTCCCCTTCCTGTGGTCACTGACCTAATAAGTGCTATTCAAGGTGAGGTCTGGAGACCACTGTCAGTTTGTAGGAACAGACACTGAAGGGAGGGAGCTGAGAAACTGCCGACAATATGACAGCCATGCGGTGTCTGCTGAATCTTACGATGAAATTTGGGCTTGAATTCTTATGTCTTTTTTTAGATTTATTTTTCTAGTCATTCATTTTATACTATATCCTATCCAAATGTAGGTCCAGGATGGTTTGAGGGAAAGATAAGTGGCTCTTCACCACAGCTAGTTTAGGAAGCACTGGCATGGAGGGTTCAACCACTATAGAGAGTGGGTCTTGGAGGGGGGATCATGTGTTTGAGAAGCACAGAGAGAGTTTTATGGCCAAGTTGGTAATGACCCCACCTGAGACTGTATCCAAAGCTTCCCAAGGATGCCCTCACACCCCCACTTCTCCTCTGATAACCTGCCCCACATCTACCAGCAGGATGGGGTACGTACGCACAGTAAAGTCTGCAAATGGGAAAGAAGAGATGCCAAATGCCTTTGCCTTGTGCTGACCGATACTGGGATGAAGATAAGGAGAAATCCAGAAAAGAAGCAAGGGCCCTGTAAGTGTCACTGAGAGGAAAGAATCCAGCTCATCTTCACCAGCTCTCCACAAATGTGTGATCCAAACCCTTCTGGAACATAGGTGCATCTCCACGCCAGATTGAGGTTGGTTTTCACGCTCATAGTTTGTTTAGCTAGAAGAACATATAGCATGGGGCTCACAGAGAAGGCCTCCCTAAAGAAGTGGCATTTAGCTTAAGATGAGAAGAATGAACAGGAATTAAATAAGGCAAAGGGGACTGTGGGAGTGTTTTGGGCAGGGGGAAGAGTATGTGCAAAAGCTGGAAGATAAGATGAAACATGAAGCTCATGGAACTGGGAGGCAGTGCGGCATAGGGATTAAGAGTGGCCACTGTGGAGCCAGGCTGCTGGGGTCAAAGCCTGGCTATGAGATCTGTTGGCCTTGGGCAAGTCAAGAAACCCCTAAGACTTGGTTTCCTCCTCTGTAAAATGGGGATGATAGTGCCTTCTTCAAAGAGTAACTGTGAGTGTGTTTAGCACACAGTAAATACTCAATAAAGAGCACTGGGAGTGATAGCAGTAGTTGGTGACATTCACACTGTTAAATGCAATTAGTTCATTTAGGAACAAGGGGTTGGGCAGTAGCTCCTAAATGCATGACGAAACTGAATAATTACTTCAACAGGGCTGAATTTACACTTCTTCTCTGCATTAGGCAAAGTTTCGAATTTATTTTCAAAAACCAGGTTTTTTTTGATTAGTGAGAAATAAAAGTATTCGGGATTTATTATTCAATGCATGGAAAACACCTCACTTTCTACAAAAAAAAAGTAGAACTCTTGAGATATGCTAAATGGGTAAGATGTTCTTTGAAGGAAATGAAATCACACACTAAAAACTGAAATTTAAGCAGGCAATAAAGGTGAACTAAAGAGTTCTTAAAAATCATGGTTCCACTGGAGTTGTGGGTCAACTGAGGGTATGCGTTCCTGGATAAATATTTCTTATTCATACAGCTGCATTAGGAAAGGATACAAGGGAACCATTTATAGAAGTTCGTTAAACGTTTACAACATAAATGACCTATTCTGGACAAGGATTACAGCGGCAGTATGACAAATACACAATTACATACTTAAGAATGAACACAGGTTAAGGTCACTGGGAAAAGCAGACACCAATACAGCATCTTCAGGAAGGGTGACTGACGATACAATTTTGTTTTTACAAAGTCCAAGTTTACTGCTGTAACTACAAGTGTCAAGCTAATGTTGGGGCAGGAGAGAAACAATTAAGTTTTCTTCTGTCAGCACTTCATTAAACAAGAAAGTTGTTTGTTTCTTTACTAACATGTTGGGAGTTGATTGTAGGCCCGTAATTAATGAGTCACAAGTTACAGTTCACACTGAGGAGCCAAGCTCAGTCAACACTTTCCCGTGGTAGTGCATCTCCAGGAGACAATAAGCCTGGCTTAAACAAATTAACATTTAGCCTCTGGAAATGAAGTGTAAACAGAGGACAACAAATAGATTTGCTAACTGTTCTTTCCCACATTAGCCAATAATGCCAGAGTAGGCACTCCGCTAAGGGTACAGGCCCAACTCTAATAACCAAGCTCCTTTGGGAAAACCTACCAGGTTGACAGAAAACAGAGCCTATTAGCTGTGTGACCTTGGGGAGGTTTCTGAACTTCATTAAGTCTAAATTTTCTTACATGGAACAAGAGGGCCATACCCACCTCCCAGGTGTACAGTGAGGACTGTATGGGAAAGCATCCAGCATGGTGCCCAGCACATCATGAGACCACAGGAAATGGCAATGATTTGTAATATTATTTTCAATTGGCTCTGAGATTCTAAAGGTTTCCTTTACCATCCACATTTGAAAAGAGCTGGATATGGTAATCCTTCACCAACCACTAGTTGTCCTTCAGCAAAGTTTGAATATGGAAAGATCTACTTCTACAATCATAAGAAATTTGGTAGATATGGGGTTACTCTAAGTTAGTGTAATGTTGTTCTTGACTGTCTCATGAACTGGGTGTATGTCTGGATTTGTAATTTCCATCCATACTCTTTTGCTGGCTTTAGCCTTACACAGCAATTCTAAGTCTCACAAAAATATAGTACCATTGATCTTTGTGTTGCATTTGTTTCCATGGTGTTTTGTGCCACTTAGCAGTGGGCATTTCAGGCCTGAGCTGCTGCTTTTGTCCACAATGCCTGGGCAGCAACATATGGTGTGACTCAAGCAGAAGTAAAAAAGAAGTGGCTTGGGCATTGCAGACACTCTCTAGAGAGAAAACTCAGAGCCAAAGTCTGGCCAGTGCTCCTCAGCCTAGGCTACAACTTAGAATCACTTGGGGGAGGGTTTTAAAAAGTGCCAGTGCTGTGGTCCCAACCCCAGAACAAATGAATCTGCATCTCTGCGCATCAGTGTTTTAGACAAACTCTCCAGGTGACTCTAACATACAGCCAAGGTGAAAACGCCTGATCTCCCCAAAGCCAAACAACACCCACCAAGCCAACCTGTGAGACCTGCTCAGAAGAAACGCCTGAAACCTAACGCACTGCCCTCCACACACTATCCCCTTTGGTGCTTCGTTTTCTTTACTTCTAAAAGGCATTTTATTGAGGTATAATTTACATAAACTGCCAAGTGCATCTGCACAGCCACAAACAAATCAAGACATGGAATGTTTCCATCACCCCCAAAAGCTCCTTGCGCAGCTCTGCAATCACTGCAGCTCACCTCGCCCCCGCCCCATCTCCTCTTAGGCATCTGTTTCTGTCATTACAGGTAAATTTTGTCTGTTCTATAACACAAATGGGTTTAATGAAAAGTGTTTTCCAATGTTTTCGAGATTCATCCACGTTGTTACATGTATCATTGATTTTTGTTTATTTCTGATTATGAATATACTACCATTTATTTATCCACTCATGTGTTGATGGCCACTGGGTTGATACCAGTTTTATCTGCAATGAATGGAGATGCTATGAACACATGCATCTGCATCTTTTCATGGGTGCATGTTTTCATTTTTTGGGTGGATACCTACGAATGAAATTGCTGGGTCATATGAAGTATATGTTCAACTTTATTAAGAACTGCCACAGTATTTTCCAAAGTAGTTGTACCATTTTACATTCTCCCCTACAATGTATTGGAGTTACTCTAGATCCTTACCAACACTTGATATGTTGTCAGACGTTTTAGGCAGCATCACACTGTGGTCTTAATTTACATTTCCCTGATGGCTAATAATGTAAAGTATCTTCAGGTGCTTATGGGACATTTCTGTTTCATTAGTGAAATGTTATTCAAATATTTTGCTCATTTTATTAACTGGGTTGTTTTCTTCTCATTGAGTTGTAAGAGGTTCTTTACATATTCTGCATATGAGTAAGTCCTGTGTCGGATATATGTATTGCAAATATTTTCTCGTATACGATGGCTTGTTTTTTCAATTTTTTAATAATACGTTTCAAAGAGCATTGACTTTTTAATATAGATGAGATACAATTTACCAAAACATTTTTTCATGGTATTTTTTAAATTCTAAAAAGTCCTGGCCTACTTCAATATATCCATAATGTTTTCTTCTACAAGTTTTGTATTCCCAGCTTTTATGTTGCTATTTTAAATCAATTTTTGTTTGGTATAAATTAAGAGTCTAGGTTCTTTTTTACTCCATAAGGATATAAAATCATTCCAGTGCCATTGTTGAAAAATATATCTTTTCTCCACTGAGTCTGGACTCTATTCTGTTCCACTGGTATATACATCTATATTTACATAAATACCATACTATCTTAATTAGCTTTATAGTAAGTCATGAAAGAAGTAATATAATCCTCTTTGTTTTGTTTTCAAAATTGTTTTGGCAATTGTATTAGTTTGGTAGGGCTGCCTTAACAAAGTACCACAAACCAAATGGTATAAAAAACAGGAATTTATTGTTTTACACTTCTGGATGGTAGAAGTCCAAGATCAAGATGTTGGCAAGGGTGGTTCTTTCTGAGGACTATGAAGGAGAATTTGTTCTAGGTCTCTCTTTAGCTACTGATAGTTTGCTGGCAAACTTTGGTGTCCTTGGTTTTTAGATCTCTGTCTGTATTTTCACATGACATTCTCATTCTGTGTGTCATCTGTGCCCAAATTTCCCCTTTTTATAAGGACACCACTCATACTGGATTAGGGGCCCATCCTCCTCCGGTATGATCTCGTCTTAAGTAATTACATTGGCAATGACACTGTTTCCAAATAAGGTCACGTTGTAAGGTATTGGGGTTTAGCAATTCAACATATGAATTTTGGGGGGTACAATTCAACCCATAACAGCTATTCCAGGTCTTTGGCATTTTCAAATTTTAAAACCAGCTCATCAATTTTTATAAAAAATGTTTCCTGGGACGGGCGTGGTGGCAGGCACCTGTAATCCCAGCTACTCGGGAGGCTGAGGCAGGAGAATCTCTTGAACCTGGGAGGCGGGGGTTGCAGTGAGCTGAGATCACACCAGCCCGAGTAACAAGAGTGAAACTCCGTCTCAAAAAAAAAAAACAAAAAACAAAACACAAATGTCTCCTGGCATTCTGACTGGTATAGCATTCACTCTATAGAGGTCAACTTGGGGAGATCTTATACTTAACAATATTGAGCTGTCTGTTAAATTTTAACTTCTCTCAGCAATGTTTTATTGTTTTCAGAGTATAGGTCTTGCACATATTTCGTTAAAGTTTATTCCTAAATATTTCATGTTTTATGATGCTATTGTATGTGGCATTTAAATTTTTTCTTACTATTTGCTAGTTTTATATAATTAATTTTCATTTACATATCTTGTAACCATTCAAAATTCACTTCTCATAACTTTATCAGTTCCTTAACACACACGATCACCTCATTTATGAATAAAGCCAGTTTTACTTCTTTCCAATCTGCATGCATCTGATTTTTCTTGGCTTAGTGAGTTGCTCTGGACCTTCAGCACGTTGTTTACTGGAGTGGTGAGAGCAGAAATTCTTGCCTTGTTCCTGATGTCAGAGAGAGAGCAGTGTTTCATCATAAAGTATGAAACTAGCTGTTGAATTTTTTTTTCATAGATGCCTTTTTCAGGATGAGAAAGTTCCTTTATACTGTTAGTTTGTGGCAAATTTTGACGTGAATGAGTGTAAATTTTGTTCTGAATGCTTTTCCTCTATTGAGATAATCATATTGTTTCCTCCCTCTTATTCTGTTCATATGGGAGAATTAAAGTGTCTGCTTTTCTAACATTAAACCAACAGTGCACGGCTGAGATAAACCATCATAGGTTCATGATACATTATCACTTTCTGTATTACAAGATCCACTTTGCTGATATTTTGAAAAGTGTTTTTATGTTTCTGACCATGAGAGACACTGCTCTGTAGTTACTTTGTTTGTTCCCTTTTAAGGTTTTTGTCCGGATTTGGGAACAGAGTAATGGTGGCTTCATAAAATAAGTTGAGAAGTGTTCCCTCCTCTATTTTATGAAAGAGAAAGATTGGGTATATGCTTTCCTTCTTAAATGCTTGACAGAATTCACTGCTGAAACTATGTGTGCCTGGAGATTTTGTTGTAGAAACATTTTAAACTACACATTTAATTTTAAAAAATATTTATCCTTTATTCAGTTTTTGTTTCTTTCAAGAAAACTGTTCATATCATCTATTTTGTCAAAAATTTTTGGCATCAAGTTGTTTATGCTATTCTCTTATTATCTTTTTAATGTCTGTAATATCTATAATGATGTCTCCTCTTTCACTGCTGATAGAGGTCATTTATATTTTGTCTCATTTTCTTGACAGGTAGACAGATTTATCTGGAAAGATTGATCAATCTTTTTAAATATGCATCCAGCTTCTGATTACATGGATTTTCTCCACTCTATGTCTATTTTATTTTCTACTTCAAAGATTTCCATTCTTATCTTTAATTCTTTTCTTCTACTTACATTGGTTTAATCTACTCTTGGTTTTATTACCTTAAGTTGGAAACTAAGATGACTGATCTTAAATCTGTCTTGTTTTCTCATGTATTTTAAATTTCCTAAACACTACTTTATCCCCATCTTACAATTTAGGTATGCCATTTTTCATTTTTATTCGGTTCAAAATATTTTCTAATTTCAATATGATTGTGTCTATGACATGTGGGTTATTTAGAAGTGTACTGTTTAATTTTCAAATATCTTGGGATTTTAGAGATATTTTATAGTTTTAACTTATAATTCTGCTATAGAGACAGAGTATAGTCTATGTTTTCAGTTCTTCTACATTTATTGAGCTCTGTTATGGCCCCAGCATATGGTCTGTCTTGGTGAATGTTCTATGTGTACTGGAAAGAACATACATGCTGTTATTGGTGCAGTGTTCACTAAATTTCACTTGATCAAGGTGGCTGATGGTATTCCAGTTTTCCATATTCCTCCTGCTTTTCTTTCAGCTTGTTCTGTAATTTATAAAGATAAGAATGCTGAGATCTCCGATTATGACTGCAGATCGATTTTTTCTTTCAGGTGTCAGTTTTGGTTTCAGTTATTTGAAATTCTGCTATTAGCAATGTATGTTTAGGCTATTATGTCTTCTTGATGAACTGACCCTTTAATCATTATGAAATATCACTCTTTTACATCTAGGGAAATTCTTTGTCCTTAGGTCTATTTTGTCTAATTTTAATATAGCCACTCCAGCTTTCTTATAAGTGTTTACATGGTATATCATTCTTTCACTCTTAAGGTATCTTCATCTTTATATTCAAAGTATATTTCTTATCATAGCATATAATTGAGTCTTGCCTTTCAAAATCCAGTACAGGCCAGGCACAGTGGCACACGCCTATAATCTCAATGCTTTGGGAGGCGGAAGGTGGGAGGATCATTTGAGGTCAGGAGTTCGAGACCAGTCTGACCAACACCGTGAAACTCCATCTATCGGGGGAACCAGCCCCCAATATTTCAACGTAGGTTCTTTTCTATTTTCCCTAAGAGTCGGCCGGTCTGAGAAATAAAGAGAAAGAGTACAAAAGAGAGAAATTTTACAGCTAGGTCTCTGGGAGTGATATCACATGTTGGCAGGTTCCGTGATGCCCCTTGAGCCGCAAAAGCAGTAACTTTTTATTAGGGGTTTCAAAAGGGGAGGGGTGTACAAACAGGGTGTGGGTCACAGAGATCACATGCTTCAAAGGCAATGAAATACCACAAGGGCAGAGAGGCAGAGTGAGATCACAAGGCCAGGGCGAAACTAGAATTACTGATGAAGGTCCATGTCCTGCTGGGCACACACTGTCATTGATAAACATCTTAACAGGAAACAGGGTTCGAGAGCAGACAACTGGTCTGACTAGAATTCGCCAGGCTGGAATTTCCTAATCCTAGCAAGCCTGAGGGCGCTGCAGGAGACCAGGGAGTATTTCATCCCTTATCAACAACCGCATAAGACAGACACTCCCAGAGCGGCCATTTTAGAGACCTCCCCCGGGAATGCATTCGTTTCCCAGGGTTATTCCTTGCTGAGAAAAGAATTCAGCGATATTTCTCCTATTCACTTTCTGAAAGAAGAGAAATATGACTCTGTTCTGCCCGGCCCTGCAGGCAGTCAGGCCTTATGGTTATCTCCCTTGTTCCTTGAAAATCGTTGTTACCCTGTTCTTTTTCAAGGTGCCCAGATTTCGTATTGTTCAAACACACATGCTTTACAAACAATTTGTGCAGATAACGTGATCATCACGGGATCCTGAGGTGACATACATCCTCAGCTTATGAAGATGACGGGATTAAGAGATTAAAGACAAGACAGGCATAGGAAATTATAAGAGTATTGATTAGGGAAGTGATAAATGTCCATGAAATCTTCACAATTTATGTTCAGAGACTGCAGTAAAGACAGGTGTAAGAAATTATAAAAGTATTAATTTGGGGAATAAATGTCCATGAAATCTTAACAATTTATGTTCTTCTGCCATGGCTTCAGCCAGTCCCTCTGTTCAGGGTCCCTGACTTCCCGAAACACCATCTCTACTAAAAATACAAAAATTAGCTGGGTGTGGTGGTGAACCTGTAATCTCAGCTACTTGGGAGGCTGAGGCAGGAGAATTGCTTGAACCTGGTAGGCAGAGGTTGCAGTGAGCTGAGATCACACCACTGCACTCCAGCCTGGGCAACATAGAGAGACTTCATCTCAAAAATAAATAGAATAGAATAGAATAGAATCCATTCTAATAGTCTTTTAGTTGGATATTTAAGCCATTTACATTTAATACATTTATCAACATGATTGAGTTTATCATTCTGCCATCTGTTTTCCATTTGTCTTGACTATTCTTTGTTCTTATTTTCCAGACTCTTTTGAGACTGAGCATTTTTAAATATTCCACTTATTTCTCCAATATTGGCTTGTTAACTGTCTCTCTCTTTTTCTAAAAGTGGTTGCACTGGAGTTTAGAGTATACATCTTTACCTTGTTGCAGTCTATCTGCAAATAATACCATACCACCCCACATACAGTATAAGAATGTTGTAACTGTATACTCTGTTTAATCTTTGGGCAATTACTCTCATATATTTTTCTTCTATATACACATTAAAAAATCCCCTAATATATTGCCATTATGATTACTTTAAAGAGCCAATTACATTTCAAAGAAAATTAAAAGTGAGAATAGAAATATTTTCTTTTTACCCATATATTTAACTTTTCCAGGGATTCTGATCCTTTGTATATATTTGTATAGGTCAGGTTTCCATGTGCTATCATTTACTTTCACCTTGTTGAACTTCATTTAACATTTCTTACAGGACATTTTGCCTTCTTTTTTTTGACCTTCATTTTTGAAGGATATTTTGGCTGGATACATAATTCTAGATTAACAGTTTTCCTTTAGTATTTTAAAGATGTCATTCCATTGATTCCTGTCTTGCATCATTTCTGAAGGAAAGCCTGTTATCATTTTTATCTTTGTTCTTATAAACTGACAGGCAAGAAAGTCAGTGAATTAGAGTAACAACACTACAGAGAAGATTAGCCAAAACCAAAAGCTGGTTATTTGTAAACATTAATAGAATGGAAAATTCCAGAAAGACTGAGGAAGGAAAAAAGAGACATCCTTTTTTTTTTTTTTTAAGAAAGAATATAATTAAAAGGGAGAAACAGGTTTTAGACAACCTAGATAAAATATTAAAATATGAACAATTTTATGAAAAAAATGTGAAAATCTAGATGAAATAGATATTCCTGAGAAAAGCAGAAAATGTTAAAATTGACAGAAAAAATCAAAGGCTTGGATACAACTGTCCTTTTTAAAGTGCCCAGCCAGGCTACTGCCCGTGTCCTGGAGAGGTAGGAGGCAGGGCTCGGACACCTGACCAAATTGAGGACTAACTAAAACAGGTAGGTCAGGGGTGGAAGACATTTTCCATAAGACATACCCACCAATATGTCATGTCAGTTTACCATTGCCATGGCAACACCCAGAAGTTACCGCCCCTTTCCATAGCAACAACCTGATGACCTGAGAGTTGCTACCCTTTTCCTAGAAATTTCTGCATAAACTGCCCCTTAATTCACATATAGTTAAAAGTGGGTATAAATATGAGTGCAGACCTGCCTCTGAGCTGCTATTCTGGGCACACTGCCTATAGGGCAGCCCTGCTCTGCAAGGAGCAGCACCTCTGCTGCTGCTATACACTGCTGCTTCAATCAAAGTTGCTGTTTACCACCACCAGCTCACCCTTGAATTATTTCCCAGGTAAAGCCAAGAACCTTCCCAGGCTAAGTCCCAATTTGGGGGCTTGCCTGTCCTGCATCACTGGGGAAAGGCAGGAGTCGGGGGTGGCAAGAGCTCCTCAGTAGCAGGCAAGAGGGCCTCAGCATGGAGCTGTGTGATTGGTGACTTCTCTTGAGATGCTGTGGCACCTGCATCCTTGGCAAAGGCTGGTGGAATAGACTGTGACTTCTGAAGCAATAGCTGCCTAAAATGAAGGTGCAGGCTCCAGAGTTCTAGTCATTTGTCACAAAAAGATTGAAGAGCCTGACAGAATTATTTGTTAAAGAGAATCGTGAATTCAGAATAGTAGAAGGAGCAGTGAGAGATTTATTAAATGGAATAAGACCTCAAGATGTGGACTCTGCTACCATTGTTACCCTTATTCAAATGCAGTAGATGTTTCCGTCAGCTGGTATTTGGATGACGGACAGCAGAAAAGCACACAACAATTACTGCCAGGCTTCGTGAAGACAATTTTTAAATTACTACACTCTGGATTGATGTTGTCACTGATGGAAGACATGCTGAGGACAAATTCACAACTGACTAGGAGATGCTGAACACAAAGCTCTCTGGCAAACAATTCTATGTCTTTGGGTTTTGATGGTATTTTATCTAATTTAATAGTTATGGAGATTTTTTAAAATAAGAAAAGTTTGTTGGACATCAACAGAGTACAATACAATTGTTTTTGAATTTTAAGATATGTCAGGTTTTGTGGGAGAACTGTAGACAAACCTGGTGACCACGGTCCTGAGAAGCAACTGCAGAGCCTGCAAAAGGCCTGGCTGGGCTATTAGGAGAAAGCATTTGGGTGGAACTAAAAAAGCTCTTGTCAGTAAACATGTAAATCATTTGATTCACCTTATCTATGATCTTCATGTGGCTCCTTATGTAGGTATAACAGCCAATGCAAGTTTAGAAGAATTTAACAAAGTCAGTAAAAATGTCGAAGGTTTTTCACCAAAGCCAATGACTCTTTTGGCCTCATTATTCAAAGTACAGAATGATGTCACAAAATTGGATTGGAGGTTGACGACTTCAAAAGAAGAGAAAAACCTTGGCTTGTTTATAGTTAAAAATAAAAAAGACTGAATTAAAGCAATAGATAGTTCAGAGCCACTGAAACCCTACCAAGACTTTCTCAGGGACTTTAGGGAACTTGCCGTGACTTCTCACATACGTGAACTACTGAAGAGCCAAGGAGAGCACCATCCCCTAAAGGAAAGGCAGCTGTGGTCCCTTCCTACAGTTCCTGTTCAGTGGGCATGACACCAGAAAAGTGGACATTTCTTGGGGGAAAAGAAACCAGGGCTCTATTACAACAACTACAAGAATGGTGGAGAAAAAGTGGTTACCAAGGGGGAAAAGATAAACTTCTAAGTTATCTGAAGCTAGAGGGCTCACTACTAAAAAGTGGAAACTTTTTGGTAAGACCAGTTGATTTACTGCCCTCCCTCTTAGTGAGATGAAACTACAGCAGAGTAAAAGTCAGCTTAGAGGACCTCTTTAGAAGAATAACGGTCTTATTTAGTGAAATATAATTATATTTTAGGTACTAAATTTAAGTCTACCTCCTCTTAATCTAATTTATATCATTGAATCTTCTAATTCTTTCAGAATAATTTCTATGAGAAGGGTAGAATTGACTTCTATTTTAATCTATTTGGACTTTTTAAAAATTTTTGTTTTTGCAAAGGATAGTGCTAAGATTGATCTTAAGAAAAGGTAATTGCCTTGAAGAAAAAATGTTTATTAACATTTGGAATGTTTGTAAGTGTCAGTTCTTATCTGAATTCCAAAATAAACTGTGCCTGAGAAAAAAATTAGAAAAAATATTAAAAGAACAAAAATTTTTAAAGATACTAAAATGACCAAGACTCACTAACAAACACAAAGACGCAAATAGCTCTCAAGCGAGTTCCACCCAATTTTCAAGAAACAGAACGTGTATTTTGTATACAAGTTGTTCCCAAACAACAGAAAAATAAGGAAAGATTTCCAACTCATTTTACAAGGCTAGTATGACTTTGTTCCAAAACCAGGAAAGATAGACCACTGTAAAGAAATTAAAGGCCTTTTTAACTTATGAAAATAGATCTCCTTCCCCTAAAATATTCTAGAAATAATATTAGCATAACTAAATCAAAGATGCTACAATAATACATCATGTTCAGGCAGACTTTTCTCAAAAATGCAAGAATAGATTCAAGTGGATCAGAAAATCTACAATGAACCTCATTAATGTACTCATAATAATATCAACCATCATAGAAAAAGTACCCGACCATGCTTAGCCCCTATTTATGATTTTTTTTGATTATCAGAAAACTAGAGAACTTTTTTAACTTCAAAAAGGCTATGTGTCAGAAACCCATAGTAAATGTCATAGGTAAAGGAAAGTTTACATAGATGCTAAGACTAGAAAAAAAACACAAGGATACTGTCTCCTGGCACTGATATAGAAAAATAAATTCAATAAAATACTATAATTTTAAAAGGTCTTTGTTTAAAATGTTCTATCTCTAGAAATCAAGGATGCTCAGAAAATCAAAGAGGAACTAGAATGATGTAAAAAGTATTTCAGTCTTACTATCAGAACAGAAACAACAAAAGAATAAAAACAAACTAAAGCAATAAGGCTGATTTAGCTGGAAAAAAGTAATGTTTTTTGGAGTAAGAGCACTTTGGGAGGCCAAAGAGGGAGGCTGGCTTGAGGCCAGGAGTTTGAGACCAGCCTGGGCAACATAGAGAGACCCCATCTCAACAAATAATTTTTTAAAAAATTAGCTGGGTGTGATAGTGCGTAACTGTAGTCCCAGCTACTGGGGAGGCTAAGGCATGAAGATGGGTTGAGCCCAGGAGTTCGAGAGTACAGTAAGCTATGTCTGTGCCACTGCACTGCAGATTGGGCGACAGAGAGAGGGAGAGAGAGACTCTGTCTTGAAAAATAAACAATAAAAATAAATGAAATGGGAAATAAGATCTAGAAGGTCAGGATAAAAAGATATAAAGAGCAATGAAAATGCACTGTGTTCTAACACACTTACAGTGAATTTTAGAAAAGAGTAGATGTTTCAGTGGCTATTTGAACAGAAACTGTGATTGGGTCCTACAAAACCCATGAGAGAAGCAAGGCATGGTCTTGACTCACTGGAATTACTGACAGCAAGATCCAAGAAATTACTGAGGAGATTGCTCCCAAATGTGTAGCCCCCCAACTGTCAGAGACTAACTGAAATCTGCTGAAGCAGAAATGAAGACTTTCTCCATCTTTCCCTCAGATATCACAGACTTTCTGCTATGGTCTGCTAGTTGGCAACAAGTAAGAAGTATTGGTTTCTGGGGACATACTTTTGCTTGGAGTAACTATTAGAAGACCAGGAATTGGCTTGTTTTCTAACTCTGGTGTATGTGTGGGGCCGGGGTGGGGGGGCAATGTTTTGATAATCTTGTGTCCTGTTAACTTTATTAATTTTAAGAAGTGAGGCATATCAGAGGTTTGGTATTGGGTGTTCCTGAAAGAACCACACACATTCCGGCAAGAGACAGTCCAGGCTGCAGCTGTTACAAAAAAATCCTGACCCTATACAGGCATTAAGAGCCCCTCTAACTGGGATTGTGCAGAATAAGAAATCAGGGAGAATATATTTTGAATTTCAATTTATTTGAACACACATGGGCAAGAGAATTGGACTTTAATGCCTTTGGACTTTAATTTAAAATGCAATGTAATCTTTGGATTTTAATATCTCTCTGGGAATCTGATAATGAGATAGAATTAATATTCAAATATGGAGTGTCTCTTATGGGCATTTTATTATTACAATGAATGTAGGCCTTTCATTGGAGTATCTTAATATGGAATGAATTTTCCACCTTGAGGTCAAGGTGATTTTGCAGTTAATTAGATTCATGTGTTGTTCTGACCCACTTAAGAGTCTTCTGGGGGTAAAATATCCACTCCTCACCAGCGGTCCAAGAGGAAAAAAAGGAGTGTAGTTGGCAAAGCAGCCTCATGAAGGTGGGAGCAGGACGATCCTGACAAACTGAGCTTCTCTCCAAAGGAAGGACACACTCCTACATCCCTAACGGCCAAAGCTAAAGCCCAACACATCAGTGAACCACCACCACCACCACAAAGGGGCTGGATGGGTTAGAAGGCTCTCCCTCTCTTCTTCTTGTCGTGGAGAGAGCTGTATTAACATACTAACCCCTAACTTTTCCAGGCCCTTCACTGGCGCCTTCCCAGGGCGGTGACAATCGAATCCCTCTTTGAGTTGAGCTGTATAGCGTCCATGGTATACAGAGCAGCTATTTGTTTGCTTGTCTCACTCTTTCATTAGACTCTGGGGCTTTCAATGACAAGAACCATGTTTCCACTCATCCTTGCATCCCTTGCCCGGTCCCGAGATACTTAACAATGATTTGCGGAAAAAAAATATATGCGCGTGAGAAGCAAAAGCTCACCTTCCACCCTTGCAGGGTCCAAATATAACCAACAGATACGTACTGAACGAAACCTAGCCAGGGGGAGGCAGGTGAGTAAATTAATAACTAAAAATACATTTACAAATTATGGTAATTCCTATAAAATAAATAATTAAGATGATCTACTAGAGATTGAGAGTGGCCAGAGACTGTTTTAGAGGGGTGGTCAGGTGAGCCTTTCAGGTCATGAAGATGTGCTGATACAGTCTGAAGAAGCACTGATACAGAGCAGTGACTTTCCATCCTTACTGTCAATCTGCATCTCCTGGGGAGCTTTTAAAACTACCCATGTCTTGGCCCCACCTCATGCCAACTTAATCTGTATCTTGGGGGTGATGGTCCTGGCACAGATACATAGTTTAAAAGCTCCTGGCTGGGCATGGTGGCTCATGCCTGTAATCCTAGTGCTTTCGGAGGGTGAGGTGGGAGGATCACTTGAGGTCACAAATTCGAGACCAGTCTGAACAACATGGTGAGACCTCATCTCTACAAAAAATTAAAAATTAGCTGGGTGTGGTGTGTGAGCCTGTAGTCCCAGCTACCAGGGAGGCTGAGGTGGGAGGATCACTCGGGAGTTCAAAGTTCCAGGGAGCTTTGAGTGTGCCACTGCACTGCAGCCTGGGCAGCAGAGGGAGACCCTGTCTTTCATTAACTAATGAACTAAAAGCTCCCTAGGTGACTCAGATTCGCAGAAGGGTCGAATATAAAGTCTTGGAAATCAGGAAAAAAATTTTAGATTTGTGTGAGAAGGAGCAAGAGCGGCACGACGAAGGCCAGTGAGGAAGCTGCTGCAGACGCTGAATGAAAGGTGATGCAGGCCTGAAGGCTGCGACAGCAGTGGGGACAGAAAGATGCAGGTGGATACGAGATACATGGTAAAGGTAGATCAGACACTAACTGCTCTCTAGGACTGTGGTAAGAGAAAGAAACAACTGGAAGATTCTAAGAGTCTGGTTGAAATGGATGTGTGGTAGGATCACTTACTGGGAGGGCAAAGAAAAGATCTGGGGATGCGGGACTCAAGGGCACAGTTTGGGCATATTTCGCAGGAGGCACTTAGAGACGAGACACCTAAGTAAACGTTACCAGTTATATATTATCCATCTCTTATACATTGAGAATGTGAGCAGTTATGTCCCCTAGTGTGGAGCCCCAGGGACATGTCTGGGCTCAACAGGCATTCTGCTGTCATCTGCATACAAATGGCCCTTAAATCTTGGGCACTGGAAATCTCCTAAAGCGGGTAGATGGAGACAGCAAAGGCCTCAGGACATAAAGGGCTCAGGAGAGAAATCCTGGTGCTCCTTGTATAACCTTGGCATCAGCACCAAGTATTACTCAACCAAAAGATTTGAGTAATCCCACACTAAATATTGTAGGCAAATGTAAACACTCATTCCTGATAGATTAATTTGTAAATGATACGAATATTTTTGTTCCTGGAAAAAGATCATCAGTAACTGAAATTGCACAAGATTTTCTTTAAAAGTTACAGTAATCATCAAATTATTTGCCCGCTGATTGTTTTTCAGGGTAACTTCTTTCAGAAATGTATTTCCAAACTGCGGGCTGTGAAATATGCAAATGTCCTACTGTGTTCTGTTAAAATTATACAGGAATAACAGACAGACATACATATAGACCTCACTAAACTGAATTAAATTATTTTAATTCCAACTGACTATTCTGTCCAAAGCTGGGATATGGGAAGAGCCACCAAAGTATTGATGAGAACGTTCAACTCAAGACGACTGAACAGCATTCCTTCCCATACAGTAAGTCTACTGAGTACCGAAGGTCAAAAGAAGCAAATGCCAGGCTTGGGAACTGGAGGCTAGAAGGTGGGAAGGAAACTGCCAGGGCACTCGGCATTTCCTGGACCCTCCTGTCTCCCTAGTGCCTTGAGGGAAAAGGGGCCAGGAGGCAGATCAAGACACAGCGGTAGACGGAAAAAGGTCCAAACTCCAGTTTTGGAGTCAATGAGAATTAGAGTCCATTTCAGCTAGAGGATCGTCACCCTCAAATCTCACTGCAGCCCAGCTGAACACTCTAGGGTCTGACCCTTCTTTCAGGAGCCAAGCCCCAACCCTGAGATGGGGACAGATCCTATCCATGAAAATTCTCTGTGTTTTTCAATGCACATATATTAAATACTTATACTTAATTTGTTAAAAAATGAAGATCATCTTTATATATACAGTATTTTAGATCTTTCCATACAATAAAAATTATTTGAAAATGTGATTTTCTAATAGTATATTCTATTCAGTCACTATAACCTACTATAATTTACTGAACGTTTCAGGACATTTGCATCATGACTAAATTTTCACCAACAATGTAATGAGCATCCATATAGACAATTTTTTTTTAACCTCATCACTGATTATTTCCTTTGGAGAAATTCTGAAAAGAATTACTGGACAAAAACAAAACCAAACCATCTTTGAGTGTCTTTGAGACATACTGTTAAAATGCCTCCCAAGAGGGTTCTCCCAATTCATACCACCCCAAGAACTGTCCGTGCTTCCCTTTTTCTTACTGATGCTGCAGATTTTTAAAGTTGCTTTTTTGATAGGTAAAAAATGTTCTTTGGGGCTTTCCTTTGCCATAAAGGAAGGCTGAGCATTCCTCCAGCTGCCTACATTTTATAAATTAAGATTTTATGAGATAAAGGCATTTAATAGTACAAGTTTTGCTGACCAGCTGAGATGTGCCCGCAGCATTGCACTTGGAGTGGGTACGAGACCTAAGTAAGGAAGAACCAACAATCCTTCCGACCAGGGAGCAATGCCCTGGCAGGAAGGGTGATAAAGTGCGGGCTGCACTGGCGCCCAGCTTCTCACACAAGGACTGCACCACTGCACGGGGCCTCAGTGGCCACACGGGAACACAGTGAGGCCGAGAATGTCAGAGACTGCATCCCATAAACTAACCCTGCTCCCCATGACACCTCCAAAAAGAAAGGAATCCAGAGAGAATGATACTACAGTTCTATGGCAAAACTCAACAGGGTAAAGTAGTGAGTAGCATTCTCCAAACTTTTGTGACAAAATAAAGATGCTTTTCAAGAATAGTAATGGCAGAGGCTCTTAAAGTACCCGGAAGTACAAAACACAATGTGATTAATACAAATATTCTCTGAGTTCAACTACCAAATTCCAGAAAAATTAGCAACTATCTTTTCTTTAGCAAACATTCACATCTGAATTTAGTGCAATTTTCTCATGAATTATTCAACTAGCAGATAAAATCTTTGTTTAAATAATGAATGAAATTAGCTGATTTTTAAGAAGCTAGCTATATTTCTGATTACAAGACGAAAAAAAAATTTGGTGAATGAATGTTGAATCACTGCATAGCTACAAAATTTGTCTGCTTTGTCCAAAACAACCAGAAACCTTAGAGCTAGATGTCAGAAAGGTATTTTCAACTGATTTGGAATGCAAAATATCTTCCCATGTTTGGTCCAGGAGGACGTGGCTCAGAGGCTGCCAAGTATACCCCTCCTGCAGGACGGTGCAGACCCCTTTGCAAAGGACTGTCTCTGACTCTCAGCCTCGCGGCTTCCTCAGACTTCCACAGAACAAGAGGTAATGGCAAGAAAGCAGGGACAGGACCCAGGAGCATTGAGTTAAGCCTGGCACTGCCACCTGCTCAGCCATGTGAACTTAGGTGAGTCATTTTGGCCTCATGAAAAACAGGCCAAAAAGCTCTACTGCAAACAGAAGGTGTCATTTTAGTAAACGGTAAGAAAACAGAACGTCTTACACAATACCTGGCTTCTAGAAAGTGCTCAATAAAATGGGAGAATTTAATATCATCTTTTATTTGTCCTTCTACTTAGGGCATTTTTGTTGCATTCTTTCTAAAGAACTTTAAACTAGCTGAATCATAAGAAAAAAAGTAGAAGCACAGTGTTAGTTTTCCATTACTGTCATTTCTTTAAGACAGTTTAATTAGGCAAAATGTCAAAAGCTGGCCAGTGAAGTATTTAAAGAGCTAGATGAAAGATCCCCATTTTTAAGCAGAAGCAGGAGAAAATATGAATCAAGAAGTGAATTTATCTCTAATGTACTTGAGTGCACATTACTTAAAACTCCACTCCATTTAGTAGCCTCCCGAAAGTACCACAAGACATGACTTGAGAAAGCAACAATACCAGAAAGGGATGGGTAAACCATGGCAGCAGCAGAGAAAACAAAGCAGCTCTGAAAAGCTGTTTTGGCACATCTGTGCTAACACGCACAGCTACATTTAGAACAAAACCCATACAGCAAGTTTTTAAAAATATGCATTCTGCCTCTGCTACTTGGGGTGCAATCCCCACCCATAATGCATCATCTACAATGTCATACTTCAGTGCCTGAACAAACAGAATTCTGCCATGAACACATTCAGTCTTTAATTTTTAACTCATGGACAGAATCTCAATTGCTTGTTGTATTATGATAAGCTCCTTGCCATCAATAAATAATGCCTTGGAAACTGTTGATCAGCTTGCCCACGGTGTTTAAAAAATAAAAAAATAAAGGCTTGCTGGGAGCTCAAGTGTCCAGCCCGTGCTGGGAATCTGCCACACAGCAGCCCTCAGAATGACTATCTGGAATGTGTAAGAATAGCCATGAGGTCAATTTGGGCCCTGCTCTAAGCTGTGTGTCCTCTGGGCACAGGGAGGGGGTCGACAGGCGAGCCCACAGGAAGCCAGCCTCCTGTCCCTTCTCCCGTGCCTGCCATCCACACCTCCTGACAGCCTAGCACAGACCTCCAAGGCGAGACATGTGGAAGCCCCACTGTTACCTGAGGCAGACTGTGCAATGTGATACTCGGGGTGCAGATTACAATTAGGGGACTATGTCTTACGAATCAAGATCATGTGTCTTAGAAGCTGTGTTAGCTCTGCTTGAAAATGGGAAATAGGCGAGGGAAAGGAAACATGCCAAGTATCCTACTATATTACAAATCTCTTACATGCAAATATTTGGTATTCCTAATGGTTTTGCAAGGTAGAAAATAATGTTCCAAGATGAGAGATAAAGAAAATGAGATCTGTAAGGGTTACTTTGTTCACAGTCATAGAGCTTAATGAGTGGCAAAGCCCAGATCTGCTTAATTTAAAAATGTACATGTTTTTTTAAAAAATTGTACCACACAAATTGCAGGTAACTATTTCTGGTTTTCAGAAAAGAGAGAATGGCTGAAATAATATTAAATGTGCTGGAAAACCTCAAAGTGTGCAAATGAAGAGTGATGAGGATTAAGAAGGGGAGAGGGAGGGCCAATGACACAGACCTGGCCTGCTGTAGGACAGGAGACGGCCCGCAAAGCAGTCAGGGACAAATGCGGGTAGTGAGCTGCCAGCCTCAGCAGACCTAGGAAGACATCTCAAGTACCAAACTCTCACCAGCCTTGACCTACAGGAAAGAAGTCTGACCATTTCCTCAGTGCCCTCAGGAATCGTGCCATCAGCATGACACAAACATGACAACAGCACTTTCAGGTCCTTTTTCCAAGACCTATTTCTCTGTGTGCTAACACCTGGCACCTGGCACCTCTTTTAATCTTCTATTTATTTATTTATTTGATAAACATTTAAAAGAAAGCTACTTTGTGATAGACCTTGTATTGGGGACTAAAAGGTAAATCAGAAACAGGTACTGCTCTTACCAATGTCAGGATGTGGGTGGGGATAAGGGAGAGAGAAGGCCCCACAGACAAGCAAAAAGCACCATTCACATCCAGCACTGGAGGGAAACACGAAGGGCTGCAGGAATACAGAAGAGGACACCTGAGCCGGCCAGGCAGGTCCAATCAGGGGCAGCCCTGAAGGCCAAGCTTACCAGTTTTAACTTTGTCCTGAAAGCAACAGAAAGAATTTACAGAGACTGGTGCTTCAGAATAGAACAGAGAGTTGTACCCTCATTCAAGGATTCACGTTTTGCAATTTTCAGTTACCCGTGGTCTGAAACTATTAAGTGGAAAATTCCTAAAATAAACAATTCCTGTTTTTTAAGTTGTGCACCATGCTGAGGAGCATGAGAAAATCTCTCAACATCCCTCCCAGGGCTTGAATCCTCCCTTGTCCAGCACACCCACACTATTTATGCTCCCCAGCCATTCTGCCATGGTATCACAGTGCTTGTGTTCATGGAACCCTTATCTTACTTAACAATGACCTCAAAGTACAAGAGTAGTGATGCTGCCAATTTGAATATGCCAAAGAGAAGCCATAAAGTGCTTCCTTTAAGTGAAAAGGTCAGAGTTCTAGACTTAAGAAAAAAACTGTATGCTGAGGTTGCTAAGATTAATAGTATGAACCAATCTTCTGTCTGTGAAATTGTAAGCAATCTATTGTTGTAATTGTTCTAGTTTACCATTAGTTATCGTTGTTAATCTCTTACTGTGCCTAATTTATAAATTAAACTTTATCACAGGGACATATGCATAGGACAAAACCTCACATACATAGGGTTTGGTACTATCCTCGGTTTCAACATCTACTGGGAGTCTTGGAACATATCCCCCATGGATAAGAAGAGATGACTGTATACATTTCTTTAACATTTAATTTATTATGGTAAAGTGCACAAATCTTACGTGTATCGCTTATACAAGTTTTATATATGTAGGCAGACGTGTAACCACCACTCATATAGTGATAAAGAACATTCCAGCACCAGAGACTCCCTTGTGTCCTCTCCCAGTTGATAACCCCTACTAGAGGTTAGTATTCTGACCTCTATCACCCTACATTACTTTGGCCACTTCTGGGATTTTGGATCAATGGAGTCATACAGTAGGCACTCTCTTGTGCCCAGCTGCTGCACCTCCCAGAAGCTTCCTCTGTCACCACTATGTAATATTCCGCTGAATGAATACCACAATGTATTTATCCACTAGATTAGTGATAGACACTTGGGTTGTTTCCAGCCTTTGGCTATTATAAATTAGGCTGCTATGAACGTTTGTGTTCATGGCTTTTGGTGGACACGAGCACTCATTTCTACGGGATATATACCAATGTAATAGCTGGTTTAGCAAAACAATATATTTAGCAAAAACACTATCACTTTTGTTGAAAATGCTGGTTGATGTATCCTGGACTAAGGCCAATAGGCCCGAGTCATGAAGAATAAAAGACTGAGAAGAGATCCTTTCTTGTTTTAACAGGAATGATGGGTTAATAGGATCATGAAAATTTCCAGAGAGTTGAGTCACTTGCTATTCAAAAGCTATACCAAGGAAACTCAATCCACTCTTGACCCTCTTGAATTTGTAGG
Source organism: Pan troglodytes (assembly GCF_028858775.2). Lineage (NCBI taxonomy): Eukaryota > Metazoa > Chordata > Mammalia > Primates > Hominidae > Pan > Pan troglodytes. Next base: position 47,775,389 of record NC_086016.1, on the reverse strand, counting down.
TTTATGGTTTTTGCCAAATTGAGGAAATTATTCTTTTGAATACTTTTTCGGCCTTTTATTAAAGTCCCACATATCCCTGAAGCTTGGTTAACTTTTTCGTACAGTCTATTTTCTTTCTGTTGTTCAGACTGGATAATTTTTATTCCATCCTCCAGTTCACTGATTTTTTCTTCCAGCATCTCCATTCTGCCACTGAACCCAATCACTGAGTTTTGGCTTTTTATTTCAGGTTGCTGTTTTTTTCAGTCCTAAAATTTCCAGGTGGCTTTTCTTTGTATCTTCCATTTCTTTGCTGAGATTTTTCATTTGTTTCCAGTGTGGTCATAATTGCTTACAGAAGCATTTCTATGATGGATGCTTTGAAATCCTCATCAGATTATTCCAACATCCATGTCATCATCTTGGTATTGGCATCTGTTGACTGCCTCTGCTCACTTAAGCTAAGATGCTCCTGGTCCTTAGTGTAACCCATGATTTTTAACTGTACTCTAAACATTTGGGTGTAGTGGTATGAGAAGACTGAATCTGAAGTTTAAGTCTCCTATTTTAGCAGAGCTCGTTCAAAAACAGCACGTGGAAGGCAGAGCAGCTCACTACTGCCAGGTTGTGGTGAAGATCTAGGTCCCTCACTCAACCTCCTTTGACACCCGGGGAGAGAGGGGTGCCTCACTACTGCTGGGCAGAGCTGGTTGTTCACGCTCCCTACTCGGTCTCTGCTGACAGTACAGCTGGGCAGGGGTTGGGGGATGCCTCATTACTGCCCAGTGGGGATAAAAACCTGGCTCCCCGCTCCATCTTCTCTGACACCACCTAGCAGGGGTGAGGGGTGCCTCATTATAACCAGGGGAAGGTTTCTGTTTCGGCTCCCCATTCAGCCTTTGTTGGTGGGCTGGGGCCACATTCTTTTCCGTGGTGTTTGGCTGAAATAGGGCACTTATTGTCTAAAAGTTTTCTGTCTTAAGTTGTCCCCTTCTTGGTCCTTTAGGGAGAAAGAGTGAGCTTTCCTCAGGGCTTTCTGGTCTGCACCCATTGGTGTTTCTGGGTTGACAGCTTCTCTAACATTAATCAGTCTGAGAAAACCCAGGGAACTTGCCACCTTATCGTTTCTGAGTCTCAAGGCCCCTTGCTAGTATGCCGTCTTCTCCCCACCTGTCAAGTGTTTCCATGACTGTTTCATATATGATGACAGGGTTCTGGATGTATTTAGCTGGAGAGATACCGGGAAGTGCATCTGCACCACCTTAATCCAGAATCCCAAGTCCAATTGCCAACGTATTGTTTTTAAGGTGCCAAAGGACTTCCATTAGCAAATGAAGACACAAGTCACTGATCCAGGTTTAAATTTCAGAAGATTAGGATATATTTGTGCAAACAAAAATAAAGGCAGTTAATATGTACTAAGCATTGGCCAGCACTGTTCACGTTACATGTAGTATCTGACCTAATCCTCTCTATGAGCCTCTGAGGCAGGACTTCCTGTTATCCCATTCTACAGAGGGGGAAACAGGCTGGCACAGGTTCACATCCACTCCACAGCAGGGCCAGGGTTGAACCTAGGTCTGCCTGACTCCAGAGCCAGACCTCCTCCCACCACACTGCATAAATTCTGAAACGGGCAACAAGGGGGCTTTCACACCCTGCTCTCATGAGAGCAAACAGTCCGACGGGCACAGTGGCTCATGCCTGTAATCCCAGCAATTTGGGAGGCTGAAGCGGGTGGATCATTTGAGGTCAGGAGTTCAAGACCAGCCTGGCCACCATGGTGAAACCCTATCTCTACTAAAAATACAAAAATTAGCTGGGCGTGGTGGCACACGCCTGTAATCCCAGCTACTCAGGAGGCTGAGGCAGGGTAATCGCTTGAACCTGGGAGGTGGAGGTTGCAGTGAACCAAGATCGTGCCACTGCACTCCAGCCTGGGTGACACAACGAGACTCCGTCTCAAAAAAAAAAGATGATGCAGTCTGCCTTTTTGTTTGTATAAGCGTTTTTATTTGGAATTTCATGAATGTAGAATACTTAGATATTAAAAACATTAACTTCAAATGTTTAAGGGCAAGGACTCCTGATTGGTAAAATCATTGGAGTACACTTTTCCACTTCTTTATCAATCAGAGATTTTTTTTTCAGAAACACATTATTAATTCCTAAATATTTTAAAAATGAAAGCCCCAGAAGAATGGCATGTTTCCAAATAAAGTACGAATGATTCTTTTTCTTTGTACTCTCAAAAAGTATGTACGAATTCTATTTCATCTCTGCTAGATCACAAACCACAAACTACAGATTTCAAGTCTTCGCTTTCTTGTCTGTAACCATGCAAGGCAATATAGAATTGGTCCTTTCACAGCATCTGTGCTTTCAGATCTAAACTTTTCCTACAAGGTTATGTGCCAAAGGAAGAGTATTAGAGGAAAAAGGATACTACATAAACACCACATAAAAATGACAAAGATGCCTACTGAGGCCTGAAATCACTACCAGTGGTTGCGTACTGCAAGACGGCCACTCACCCCAACAGCAAGTCTAGTCTCGCTCCCAGCTGTGGAGGTTTCTCTCCTTAAAAGAACAACAACAACAACAGAAGCCCAACATAACCCTCTTCCTTCCAGTCCGTCTTTAGTCTTCTGAATTATAGTCTTCTGAATTATATTCTGGAGTCTCAGAATGCCAGAACTGGAAAGTGCCTTCAGTGACTATGTGGTCCAACAAAAATCATACTTCCACTTACAGACGAGGCCCAAGAAAGAAAATTATCCTCATTAAGAAGTTGAAGAAATTGATAATTTCTCAAGATGAGTAGGGTCCTGTTACTCCAATATTATGCATTCTCTACTTAGAAACATGAAGAAATAGAGGTGTTGCTTCATTATGAAAGGGAAGAAGTGGTGGCTTCTTGCAGGAGAGAAGAACGACGCAAAGCTTTATTGTGGGGAATCTGGTCACAGAGAAAATTCATAAATCTCATACTCGAGAGCTGAAAAGAGCCTGGAAAAACTCAGTCCAGTCTCCTTACTTTACAAAGGAGGAACACAGCAAAATTATTTTCCCCAACTCATATAATCAGGAGCTTCTAGATCCTCTGATACTCTGTATCCATTCCACTCACCAGACATGCCTGAGTGCCAAGATGGAGAGTGCTCACATCCCAGGACCTTTTTGTACAAATATCAAATTAATTAATTATCAAAATTGAATGTATACAAAGAAACTAGTATTAATTTCATATATTAATCAAATGTTTACTTTTTCCATTCTCATCTTTTCCATGTGAGCCATCCTGTGTACCAAGAACAATCCTGTCAATCTCAGACTGCTCTTAGCTGGGAACTCAGTGACACGATTTTATTCACTTAATGGAGAATCCTAATTTCATACAAGCTCCTCTCTCTCTTTTTTAGGCTAATTGTACCAGATATATGCCCAATTACTTCTAATCATTCGTTATTTCAGTAAAAACCTCAAGAATAGTAAACGCGGACTTATAAGGGTTCCAACTCTGAACAGAGGTTCTGCTTTGTTTTACACATTAACAACCCTATATTTAGCATAATAACGAACACACTGAGCATGTACTCTACTTATGCTTTACAGGTATCATATATTAATTCATCTCATCCTCCCTAGGAGGCATGTACAATTATCCTCATGAAGATAAGCTTCACTGAGACGCAAGCTCCATAAAGGCCAGTATTTGTTCACTGCTGTATTTCCTGAGCCTGGAGCAGGGCCTGGCACATAGTAAGTTCATAATATATACTCACTGAGTAAATGGATAAATGACATTAATAGGGGAAAAATTAAGGTACAAAGAGGTTACAGAACATGATCAATGTCATACAGCTATTGCATAACAGAGCTGGGATTCAAACTACTGAGTTTTTTATTGCATTAAGTCAGGGGCCAGCAAACTTTTTCTGTAAAGGGCTAGAAAATAAATAGTTAAGACTCTGCAAACCATACGGTCTCCACTGCAACTACTCAACTGTGTTGTTGTAGTGTGAGAATGGCCATAGGCAATATTAAAGAAATGAACACAACTATGTCCCAATAAAACTTTATTTACAAATAGAGGCCCACAGCATAGTCTGCTCACCCCTACATTAAATCCTCATAAGAATCAAGTTCTTTCCACTACACCTCATGGTCTCTATGAAAGGGAGACTTGCAGACCATTCATGCAGTAGGAATTTGCTTTTGCATTTTTAGGCTATAAAGCAGAATCTCAATTCTCATTTGCATCTTGAAATCAGAACCATGTCTCCGGCAGGCAGCTAGAGCTTAAGTGAACAGGCAGGTGCGGAGGGGTGCGTGCAAGTGCACAGACATAGTTAATCCAAAATCTGTTTTCACAAGAAAATCTGACCTTACATTAAGCACTGTGATCTGGAAACAATGCAAAGACTCCATCTGGAAGACAGGCAAGGCACAGGATTGGCCATTTCTGTTCTCATAAGGAAAACAGCCTAACCAAACTAAACACTAACCTGGTTAAACGTGAGGCTGAACATAGCTGAATGCATTAATCTTCAGACAGGACAATAAAGGAAAATATGCAAGCTCTCTCCCAACTGTTTACCACTTGTATTTTTCTTGGAACAGAAATGCATTTTATATATTATATGAACCTGTAAAAAACACATACCTGGTAAAACATTTGAACATATACTCTAGATCAAGAGAATACTAAAACATGAAATATTCCATCATCATTAAAGAATTTTGAGTTCACAAAGGTTTAAACACCCACCCGACTCCAGCTATGGTAACAATGACATAACAGAAACTAAACAGCACTTTATGCTAACTGGATATAATCTTGATAATTATAGGCTATTCAGTGTGTAACAAAGTATGACAAACCTCTCCCTAAGGCTGATCCATCTCAGTAAGTAAGGTATCACTTAGGAGTAACATGGCAAAGTTTGAACAGGAAAACCCAAATGAATTATTTTTCGAAATATAAAAGTAGCTTTCTGGTTTATTTAAAATTAATGCTCATGCATACATAAAATCATTCAAGTTCAACGTTGTCCACTATTCAAATGACATAAATATTATTTGCCTCAAAAAGTTCAACTTGATACATTTATTGAGAAATTATGTGCAAAAATGATGCATAGGAATAAGAAGCTGAAAACGGTATAGATCCTTCCATGAAGAAACTTTTAAAAACTCTTATTTGTCTCAGAATCACTGGCAAAAACATAATTTAATTAGAATACCAATGCATAAAAAAACAGTGGCAGCAGCAGTTAGTATTTTGGGTGATATTCATATACCAAGCATCACGTGATACACTTTACATATATTATCGTTTGTGTTTATAGCAATGCAGCAAGACATAATGCATGATTTTCATTTTCTCTATTGAGAAAGCTAGGGCTCAATTACTCTTGCCCCAGATCACACAACTAGTGGGCAGCTGAGCCATGCAGGCTTCCGAACCAGGCTGCTTGGCCTTCAAGTAGAAACTTCTCTTCCATATCACAGTTTAATTCCCTTAAAGCAGGGTTCCAACTTTGACATTTAAAAAAAAAAAAAGGTATCAGGGAGTGCAAATTATATGAAAAACTTCGTATGGCTGTGGGTGTGTGAACTTTCCTGAGAGGGGAAAATTTTAAGGGGGAAAAAATGAAAGGTGGTCAGACAAAATATCCATGTCATACATCACACCTGCAGACATGATCATCTTCGTTTTAAACACCTTCTTCAGTGACATGCTTATGAAAGTGCTTTCTAGAATGGAAAGTGCTATCCAAAGATTAGTTGTTACTAACAAAGCAATAAGTGGGTGGTTTATGATTAAGGTAAACCATGGTCCACATTAAGTTTTAGACAGAAAGAAATGGAAACAATCACTGAAGCCTTTACACAACGGGTGTTTTTTAATTCTGCAAACTATTACCTCTGGTTAACCGTAGGCTTACAGAGTATATCACCAACTTGATTTCGAGGACATGAAAACTAAAGTTCAGAAAGGTAACAGGACATGCTCAAGGGTGGTGATGCACAGCCCTGGGTTCCCTGAATTGGGTCCCCCTCCAGCAGACAGGTCAAGCGTGGGTCAAGGACGGAACCAATGGGCTGTGGAGTGGCCACGGATGTCGGTGCCCACGGTGGCTCCACTTAATCTCCGGGAGCTCCAGGTTTCAAACACCAGCAAACGGATGTTAATGTTACCTCCCGGCTGGCTGTGAGGGGCGGGATGATCTATCAGGTTAGAGGCTGTAGAATATTTATTATCGGTGCTACTGCGCTAAATAAATCGGAGAGCCAGGTCATGACATGAGGCACTAATGAGGAAATGAAACTTGAAGCATGGAAACTACTCAACCGCTGTTTTTCACTAAATCTCTCTCAATAACAATACTGCAAGTCACATTTTTATTATAAATAGTCACACGAAGGAGAAAAACAGTGTTATTACACAGGCTAACACTGCCGAAAGCCATGTTTGGCAGTCACCTAATTCTAACCATATTTTCCAATATTAACTGCATTTTAATAAAACTGAGACACTACAGAATAACTATTTCTGAACCTGCTTCAACAAGTAAATAAGAAAATGTTTGAACAGAATAGACAACTAAATATGGAATGAATATAAACTTTCACCCACCCGTTCTACAAACCCTCACAATGTTTGTGTTTTCCAACTTGTCTCGATTTCTTACAAAATCTCCATGGAGCCACTTAAGAGAGGGTGCACCTAAGCTAACAGGCCCTATATTGAGGTCCAGATGTGAACACAGGGACAGGGACACAGCCCCATGCCCAGGACCAGTAGCCTCCTGTTATGTCCAGCCCTCCCAGTCCTCCATGTGCACACATCTGTCGCCTGCCCACTCCCATCCCCTCCTTCTCTAGGAGTGGTAAGGACTGAGGGCCAGTGTTTCTCAAAGAAGGCCCCAGACCAAAATTCCCACCTCTAGAAATGGTGGAGTCCTAAAATCTGCAGAGTGGATAAGTGCTTCTGGTAATACAACACTAAAGTTTTACAAACTACCAGAAAAAGGGATGGGGAAAAGGCAAAACAAACAAAAAACTTTAGTGTTTCTCCGACCCCTGCCTTTATTTATTTATTTGTTTGTTTTGAGACAGTCTCACTCTGTCACCCAGGCTGGCGTGCACTGGCGTGATCTTGGCTCACTGCAGCCTGCCACCTCCACCTCCCAGGTTTAAGTGATTCTCCTGCCTCAGCCTCCCCAGTAACTGGGATTACAGGCGCGTGCCACCACACTCAGCTAATTTTTGTATTTTTAGTAGAGACAGGGTTTCACCATGGTGGTCAGGCTGGTCTCAAACTCCTGGCCTCAAGTGATCCGCTCACCTCAGCCTCCCAAAGTGCTAGGATTATAAGCGTGAGCCACCGCGTCCAGCCCCCCGCCTTTATTTTGTAAAAAACATTAAACATCCTTTCTCTTTTTCAGGAACCTGACATGGAAGATTTCCTAGAGTTGGGATCCTTTGCTGTACAACACTGGTCAGGACTGGAGAGGCAGGGAGGTGTCAGGTGGACATCTGGAATTTCCTAATAGCGATCTCCTCTTACATCAAAGTAGTAGTTCCCCTCTACCTGTAAGGCAGACTTGATTTCCAACATAAGGAACAGGAGACCTGGAGCTCTCCCACAGGACTGCTTGCTCGCACACTGTGTCTGCATTATCTGTCTCACTCCAAAATAGCGTTGCAGGGACTGGTAGGGACAGGCTGCCATTCCAGACAGGTGCAGCTCCTGCTCTCGCTCTACTGGACAGATGGCCATGGTCAACAGTCGCAGAGTTATAGAGGCCAAAAACTCCCCCAGCAGAAATGCCAAGTAGGAGGCAGGTGCCCCACCATGCCTACTAAGGCAGGGCCACCCCCAGACATTAGCAGGATGTCACAGTACTTCCCAGAGTGCCAGCGCACACATGCACATGCTGAAATGGTGCTGGCTGAAGCACATGGCATCAAATGGTTCTTTCTGTCTGCAAGACCTGAAGAGGGGCTGTTTTGATGGCTTCATGTTTCTTACAATTTGTTTCTACAGGCCATTCTCTCTACCCAGAAAGGACTGCAATGAGAAATCTACATAGTATCCCACTAATGGGAAATCATTACATAGAAATACACCTGTGGATAAACCCATCCTTCTCTTGTTCTTCCAATGGTTGAGTCTTTTAAAACAAACAAACAAACAAACAAACAAACAAACAAACATTAGTTCATTTCTTTTTTCTTTCTGTGGTTTTGTTTTTCCTTGTGATTATTTTTTACTGTTTCTTCAGGTTTAATAATTCTTCATTCAGGCCAGGTGTGGTGGCTCACACCTGTAATCCCAGCATTTTGGGAGGCCGAGGTGGGTAGATCACCAGAGGTCAGGAGTTCGAGACCAGCCTGGCCAGCATGGTGAAACCCCATCTCTACTAAAAATACAAAAATTAGCCAGGCATGGTGGTGCAGCCTGTAATCCCAGTTACTCAGGAGGCTGAGGCAGGAGAATCGCTTGAACCTGGGAGGTGGACGTTGCAGGGAGACGAGATTGCACCACTGCACTCCAGCCTGGGTGACAGAGCGAGACCCCTATCTCAAAAAAATAAATAAATAAATAATTCTTCATTCAGTAAAAAGTAGGTTCTGTTCCCATTTAACCCCCACAGAGAAGAAGGCAGGCAGGGACATCACAGCATGATCAAATAAGGCTTGTGACTCAATGAGACATAAAATGGCAATAAAAGGCATACAAATTGGAAAGGAAGAAATAAACCTTCATCCTTATTCACAGGATATGACTGTTTATGTAGAGAATCCCAGAGAATCTATTTTTCAAATCTGCTAGAATGAATGAGTTGAGCAAGCCCATACGACACAAGGTCAATGCAAAAGTTAACCATATTTCCACATGCGAGATGAACAACCAGGAGCTGGCTATTTTTTAAAAGTAACATGTACAGTAGCTCCCCCACCACATGTTATACACAGTCAGCCCTTGTGTCTCTGGGTTCCACAGCGTCAGACTAATTCAACTGCAGATCAAAAATATCTTGGGGGAAAAAGACTTTAAAAATACAGTATAGCAACTATGCACACAGCATTTACATGTATTAGGTATTATAAGAAGTCTACAGATGGTTTGAAGTATACGGGAGGATGTACATAGGTGATATGCAAATACTATACCATTTTGTATCAGGGACGTCAACATCCATTTTTGGTAGCCACAGGGGTCCTGGAATGAATACCCCATGGGTACCAAGCAACCACTGTGCTAAAAATAAATCTAACAAAGCATATACAGGATCTACATGCTGAAAATGAGAAAACATTGATGAAAGACATCAGAGAAGATCTAAATAGAAAGACATTCCTGGTTCACGGATTGGAAGACTCAACACAGTAAGACATTGATTCCCCCCAAAGAGAGCTGTATATTTAACGCAATTCCAATCACAATCACAGTAGAGTTTTGTAGAGTTATGAAAAAGCTATTCTAAAATGTACATGGAAGGGTAAAGAAGATTAAATCACTAAAATAAAGTTGGATGAATCACACTACCCAATTTTAAGATTTACTGTAAATTGACAGTAATAAAGACAATGTTGTAATGGTGAAGAGACAGGCACAAATATCGACGGAACAAAATAGCATATCCGGAAATAGACCCACACAAATTGGGCCATTTGATCTTTAACAAAGGTGCAAAAGCAATTCAATGAACAAAAAAGGATAGTCTTTTTAACAAATGCTGCTAGAATAATTCATCATCCATTTGCAAAACAATGAACCTTGACCTAACCCTCACACCTTATAGAGAGACTAACTCAAATGGATCCTAGATCTAAACACAAAACATAAAACTACAAAATTTTAGGAAGAAAAACTATGAGAAAATTCTTGTGATTCTGAATTAGGGACAGAGTTCTTGAAATGACACAAAAAGTATGATTCATAAAAGAAAAAAATTGATAAAGTGAACTTCAAAAATTTTAACTCTTGCTCTGCCAAACACACTGCTAAGAGAATGAAAATGTGGGCTACTGACTAAAGAAAATACTGTGGATCACATCTCTGACAAAGAACTTGTGACCAGAATACACAAAGAATGCTCATAATTCTACAATAACAAAACAATCCAGCTGGGCACAGTGGCAAGCACCTGTAGGCTCAGCTCCTCAGGAGGCCAAAGCAGGAGGATGGCTTGAGCCCAAGGAATTTGAGGTCAGTCTGGACAACATAGCAAGGCCCCTTCTCTTTTAAAAAAATAAAAATTAAGACAGAAAGAAAACAACCCAATTTCAAAATAAGGAAAAGACTGGAACAGATACGTCACCAAAGAAGACTCAGGCCGGGCACGGTGGCTCACCCCTATAATCCCAACACTTTGGGAGGCCGAGGTGGGTGGATCACTTGAGGTCAGGAGTTCGAGACCAGCCGGGCCAACATGGTGAAACCTTGTCTCTACTAAAAATACAAAACTTTGCTGGGTGTGGTGGTGCGTGCCTGTAATCCCAGCTACTCGGGAGGCTGAGGCAGGAAAATCACTTCAACCCGGGAGGCGGAGGTTGTAGTGAGCCAAGATCACATCATTGCACTCCAGCCTGGGCAACAGAGCAAGACTCCATCTCAAGAAAAAAAAAAAAAAAAAAGACTCAAGCATGGCAAATTAAACATATGAAAAAACGTCCAACATCATTAGCCATTATTAGGGCAATAAAAACTACAACAAAATGAGATACCACTACACACTTATTAGAATGGTTAAATTAAAAATCCTGACAATACCAAGAGCTGACGAGGATGTGCAGAGTTGTATTCCATTGTATGGATGTACCATTGTTTATGCATTCAACCATTAAAGGACATTTGGGTTGTTTTCAGCTTTTGGCTACCATAAATAAAGCTTCTGTGAACATTTGTGTGTAGAGGTTTTTCTGTGAACCTCTCTTCACTTATCCAGGGTAAATACTTAGGAATGTGACTGCAGGGTTTTGCGACAGTATGTTTAATTTTATAGGAAGCTGCCAGGGTGTAGTGGCTGTACCATTTTGCATTGGAGGGAAGAAGGCAGCCACAGAGAGCCAAAAGGGCTGGCCTCGAGTGCTCCCAGGATGGATCTGGGTTCTTCTCTCTGAGAAGGCTCTGTGGCTCTGTCCTCTCTCTCCAAGTGAGCACTTCCTGAAAAGCTACTCAGGGATCAGGGAGGGAATTTGGGGGTATTCCCAGGCCATGGGACCAAATGAATTCACTGGCTAAAGGGTCCCAGCAAGGCATGGAGAACGTGAGGTGGCTGGATCCTGCCCTTAGCTCCCCTTTCTTTGAGAAGCCCTCTTCAGATCCTGGGCTGAGCCCAGCTGCAGTGAGGTCTCATGCTTACAAGTTTGTTGACTCAGACAGGCCAAGAACCATCAATGGCTCCCACATATGTGGACGTGGCTCTGTGTGAAGCCCTCAGGTCTGGTCCATTCTGGGAGGACTCAACCAGGTCTGCCTATCATCCAGCTCATTCAGAGCCCCCCTCTGCAATGTTAAACTTTCTTTGAATTTATCTGATGGTAAGAAACACATATGCATTGCAACCTAATACAAACACACATTCACAGACACATACAGAAACACATGTGTGTGTCCCATTAGTGTGTATATTCATCACATACCCCCCTCTTTTTCACATCACCTGTCCCAACCAGCGACAGTACTTATTACAATGTGTCCTCATCCTCTCTCATTTTTTAAAAATTCTCACTATGACCAAAGAATTCATTTCGTATCTCATTATTGGGATGCAACCCACATTTTTAAAAACTCTGCTTAAGATGGGATTTAAATAGATATGGGTTTCAATCATATGTGCTGTAAATTGGTTGGGCAAATTACTTTTGACTTTGGTTCCTCATGTCCTCATGTGTAAGACAGGAGTAACACCTCTCCTAGGTAAATGGCATACAGAAAGCACAGAGCTTGACACATAATCATTTCTCAAGAAACAGTAGCCATTACTGGTCTAGAAACTCTAAGCCGCCCTTCTTCAGCTCTTAGTCTTGCCATCTGGGCCACAGCCTGCTCTGTGAAACTGCATCTGAGAACCTTTATTTAGAACTGTATTTATAGAGTGACAAAATACTTGTGGTAACATTTAATTTTTATTCAACCAACATGTTTATAACTTACATTTCATCAGAAAATTTTTTATATTTTTTAACTTCCTGACACTCTTAAGAGTTTTTGTTCAGATCACACTCTACTGCATACAGAGTAAATTCATTCATCAGATATTTTCTGAGCACCTGGCAGACATCTTGTCAGGCTATTCGAGAAGGCAAGAGAAAAGAGGCATGGCTCCTGGCCAGGAAGATGCCCAAGGCTAGCTTCAAGGTCCTAGGGAATCGGCCTTGGTCTACTTTTCTTGACCAAGTCTATTTGAGATTCTCTCTAGCTTCAGCCAAACCTATACTGACCCTTTACCTTTCTTCCTCTGTACCTCTGCTGGTGTAATTCATTCCTTTGAAATAGTCTCTTCATCACCACATAACTGCTACCCACCCTTCCTCAAAGCCCAACTCCACAGTGACCTCTTTTCCAAGCCATCTCCATTCCCCCTATACTGTGGCATTGGGGGCCTTCTGTGCCCTCATCGGGCAGGATTCTACCCATTTCATGCTTGATTCTCCCATCTACCTAGCACAGTGCCCTGTACCAAGCAGATCCTGTAGAAATGTCTGTTGTGTCTATGAATATAACAACAAAAATGTGTCTGTATGGGGGAGAGGGGATGAACGGCACCCATCTGCACACGTTACTCTGTTGATAAAGCTGCCTTTCAGATTCCATGATGATTCCCCTACCCACCAAGAGCTCTCAACCTCGGGTCAAAAACAATAACAACTCTTTAAAAATTTTTAACCATTTTTTTAAATGAAAATTTCCAACCATTTTTTTAAATGAAAATTTCCAAACACACCACAAAGTACAGAGAGAGGGAGGTATAATACATACTCACACACCCAACATTCGGCTTCAAAAACCACCATGTTGTCAGCTTGTTTCATCTGTCTTCTTCCCACACTTTTTCCCATCAAGAGTATTTAAAATAAATCTCAGCAACTCATTTCACCAGCTAATACCTTGGTATTTCTAACAGACAGCACCTTAACAAAAATAACCAGATTGCCATTGTTTTGCCTAGAAAGATTAATTACAATTTCTTAATATTACCTAAGAGCCAGTCCATGTTCAAATATCCATGGACATCTCTCCATGAACATCTCAAAAATGTCCTTTACAACTGGTTTGTTCAAATCAGCACTCCAACAAAGTCAACACAGAGCATCTGCTTGCTATGCCTCCTAAATCGTTTTAATCTGTAAAGGTATGTTCCTCCCCACTCCTTTCAAGCCATCTGTCACTGAGCAAGCTGGCTGTTTGTCTTGTAAATTTTTTTTAATGCCCTCTGGATTTGGTGACTACGTTTTCTTTAACATGCCCTTCTCTCTCATGCCTGTATTTTCTCTAAACTGACAGTTAGATCTAGAGGTTTGATTTGGTTGCAATTAATTTGTTTTAGCAAGAAAACTTCACATGTGGTATTATACTTACTGCATACATTCTTAGCATCATTACGAACTATGGGATTTTTGAGTTTTTTACACAAACCAGTTGTGTTTTCTATGTGTTTCAATCCACTGCATTTTTTTTTTCATCCTCAAACCATCCCTGCTTTGGACAATGGACAACACTTTAAGGGTCTTGTGTCCTTGTGACATAGCTGCAGGGGGACTTTGGCAACTTTCTTGTACATCTGTATGTCCGAGGTCCACCTTCCCCATTTCCTGCCCCACCTAAAACCAGCCATATCTCCAAGGAGCCCTGGTTCCTTATAGAGAAAAATGGTATTAAGAAAGCACAATTTGGATGATACCAGGGCTCAACGATTTTAGTTCTTTTCAGTGAATAAGGGCAGGAAATAGGCACTTTCTGGAAAGAAAAACACTAACCATGATTTCATACTGGTATTTCCAACTCAAACTTTAAGGGTTTTAAACTTCACCTCTTTGCTTTTATCTTTGTATCTCTATTATGCTGAAATTCTTGCTGTCTAACAGCTTTAACATAATCAGTTTTCTCTATTCTAAAATAAAGTATGTAGCACACACATATAAAACTGTGTACACATACACACAGTGTAAGTATTTCAGAGTTAACAATACCAACGTTGCTACTAACAGAATGCAGTTTATAATTTCTCTGTGGCTCTTCTGTTCCTAGGCTATACCCCACTAGAATTACATTGTCAAAACACGATGTTTTAAAATCAGTTCAAATATCCTCTCTGTGAGATATACACAGATTCCTTCCTTCCTTTTCTCCTTCTTCCTTCCTCCAGCCCTCTCCCTTTTTTTTCTTTCTTTCAAGAGATTGTATTTGTATTTCCTTTTTAATTTTTAATTAAGTAAAACATACACCTGATTTCAAAGTAATTCTATAAAACAGGCACACTCAAAGAATTTTAGTTTCTATCCCTGTCTATTCCACTCTGGCCTCTCCTCTTAAAGCTAACCATGTTTAAAATGAGTTTTTAGTTTATTCTTCCATGGTTTCTTTTTTAAATTATATAGAAAAAATGTGTGCTGTGTGTGTGTGTATGTATATTTATATACATATGTGTATATAAATATATGAATATGTACATATATTCGTATTTCTCCCTCTGTATTACATAAAAGACATAGTATACTATAAAAATGTTTTGCGATTGCTATTTCCACATAATAATACATCACTCAGATCACTCTGCAGAATATATACAGGTCTACTTCATTCATTTTTACAATGCATTGTATTTCATTATATGGACATACCAGAAATCCCCTCCTGATGGACACCTGGTTTGTTTCTAACTCCTTGGAATAAGAAATAATGTTGCAATTAATGGTCTTGAACTAGTTTCTAGTACAGAGTCCTAAAAGCAAGACTGCTGAGTCAAAAAGCAAATGCATATGAATTTTACCAGACAATACCAAATTCCTATCTACAAAGACGGCTCCATTTTGCATTTCCACCACAGCAAGAGAATATTTGTTGCCCTATGGTCTTGCCAACTACATTTGATATCACACAGGTGAAAAATGGTATCTCAGTGAGTAGTTTAATGTGCATTTTTCTTTTCATGAGCAAAGTTGAGCATTGTTTCACCTTTGCGTTTTTCTGTAAACTGTCTATTCATATCTTTTATCCATTTTTCTGTAGGGCTATTGGTTTTTTCCTTAATTTTTGGAAACTCTTTGTATTATGGATATTAGGCTTTCTGTTTGTGATTTAAGTTGCAAATCTTTTCCACTATTTTTTCTTTATCATTTTATGTGCTTATTTGCTTCTTGTCATCCAACTTTTTAAAAATGTACTTAAATTTATCAACCTTTTCTCTTATTGCTTCCAGACTCGGAGGTTATATAACGGAACTCATTCATGTTTTCTCCTAATACTTGCATGGGTTCAGGTGCTGTTACATTTACACCTGTGCCATTTACAGTTCATTCAAACTGATGTATGTTATAAGGGATGTATCCAATTTTATCTAAAGGAGGAGTTCCCAACCTTTTTGGCACCAGGGACTGATTTCATGGAAGGCAATTTTTCCACAGACTTGGGGGAAGAGGGGTTGAGGGGAAGACTTCAGGATGAAACTGTTCCACCTCAGATCATCAGGCATTAGATTCTCATAGACAGCTTGCAACCTAGATCCCTCGCATGCACAGTTCACAACAGTATTCACGCTCCTGTGAGACTCTAATGCCACCTCTGACCTGACTAGAGGCAGAGCTCAGCTGTGTGGCCTGGTTCCTAACAGGCCATGGACCAGTACCAGTCCACGGACCAGGGATTAGGGAACTCCTGATCTAAAGGTAGCGGATATCCTTGTCCCCATACTTTTTATTAAATAATCCTTCTTTTCCTCCCAGTGATCTGAGATGCCAGCTTTATCATACACTACATTTCCAAAAACATTTGAATCTATTTCTGGATTTTTCTACTGTGCCCCATTAGCCTGTCAGCCCCTTCATGTGCCAATGCCAGGTTGTTTTGAACAGTGGAAGCTGTATAACATTTTTAGTATCTGGTAGAACTAGCTGTTATTTTTCTTTTTCAGGGAATTTCCTGGCTATTATTGCTCATTTATTTATCTAAATAAATTTAGAATCAATCCAGCTCAAAAAAAACCTGAGGGTATTACTGGGATCATATTAAATTTGTAAATTAATGTAAGGAGAAATGCCATCTGAATGAAATTGAGTCTTTTTACCTAAGCACATGGTACGAATAGGGACAATTTTCAGGTAGGCTGCTTCCATCTCAGTAGGGTCTTCATGAGAACAACCAATATTTTGAACAGCAAGAGTAAGATTTGCAATTTTCAGGAAGTAAGTTATATTTGAGGAGTGATTTATGACATGGAGGGGCTTTTAAAATATTTGCACTAAAGATATGAGCACCCAATAAGGGGGAACTTAGGTAATGTCAAGGTGCAGGTGGAGGAGGGGAGCAAATCCACCACAATCAACCCCTCAGTCCCAGCTGATTCTAGAGCAACTTCTTGCAATTAGGAATTAGGGAGAGAGAGAGGAATAATTCACCAGAGCACAAGTTTATCTTCCAAGATTTGGGCAGCATTTTAATGCCTCTAAACTAATTTCTAATGACTGGCAAAGTTTCGCTTTACTACAAACCCTGCCAAGTCTCCCTAGTACTGTCTCCCTCTTGGTGGCTTTCAGACTTGTCTTGCTCCTCACAGCCTCTCTGTATCTTCCTATGATGATGTGCTGCAACCTCCTGATCTTTATCATCCCCACACTAAGTCAAATCTTTCCTCCTGCCATTGCCTTGGGGAAGAAGTGGCTTCTAGGACTGGCCCCGCGATGAGAGGGCAATCTCCTTGGCTCCCGGTAGCGTTTCCACAGGGGCATACTTTACGCTGCTTTCCAACCAGTATGTTTCTTCAAACGTGCTTCACCAGAAATCCTGAAAGGGATTTTTACCATTTACAAAATGGAAAGTTTATCATATAATCCTTTAAACTGTAAAATATAAGATTACTGGTGACAATGACTGTTGGGAATTAACTGATTGAAAAATGAAGAGCATATACTGAAGATGTGAAAAGGTTCAGAATAAAAACCTCACAACAATTTAAAACAGACAAATGTCCCCAAAGTCACAAGGACACTAGCAGACAGCACTGACATCCTAGCTGTCTGATGCTGAGAATTCAACAGAATGTGTGTGGAGCAGAAGCGCCTGTGAATTTCCAATAATTCCGCAGCTTACTAAATATACATGTGGTTTACGAATGTTGTTATTTGTTCCATCCAGAGAGTCTCATTTTACACCGTTCTGAATAAATTCTTTGGGTGTTCAAATTTTGCTTTGCTCCACTTCACCAAAGCATGCAAGGGTTTGATACCAAAAAAGAGAAAACTCTATCTTAGCTTCAATCTACCCACAAAGGATGATGGGGTAAAAAGTCAACGAAACTACCACTGGTAAAAGACAAAGGCTCGTGAAGAGCGAGTTGGATTCTGAAGTCTGAAAGGATGAGGCCAAACAAACCCGGATTAGCCAGACGCAAGGGAGATGTCTTTTGAGAGCTGAGACTCAAACTCATGGGGAAGGGAGGGGAGTTGTAAACATTTTATAGAACAGAAGCCTTGCTAAGGGAAACCCTTCCACGGAAACTTACCAGGAGCCCTGATCACATGCTGAGCAGGAAGGCAGTGTGACAGGAGCGAATCTGAGAGGTCTGGGCCTGGGGCAACAAGGCTTGCCTGAGTGGGAGTGGGGGTGGGGGCTGGGGGGTAGCGGTGGATCTAACCCTGCAGAGAGGGAACTCCCCTGCGATGGGGTAGGGAGAAGATGATTCCTGCAGAGAATGTGGACTTAGCAAGCAAGCGTATGAAGTCAGGGTCAGATGCTGCAGTACTGAAGATGAGTGTGCACCGTGAGGAAGGATTTCAAGCACACGCTGCAGGATCAGGGAGAAGCAGAGAGGCTGCCAGAGAGGCCGGGGAGAAACTGGCTGGCCGAATTCTGGAATGGAACTCACAAGTCTGGTATTATAATTTTCTCCAATAACACGTAGCAGCCTTAGATAAGAAGGGGGCCTGGAAGACACTGGGGGAGGTAGGGGTAAGAGCCTAACACAGCCGGCACCTCAAGACGGCCCATGCTCACCAGCTCACTCAGTGAGCCCACTCCACCACCATGCTATGCTGTTCCCAGCACCAGAATGGTGAAGAGACAAATGGTCCCTGCCTATCCTCCTTGTACTTACATTCTAGGGTTGCGAAGAGCAGAGCAGACAAAACCAACCACAAATGTGCCTGTAAATGCGTGCATATGAAGACAGTCTGACCTGTGGCAGTGAAGGAACAGAGAAAAAGGCAAGAGCCCAACCTGGGGAAAAGGAAGGGCCCAAAGAGCAGGGACAGAGAGGTGGGGGGCGTGGTGGGGTCCGACTTTTAACAGGTAGGGGGCAGGAAAGACCTGTGAGGAGATGAGCAAACACCTGAGGGTGCAGCAGCCACACACTCTGCAGACCTGGGGCTGGGGAGAGGAGCGCAAGCACAGAGGCTCAGGCAAGGAGCCGCCTGTCTCCTGGCAAAGCGAGCGAGGGGCCAAGTCCAAAGGCCTCAGCTTGAACTCAAAGGCCTTTCATAACCTTGACGAAACCTTCACTCCCACTCAGCCTCATCTCTGAGGAGCCCTCCAAGTCTCTCCAGCCAGTTCCCGCGTTCCTTCCTTCTCTGCCTTGAACACGCCAGGCCCACCTCACCACCTCACTCTCTCCAGCTCTCCAGATTCTCCCACCACCTCCCTGCCCCCAGAACACTGCCCGGCAGCCCTCCCCAACTGAGAGTCACCAGGGTGAGGGAGAGGGGGTAGGAAGGCCACAGAAACATCATTTCCTAGGCCTCCTTCCGGATGAAAATGCTGTAGCCACAGCCTCCTACTCCAGGAAAAGGGACCACACAGTTCTTTGCGCAGGAGAGGCCATGGCTTTACAAAGCGCTTCTTAAATGCTTCTGTGCATTCCAATCCCCTGAGGATGGTCTGATTCCGGATGCTGGGGTAGAGCCTGAGACTCTGCATCTCAGACAAGCCCCTAGGTGATGCCTCTGCAGTCCATAGTCTGGGCTGTGAGGGACTACAACAGGGATGGAGACAGACCCAAGTGAAGCCACGCAATTACTCTCACTTGGAATTTGGAGCCAAAACACAGGGGGAAGGCATCTGTCAGTGGGGGCTCCACAGCAGGGAGGAGAGGATGTGGAGAGATGGCTGGGGCCATGTGAGGTCACCAGCCTGGAGACAGGAGTAAGAGTGAGGTGGCCTCTGGGGGACCAGGAGGCAGTCCCTGAGGCCTGGAAGCCCCTTGGTTCATGCTCTGGGAGTCTGTGCTCTCCCTGTGGCCTGAACACATACACTCTTGCCCAGCTTCCCTTCAGCCAGCTGGAGAGCGAGGAGGAAGCACCCTGGCCAGACAGGAGCATGCCTGGGAGCCTCCCAGGAAGACACAACAGGTGTGCAGACACAGGTTCGGCTAGGGTGGAGCCCACCAACACTCAGCCAGAACATGCACCGTGGAAAGAATCCTGCTGCTGTGGTCTGCTTCTGACTGAAATCAACTGCTTTATCTGCTATCTATCATAACAAAGATAAATAAAAAATGAGATGTAGTCATGAAGCGGGAGTGCCTACCCTGGGTCAGGCCCTCTGTCAGGCAATGCAAAGACAGAGAAAAATAAGCTGAGGTCCCTGCGCCTCCAGAAAGAAACGCACGCTGGTCAGGGGAAGCAGACAAAGGGCAAATAAATAGAAACACAGTCTCAGAAATGCACAGGGGACAGAGACTGACTTCCTTTCTACCTGTAATGTCAAGCTTTTCACTTTTTCTGTAATTGTTACAAGTAAAATACTATCTTTTATGAGTAACTTTTGTTGGTTGGCTCACTTAAACCATAAAGTGAAGTAAAAACATATGACTAAATAGGAAGTTTTTAAAAATCAGAAAACCTGGGAGTCAGAAGGCTCTTAAAGGCGAATATGGTCCATTCACCTGCTTCAGTTAAGACCACACCTACTTCATCCCAGTCAGATGTTTTTTTAAAAAGCCAGATTATACTTTAATCTATTTAAGTATAGTTTCAGCCCAAATGCACTTAAATCAACCTTTTCTGTTTTAGCCAACATTTTAAAAAAATCTAACACAATGGTCTAATTTTTTAAAATTTTAATTAAAGGCCCATTTAGACAAGCAACCAACTTTTGATATTCCCTGAGGTGGAACTTAAAACAGATTTTAATGTAACTGCTAACAAGGACTAAGCAAAAACTGGGAAGAAGTGTATGATAAAAAATAAATAAATAAAGAGCAAAGGCTTGCATAAAATGTTCCAGTCACTGGATTATAATGCTTCATTACATTTGATTTTTACCTTTTCAAGATTATACCTATGATACTGTATTACAATTTAACCAGTTATCACCTAGTCTTCCATAAAGGTTGGTGAGAAATGAAAATTAAGTAAACATAGTATTACATAAGCGCTTAGAAAAGTTTAACTGTGAAAACAATGAACAGATTTAAAAATATTCATTTGTTCATCCCTAAAAGTTTACAGAGCACTCACTGTGGGCCCGGAACTGTGCCAGGGGCCCTGGAGAGAATGAGGAGCAAACAGACATGGAGCTTACATGCTAGGCTTGTAGTGTTTTAGATGGTAATACAGTCTCTGCTCAAAATCACCAATATAAAAACATTAAAGTCCCAGCTACTTGGGAGGCTGAGGCTGGGGAATCGCCTGAACCTGGGAGGTGGAGGTTGCAGTGAGCCGAAATCACGCCACTGCATTCCAACCTGGCGACAGAGCAAGACTCCGTCTCAAAAAAATAAAATAAAAGAAAATACTGAGGTCACCCTTGAAAACATAAGCCAACAATGAAAATTCAACTTCTTTCCCAAAAGGAAAACAACAATAATGAAACAGAATAAGCTACCTGAAAGAAAGCTTCCTCTTTCATTACTCTTTATCAAATTACTGTCTCTCACATATGTCCTTTTATTTCCAGGCTTATCACCACCCTCCAACCAGGCCTCCACTGCTGTAGCAACCTTTTAACTGGCTCAGGAATCCACTCCGCACACTGGGGCTCTTATCAGTGAGGATGGGCTGGTTCGTGCTGCAGTCACAAACAATCCACAAAAATCTAAGTGGCTTAAAATGAAAGTTTCTTTCTTTCTCATGCCACTTAACAGCTGTGTGGCCTTGGGTACACTAGTTAACCATTCTGGCCCTCAGTCTCCTCATCTGCAACATGGGAAAGGTATCATCATTAAATGAGGTAAGAGACGAATACTCAGAACTGTGCCTAGGACACAGGACACACTCAATAAGCAACTACTATTGCTGTAGTCGTTGTTATCCTTGACACCACAAATCTTGATCAGAAGCCTTCCTAGCTTCTGATCAAGGCTTCTGATCAAGATTTGGGGTATCAGAAATAATGGGATATGACTACACCCTATCATCTAGCCATCTGACTCCCACAGTAGATCATGAGCTACTTGAGAACAAGGACTGCCTCTGACTCCACTGTTGAACTGCAGAGGTTCACAGAAAGTGGCACATGGTAAGCACTCAGAAAGTGCTTGCTGCACTAAAGGGAACGATGTTGAATAATAATCACTGGTGCGTGAATAAACCCCACATGTGCGGGACATACACAGAGTCCCATATTAATGAGGGCACACTCTCAGATGCATCTGGCCCACAGGAAAGCTGACTAAAAGCACATGATGAAGATAGGGAATGTCATCTGTAGGTGGGAAAGATGGCTTTACAGGCCCAGAACCAAGTCACAGTTGAGCTAGGCCACCAGTACATGGGCTACTGCTCCCAGGGAAGTCTAAGCAAATGAAGGAGGATGTTCCACGTTGTGGAATTAGCACAAATGTATCTCCACGTGGGGAAAGAATGTAATTCAAGATTCCCCCTGTTCCTCCTTCCTTTCTTAGGGCCATGATTCCCCTGCCCCATGCTCTCCTGTCACACTGGCACACAACAGCCAGCATGGAAAAAACTTTCTGAGGGGATAGAGGTGCTCTCTGTACCTTGACTGGGGTGATAATTACACAGGTGCAGACATCTGTCAAAACTTATCAGCCATTCATTAAAAATCTGTGTTTAGCTGTAAGTAAATTAGAAAGAGAGAGAAGCAAGCGATGGACAGTGCTGACTGTTATATGGTCCCTTAGCTCATGCCGGCAGCTGAGGTGTGACCCCGTCCCACCCCATCCCCTACAAAACTAGAGCTCTATGAAGGGCAGGGTGGCTGGGAGGGAGGAGCTGATGCAGCTTGGTAAACTGGCCTCTGGAGGACATTACGAAACCTTGCTCATCCTCGTGCAGCCTCAGCTCCCTCAGGAGGCCTTTCCTCCTGCTTCATGGCACAAGAAGAGTACGGAACCCTCACCCTGATCAGACTGCTCTAGAATCTTTTTTGTTTGTTTGTTTGACACGGAGTCTTGCTCTGCCCAGGCTGGAGTGCAGTGATGCGATCTCGGCTCACTGCAACCTCTGCCTCCCGAGTTCAGGTGATTCTCCCGCCTCAGCCTCCCGAGTAGCTGGGATTACAGGCATGCGCCACCACGCCCGGCTACTTTTTGTATTTTTAGTAGAGACAGGGTTTCACCATGTTAGCCAGGCTGGTCTTGAACTCCCGACCTCAGGTGATCCGCCCACCTCAGCCTCCCAAAGTGTTGGGATTACAGGTGTGAACCACCATGCCCGGACTCTAGAATCTTTTACTATTTATCATTGTCCTCTAAGCTTCAAGTTATTGGGGGTGAGGACCTTTTCTTCCCCTTCCTTCTCTCCAGCACCTCGCATAATGCTTGGCACACAGTGTGCTCTTAATCAATATTTGTTTCTCTGGCAGTAAGTTTCTAAAGTTATCTTTAAAGATATGAGATATACTGCCTTTAAATAAGAATGGTACTTCTAAGTAAGAATAATGTCTAAATTACATTAAATCTTGTTAACTCTAAAGATTTAAATCTCTTCTTTTTTGGAGAGGTATGACTCCTACTGTCATGATTTATGACTCCATAAAAGCCATGTATTTACTGGGCAGAATAAACGGTAAGCTTGGTATGCATAACACAGCACTAGAATTCTTGCTATAAAGATTACTGATGCCTCAGGCTGTTATAAACGAGATGTCACATGAAGCTATGCATCAAGAGCTTGCCCTGAAGACAAAAACATCGCA
Organism: Pan troglodytes; assembly: GCF_028858775.2. Lineage (NCBI taxonomy): Eukaryota > Metazoa > Chordata > Mammalia > Primates > Hominidae > Pan > Pan troglodytes. The sequence goes on along the minus strand of NC_086016.1, from coordinate 47,752,081 downwards.
TACTGCTCTATCAAGTCCACGTTCAGTTACAGCTCCTGGCGCTCCGCAGTGGCTATGTGTATGCACATGTGCGTGTGCAAACACATGGCCAGTGTGTTTAAATGAACACCTGGCAACCCAAAAACAACATCTTAAAGATAGCTGTCAGAGCATGAAACATTGCACTAACCAGGAACTTCCATGGTTGTGGATTAGCAGAATAACACATCAAAGCAACCTTGAATTACGTGTGATATGCCTTAGGAAACTTCAGCTTCTGATGATCAATAATTTGAATCTAATCTTTTGAACCAAAAAGAATTATGTATTTTGTTCCAAGCACAAAGTCAGTGGCTATAGCTCAAGCCATGAATATGTAATTTCCTAAAAGTAAAACTGGTTTTTCTGAGTCTTCATATGGATTCTAAATGGCTAGAGAAGCCTGCAGTAACAATGGTGGTGCTCCATGGAGGCACTGGTGGTCTGTCAAGTACCTACGCTTTCCACACGCTGGCTCAGCTAACTCCAAACAACCCTGCAGGGAGACTGTGGCCCTGCTCCACAGTCGAGGGACACGAGCAGTGTGGATGACTCTGAGCCAAACGTCAGGCGGGAGCCGTGGAAGCTCAGGACAACAGGGGCTGGCAGGGGCAGGGTGTGGAGGCAGCACCAGGTGTCCCCTACCCACTGCATGGGGCTTCCTCACGCCACTGTTCTGGTAACAAATAGCTGCATCCGTCTCTGCCATACATTTTGGAAGCATCAAATTTAGTTTGAATTTGTGTGTGTCATCACAAAAGCTCAACTTTTTTTCTTCTTTTACACATTTCAAAAGAAGTAAATAGTATCCACAGCAGAGGTCCAATAAATGCCAATTTTATAAATATAGGCTCAACGAATATGACGGGAGAAAGTGTGCCAGAGTTTACTTCCCTAATAAGTCCAAGTTGAATCATGTAAGAAAAGTACTAACAGAGAATAACTCTTAAAAGAGAATCAAACATGAATGAATATAACTCTAATCACATTTTTAATAAACATAATTTCAAAACAATTTGACTTATAAGGTCAGCATATGAAAAATGTATTGAATCCTATGTGTATGTAAAAAAAATTTTATCCCATCCATATTTACTAATACTGTACTAATGTTTTTTTTTTTCTAAAATGGCTAGAAATGATTTTTCAAGATTAAGAACAAATCTATCTTAAAGAGAATACAGAGAAAGAACCCATTTCTTTCTCCCTCCAAAGTACTGAATGAAACATCCACACCTCCCTTTGGAACATTCTCCAGAGGCCTTGAACGGGGAGCAGCGAAATCCTGAATCCCAGCCTGGGCTCCCACCTCGGAGCCTCAGGCATTTTCTGTCCCTGCTCCCAGCCAGCAGGCGCTGCTGGGCCACACTGTCAGAATCAGCTGGTATTGCTCCAGCTACACTGAAGCTCTGAGGCATTTTTGTTTTGTGTGGGGCTAGGGGAGGGAGGAGGGTGTAGCTGAAAGTCGCCAGGGTTGGAATTCCAACAGGCAAAGGACACGCCCTCTCTTCGAACTGCTCCAAGGCCGCCAGTCGGATTTTTCCTGTCAACACCCCCGCCACCCACCTCCCCATCAGACTCCCCAGTCGTCCTCCTCCACAGCCCCAGCCCCAGGCAGTCCGTCCAGAGCTGCAGGTGCAGACCAAAGCCATTCCTCCGCAAATAGGAGGAGGGCACAGCCACTTGGGAAAGCATCTGGAACCGTGTCTCTCATCTGGTTCTTCTCCACTCCTTCCCTCTTCCTCAGTTTCCACGTGCTGATGGAGTGGGATTCACACGATGAGAACTCAACTCCAACTCCCTCTCTTGCCCCCAACTCTGCCATGGAAATGATTTCATTTAAAGGTTCCTCTTGGATTTTTCCAGTGGATATATTCAATATTATCACTAAAACATGTCAAATAAATACCAATGAATCATTCCCAGAAAGTAGTCTCACATTAAACCAATTATTCAATGTCTGAGAGTAATATGAGCTAAGTGCAGCTTGTAGAAGCATTTGTAACATAAGATGTACAATAATACAAAAAGTTCAACCTGAAAAGGACAATCACAACCCCCCTCCCCCAACCCCACAGTAAACTCTGAAGAGCAGTTTCAGCTGGACTGGGAAAAGTTCAACATATTTAGCTCTTTCTTTTCACGCAATAGTTCATTTTTCTCGAATGATTAAAGCATACATATTCTCTTGCTTAAAGTTGGTACACAATTTCCTCTAATAAATATATCTTTTTGGAAATGTCAGTCTTTCAAGGCTGTACACAGAATATTGATTACTTAAAAAGGGTCTGGGGCTGAGGGTGGTGGCGCATGCCTATAATTCCAATGCTTTGGGAGGCAAGGCAGGAAGATCACTCGAGCCCGGGGGCTCGAGATTAGCCTAGGCAACACAGCAAGACCTCATCTCTACAAAAAATTTAAACATTAGCCAGGCATGGTGGTGGACACCTGTAGTCCAAGCTACTCAGGAGATTGAGGTGGGAGGATCCCTTGAGCCCAGGAGTTTAAGGCTACAGTGAGCCCGTTCACACCACTGCACTCCAGCCTGGGTGAGAAAGCACAACCTTGTCTCTTTAAAAAAAAAAAAAAAAAAGTCTAGGTAAACAAAGAGAATTCCATTTTAAACTTAATTTACGATAACATGGAAAACTCTGGCTAATGGCATCCCCAGTGGTCACCTCTCTCAAGAGACTTGGCCAAGGCCAAGTCTGTGCCAAACATGGCAGAAGGAGGAGGTGGGTGGGCGGCTATGTAGTGGTGCAGAGCATGGGTCTGGGGCCAGGCCACCTGGGTTCTTATGCGGTTGCACCCTTGATTGGCTGTGTGTGACCTTGGGCAAGCTATTGAACCCTAATGTGGCTCAGTTCACAGATTTCTATGATGGGGATAATATGTTCTCATCTAGGAAATATCATGAGGATGAACGCACTGATATATTTAAGGGCTCAGAAGAGTACCTGACACACAGTGAGCACTATAAAATGCTCCCCTGCACTACTGTGACTCTGGTCATTATTATTCATTTTGGAAACAGTTTACTTTTCAGGGTCTTGAATAAGGTTCAAAATTTTATTTTTCCAATCTATATAAGAAACCAAGTTAATAATACCTTTCCCCCAAAAGACACGGGGGTACTTCCAAATATACACAAATTATTACTATTAGTAGCATGAAAAACACCAACAAGATATTGATGACAGTAACCAACCCCAGAACTTAGTGCGGCCAGGAGGAGGGAAGGGGAAAGGAGCAGAGCCTGGGAGGCAGTGAGAAGGCAGAACGGCCAGAGAACTTTCACACCTCTTCTTGCTCCTCCTTGGTCTCTTCAGGCCCCCTAATCAGAGTTTGTTCTGATTAGAAATACATCCATACAAGTATGTAAAAGAAGGATGAGGGCTTAAAACATTTCCCCTCCAAGGTGTGTTTGCATTTTGACATAGATCTGAACTAAAGGAAATGAAAAGTTAAAAGAGGAATTCCTATCACGATGAAAATATCAGAAGGATAGAGGGTCATGGAGAAATCAGGCCACACCTCTGACTATCTGAATGGGCCCCTGCTGCAGGATTTACAAGCACTGTGCAGGCACAGGAAGTCCTGCACAAGCGTTTGGAGGGTTGGAGATCTCCTTTGAGGGCCACACATGTGACCAGCACAGGACCACAGGTGGTACTCCTTCCCCATGCCCTGCCACCTGGCTTTCCTGAGCACCAGGATGCTGGCTTGTGAGAGACAGCCAGTCAGTCTTGTGTGTTGAGGGACGGTCTCGCAGCTCACAGGCAGAGAAGGAACAGGCATGGACCTCATGCTTCTCATACTCTTGGCACCCCTTCATGGTGGCTGCCTGCCCAAGAGCCTGTTGCAAGGAGGGCCAAGACTTTTTTTGAGACAGAGTCTCACTCTGTTGCCCAGGCTGGAGTGCAGTGGCACGATCTCAGCTCACTGCAACCTCTGCCTCCAGAGTTCAAGCAATCCTCCTGCCTCAGCCTCCCAAGTAGCTGGGACTACAGGCATGTGCCACCGTATCTGGCTAATTTTTTTGTATTTTTAGTAGAGTCGGGGTTTCACCATGTTGGTCAGACTGGTCTCGAACTCCTGACCTCAGGTGATCCGCTGGCCTCGGCCTCCCAAAGTGCTGGGATTACAGGCTTGCGGGACTACTGAGACAGCACTCCCACCACTGAGTGGCTTTGAGGAAGCCTTTCCTGCACATTTAACTTAGAGAGGCAGAATGACACAGTAAGCACAGGCTCTGAAGAGGATGAGATAAAACAAAACACACCTCTGAAACATCCCACTCAAGCACATGCAGGAGGCATTCATGGAAGGTCACTGTGACTGCTATCATCAATAGTAATTTAATCCTCACAACAAATGTATGAGGGAAGTAAAATCATCTCTACTTTACAGATGAAGAAAGGGAGACTCACAAGTTAAGTCAACATGTGAGGTGTTGCCTGGGTAGAAAGCAAGAATATCCTAGAATTTAAACTGTTTTTTCACCTGAATCAAAATTTCCCATGCACCAAGAAGGTACACGTGCCAAGCTGCTGGAGCCCACCTCCGCGGGTCGTCTCTCAGCAGCTCCTGCTTAGCTGACAGGACTCACTTTTGCACTTAACCCCATAAGGTTCAGGAACCCAGGTTGCGTCCTGCCACTGGGCAGTGTGAGCATCATTCTCAGAGGCCAGAAATAAAACCCAGAGAAGTAGACAAGAGTGGAGGCATGCAGGATCCAACTAGGACAAGGTTCCTGGAGGCTAGAGTTTTCAGGACTGCAAACAAGTAGGTGGCTTTTGGCTTACAAAGGGCAGAGACAAGGAATGAAAAACTCTAGTCTAGAATGGGACCCCATCACAGGCTGCCACATCATCAAAATCTCTGTGTACCAGTTAAAAAGGTTTTGGGTTGCTTCGACATCTCAGTGGGGGACCAGGGAAGACCATTATCACAGGCAGCTACTGCATCCAGAGTCACATTGTCAGTGTGGTACTAGAATCCCAAGTCAAGAAATTATATTAATATAAAAACTGAGATGGGCGCAGTGGCTCACACCTGTAATCCCAGCACTTTGGGAGGCTGGGGCGGGTGGATCGTCTGAAGTCAGGAGTTCGAGACCAGCCTGGCCAACATAGTGAAACCGCATCTCTACTAAAAATACAAAAAATTAGCTGGGCATGGTGGTGCACACCTGTAATCCCAGCTACTAGGAAGGCTGAGGCAAGAGAATCACTTAATCCCGGGAGGCGGAGGTTGCAGTGAGCTGAGATCACACCATAGCACTCCAGCCTGGGCAAGAGCGAGACTCCGTCTCAAAAAAAAAAAAAAAAAAAAGCTGGTAAGAGGTGAGTGGACCCTCTAGGACCCGAGGAGATGAAAACAAAAGCAAATCGCTCTGTGAATACAAGTCCACAGCCAGGACCTATGGGACTTCTGCAGAAAAAGGTTTCTCCTAAGAAGATGAGATCAAGTTAAAAGACAGAAAAAAAAAATCACTGGGAAAAGAAACCGCGGGTGGAGAGGAGGAGGGGAGGGGTTAAGGGAAGAGGGAAATGAGAGAGAACAAATGAGAAAAACCATACCCTAAAAACTAGAAATAAAAACAATCTCCAAGAGAAAATAAGTGTCTTAAATGACTCAAGACGAAGATGGACAACACAATAAAAAAATAAGTTGATCAGCCGGGCACAGTAGCTTATGCCTGTAATCCCAGCACTTTGGGAGGTCGAGGTGGGCAGATTACCTGAGGTCGGGAGTTCAAGACCACCCTGACCAACATGGGAAAACCCCATCTCTACTAAAAATACAAAAATTAGCTGGGCATGGTGGCGCATGCCTGTAATCCCAGCTACTCGGGAAGCTGACGCAGGAGAATCACTTGAACCTGGGAGGCGGAGGTTGCGTCGAGATCGCACCATTGCACTCCAGCCTTGGCAACAAGAGCAAAACTCCGTCTCAAAAAAAAAAAAGAAGTGGATCTGAAAAAGAACCACAAAATAATCCTCAGAAATGAGAGCTACAATAAGGCATCTACTGACGCTGAAAATGGCCTAACCCTTAGTTCCCACAGTGAGTGCAGAGCCCATCGTGCAGCCAAGGGGCCAGCTCTCTGGCACAGCCCCAGCCCCAGCCCCAGCCCCAGCCCGAACCCCAACCCCTCAGGTGCCACTGGGTCCTGCACTGTCCCACACACCTGCTCACCCACTGCCTGCAAGGCTGACCTAGTCCTCTAACTGCCTAACTCTTTCTCATTCATCCTTCAAGGCCCGGATCCGGGAGGTTCTTCCTGAAGTTCCAAGTAGAGCCATTTATACCAAGCACTTAGGTACTTTTCTACTGGCTCTCAATCCTGTCACACACCACTTATTCTATGATACTGAGATGATAGTTTCTACATCTGTCTCCTTCTTTACACTGTGAATTCCTCGAGAGAACAGTAGGCCAAATCCATTTCTGCATTCCCAGTGTCTAGAATACTGGCTGGTACACAGCATATGGCAAACACATACTTGTTGAATTGAACTACAAGCTCTTACCACTATGCCAAAATAGCACGTTCATTTCTATTTGGAGTAAAAAATATTCCCAACTGTAACTGCAATATAGCAGTAGGTTTGAATTCAAACTAAAATCCACAGTCTGAAACTAAGTATCATTTTTGTTCTATTAGAATATGATGGGTATGAAATTAAATTCTACCTGAATAAGATAAGCAATCAGCTTTTAAAACGTGGGGATGGGGGGAGTCAGACAATGCCTTCAAGCACTGACAGGAAAAAAGTCTTTTATAGGAACATAACTTTGATCCTCTTAATTTTCAGCTGCTGCCAGGAAAAAAAAAAAAAACTAAATATGCTAAAGATCAAAACTGTTTTAGATGTGGGACAGACATTTCCCACCTTATTATTATTATTATTATTATTATTATTTTTTTTTCAGAAAAAGGTAGAGCTACTTTCCAACATTTGAAATAAGAGCACTTTTCTCATTTAACCAAGAAAATGAAGCCTGGGGAGATATATAGACATTTCACAGTCAGATTTTCATTAGATTGAGATATGTCACAGAAATCCTGAACATTCAAGCACTCAGTAAGAGCTGATGTACCCAAGTCAGAACACCTGACAACAGAGAGGAAATTCAAATGCCTATTCTTTTAAAGGGGAAAAAACACATATAACACAGTGGAAGAATGATCTTTATATTTCCATCTCTGTCTATCTCTTCCTCTCTCTCTCTCTCAAAAACACACAAACCCTATCACCACCAGCCCAGCTATTAATTATCTCAGTTAGCAAAATTCTCCAGATCCAATGCTAATGTTTTACTTTTAAAAATCTTTCAACTGAAAGTATAATTGAAATTGTCATTGCTAAAGCCCCCAGATCTTGGCCAAAGAAGGGTTAAGAGGTGTACAAAGTATAAAAGAAGAACAAAGAGGCTGGGCATGGTGGCTCACACCTGTAATCCCAGCACTTTGGGAGGCCGCTGCAGGCAGATCACTTGAGGTCAGGAATTCAAGACCAGCCTGGGCAACATGGTGAAACCCCGTCTCTACTAAAAATACAATAATTAGCCAGGCATGGTGGCACATGCCTGTAATCCCAGCTACTCAGGAGGCTGAGGCAGGAGAATCACTCAAACTCAGGAGGCAGAGGTTGCAGTGAGCTGAGATCACACCACTGCACTCCAGCCTGGGCAACAAAGCAAGACTCTGTCTCAAAAAAAAAAACAGGAAAGTAGAAGAAAGAAAGAATTACTACAATCACTAATGAATGGAGCATGTTCTCTTCTTATCATGGAGAAAAACTCTTTACATAAGCTTTTTTACAAGCTTTTGTAATAAGCTTTCCTTTTCTCCCCGGGTTGTTGGATTATCCTTATCACATGGTAAATTCGTATAACTTCTCCTGGGTCTGTTTGGAAACTATGTCTGCCTCCACTAACCTATAAACTTTTGTAAATTGTTTTGATTATTTTAGCCTTAAAGTATATTTTAATATTGATATGACAATTCCTCAATTATTTTCATTTTATAGTCAAAATTATGGCTTATTTTTCACAGTGGGATTTTAATTGGTCTAGTAATAAAAATCAGTTTAAAAATAACTAATATCTTTCCCATATTCCATACTTCCATACAGGAACAAGGTACAGCTCTCAGTTTATACAGCTGGTTTTCCCCTCACCTAAGTCTCAGATATTCTTCTTTTTGGATACTGTGAAATAATTGTTTTTACTGTTAAACACAAATCCATTTAAAATCACTGTTGTCGGCCGGGCGTGGTGACTAACACCTGTAATCCTAGCACTTTGGGAGGCCAAGATGGACAGACTGCTCAAGCTCAGGAGTTCAAGACCAGCCTGAGGAACATGGGAAAATCCCACCTCTACAAAAAAAAAATACAAAAATTTGCCAGGTGTGGTGACACACCTCTAGTACCAGCTACTTGGGTGGCTGAGGCGGGAGGATCACTTGAGCACAGAACTGCGGTGAGCTATGATCACACCACTGCACTCCAGCCTGGCTGACAAAAGCAAGACCCTGTCTCAAAAATAAAATAAAATTAAATTAAAACGTCTGTTATCTAAAAATTGATCATATGGCATAAGTAAAGAAAACTGAGTAGCAGTTAGGAAAACTGGATTCATGACTTTTACAAACTGCGGAATCATCATGGGCAGCACATTACTTCCCCAATGTCTCCCTTTCTGTGTCTACAGTATGGGGTAAATTATGCTTCTCGGAAATACGCATGTGCCTGAAATGTAGCCCTCAACATGAACCTTAAAGAAACCATATTCAGGCCAGGTAAGGTGACTCAAACCTGTAATCCGAGCACTTTGGGAGGTCAAGGAAGGAGGACTGCCTGAGGCCAGGAGTTTGAGACTAGCCTGGGCAACACAGTAAGACCCTGTTTTTCTACCAAAAAAAATTTTTTAGTAGTCGGGCATGGTGGCACATGCCTGCAGTACCAGTTATGTGGGAGGCTGAGGTAGGAGAACTGCCTGAGCCCATGAGTTCAAGGCTAAAATGAGCTATAATCACACCACTGCACTCCAGCCTGAGCAATAGAGCAAGACCCCACCTCTTAAAAAAGAAAAAAAGAAAGGGAAAGAAAAAAGAAACTACATTTACTAAAACACTAGACATTAGACGATAATGAAAAAAGTTCAGTAAGAATTGTGGAAAAAGCTGTAATACAATGTCCTGCCACCCCAAAGAGTCACACAAATCTGGTCACAGATTTCAAAGGACCAGTCTCAAACATCTTCTTTTGTGGTGACGGTGGAAGCAGTGGATGGTAACAGGAAAAGTATGGGCTCTGGAGTCAGAATTTGGCCTGCTATCGCTCCAAGCAAGTAACTACTCTAAGCTTGACTCACCAGTAAAGCAAGCAAAGTCATCCAGCGTCCATTAATTTCACTACACTATGTACCCAGTGTTACGGCAGGTGTTAAGCCAAATATGATGTGTCTGCCTTCACGCTTAAAGCCTAGGGAGGAATATGCAGTGGTAGGAATTCCACGATGAAGCACAGGTCAAGGGCCTGGAGCCTAGTTAGTTTGTAATAGTAATGGTTATCGACAATAGTACGCTGTTACATTGCAATTATATAATTAGTATCATTCTTCTTTTTAAATAATGTTATGCATTTCCTGGAAGAGAATAAGTCAATTATTGTACAACAAGACATAGAAAAGGGGTTTCTGGAGTCAAATGGTAGACCATCCTTTAAGTCTTTTAAAAAAAATTTTACAGCTGCAACAACCTAAACCATGATAGGTTTCCTCTAGATAGGAATTTTAATTTCATTTACTGTTACAGGAACTGTAAGTTCAGGAAACTAATGGTGACAGTTTGATTTATGAATTTTGACATATTTCTTGAACTGGGATTACATTACAAAGAAGTGGAATTCTAAGCAAGCCAGATCTTGCCTATACATTCAATCTTCAAATCAATAAGCTGAGATTTGGTGCAACTTGCTTCTGACAAGAGGAAAAACACAGGAAAAACACACAATCCAACTGAGGTAAGACATATGTCCTGTAATTTAAAAGTTCCTTAACATACTTTCAGAATTGAGCTAGAACAGATTTTGGAATTCACGCGGAAAACACTTCAGCTCTTTACTAGATAATAACATAAGAGAAATTCAAGTCAGAAAACATTTATGACAAGAATCAAAATTACTCTCATCCTAAAGAAAGTTCTCATATTTGTTTTCATTTTACTTCCTCCATAAAGCGCCATCTATTAGAAAAAGTAATATACACAGAATGCAGAATATGAGGTTTACTTTGAATTTTGCAAATCCTTGTGAAATGTTGTCTACAAATTTCTATGTAAATACATATAATGGGGAGACACTGGAATGAACTAGATCTTTTCAATTCCAAAGGGACTGGTAGGGAGGGTAAGAGGAGGGACATGGAAGTATTATAGTTAGAGACATAAGGCAATCCATTATATACTTTTTTTTTTTTTTTTAAAGACAGAGTCTTGCTCTGTTGCCCAGGCTAGAGTGCAGTGGCACAATCACGGCTCCCTGTAGCCTCGACCTACTGGGCTCAATCAACCGTCCCACCTCAGCCCCCCAAGCACCTGGGAGCACTGGCTAATTTTTTAATTTTTTTAGAGAAACGGTCTTATTACGTTGCCCAGGCTGGTCTCAAACTCCTGGGCTCAAGCGATCCTCCTGCCTTGGCCCCACCAAGTAACTGGAGATACTGGCTATTTATTTTATTTTTTTAGAGATGGGAGGTCTTACTATGTTGCCCAGGCTGCTCTCAAACTCCTGGGCTCAAGTGATCCTCCTGCCTCGGCTTCCGAAAGTACTAGGATTACAGATATGAGATACTTCCTATACATGATCACATTTAATCCTCCCAACCCCACAAGGAGGTGTAACTGCCCCTATTTTATACATGAAGAAGCTGAGATTCAGAAAGGTTAAGACACTTGTCCAAATTTAAACAGTTAATAGATGTCAACTAAGAGGCAACTCTGAGTTTACTGAACTCTAAAGTCTCATAAGCTCTCTGCCTGTTGTAAGGTTCCTCTATAAACAGCACACACGTGGATCCAATGTTACAAGCCAAGCAATGACAGAAAAGTCAGTGACAGGAGAACCCACTGCTCAGACATTTTCTGTTTCTTTTTTTTTTAAACAGGGTCTCGCACCCTCACCGAGGCTAGAACACAGTGGCACAATCACGGTGCACTGCAGCCTCGACCTCCTGGGCTCAAGCAATCCTCCTACCTTAGTCTCCCAAACAGCTGGGACTACAAACATGCATCAACATACCCAGCTAATTTTTAAATATTTTGTAGAGATGGAGTCTTATTATGTTGTCTGGCTGGTCTCCAACTTCTGAGCTCAAACAATCTCCCGCCTCAGCCTTCCAATGTGCTTGCTGGGTTTACAAGCATGAGCCACTGCACCTGGCCCCCCAGACATTTTCAATAGCCTGCCTGGAATTCCCCAATTAGACAGGCAGAGTTAGGTTCCTATAAAGAAGGAAAAACATATATCTGGGAAAGAGAGTGAATTAAGCCATTATCATCCAGAAAGACCTTGGGAGATGAGTTTCATGAAAGACAAAACATCAAGGGAGGAGCAAGGACAAAAGTGGTGGTAACGGTGGTATAACTAAGAAGGGATGGAGGCTGCTAAAGTAAAACTGAGTGATACCCAAATCAAATGTTTCATATGTCACAGTTCTGCTGGTGATCAGTTTATGTATGTGTATCACACTAAACACTTATTAAGTAAAACCAAAAACAACAGCACACGTATACTGAAATATGCATCAGAATCAACAACCGATAACCTATTTACCCACAGAAACTAATTATAGGTAGAGTGTAAGTCAGGGGGTGAGTAGAGGGCAGAAGAGTATAGTGAGGAGCGTAGAAGAGAAAGTGTTTCTGCACAGGTCAACAGGGTACCTGTGACCTTGAGTTCTGAAGGCCAAGTTAAGGTCACTCAGGGAAAGTATGAAGGTTGGGAAGTCCACACAGTGCTAGTATAGGCTGAGAATATAGAAGCTGGCCCTGCCTGAGCACCAAGGGCCATGCCACCCAGGCCTATTTTACAGTTGCAAAAAGAAAAACACTTACACATATTAGTTAAGCATTTATTTATTTCTCTGCAGAGCAATCACTCGATCAATTATCCGAGTAACTGACAAGTCAGCCAGTACTGATGTACAAAACAGGTACTAATCCTCATTAAGAGCAACAACCTAAATAAAATCATTAGGAAATAGCCATAGACTTTTTTTTTCAGTTTCATGATTTAACAGACAAATATGCTGCTTGAAAACATTTCAGACAGGAGGAAATAATAAAGGAGTTAATAATTTGCCTGTTCTTGGCTCCTTGCAACTAGATACAAAAAGGGTGGAAAATAGTACACCCCACCAAAAAACCCACTAAAAATTGATCATGTTATGAATGTTTAACTGTAAATTCAGTCTTAAATTTTATTTAAGATTAATGAAAAAACCGCATTCAGATCTACAAAGCCTAAACCTAGGATTTAAAAAATATTTTTTAATTACTTGCAAATATTATACAATACAGATGTTCTTATAATCTAAAATATATATGATTTGGATCAAATAAAACGATGGCAAATTACAGTAAATTAGAATATATTCAAACATTAAAAAAGACTTTCAAAAATACAGAACTCAGAATTTAAAGGAACATTAATTTTCATTTGAAAAGTTATCTATTTTTACTAGTCTTTGTAAATTTAGTCAGAAAATAGTATAGTAATATTTACACTCCTTGAACAGAACTGTCTTACTTGCTGTGTATCTTCAGAACCTAAAAGTGAACTTGATATGTAGTAAACATTCAACATTCAATTTATTTTACAAATAAATTGTCATTCAAGAAAAATTAGAAAAATTTACTGAATGCCTACTATGTGCCAGGTACAATTTAGATGCTGGGAGTAACATGATGAGCAACACAAAGTTAATGAAAAATGTATTACAAAGATTATTTTATGTATATAAATGAACCTGCCTTCAAAATTGAGAACTGAAGGGGCCAAATAAAGTTTGTCTTTACATGTTGAACTTTTTCATACAGTACAGACTTACTTTAAAATTAAGGTATGCTTATAGTAAAAGATTTATAGGCACATATATTTGACATGGGATCATCAAGTATGTGACTGCTGGGAATATTTTACATCAGGGAGGAGGAAGGAGGAGGAGAAGAAACTGAATAGCATTTCCATCACCTTTAGCAGAACGGATATATGGCCCATCCTAGTCAATACAATTTCCTTGGCAGGCGGAAGGTAGATAAACTAGATCATCTGCCTGTCCGATTTGAAAAATGCACTTAGCTTTATGAAATAAACGTTTGGTTTTTCTTCTAATAAAGATTCACTTAAAGAGGTTATGACAATAGTGAAGAAAAGAAGAATAGGGAAGAAAAAGGTAAACCATACATTCCTTATTATAACAAAGAAGAAGCTGAAGAATGCTTTCTTCATGTTTATAGCATTAGTATCTTTGTGCTTCTTACAATAGAAACCAAAACAGAATCTCCATTTAGGTCCACAAAAGTTTAGAAGTAAACTAATCACTACAGTTGTAGCAAGGAAATACTACACAAGTCGAGAACAAAAAAACAAGGTAAGAATAGAAGTCAGTAAGGATTTGACACCTCCCTACCATGACGAGGTAAAGGGAAGTCTAGCAATTCCTTTACAATTCAGGAAACACTACATCTATCACGTGTACAGACTTAAGCATTAAAGACTGATGAGAATTTGGGATAAAATACATTTCTGTGCAGATTTTCAATCTGAGGCAACGTACCTTGATTCTCTTAAATCTTGCCCAAAGACAAGTATCTCAAAGAAAGATGACCATCCTTCCAGTTGATACCATGCTCCTGGCAGTCCAGTGCCTGTCCTTAGAGAGAAATGCTCCTGGCACAGCCAGCCCAGAGGACACATCACCCCCCTGTTCCTTTCTGACAGGCCTCACCACACGGACTTTTGCTACAGCTCCTAGTGGACATGTGTCATTCCACCACTAAAGTGACTATCTTCTCCAGAGCATGCAGCACACAGCAATTCTCACTCAGCAAGTGCTAGCTGAGTTAAATCACACTTGGTCTCGGGGCCTTGGTTTCTTCATTTAGAAAATGATGGTGGGAGACCAGGATGGTCTCGCTCATTTCTGTGGAGAATGGGGTCTTGCTATGTTGTCCAGGCTGGACTCAAACTCCTGGGCTCAAGCTATCGTTTTGCTTCTGCATCTCTCAGTGTTGGGATTACAAGTGTGAGCCAATGCACCCCGCCCAAAGTTTTTACCTAACAAATAGGTCCTGTTCTGCAGAAGTCAGTGCCAGGGTCTTGAGTGGGGAATAATTTTTGATGCCAAACTGAAATAATTGGAAGCATCAGAATCTAGTCTTAAAGAGTTTATTCAAGCGAAGAGCTGGGAATAGCCAATCTGGGAGACACAGACTCCAGAGAAATGAGCTGCAGCCAATAGAAAATTGAAATCTGAATATGAAGCTCACATTATATTTCTATTGGATAGCAGTGGTGTAAGAGAAGAACCTCTTCTGAAATCTTCCTCAAGAGAGAGGAGACTTTTCTTTCCCAAAGACCACAGTAAGCATCTCCTTACCTATCGTTGACTTTGGTTGGGTTTCTTCTTCAATTGTGAACCAATCATCATAGGGAAAATGTACGGGATAAGTTGATTGGCTGATGCTGGATACAGGCCCACCCCTGGAGGAGGAGTTGGATCAATATCGCCTAAAGTTTATGGCTGAGAAGATGAGGACTGAGAAGATGAGGGAGGGAGGGAGGGGGGTTTCACACAGGATTTTTTTTTTTTTTTTTGAGATGAGTCTCTATCTGTTGCCCAGGTTAGAGTGCAGTGGCACGATCTCGGCTCACTGCAACCTCCACCTCCTGGGCTCAGGTGATTCTCCTGCCTCGGCCTCCTGAGTGGCTGGGACTACAGGCTTGCGCCACCATGCCCGGCTAATTTTTGTATTTTTAGTAGAGACGGGGTTTCACCGTGTTGGCCAGGCTGGTCTTGAACTCCCGACCTCAGGCTATCTGCCCACCTCCGCCTCCCAAAGTGCTGGGATTACAGGCGTGAGCCACTGCACTGGGCCCACACAGGATATTTTGGATTCTGTTTCAGAAGGTAGGGTAAGGGACGTTGACTCTCAGCTCTTAGCTTATGCTCTCAGTTGCAAGTAATTTATAAAAAAAAAATTTGTTATTACACAAATGACATATGCGGATTATTTATAACTTTAAGAGCTGTCCACTGTGCCCTTTAGGTTGACAGTTCTCCCTTGGGTAAGACTTAAAGCAGTTTTCATCTGGATTGTATACATCTTGAGTACCATGCCTCATTATTCTTTGTGTCACAGTCCATGTCTGACACTGTGCTTTGGCCCATGGTGCTAATGAACTGTAATGGTGATGACAGTGGCAATGGTGGGGACCTCCATGTACACAGTTACATTTCTAGAGATGGACGCACCTCCACTGGGAAGCATCCAAGCAATGCTCAGGGAGCTGTGCCCACCAGAGCAGCAGTGTGGATTCCTGGTATTTGGAGGGGAGGTAGACAATGGAAGGAGAAAGAGGGAGCAGATAAGAAAATACCATCATCCAAGATCATCCTCAATTTGGGGTAAATGCTATACTGGAATTAAAGGATTCACGGCAGAGGATGGTCAGCCATGGGATGGAGATCTTGATGTTTAAGCTAAAGTGATGTTAGCAACCAGTTTGGACAGTGCAGAGGACAGACTGTAAGGTGGCTAAGGTGGTCCCCATGATCTTCATCTCCTGGTGTTCATATCCTGTGTGATCCCTTTGCCTTGAGTGTGGGCAGGACCTGTGATTTGCTTCTAACCAGGTGACTATGGCAAAGATGATGGGTTATCACGTTACATAAGATTGTCGTGTGTGTCTTGCTGAGAGACTCTCTCCCTTGCAAGCTGCCATCTTGTGAGCTGCTCTGTGGACAGGGCCACGGGGCAAGGGAAACTGGGAGTGGCCTCCACTGACAGTGAGTAAGAAGCTACAGCTACAGCTTTCAAGGAACTGAATGTTGGCGGCAATCATGTGAGCTTAAAAGCAGATTCTTCCCCAGTCAGACCTTGGTATGAGATTCCACTGCCCTGGCTGGGACTTTGATTGCAGCTTTGCAGAGCACCTACCTAGGCTGTGCCTGGACTCCAGACTCACAGAAGCTATGAGATAATAAATGCAGGTCGTTTTATGCTGCTAAGTTTTGGCAGTATGGTTATATAGCAATAGATAATGAATACAGATAGATCTGGCTGGGAGTGGTGGCTCATGCCTGTGATCCCGGCACTTCGGGAGGCTGAGGTGGGAGAAGTGCTTGATCTCGGGAATTCAAGTCCAGCCGGGGCAACATGGCAGGACCCATCTCTTGAAAAGATTAAAAATTGGCCAGGCATGGTGGTGTGCACCTGTGGTCCCGGCTGCTCAGGAGGCTGAGGTGGGAGAATGGCTTGAGCCTAGAAGCTCGAGGTTGCAGTTAGCTATGATCGTGCCACTGCACTCCAGCCTGGGAAACAGGATGAGGCCCTGTCTAAAAACAACGACAAACAGACAGACCTGAGTGATATGTCCATTTAATTTTCAGCAGGCATTCGGAGCAGCTTATAGGGTTGTTCTTGTTTTATTGACTAGTATCAGTGAATAGAGAGACACTTTAGTAGCTTAGAAAACACAAGACTCTCTCCATACATTATTTTATGATGGATAGACCCCAATTTCTGTCATTGATTGGCTGCCATAAATATTTCCAAAAAATGAAAAAAAAAAAAAAGAAAGAAAATGATGGTGGAAATATCTTTTCAGCCCTTTCCACAGAGGTATCATAAGGCTCCAACAAACTAAAGCAGATGAAAAGAGCTCTGGAAAATGGAAAGTGCCACACAAGTGTAAGAGGGCCATCCAGCAGGTGGGCACCATACTCACTGCAATGGATGAAGTTACACAGACAACACAGACACAGTTGGGCTTGAAAGAGTCTTGCTCAAAATTCAGAGGAATCAGGCAGTACACAAAGATTTTAGGAAAATTTGTGTCATGAGTAGTTTTGAGATTCTGATTCAAAGAGGCAAGCATGGTCCCCAGATGATGCCAGAATGGAAGCTCCACAGAAGATATTAATACCTTGCCTGAATTACCCGTCAAAGGATCCCCAAGCCGGCGAACATTCATATTTGATGAATGGGTGAGTCAGAAACAAGGATGACAGGACCCCCCAGAGCTCCCAACTTCAACCAGGAGGGAGACTAAGGGGCCTGGCTGGCCTAGGAGACGCAGACTGACCAGCCTCCAGCCTGAAGTCCTTCAGGAAGTCTATTTTAAACCCTTTTCTCCAACCTTTTGGAAAGTTCTCACCATGGGGCAGGGAAGTGAGCACAGGCCTGGGAACTCAATAGGCAAACAAATCCAAATTCTACCCCGGGCTCTGCACCTAACTGGATGGCCTCTCCTTAAAATGTGGTTACCAGAACCTGCTTTGCAAGGCTGATGCAAAGATTAAAGTTGATAATATATGTAATTCACTAAGCACAATGCAAGGACATAGTAAACACTAAACAATAAATCATCAGTCCCTTTTGTCTTCTGGGCAAAGGAGGAACCCAAATTAGGCTAGATGATACGAAATCCCTCCCAACTCAGATCTTTAGTCTTGGAGCAGAGACAGAGCCAAATTTCCCTTAAAGCCCTAGCTGGGTTAGAAGTGAGACAATCCATCAAGACAAAACACTGAGAATTACTGGTCCCGTGATAAAGACCTGCTACATAACCATCCATTCCATTTTCCCAAAACTATAACCAAAGTCATCTGAGTGCGAGTGAATTCCATCCCTTGAGGCAACAATGAGCAAGGCAAATATCTGTAACACCCAGCTGGAACAAGGATTTGGCTACAAGAATAAAGAAGACTCTAGCACATCCAGAACAAGATTTTGGTGTTGTGTCGGTCTTTGGAAGGAGGAAAAAAATCCCAGAGGTAATGCTTTCAGGTTCAGGCCTTTTGTTGACACACGTAAGAAACTGAGAGAAACAGAGGGCATTTGAGTTGATACTCAAAGAATGAACTCCTTCATACCCTCTAAACTGTTTGCTGAGAAATCACCAGTGCTATTAGCAACTGCACAAGTGACAGGACACACCATCGACTTCCTGTGTGCCCCAGTGACCTCTGCACAGCAGCACTTGGGCACACTCCATATTTACTTATGGTGCAATCTGATCCTGACTTCAGTGAGTTATTTCGCAAGCCTTTTAAGGGTTACTGCATTTTGTTCCTATAAGAGGCCAGTCCAAATTAGCAACAAAAGTATAGTTAAACACAAGAAAAACCACCTCTTTTGTGCTCAAGAAAGGCAGTCCTGGTCATTAAAAAGGTAAAGTGCTTTATTCGCTATCAACTTTCCTTTGCAAAAATCAGTCCAGTAATTTCCCAAGGGGGAATTAGTAGTCTCACTCTCCTGAAGATGAGGATTGCCAAAATGGTGCGCCCATATACTAAAAGTGCAAGTTGTCTAGCGTTTGGTTCTGTGCCATGTCTCACAGGAATTATTCCAGTTATCAACGGCTACATAACAAATTACCCTAACATTTAGCATCCTAAAGTGGCCATTTTATTTTCAATCTTTCTCCCCGCTTTTGTTTTTCAGACTAGATGATTTCTACTGATGTATCTTAAAGTGTACTGGCTCTTTCCTCTGTGATCTTTCTTGAGGTTAAGCACATTCGTTTTTGTGTGTGTGTGTGTGTTTTTTTTTTTTTAGATACTGTATTTTTCAGTTCTAGAATTTCCATTTGGTTCTTTTTTATAGTTTCTATTTCTCTGCTGAGATATCCCATCTTTTCACTCTTATGAAGCATATTTCCTTTACATCCTTGAGCACGGTTACATTTGGTACTTTAAAATCCTTGTCTGCTAAGCCCAGTATCTGTGTCCTCTCACAGTCAGTCTCCGCTGATCATCTTTTCAATTGAGAACAGGTCACATTTTCCTGAACGTCAAGTAATTGTAAACTGTATCCTGGACATTACAGGATACATTATGCTGTGGCAATTCTGGATTACATTATATTCCTCTAAAGAGTGTTGATTTTTTTTTTTAGAGGGCAATTATCAATTATCTACAGTGTAAGTTGGACTTAATACTATAAACTCTAGGGTGGGAGCTCAAATCTCAATACAATGACTTCATCCTTAGCTTAGCTGCCTGGAGCCTGCCCCACACGTGTGATTCAGCCATTAGCAGAGATTTAGGTAGCTGACACCCAGAGTTTGGGGTCTGTTTTCTACTTTCCACAATTCCCCTCTCACTTTCCAATGCCATGGTTGCCCTCAAACTGTTCTTTGATTCTTCAAGCTAGAAAGATGGAAGATTTTGTAACCGACTTTTCACTGCCCTGCATGCCACACACTGTGTCATTCCCTTCTTCCAAGCGTCAATTTCACTCCAGAATCTGCCCGTTTGTGTCAAATTCAAGTGTCTTCACATGGCTATTTTTTGTCCAAAGTTTATAATTGCTATTTGAAGAAGGATCAGTCCAACAGTAACTGACTGGGCTACTAACAGAAGCAGGACCTATATCCCTTATTTTTTTTTTCTATTTTTTACTTTTTCTCATAATACTATGGGTCATAAATTCAGGAAGGACTATGCCCAGTAGGGGGGCCCTGATCTATGTGGCATCAGCTGGGCAAGTAAGAAACTGAGGATGGATCTACTCCCAAGATGGTTTCTTGCACACATCTCATGCCTTGATGTTCCTTCACCAGACCTTTCCTCTCTCCTCATTGTATCTTATCTTCCAGGGCTTTTCCATGTGTTGTATTCAGCAACTCACAGCAAGGTGATCTCCGGGAATCTATACTTCTTACATAGTGACGGGCTTCTAAGAAGCCAGAAATAGAATCAGCTAGACCAGTTAAGGGCTATGCTACAAATGGTATAGGATCACATATTTGATTGCTCACAGCAGCCACAGGGCCTGCCCAGATTCAAGTGGATGGAGAAATAGATGCCAACCCTCGACAGGGGAGTGGCAAAGTCATACTGCAGACACACATGTACAATGCAAGACATTCTGCCACCATCTTAGAAAAATATAATCTGGTACAAATTTAATTAATATTTAACTAAGCAAATCAAATGCCACCCGAAGTAAAACTCCAGAAAAATACAGAAAAGCGAGATCAATCTGAAGCATGTGGTCCAACTGCCCTGAGATCTTTCTTACCATTCTCTCACATTCTCAATATAACTACCTTTAAGCTGTTCTGCACATAAGAGGTTTCTAAAAGCAGCCTACTAGGTCCTCAAAGACTTCATACTTAAATATTATATTCCTTTTATATCCATTTTAAAACATCTAGAAGAAAAGGCTTATGATGCTATCGTTCATAAACATAGGATATAGATCTAAGCTTTGTTTTTTAAGATAATAGGCAATAATAACTAGTGTTTATTAAATATCTACTGTGTGCTAGAAATTTGTCTAGGCTCCAAAGAGCCTATATATTAACATATACATATATATACACACACACGTGTGTGTGTGTATATATATGTGTGTGTGTGTGTGTATTCATATAAAATATATATCTCTCTATCCAAGCTACTTTCTAAGCACCTCAAGCTTTCACTCCAAAAGAGTGAATGTCTTCCAAGGACTATATTCTAAATGAAGCCATACATGTATAATACATACTAAGAAATCCTCTTACCTTGTCTTGGTTATCTTTATTCTTGTAACACAGATTTCCAATCAGACGAATGAGATGAGACTTAAACCCATCAGCCACATTGGAGATGTCACCTTCTGCTCTCACGCAACCACAATTACTGAAGATGTTTGTGGTTTCTTTTCCAGCTACATGAATCACCCGTAAAAGATCTATAACCAAAAGAGTAAACTTCACTTTCCACAGAAAAGTAACTTTTAGTATGTTGTACTAATAGTTTTCCATAAACAAATCTAATTTATTTTAATAGGCTAAAGGTAGAGCACAGAAAGCTTTATTTAAATAATGATTAGAAGGCTCTTCTGCCTTTGCTTTAAAAAATGATTAGAAGGCTCTTCTGCCTTTGCTTTAAATTTTTTGACTCTAGTTTTGGGGAGATAAGCCATAATGACTACCCCAACTCAGAGTTTCTATTTATCTACAAAAAAAGTTAGCTAAAAGTTTGCTAGCATTCTTCTTACAAAAAGGTTTCCAATCTCAACTTCTTTATGAAAGAACTTTTCTAATAACTCCAGTCAATGAAGTCTAAAACACAATATCTATCCATAATGATGCATATGACAGAAACCAAGAAGAGTGCTTATTTTTCCCTCATCCAACTGGCCAAATCATCAGAAGCCAGCATATGTTCTCTATACTTCACTCCAGCTACATTCAGGAGAAAGAACTTACCACTGCTCCACTCTATGAGCACCTCCAGGCAGCCAATGAAAACAGACAATCTTCCAGGAACTACATTTCAGTGTTTCCACATTATCTCATTTAACCCTCTCAACAAACCTATACAGGAAGGTATCACTTTCCCAATTTTACAATGAAGAAAACAACAGGCTCAGAAAAGTTGGCACCTGGCAGAGCTGGGATGGCAACCCACATCAACCCTGGCTCCAAACTCAGGCTCTTTCCATAATCACTCAAGTGTGCTAGGTTTGCGGTGTTTTATTTAAATTATCACTAAAAGCACTGTACTCAAAATACAACACTGATGAGGAATTCTAAGGATCTTCCTCTACAGCTGACTGCTAGCTCATCTATACTGCTAGACACAAAGTCATCTTTCTCAGGACACTGGTCTCCAGAGTAAGTATCATCTTTTTAAAGGAAAAAATTGCAAATAATGAACAGCAAACCTAAGCATGGCTAGCCACAAGGAACAGGTTCTACTTGAATTATTTTGCAAACAGCTTTTTAGCAAGGTTGGTAATACTTTTAACAATGGTTTCTTGTTTAAAACCTTTTTCTCGTAAGATTTGTATACATAATATGTATAAAACACCATTCTATGTGTTCACAAATGTAAATGGGAAAAATTTACTGCCACATTTTACAAAGCTATAGTAATATAAAACCACAATCATCATCGCAAACCTGCCTGCCCCACCTTCTTCATCACATCCTATATTGATGAAACATCTACTATATGCATAACAGGCATTGTTATCCTCACGTTACTGAGAAGGAATCTTCAGTTAACAGAAGGGAAGTGGCTGAACAAACATGTGGGCTCAGGTTTATCTGGCCTGCCTGAACTGTTACAACACTGTGATTCCTCTCAAAAAAATATATTCACAAAATTCCCAAAAGTACACTGAAAATTAAGGATTTGTATTTGGATTTATATTACAGTATGACAAGCCAAAGATTTCTTAGCTAAAAATACAATGTGTGATATTTCACTCACCAATCACTCTTTCCAGCAAGCCAGGGAAAACCTGCAGATAGCCGAGCAGCTCGGTATTCGCAGTCATTTCGCACAGGACGTCGAGAAGCCTAATTGTAGCCAGTGCCTCCTAGAAAGAAAAGAAAACATAACTTTTAAGCATATTTTAAGAGAAATTATTTAACTGTTATAAATAACTGTAAGAGAATAAAATATTTCAATAAATTTAAAGAGTCTGTGCTTGTAATAAGTCAAAGAGAAAAACAAAACTATGAAGAACAAAACAGAAGTATGAAATATGTACACGACTCATCATTTTCACTAACAGCAGACATCTGCCATCAAGAATGCAAGATTATGTGTCATTATGTGTCTTCTTGGAGCAAAGAGTCAGAAAAGTTCTTATTCAAGCAAAAAGACATTCCAACAGTGGAATAAATGTTCAAAATTACTAGCTATGTACATGACATTTATGCAAATACTTTCTTTTTAAAGCATTCCCAGCATGCAAATTCCACTTTAAAGATACAAATATCCCATAAAATACATTAATTTCCTGTCCACTGAAATCCTGTAAAATGCTGTGGTTGAAAAAACTCTGGCTTTAAGAACTTGCATAATTTCTGGGTAAATATGAACTTCTATGCAATATCTTGGTAGATCAGAAAGACAGTATTATTTGAAAATGCTACTTCACATAGCTACTAAATAATTTATCAAATACACTGCATGACCAACAAACTACCCAGTACCAACTGCATAGCATTAAGTAGTCTATACAAAAATTTTAAATGTAACTTTTGTATAGATTTTGAACCCCATTTTTAAAGTACCCATTATTTGACAAAATGTGGCAGAGATTATAAAGTTAGTCCATAAAGATAACATTCTTCACATTGGGAGGCCGAGGCCAGAAGATCACTTGAGGTCAAGAGTTCAAGATCAGCCTGGTCAATATGGTGAAATCCCGTCTCTACTAAAAAAAATATAAAAATTAGCCACGCTTGGTGGTGGGTGCCTGTAATCCCAGCTACTAGGGAGGCTGAGGCAGTAGAATTGTTTCAACCTAGGAGGCAGAGGTTGCAGTGAGCCAAGATCACGCCACTGGACTGTAGCCTGGGCAACAGAGCAAGACTCTGTCTCAACCAAAAAAAAAAAAAAGAGAGAGAGATAACATTCTTCAAAAGAAAGACAAATTACTTCCTTGTTAGTTCTAAATGTGTATTTACTGTTTTCTAATTAAGAGATTTAAAGGTAATACATTAATATAGTATTCTGAAATCTCAAAATAAATAGCAAAAAACAACTCATATTTTTAATGTCTTGGATCTTTAATTTTATATCATAGCCTTCTTTTGCTAAAGAGTTAAGTGGGAAAAATCTAGATTAGAAGTCTAGATTAGTAGTACCATGTTAAAACGAATCTTGACCAAGTCCATCAATTTCACAAAGCTTCATCAACCTCTTTTGTTAAAGGTGTAGCTGCCTAGATTGTTATCTTGAGATACCACTGCTCCTTCAAGAATAGACCTGGGACAGCCCATGCAAA
Source organism: Pan troglodytes (assembly GCF_028858775.2). Classification (NCBI taxonomy): domain Eukaryota; kingdom Metazoa; phylum Chordata; class Mammalia; order Primates; family Hominidae; genus Pan; species Pan troglodytes. Next base: position 47,728,026 of record NC_086016.1, on the reverse strand, counting down.
AGGTAACCCTGGACATCTTGTCATAGCAGACAACAAAGACGCTATTACAGGCTACTAGGGTCATGTCAGAAATTCGGAATCAGAAACAACTTGATGAGGCTCCCACCGGCCAGCGATGGCACATTAAACATCAGAAAGAATTACAACGGTAACGGACTGAAAACAAATCAAGCGGTTTTAAAGCTATGGCTTCATAATGAAAATAAAACAAAACAAACCAACTCACTGGTCATCTTTGAATGATGCCACAAAACCAACTCATTACTCTGAAGATTGGTAATCAAGAGGGAAAACAATCGAGCACTTATCCTGCCTTTCTTCATCCAGTGTACCTCACAGAACCTAAGAATTGGTTAGGGAAAGTTTCTCTTTAAAAAATATTCCTGCTAATAAACAAAAAATGAACAGTAATGTTAAAATGCCACCATTTTGCAACCCCTAAAGAATTCATGGATCTAGGTGATCATTAATGACTGCTAATATCACAAAGAGATAACCAAGCCTCATGTGCTTCTTGATGAAAGTAGTATCATCAACAGTGAAACACTACTGCAAAAAATAAACAAAAAAAACTAACCCAAATCTGAATATGCCTCTGGAACTAATTTTCATTCACAGGAAATGCAAGGTAAAGAAGAATATGTTAAGTGCCACCCTGAAGACATACTCATCAAAATCTGAAATCTAGAAAAGTCTACAGGAAAAACAACCCAGTTTCTCCAACAAATAAGTAGCAAAGAGGAAAAAAAGAAGAGGAAAGGGGAACCTATAAACTGGAGTAAAGTTATGTCAATCACTTGCAACATATGGCCCTTATCTGTAAGGTGTTTCAACAAAATAAACTTGAAAAAGATTATTAGACAATGGGGGAAATCTGAATACTATTTATTTGATAATAAATGTTATTATTAGTTATTTTAGATGTTCTCTTCATATTATACTTGTGTCTGAAAACTCCTTATCTTTTAGAGTAACTGATGAAATATGTTGGAGCTTTGATTCAGTCCACGGCAACTGGCATAAGAATAAGTGGAACTGTGGAGGAAAGAAGAATAGTGATGAAGGGGAAGCTGCTGAAGCCAGGGGATGGCATATGGAGTATAAGTACACATTCTTCTTAGTCTATGTTTGAAATTTTCCACGTTAAAATGACAGAAATAAAATTTGAGGTTGGAAGAGATGAACTGGAAGTCTCCTTCCAGCTCTTAAATTCTATGATATTAACTAAAATAAACCTAAAAGAAAATTAATCTATCCCCACCTAACACATTCACAATTTTAGTCATTAAAATCATTTTATTAATAAAGTGTTTCTAATGAGTATCTGGAAATTAGTAACGAAAGAACAGCCAGGAAAAATTACTGTCTTAAAAAATAAGATTAATGAGTAAAATGCCCTTCCAGATATTTAAAAGTCTTATGAAACTAATATTAATTAAATTAGGCACTAGGGCAAAAAAAAAAAAAAAAAAAAAAAAAAGACAAGCAAATGAAGGGAACATTGTGAAAGATTTTGAAGTGAGCAAAAAAAAAAAAATTAGTCTCCTGTCTAGCTCACCTGTCTCAGTTAACACTGTCATTTCGTATCTTTGAGCAATTTTACAGCTTTGTAAGTTACAGAAAACTTATATTAATACAGAATTATTCCTGTCCATTAAAATGCAAATTAGTTATATCTGCCTGGACTGCAACTACTTTGTCGATAGATCAGTTTTTGCATTTTTTTGTATGTTCATTTCGGTGTTCCTTTATGGCATATAAACACATACCTCTCTGAATTCTCCCTTCTCCAGTTGTTAACATCTTACTGGTTCCCTCCAATTTGTTTGGAGGGAACCAGTAATTGATCCAAATAAATAAAAGAATTTAGGATATGATATAGGTAGGTGGGAGGATCCTCAAGCCCAGGAGTTGGAGAATATAGCGAGCTACGATTGCACCACTACGCTCCAGCCTGAGGAACAGGGTGAGACCCTGTCTCAATTTAAAAAAAAAAATTAGTGGAAAGGATAAGATTATTCACTAAATGGTACTGAAATAATAACAGATAACATTTAGGGAACATTAACTATGTACCAATCTGCATATTAAATGTTTATATTAAAATACAACCTGGCCAGGCACGGTGGCCCATGCCTATAATCCTAGCACTTTGGGAGCCCGAGGCGGGTGGATCACCCAAAGTCGGGAGTTCAAGACCAGCCTGGCCAACAAGGCGAAACCCCATCTCTACTAAAAATACAAAAATTAGCCGGACATGGTGGTGGGTGCCTGCAGCTACACAGGAGGCTGAGGCAGGAGAATCGCTTGAACCTGGGAGACGGAGGTTGCAGTGAGCCAAGACCACACCTCTGCATTCCAGCCTGGGCAACAGAGCAAGACTCTATCTCAAAATAATAATAATAATAATAATAATAATAAAACCCATTTCAAGAAAAAGAAGGGCAGAGAGAGGCTGAGTAACTTTTCCAAGATCATATACCTGTAACAGAAGAAATCAAGATTCAAACCCAGCCAGTCTCACACCAAAAGATTTTATAATCTTGGATAGTCAAAAGACATAAATAATTCATTTGGATCCATAACTCACTCCTTACTCAAAAATAAATTCTAGATAAATAAAAAATGAGAACTAAGTACTGAAAGAACTAGACTATGTAGGTTTGTATTTCCGCAATCTAAGTGGAGAATTTACTTAAAAAACAAACAAACAAAAATCTTCTTGGCTGTCAGTTGTCAAAAAAAAAAAAAAAAAAATCCAGAGGCCAGAAGGATAAAATTGATAACCTCAACTAAATTAAACACAAACAAAAAACGACTACAAGGCTAACGGAACATCAGAAATAAATTCAAACAAAAATTACATAAACAATAGTTTACTGTATGTATGACAGAAAGATTAATTTCCAGAAAATGCTTTTTAATAAATGCATTTTAAAGAGTAACCTAATATGCAAAAACAAACATAATGGTCACTGAAAAACATTAACGAGAAATAGTAATTAAATCAGATCTGCAAAAGGCAACTCGTGCAATCTTGTGTTGCACTGATGTGCAACTTAGAAATCTCTCTAAAGTTTTTAAATACACATAATTCTTCAACCCAGCAATTCAACTCCAGGAATTTATAATCTTAGATTTACTTATCCAAAATTTGTACAAGGATGTTCACTATAACATTATTTGTAAAGGTTAAAAGAAAAAAAAAGCAACCTGAAAGCAGCTGAAAAGTCTATAGGGAACAAATGAAAAAATTATGATGAGTCTATACAGTTAAATATTATTCAACTATTAAAAACATACAATGAATATACACATGCTAAAGTGCAAAGATGTACAAGTTACATCATAAGTAAAAACAGCAAGTTGAAGAATAGTGCAAAAAATGAAAACAAAAAACATATAGGTGTGTATATACAAAAAAAGACCTTTGAAAAGAAAACAACAAAAAAAGGATGTGCAGATCTACAGAAAACAAATGGAGGCTGGGCAAAAAGGGGAAAACTTTGTAACTTTTTTTTTTTTAAGATGGGAGTCTTGCTCTGTCGCCCAGGCTGAAGTGCAATGGCACAATCTCGGTTCACAGCAACCTCCACCTCCCGGGGTTCACGTGATTCTCTGCCTCCGCCTCCCGAGTAGCTGGGACAGCCTCCCGAGTAGCTGGGATTACAGGCGTCCGCCACCACACCCAGCTAATTTTTGTATTTTTAGTAGAGACGGGGTCTCACCATGTTAGTCAGGCTGGTCTCAAACTCCTGACCTCAGGCAATCCGCCCACCTCGACCTCCTAAAGTGCTGGGATTACAGGTATGAGCCACCACGCTTGGCTAAAACTTTGTAACTTTATGTTTCACTGACTTCAGCTTAAGTAATTTTTAACAACAAAGCAAGCATTATTTGCGTAATACAAAAATTTAAGCCCTTAATATGTGGAAAAAATACACTATTTATTGTAGAATATGTATTAAATATGTATTATGTAATTAAATATGTAATACCTACTGCATAACAGGTACTACAGTATGGCCTAAACTGGGGTTGCAAAGATTAAAACAGAATGCAAATCCCACAACCTGGCAACAATTATTGTAATATATGGATATCAGAAAATACAAAGCTAAAAGGAATGTTTTTTGAGCTTTCAGAGAAAAGGCAAGGCTTGCTACAAGTGAACAAGATTCTGAACTGACAAAAATATATCAAAAACTGGAAACAAGTATACAAAATATATCAAAAGACAGGAATAAGTACATTAACATGAGAACCCAAAACTATTTTTATAAAGAAACGTATGAAGAAAACCTTGGGATTTTAAAGCCAAACAATTACATAAATTAAAAAACACATGCTATAAATATAACTGTTTCCATTCTCACTTTTCAGTCATCGCATTGAGAACTTTATTGAATATCTATCTTGTCCTAAAAAGATCACCAATGAGTAAATGCAGTGGTTTGGCAGAAGAATGGTTGGGGTGGAAGAGGCAGGTGGAAAACCCTGATTTGTAGCATTTGCTGGTTTCCATGGCACAACTACTTCCACCATGGATGATTTCAAGGTACCAACAATTTAACAATCAGCTCACAAATTTCTAAGCACTTAATAATCAACTCTTAGAAGTCACCACAGGCCAGCTCCAGCATAGCACTTGGTCTTCGGCATATTTAAATACTGGCAAAGTGGTCCTCTTTAAAAAAAAAAAAAAAAAGTATGACATATGTGCATTAATACGCACAAGTCATAAATGTATAGCTCAATAAACTTCCAAAAGTAAATTAATTTGGCTTTGCAAAAGAAAACTGCCTACAATTTTTTCTTTTTTTTTGGAGACAGGATCTCACTCTTCCCCAGGCTGGAATGCAGCAGCGCAATCACAGCTCACTGCAGCCTCAATCTTCTGGGCTTAGGCAAGCCTCCCACCTCAGCCTCACCAGTGGCTAGGACCACAGGCACACACCACCATACCCAGCTAATTCTTTGTTTTTTTTGTACAGATGGAGTCTCCTTATGTTACCCAGGCTGGTCTCCAACTCCTGGGCTTAAGCAATCCTCCCACGCCTTGGCGTCCCAAAGTATTGGGATTACGGGCATGAGCCACTGTTCCCAGTCTACAACTTTCCATTCCGTTAATATATAAAAATACTTCCCATCTTAAAGAAAAAAGTCCAAAGGAAAAATAGAAGTTTTCCTAAATATGAAAAGTTACACCAGGAATTTCTCACTACAATACTGAAATCACCTATATTTTAAACAGAAGTGCCTTGAAAAGTTTAAAGCTGTGATCTGTCTTTTCTCTGTCTCTTAGAGAATTTTTAAAACTTTTCTTAAGCACGACTCACTGCTCCTCCTGCTGGAAACAAAGGCAAATCTATCTCCAGAAAGTAAACGCAAGCCCCTGAATAAAGACCTTTCTTTCCTATCACAGAAAATGAGAACTAAAGTAACGAAATGATTAGTAAGACCTAACATGGTCTATATGACAAAGCACAGAAAATCAATATCAAAATGGTCCTGAACGAAAGTATATTCACAAAAAAGGAAATACACTCTCGTGGGCGAGCAGTCATAGCCATGAGCTGCATTTACAACAGGAGTTAACAGTCACAGTATCGGATCACATTCTCTACATTCCCGCCTGTGGGCAGTGGATGAGTATCCACTCTGGATTCCAATCCCTCTCCTCCAGTGTTGCCCATTTGCCAACAGTGATTCCAGCATCAATTACTCCCTCTCTACCTGACTATTCATATCAGCATACAAACGAACTCTCTATCATCTTTTATTGTTTAAATCAGCTTTATTGAGGTATAATATACATGCAGTGAAATACACCCATCTTAAGCATACAGTACAAAGTTGTGTCAAGGTATACAGCTAAGTGCCACATTCTACTATCCAGAAAGTTCCCTCGTGTTCCCCTGCAATCAATTCCACTCATTCATTTCCAGACCCAGGTGACATCTGATCTATTTTCTGTCATGACCGATATATCTGGCCTGCTACAGAATCCCACGGAAATGGAATCAGCCAGCATGTTTTCTAGTCTGTCTGGCTTCTCTCCCTCAGCACTTCTGAGATTCTTCCCTGTTGTATCACAAGTGCATCCCTTTTACAGCTGGGTGGTCCAGAGAAAGAACAATTCTAACTTTATGACAGAAGAAAGGGAGAATAGATAAAAACAGGGAGTTCTGAAGTAAAGACAAGGGATAGAGAATTAACATAAGCTCCCTTCCATGCCCTGATAAAACAAGACCTGAATGATCTAAGGTAGGCTTAAGGAGAATAAAAAATAGTTTAAATAATTAACCAGGACAGTATACAACTAGGAATCTCCTATAAAGAAGAGAAGAAGCAAACTGTCTAGAAAGCAGTTTGGAAGTATGTATCAAGAGCTTTAAACATGTGATATCCTTATACATAGCAATTTCACTTCTAAGATTATGTCCTAGGATAATAGCTGTGGAAATGTGCAAAGATGTAACTATAAAGGCATGTACTACAGTATTATCTAAAATAAGTAGAAATAAGAACAACCTACTGCCAGATGTGGTGGCTTATGCCAGTAATCCCAGCACCTTGGCAGGCCGAGGCAGGCAGATCACATGAAGTCAGGAGTTCAAGACCAGCCTGGCCAATATGCCGAAACCCCGTCTCTACCAAAAATACAAAAATTATCTGGGCATGGTGGTGGTGTGCACCTATAATCCCAGTTATTTGGGTAGCCAAGACAGGAGAATTGACTGAACCCAGGAGGCAGAGGTTGCAGTGAGTCAAGATTGTGCCACTGTGCTCCAGCCTGGGCGACAGAGCAAGGCTTTGTCTCAAAACAAACAAACAAACAAACAAACAAACAACCTAAATGTCCAACTACAGGGATTTGGACAAATAAATAGGAAATTCTTTACTTGAAATGTTATGCTGGCTTTTTTTTTTTTTTTTTTTTGAGACAAGGGTCTCACTGCATCACCCGGGCTGGAGTGCAGTGGGGCAATCATGGCTCACCGCAGCCTCAACCTCCTGGGCTCAAGTGACCCTCCCACCTCAGCCTCCCAAGCAGCTGGGTCTATAGGCATGTGCCACCATGTCCAGTTAATTTTTGTATTTTTTACAGAGATGGGGTTTCACCATGTTGCCCAGGGTGATCTGGAATTCCTGGGCTTAAGCGATCCTCCCGCCTTGGCCTCCCAAAGAAGTGGGGTTACAGGTGTGAGGCACCGTGCCCAGCCTATGTTGGCATTTATTTAAAAAGACATTTACAATGTATTATTTATTTATTCATTCAGCAAATATTTGTTCAGTGCCTACCATATACATAGTACTATGGACACAACAGCCAAAATTTCTGCCCTCCTAGAGCTTACATTCCGAAGAAAAAATGGGAACCTGCAAACAGAAGGCACAGAAAGGCTCCACTTTTAATAGATACATATGTGCACATGTCTATGTCTGTGTGCCTGTATCTGATGTCATCTGTCTAGAAAATTAACCAGAATTTGCCTAAGTCATTGACTCTGGATGGGAATAAGGACACTGTTTTCCCTTATCTAAATGTTCTAACTATTCTCATATATGGATACATTACTTACATAATATTTTTTAAAGCTTTAAAAAAGAATTCTCATACAGGACTTGGCTGAGTTAGAAAATCTGTCCATTCTCTTTTCCCCGAGATTGGGAAATCTGCCTCCCTTACCTCATCATCAGGAGGCTCCTCAGAGGCCAGCTTGAGCACAGTCTTGCACTGATCCACAAAGGTGCTTGCAATCAACTCAGCATGCCGCAAAAACACAGGGATGTCATCCTTGGTGAGTGGCTCATCACTCGTTATCTTGGCTATCATAAGGTCTAACAGTGTAACTCTGTAAAACATAAAGGATTTCTGCATGAATCTATAATACTTAAATTATACAATGCTAAAAATACCTAGGAAAGCAACTTTAAGGGAATATTATTATTTTAAATTCCTTACCTTGCTTCTAATGTCTAGCTAGGAAAAACATGAATAAAGTTAATCTTCATCAATCACCTATTTTTAAAATTCTTCGTTTCTTTGATGTGTCTTGGCCACAGAAACTAGAATTGCTTAATGCACCTTTTATGTCCATTACTTTCAACATTAAAATAACTGGACATTTTAGACATGCTCAGTTTTTTGTATGAACACATCGACGACACTAGCAACAGCAAAGTGAAACAGGCTAACATTCATTCACTATTTTCTACGGAGCTAAGCATGTTACACACATTGTATCACTTAATCCTCACAAAAACTCCATGAGGCAGGTACTGCCATTAGTTTCACATTAAAGGTGGGTAAATAAGGCTTGGTGAGGTCAACTGACTTGTCCAGTGTCACAAAACCACTGAGAGTCTAAGCTAGGATTCAATCTGTGCCCTGAGCCAGGTGCTTTAACCACTCATTTGATAGTCTTTACTGTGAAACTTTACTATTTATTTTAGTTTACACAAACACAAATCTGAAGACCAAGATTGTGCCATTTTTACATCAATATATAAGTTACCAAATAAATATTTCTTTTCAACCATCTCTTTCCTTCTCCTAGGAAAAATGAATCACACATAGGTCAATCTGTCTAGCATAAATCAATTAGCACATTTGCTCAAAATTACATTTTGATTTGGGATTATAGGTATAATTCTAATTTCTATAGAAGAAAAGGTACGAACATCTAAACTGCTTATTAGCAAATAAGGGTAAATACACTCAAATTAGGCATGGAACATTTCTTACCAAGAAAAAAATTTAAATTATTTACTGCTTCAAGTAAGAAATAAAACTATACCAAACGCTTCCTGTACTGTGGCCAAATGATGGGAAATATCATCAGTCTGGAAAAATCACCTACAGACCTTAGCAATTTTCAAAACTCCTAAAACGTCAGATTTCTTGTGACAATAATTAATCCAAAATAAAACAAATACACGGTCCACTCAGTTGAGCACAGTATTAGAGAATTTCTGTTTTCCCTTATTTATATATAATCTTTAAAAATAAATTGAGGCTAAAAGTTCTAAAGCTTGAAATAAAAGGTCAACAGGCACCAGCATGGAACCTCTTGAAAGCACAAAATGCACAGCACCTATAAAACAGTAACACAATGGAGAACATAAAATATCCAGGTAATAATCAACATGATGGCTGGGATAGTACCTCACATCTCAGTATTAACATTGAATATAAATCATCTAAATGCTCCACTTAAAAGATACAGATTGGCAGAATGGATTAAAAAAAAAAAAACAAACCAAATACCTGCTGTCTTCAAGAGACTCACCTAAAACATAAGGAGTCTTACAGAATCAAAGTAAAAGGGGTGGAAAAAGATATTTCATGCAAATGGAAACCGAAAGCGAGCAGAACAGCTCTTATGTCAGATAAAATAGACTTTAAAGCAACAACAGTAAAAAAAAAAGACAAAGAAGGTCATTATATGATGATAAAAGGATCGATCCAACAGGAAGATATTATAATCCTAAATATATATGCACCTAACTCTGAAGCTCCCAGATTCACAAAACAGTTACTAGACCTAAGAAAAGACAGACCACATGGCAGGCCACAAAGCAAGTCTCAATTAATTTTTTTTAAAATCAAAATATATTGGCTGGGTGTGGTGGCTCACACCTGAAATCCCAGTACTTTGGGAGGCCGAGGATGGGGGATCACCTGAGATCAGGCATTCGAGACCAGCCTGGCCAACATGGTAAAACCCCATCTCTACTAAAAATACAAAAACAACTAGCCAGCCGTGGTGGCAGGGGCCTGTAATCCAGCTACTCAGGAGGCTGAGGCGGAAGAATCACTTGAACCCAGGAGGCAGAGGTTACAGTAAGCCGAGATCGTGCCACTGCACCCCAGCCTGGGCAACAGAGCGAGACTCAGTCTCAGATAGATAGATAGATAGATAGATAGATAGGCAGACAGACAGACAGACAGACAGACAGAACTATATCAAGTATCTTCTCAGACCACAATAGAATAAAACTAGAAATCAATTCCAAAAGGAACCCTCAAAACTACATAAATACACGGAAATTAAACAAGCTGCTCCTGCATGATTTGGGGGTTAACAATGAAATCAAGACAGACATTTAAAAGTTATTCAAAATAAATGATAACAGAGATATAATTTATCAAAACTTCTGGGATACAGCAAAAGCAGTGCTAAAAGGAAAGTTTACAGTGCTAAATGCCTACATCGAAAAGTCTGAAAGACCACAAGTTGACAATCTAACATCATACCTCAAAGAACTAGAGAAACAGAACCAACTAGGCCAGGTGTGGTGGCTTACAACTGTAATCCCAGCACTTTGGGAGGCAAAGGCAGGAGGACTGCTTAGCCCAAAAGTTTGAGACCAGCCTGGGCGACACAGTCAAATACTGTCTCTACAAAATATTAAAAAATTAGTCAGGCATGGTGGTGCATGCCTGTAGTCCCAGCTACTTGGGAGGCTGAGATGGGAGGATCACTTCAGCCCAGGAAGGTCAAGGCTGCAGTGATCGTGCCACTGCACACCAGCCTAGGTGACACAGCACGACCCTGTCTCAAGAAGAACAAGCCAAACCCAAAGCTAGCAAAAGAAAAGAAATAACAAAGATCAGAGCAGAACTAAATGAAATCGAAACAAAAGATCAAATTATAAAAGTAGGTTCTTTGAAAAAATAAAATCGATAGACCATTAGCTAGATTAACCAAGAAGAGAGAAAATTCAAATTAGCTCAAATAGAAACGGAAATGGAGACATTATGGCTGGCACCACAGAAATACAAAAGACCATTTAAGGACACTATGAATACCTTTGTGCAAACAAACAAGAAAATTTAGAGGAAATGAACAAATCTCTGGAAACGTACAACTCTCCTAGTTTGAATCAGAAAGAAATAGGAGGTCTGAACAGACCAGTAACAACCAGTGAGATTGAATCAATAACAAAAATTGCCAAAAAAACAAAAAACCCAGGGCCAGATGGATACATGGCCAAATTCCACCAGACATTCAAAGAATTGGCACCAATCATACTGAAACTATTCCAAAAGGTTGAGAAAGAGAGAATCCTACCTAACTCTAACCTAATTCACTCTATGAAGCCAGTATCACTCTGATACCAAAAGCAGTAAAGGACATAACAAAAAAAGAAAACCACAGACCAATATCCCTGATGAACATCAGATGCAAAAATCCTCAACAAAATACTAGAAAACTGAATCCATCGGCACAGCAAAAAGATAATTCACCATGACCAAGTGGGTTTCATCTTAGGATGTAGGGATGGTTCAACATACCCAAGTAAATGTGACTCATCACATAAACAGAATTAAAAACAAAAAGAATATGATCATCCCAATAGATGCAGAAAAAACGTTCAACAAAATCCAGCATCCCTTTATGATAAAAATCTGGGCATAGAAGGAACATACCTCAAAATAGTAAAAGCCACACATGACAAACCCATAGCCAACCTCATACTTAATGGGGAAAAAGATGAAAGCATTGCCCCTAAGAACTGGAATAAGACAAGGATGTCCACTTTCACCACTTCTATTCAGTATAACACTGGAAGGTCTAGCCAGAACAATCAGGGAAGAGAAATAAACAAAGGGCATCCAAATTGGAAAAAAGGAAGGCAAACTATCTCTGTTTGCCAATGATATGATCATATACCTAGAAAATCCTAAAGACTTTACCGAAAGACTCCTAGATTTGATCAATGAATTCAGTAAAGTCTCAGGTAACAAAATCAATGTACACAAATCAGTAGCACTGGTATATGTCAACAATAACTAAGCTGAGAAACAAATCAAGAACACAGTCCCTTTTAAAATAGCTGCAAAAAAAAAAAAAAAAAATCAAATGCCTGGAAATATACTTAACCAAGAAAGTGAAAGATCTCTACAAGGAAAACTATAAAACATGGCTGAAAGAAATCACAGATGACACAAACTAATGGAAATACATCCCATGCTCATGGATTAGAAGAATCAATACTATTAAAATGATCATATGCCCAAAGCAATATATAGATTCAATGCAATTCCTATCAAAAATACCAACATTATTTTTCATACAATTAGAAAAAATAATCCTAAAATTCATATGGAACCAAAAAAGAGCCCAAATATCCAAAGCAATCTTAAGCAAAAAGAACAATTCTAAGGCACCACATTACTCCAACTTCAAATTATACTACAAGGCTATAGTAACCAAAACAGGATTGTACTGATATAAAGCTAGATATACAGACCAATACAACAGAATAAAAACACCAGAAATAAGGCCAAATACTTACAATCAACTAACCTTCCATAAAAGCATACAAAAACATAAACTGGGGAAAGAATCTCCTATTCAATAAATGGTTCTGGGAAAACTGGATAGCCACAAGTAGAAAAATGAAACTAGATCTCTCACCATATACAAAAATCAACTTGAGATGGATCAAAGATTTAAATCTAGACCAGAAACCATAAAAATTCTAGGAGAAAACCTAGGAAAAACTTTATGACATTGTCAAAGGCAAAGCATTTATGACTAAGATCCCAAAAGCAAATGGAACAAAAACTAAATAAATGGGACCTAGTTAAACTAAAATGCATCTGCACAGCAGAAGAAATAATCATCAGAGTAAACAGACAACCAACAGAACGGGAGAAAACATTTGCAACTATGCATCTGACAAAGAACTAATATCCAGAATCTACAAGGAACTCAAACAAATCAGTGAGAAAAAACCAAATAATTCCATCAAAAAGTGGGCAAATGACATGAATAGACATTTCCCAAAAGAAGATCTACAAATGGCCAACAAACATGAAAAAATGCTCAACATCACTAGTCATTAGGGAAATGCAAATTAAAACCACAATGAGATGCCACCTTAACCTGTCAGAGTGGCCATTATTAAAAAGTCAAAAAAAACAACAGATGTTGCCATGGATGTAGTGAAAAAGGAACGCATATACAATGCTGGGGGGAAAGTAAAATAGTACAACCTTTATGGAAAATAGTATGGGGACTTCTCAAAGAACTAAAAGTAGACCTACCATTCAATCCAGCAATCCCACTACTGGGTATCTACCCAAAGGAAAAGACACCTGCATGCGTATGTTTATCACAGAACAATTCATAATTGCAAAGATATAGAACCAATCTAAGTACCCATCAACTGATGAATGAACAAAGAAAACGTGATATATATATACACAATGGAATACTACTCAACCATAAAAAAGAATGAAATAATGTCTTATGCAGCAACTTGGATGGAGCTGGAAGCCTTTTTTTTTTTTTTTTTTTTTTTTTTTTGAGACAGGGTCTCACTCTATCACCTAGGCTGGAGTGCAGTAGCGTGATCTCACTGCAACCTCCGTCTCCCAGGTTCAAGCAATTCTCATATCTCAGCCTCCCCGAGTAGCTGGGATAACAGGCATGCGCCACCACGCCTGGCTAATTTTTGTATTTTTAGTAGAGACGGGGTTTCTCCATGCTGGCCAGGCTAGTCTCAAACTCCTGGTCTCAAGTGATCTGATTTCCTCCGCCTCCCAAAGTGCTGGGATTACAGGTGTGAGCCACCATGCCCAGTTGGAGGCCATTATTCTAAGTGAAGAATTCAGAAATGGAAAAATCAAATACCATATGTTCTCACTTACAAGTGGGAGTTAAGCTATGGGTACACAAAGGCACACAGAGTAGTATAATGGACATTGGAGACTCAGCAGGCGGGAAGTTAGGAGGAGGGTAAGGAATAAAAACTACATATCGGGTATAATATACACTGCTCAGGTGACAGGTGCACTAAAATCGCCGACTTCACCACTATACAACCCATCCATGTGACCAAAACCACACCACTATACAACCCATCCATGTAGCCAAAACCACACCACTATACAACCCATCCATGTAGCCAAAACCACACCACTATACAACCCATCCATGTGACCAAAACCACACCACTATACAACCCACCCATGTGACCAAAACCACACCACTATACAACCCATCCATGTGACCAAAAACCACACCACTATACAACCCACCCATGTGACCAAAACCACACCACTATACAACCCATCCATGTGACCAAAACCACTTGTACCCCAAAAGCTAATGAAATTTTATGTCTATATAAAATATAGATATACCTATCTATATATATCTCTATCATAAGTGGATCTATCTACATATATACACACACACACACACACACATATATATATATATAAACACACACACACATATGACTTTCAAGGAATGCTAAGAAGCCACCTATTCCATGTGGCCCAAATGGGTACTCTAAATATATTCCTTTTAAATTGGATTACATAATGTAACAGTTATTGCTAAGTACAAGAAGTCAGGATCCCTGGCTTCAGGGAATTTGGCACCTAATTCACTATTTCTTGAATAGGTAATGAAATAGAAGAAAATAATTTTATCAGATTTGTGAGTGTTAAGGTATCCACAGATAGGGATGTGGAGAAATGAGAAAGAAAACAGATGGATTACAACTGAAGAAAAAAAACAAACAATAGTGCAGATCCTGAATCAGGGGCAGATCCCAAATGGGCAGTCCTGAGGTGAGGACAGGAAGGGTGGGCCCCAAGGTGGTGGAAATCAAAGTTGTTCAGCAGCAACAGGAGACTCCGGGGGTCCAAGCGGATGAGGTGCAGGGAGATCTGCAAGTGCTAAAGGGAGTAGAAGCACACACTGCCTTCCTTACACAATGACACACAGGCCAGCCTCCTCTGGCTCAACTTCTCCCTGGCCCAGCAGATGCCGCCTGTATAATGCAGCTTTATTATATGGTTACAAGATGAGAGAGCTAACGATGTGGGTACTGAGTGATTTCAAAGGAAAGAAGCGGTCAAAGTCAGAAATGAATCTTTAAAATATAAAAGTACAAACTAAGTTTGAATATCACCTCAGAATAGACTATCCTTCATTAAATGATCCTACTTACATTAAGTCATCTGCCATTTAAACCTTCTAATGGTTCCCACTGTTAAGGAATGAGTCTAAAAGCTCTTTAGTCTGGTATACGGGTCTCCCTACCAGACACTTCACCCAACCCTCTATCTCTTCCTTGAAAATATAAAAGAATACAAGTGGTCTAACAAATGCTAGTTACTCATTGACTTATTCACTGTGGTGTGAAGGATGCAAAAGTAGGAAAGACCCAGCTAAAGGGGTTAGAGGCTACAGCCGTCTAGAATTATTACACATTGGTGTGAAAGTCTTGCTCCCTTAACCCAGAAATCATCACTCAGGCTGCTCTGGGTTCACCAGACACACCTCTCCAAACAGAGCCATGCTGCCATAATTTTGTCTCTCAATCACTGCCTGTCATTAGCATTCTATTTCTAATTCTCCCCTGATTAAATACAGTACTTACATAGTCTGCCTTAAAATTATGATTCCTGTTTTGTTTTATTTTGTTTTTCATGTGACAGAGTCTCACTCTGTTGCCCAGGCTGGAGTGCAGTGAAGCAATCTTGGCTCACTGCAACCTCCACCTCCCGAGTTAAAGTGATTCTCCTGGCTTAGCCTCCCGAGTAGCTGGAACTACAGGCCTCAGAACTCCAATTTGGAAAATGTCAAGAATAATACCTATTTCACAGAGTCTGTGAGGATTAAATGACAAGGGCTACATGGTGCCTTCTATACATAACGGTGATGCTACCTGGAGAAAACGGCAAGGTCATCAGCATAGTAGTAGTAGTTGTTAGACTTGTAGTTGCAGTAATAGTAGTAATAGCATGGAAGCAGAAATAGCAATAGCTCATGTTATAGATTAAGGCATTTGCCCTGGGTTACAGAGGTACTGAGGTGGTATTTGAACTCTTTCTGATGCAAAAGTCAATTATCTTCTTCCCTGCAACACGTTTACGGGGGTGACCATTACATGCCAGGCACTGAGAGTTTTATACACATTTCAATCAGTTATCATAACAATTTCATGGGGTAGCTACTATTATTTTCATTAACCTATCCAAAGTAGTAAGTGGCAGCACTAGCATCTGTCCTTAACTACTATGCTGTACACAGAGATTATAAACCGGAAAACTACACAAGCTGTTTACCACGAGCAGCTAGTCCAATTTGTTAATATTCACTCCAATTCACCTGGAAAGGAGACCAGACAAGTATGTAAATGTAGGCTCTCATTTTTGCTGAATCATGCCACGCGAATTGATGATGAGTCTATATCCAAAATTTCCCCACCAAGTAATCTGCATGAATAGACTACCAGCCTCTGGGTGAAGAAGTCAACTAATTTTGACAACAATGAAAAGAACTAGCACAAGAAAAAAGCTTAAGAATTTACACAGCACTGTCATTCTTGTACATAACAACACATGGTTATTACCCTCACAGTGAGGGCAGGGACTGTGTCTCTGTAATGCTCACATGCACTCAATTGCCCTCTCACCTCCCACCATGGGATAACACAGCAAGAGAGCCCTCACCAAATGCCAGTGCCATGTTCTTGGACTTCCCAGCCTCAGACTGTTGGAAATAAATTTCTTTTCTTTATAAATTACCCACTCTCCAGTACTCTGTTATGGCAGCAGAAAGCAGATTAAGACAGTAGATGCACCATTTACATTCCCACCAGTAGGAAATAAACAGTGCACAAGGGTTCCAATTTCTCCATATCCTTGCCCAAACTTCCTCTTTTCAGTTTGTTGATAGTAGCCATCCTAATGGGTATCAAGTGATACCTCATTGTAGTTTATTGTTAATGGGTACAGAGTTTCTGATACACAAGATGAAAAAGTTCCAGAGGTTGACTGCACAGCAATGTGAACATCCTTCAGACCCCTGAACCGTACATTAAAAAATGGTTACAATGGTAGTCTGGCATGGTGACCCATACCCGTACTCCCAGCTACTGGGGAGGCTGAGGTAGGAGGATTGTTTGAGGCCAGGAGTTTGGGGCTGTAGTGCACTACGATCACACTTGTGAGCAGCCACTGCACTCTAGGTTGGGCAACACACAGCAAGACCCTGTCTTATACCTTTTCCAAAAAAAAAAAAAAAAAAAGGTTACAATAGTAAACTTTATATTATGTGTGATTTACCACAATTTTTTGACAAAGGCTATTGTCAAAATCTAGTCAAAGATTCCATAGGGTAAACTAGGGCTGTGACAAAAAAGAGAATAAATACATAAGACCTTGGGATAGTATAACTGATAAGGTTTACTGACCAGTATGAACTGAAAAGGTAAAGTGGAGAAGCTGAGTATAACCTTGAGGCTTCCAACTTAGTAGATAAGATTACATTAATCAATATACTAGAGGAACACTTTACTGAGTAAGAATATTCATTCATTCACTCATGCTTTCACTGAAAAACTATTTTTTTTTTCTTTTTGAGCACCTGCTGTGTGCCAACCACTGACTGGAAATGTGGAATGAAGAATAAGAAGGGATGAATCCTTGCCCTCAGGGTGCCAACAATCTAACGGAAATGTGCTACAATAACAAGCAGGTATGTGACACAACACGATGAATGAATGATGTGATGAAATGACAGCTCATCTCCTCCAGAAGAAAAATAAAGCAGGGGCAAGAGGAGGTGAAAACTGAGCAGAACCTTGAATGAAGTAAGGATGCACCTGATACAACTTTATCAATAAAAATAAAACATTTTTAGTCTACCATCATCATGTAGTTATGTAATAAATCATTTAAAAATAGATAATTTTGATAGACTATGGAAAATATCAGCTTGAATATTAAAATACAATTAAACTGTGCATTCTTCTTGTATTCAGGTGTTCCTTACTGCAAAAAAAAATACTAATTTTTAGCACTGTATATCGTATTATTTCTTTTAGGTCAAAAAACTACAAATACTTCTCTATCTGTAATGGGGGTATACATATAGGGAAAGGAGCACTGGAATTGGACTTATAAACCTGGTATTTCATATGACTTTAAAAGCATAAGCTTTTCCTGTTTGAGATATTAAAGAAGAAAAATGACCTAATTAATAAAAGACTACAAAAGTACACAAAGCTTAACTACTGAAACCTAAATACAAAGTAAAAAGTCCAAAACCACTAAAACTCGTGACTACAATCAAAAGATTAACAACTTTAAGAGATTTTCATCACTAGATCTGTAGTTTCTGAATATATTTTGTTATTTTCCTAAGGCAACATTTCTAATAAGGTTAGGAAAAATATATTCTATTGAAATGAAGTGTACTGCAAATTATTTATTCAATCTCCTTAATTTACAGGTCAAGAAACTGAATCCCTTGTACCTTACCATAGAGGTTTAGGAAAAAAAAAAAAAAATACACACACACACGAACCTGAATCCCAACAAGGTCACATAAAGAACGATAATCACAGCAAAGCACAGGGCCAGTGTCTTAGAACTCCTGGGTCACTGTTTTTCCTACTGCAGTAACTGAGACATTGTGGGCGGGTGTCCATTTTATTTCAGTCCAAATCATCCATTAGAAACCTATAAACCTAGCAGAGTGTATCACACATAATAACACCCATGACCTAGATAAATGAGTAGACCTCAAATATTCAACTGTAATACACAGTTACGTAAATTCCTATTCTAAAATCCAGGCACATGCATAATATTTTGTTCTTAATGTTTTTCTTAATATGCATTTACTGAATAATGGCACCAACCTGGATCCTGCTACCCTCCATAAATCACTGCCTATTGTGGCTAAGCTGTAATGTTAACCAACCAACTTAAAACCATTACCAACACAGAAACATGTATTTAGAGATTCTGTGCCAACTCAGAAACCACACAGCTTTTCAGTCACGTGCATCGAATACCCTATATGGAATGCTAAATACTCAAGACCACGCTGGTTGGGGGGTTACCTTTCTTGATTGTTCAGTTTGGGAAACATGGCTTGTACCAATTCCGGGCTTTTCAGAAAGAGGTCTGTAATAATCAAGAACCTAGGGAAAAAAGAGGAGGAAAGTTTGGTTACTTGAAACATAGTAAAAGAGACATGCCCTTATCTACTTTATAGGCACCACTTACACACAAAAGCATTTCTTTTCAGTGAATTTTTGATTTGCTGTAATCTTAAATGTTTTAAAAGGTTCACACACTATTAATCTATCAGCAGCTAAAAGGAAAAAAAATCCTAAAAATATTTTTCTCCAATTTTACTTCTGAAAGCTTTATTGAAATAATTTAAATTGATTCAATGGGAAGACAGGGCTACTATAGCTGTTATCTAAGTTGCGAAAGAAAAATTCTTCATTTAGCAACAAGATCAGGTATAAACAAAAAACATATTAAATTGGTTTAGTCAGAAGTTAACTGCTATAATGAACCAGAGAAAGACTTGTCACACTTCCATTACTGGCTTGATTATTCACTCTTTAAGAATTCTCAAGTTACCAAGAAAACATCCTCATTGTCAAGCAATGCACTCATCTAAACTTAAGAGATCAACTTATGGAAACCCCAAGGCAAAGATTATAGGCATAGTTCTTCAAAGTACCCCTGTGACAACTAAAAAGATTCAACAGTATTATTAATTAATTATGAATTATATTTACCAGAGGGCATCTGAGGAAAAGACTTAAGAACTAAGGAATATACTGATTATAACCAGGTTATAGTAATAAAAATTGATGGTAAGCATTAAATATATTGACACATAGTTTAATCACTTAACAATACAATAATACAATAAAACTATATTCAGTCTGATAACCAAATGAAGCATATTAACTACTACAATACACTGTCACTTCACATAAAAGTGAAATCCAAATACATATTCTATTTCCTCTACAGCATTTAAAATAGCTGATCAACACTCTGATGTAAAATATTCCTAAAAACCATGGATAATATTTGAAATTCTCAAACAGTATTCCTATCAATCTGGGCAGGTCAATAGAAATCTATGCAATCCCAGATGGATACACAAACTAAATTGAGATCTTAAAGCTCATTCATAATTCAGGTACTTAGAATTTAAAGCATTTTCCCATAAGAATAGCAAAAACGCAATATTCCAAGTCACAAGCCATATTGCCAAATATATTCTCCAAACAATAAAGACCCATATTTAGACAGATAATTTACAGAAGAACATGTTAAGTGCTGACAGATACACATTAAGGATTATATAATAGAAACAAATGTATCTAACCAATAGGCTGGGGGCAAGAGGGGTGATAGACAGGGGGCAAGAAGATCAAACAGGCTAGAGGAGGTATTTTGCCAATCCCTAGAAGAAGGAAAAGAAGAGAGCATTTAAATTAGAAGGGGAAAAAAAGGACTTAGAAAAACAGCAAGAAGGAAAGAACGGCAGTGTGTCTGGAGAACTACAAGCGACAAAATACTATTAGGGCTTCAAAAGGAAGTCAGGACCCAAAAGCGTGGGTCTTCAGAGTGTCTCAGGTGAAGAAAGTTGCCTCAACCAAGGTTTGAGTTTATTGAAGACTGATGTGACAACTACACATTCTTTCATAGTGTTGGTAATTAGTGCTCTCTTTCTTTTTTCTTGATCAATTTTGTTGGTCAAAGATCAACTTTTGCCTTTGTGAATTTTTTCTATTGTTTTTGTCTTACGTTTCATTGATTTCTGTCATCTTTTCTTTCTTTCTTTCTTACTTACTCATGACTTACTATGCTCTTCTTTTTCTATCCTCTTAAAGTAGAACTGTAGGGTCACTGATTTCAGACCTTTCTTTATTAATAGAAACATTCGAGGCCGTGGCTCACACCTTGTAATCCCAGCACTTGGGAGACTGAGGTGTGTGGATTACTTGAGGCCAAGAGTTTGAGACCAGCCTGGCCAACACAGCATAGTGAAACCCCATCGCTACCAAAAACACACAAAAAAATAGTTGGATGTGGTGGTGTATGCCTGTAATCCCAACTACTCAGGAGGCGGAGGTATGAGAATCACTTGAACACAGGAGGCAGAGGTTGCAGTGAGCCAAGATCATGCCACTGCACTCCATGCACTCCAGCATGGGGGACAGAGCAAGACTCTATCTCCAAAAAATAAAAAAAGGAAGCATTCAAAGCAATAAACTCTCCTCTAAGCGCCGCTTTCGTTTTTGTTGTCTTTTTAAGACATGGGGTCTCACTCTGTCACCTAGCTGGAGTGCAGTTGTGCGATCATAGCTCACTGCACCCTCAAACTTCTAGGTTCGAATAATTTTCCCACCTCAGTCTCTCAAGTAGATAGAACTACACGCATGTGCCACCATATGCAGCTTTTTTTATGTTTATTTTTTTGGCAGAGACAGTGTCTTATTATGTTGCTCTGGCTGGTCTTGAACTTCTGGCCTCAAGCTATCCTTCCTTCTCAGACTCCCAAAGTGCTGGGATTACAGGCATGAGCCACCACACTTGGCTGCTTTTGCTTTATCCCACAAAACTTGATACTTCAGTTCAAAATATTTTCTAATTTGCCTGTGATTTCTTTTTTGACAAATCAATCAGATGTGTTAATTTCCAAAAGTTTGGAATTTTTCTAGAAATCATCTTATGAGTAAGAGAATGTGCTCTATGATTTCAATCCCTTACACATTTACTGAAACTTTTGTACAGGCCAGCCTATGGTCTACCTTAGTGAACATGACACATGCAGGTGAAAAGAAAGTGGAGTTTGGAAGTACTAAGGGAAGGTCTATAAATATCACTCAGGTGAAGGTGGCTACCTACGACAGTACTACCGAGATCATCTGTATCAGTGGTGTCTAATCTTTTGGCTTCCCTGGGCCACACTGGAAGAAGAAGAATTGTCTTGGGGCACAGATAAAATATACTAAGAATAGCTGATGAGCTTAACAACAACAACAGCAAATAACAGAAACAACTCATGCTATAAGAAAGTTCACAAATTTGTGTTAGGTAGCATTCAAAGCCATCCTGGGCCGCATGCGGCCTGCAGGTTGGACAAACTTGATCCATATCATCATGTTTATGTAATGTATAAAACATCAGTCTATACTGATATTTGTCTATGAGTCCTGCCCATGGCTGAAAAGCAGGTGTTAAAATCTCCAACTACCGCTTCTGCTTCTGGGCATAATGGAATAACAATTTACCCCCTACCCTAAACAACATAAAACCAGACAATATACATAAACAGTTTTTAAACAGTGGGCAACAGACTGGGTCTGCTTCACTTTGGAAATTTTCTTCTTGAAAAACCAAAAAACTCCTAATAAATGTTCAATAAATGTGATTTGATCAATATGTTTATAAAATCCTTAAGGACTTAAAATAGTAGAACTGAGACATCGTAAAGGAAGGACTAAGTTCTGCATGCTGGAATGTGTGGTTAGGGAGCAAAAGTTGAAGTAAAAAAGTTGTCCATGGATGGAGCAGTAAGGGTATAGGGACTAGGGCAAGGACGGAGGAAAAGGGAAGACAGGTCTCAGCCATGACAGTGCTCTGTTGCTGGGACCACCAGCATCATCTGAAACAAAAATGAGAGTGAATCCACACTGCAACCTTTAAACCAACATAAATTCCAAGTAAATCAAATACTTAAACAACAAAATTGAAATGATATACTAGAAGAAAGCCTTGGTAGAGGAAAGGCCTTTATAGCTATTATCAAAACTACGGAACACATTTTTTTAAAAGACTGATAAATTCATCTACTAAAAAAATCAAAAACTTTTACATAAAAAAGTACCATATGGCTGGACACAGTGGCTCACACCTGTATTCCCAGCACTTTGGGAGGCCAAGGTGGAAGGATTGCTTAAGGCCAGGACTTCAAGACCAGCCTGGGCAACATAGTGAGACCCCATCTCTACAAAATAAAAAATAAATCAGCCAGGTGTGGTGGTATGCACCTGCGATCCCAGCTTCTCAGTGGGCTGAGGAGGGAAGATTACTTGAGCCTGGGACATTGAGGCTGCAGTGAGCCATGATTGCACCACTGCACTCCAGCCTGAGTGACAGAGACTCTGTCTCAAAAAAATAAAAAATAAAATACCACCAACAAAGTCAAAATACAAAAACAGAAAAATACATGTATTTTATTTTATATGACGGGTGATATCCCTAATCTAGAAAATACTCCTATACACTGATAAAGATCAATACCCCAGTAGAAAATTAGGTAAAGAAAATTAGAATACACATAAAAGAAAAAAAAGGTTCTCCAACTCATAAGAAAAATACAAAATAAAACTGTGCAAGAAGGCCGGTTTACACCTTGGCAGAACTGGCAAATCCAAATCTTGCTAACACTGTTAGCAATGATGTGGGACAGGGGAGTTGACACTGGCACAATAGCGAAGAAGGACAACCTGAAGTGTTTGTCAAAATTATAACAGCACATTCCTTTTGACCCAGAATTGCACTTATGAATTTATTCTACAATCATTACTTGTCCACATGCGATATGACATGTGCAACCAAGGCTATTCATGGCAGTAGCTTCTAGTCGTGAAAAGACAGAAACAATCAGAATGCCCATAGAGAAGAGACTGATGAAATAAATCCTGGTATATTCATACAATGAAAGATCTTTAACTGAGGAAAGTCTTTATATAGGAATATGGAAAGATCTCAGAAATGTACTATTTAGTGAAAAAAGCAAAAAGCCCAACAGTGTGGGGAGAAGTAGGGGATGTGGTTGGAAGAACTAGGTAAATGGCTGGGGGTAAACTATGCATTTTGATATCTGAACCACATATTGTCTATCAAATAATTCAGTATGTAATGTAAGCAATATATACAGGCAAAGTAAGCTCACACTTCGTTCTACTTAATAACCATTCTGCTAAAGAGTGACAGTATTTCTGCATCTTGGTGGAAGTACCATTCAGATGAACCTGGCTCCTCAGGCTTTAAGGACGAGGAACGGTCATATAGGAGAACTCTGCTAAGTTCTCCTAAGGAACTCCTCAGTTTAATCTTGAAATTCATCATTTAAATGTCATCACAGAAAAGCTAACCTTCACAAATCACATTGTTGATGCCAAAGCACTAACTACACTTTACATCATTTTCCACACTTGCCAAAAAACAAAATGCATGAAGGTCTCTCTTCTCATCTTTTTCCTTCTCTCAATCTTTCTCATTTATGATTGATTTTAAAGTACGTGAACAGTTGCAGGCAGATGAATCAGCATCTGCATTACAATACTGATATACAAAATAGAAGGTAGTAAAGGTCACCTGTGTGGGCATCGAGGAGCACATGCCAACAGACAGTGAAAGGCGAACTCCTCACCCGTAAACAGAGACAGTCCTAAAGACGGGGGGTTTCAGGGAAATTTTTTTTTTAATGAAGGTCATCTATTATCCATATCCATACATGCATACAATGGCGATGCTATACTCACAACATGAGTAAAATAGATTTCAATCAGTTCAAAAACCTAGAAAATGTTTTTATACCTCATAAACAAATTTTGATTTAAATGTGCTATGGAAAATAAATGCCACTCTCCTTTGTTGTGAGATCTGGGAAATCTAACCCACAGTTGCTTAACACAGCAACTTGGACAAAGCTTACAAAGCTGGTCTAGAAAATAACCTCCCTTCTCCTGTTAAAAGAGTTAAATAACATTTCCAATGGGTTAAACGTGAGTAGCATTAAACTAGAAAAATATCAGTCCACTGATTCAATGGCGATGCTTCCTCTACTAGAAGAAAATGAGTTATAATCTGAAAAATATATAAATAGATTTCCTGAATCTACATGTGCCAGGCACTGAGGGAAACGTATTACACACATGCACATCCCAGCCACCCTTCCTTTAATGTCGTCCTCTGAGGGAGGCAGTGGGTGTAAAGATTAAGAGCACAGATTTTGGTCTCAGAAAGAGCTGGGTTTGAGTCTCAGTCCAACACTCACTGGCAGTGTGACACTGGCTACGCTGTCTACCCTTCAGTATCAAGGTATTCTGCTTCTCCTGTTTCCAGTAGTAATGTATCAGAATTCAACTCCAACAAAAATCAAAGAAATTAAACTATATTTCCCTCCTGAAGCAAAAGCAGATAATGAAAAGGACATGCATTCGCCAAACACTGACAGTCCTTGTGGATATCTGCCATTTTTTCCCCTGTTCAGCATCCCCTTTTTTCCTTCCTTGGATAACAAGAATTCTTTTTCCTTCAAGAATGAGCCCAAACCTGGCAGCTTTTTCCTTCAAGAGTGGGCCCAAACCTGACAGTCTGTGCCCCCAGGGGAGGTCACCTGACTGCACACCCTAACAAACAGCACTGCCCCAGGGATGACAATGTGACCCAAAAAGAGCCACTTGCATGCCTCAAAAACATCCATCTGGTTATTACCTCTTTGTTTCTAATTCCCAAACTTCTCAATACCCTTGCCAGTCAATGTTTACAGAAGAAACTTTTTTTTATATTCTAAAGTATTCCATACAACATTTCACAAAAAGATATACACGTATACACAAAATCACAAGATGCATTCCATACACTGTTGGTAAAAAGTCAAACTGTGTACAGACATTTAAGAAGCACTTCTGGCATAATGGTGGCATTAAGAGGCTCCATGTTCCCGCATACAAAGCCAACTGTCTGCTGACAACTATACTAATTCTATGGCAATCAGAAAGAAATGTTTTCAGCAGTGCACATCCTAACATGATAGTCTGTTATATACACAGGTGCTTTACCGAGTTTGGGTTTTTTTTAATTAAATATTTTTATTTTGAGATCACTGTAGATGCACACGCAGTTTTACAAAACACAAGAGAGATTCTGTGTACCCTTACCCAGTTTTCCCCAATGGTAACATCTGTAAAACTATAGTATGTGACAACCCAGATGGTGACAGTGACACAATGTGCGGATCTTACTCAGGTTTCCCAGGTTCACTTGTGCCTTTACTCAGGAGTAGCTGTGTGCATGTCTTTAGCTCTATGTAACTTAATAATGCAGGGTCACAGATCCCCTCACACAGGTAAGATCCAGAACGGTTCAGCACCCCTTTATAGGTTCACCCACCTATAACTCAAGCATCCTTCCTCAATCCCTGACAACCACTAATCTGTTCTCCATTTCTGTAATTTTGTCATTTCAAGAATGTCATGTAAATGGAATGATACATTATTTAACCTTTGGGGATTCATTGGCTTTTTTTTTTTTCACTCTGCTATAATTACCATGAGATTTTCCCAAGTTATGGCTTGTACCAACAGTTGTTCCTTTTTATTGCTGAATAGTATTTTAGTTTGATTCTATTTTAAGACACTGACTGGGGTTTTGGGTAGACATGTAACATTTTATAATGTCCCCATTTTTAAGAAGGAAGTAGGCTCTCAGTGACTTTTTTGCACAGAATGTCTGATTTTCAGGAATAGATTGCTGATGTAAAATGAAGAAGCCTGTATAGAGTTCTAGAGAACAACGATACAGACCCTTTGGGGGTCTCTCACCAAAGTCTTATCTGGTTCAGGAGAACCAGGCTTATCTGCTTCAGATAAGCCTGAAGTGACTGAAGGACAACAATGCCACCAATCACTAGACTTATTCAACAAATACTACTACCAAAAACCCTTCAACGGATGGGGTTGGCAAACTTTTCCATAAAGGGCCAGATAGTAAATATTTTAAGCTTTGCAGGCCAAATGGTCTCCGTCACAACTACTCAACTCTGCCACTGTTACATGAAAGCAGCCGTAGACAATAGATAAACAAGCTTGGCTGTGTTCCAATAAAACTTTATTTATAAAAAGAAGCAGTGGGCTGGATTCAGACCATGGGCCATAGTTTGTCAACACATGTTCTAGGTGCTTTGGATAGAATGATGACCAGGACAAACTCCAGGGCCTTATGGAGCTAGTCCTACATTCTAGCAACCAACAATAAACAAGAAAGCAAATAAGATTTGTATAATGTTCGATAGTGGTAAGTGCTATTAAACAAATGAATAAAAGAGAGTCAAGCGATACGGGTTTAGAGGAAACACTACTGAACATAAAGTGCTGGGAAGGTCTCTCAGTCGAAATGATAGATATTTGAACAGAGACCTAAAAGAGCTAGCCATGGGAAGATCCAAAGGAAGGTTCCATGCAGAAAGACAGCGGGTGTAAAGATTCAGGACAGAACAAACTTGGAGGATTCAAAGAAAAACAGTAAGACCAGATGGAACTAAGGAGCAGGAGTAAAAGTAGTAAGAAATAAGATGAGGTGGTCAGTCAGACGCCAGGACATGACAAGTACTTTGGATTTGCTTCTAGGTTGCAATAAGAAGGCACTGAATGGTTTATTTAAGCAAGGAGTGACAACAGCTACAGTAATTTTTAAAAGGTCACTCTGGCTACTGTGTGATGATTCAAAGCGCAAAAGGAGAGACAGAAAGATGAGTAAAAAAGTTCTGGCAGTAGCAATGAAAGATGTCTATGGCAGAGGAGGCATGAAGTAGGTGAATGTGGAACACCTTCTGAAGATAGGGCTGATGAGTATAAGTGGGTGAGAGTGAAAGAAAATCAGGACTCAGGTTCCAGGCCTCAGCAAACGAGTAAACGGTGGTACCAGTTACTGAACGACAAACATTGGTAGAGTAACAGGAGGTGTTATGCGTGGGGGAAATCAAAAGTTTGGACGCAGCCTTCATACATTTCAGATGCCAATTAGAAGCACATAATAGGAAGCTGTATATGTAAATCTAGAGCTTCAGCAAGAGATCAAGGCCAGAAACATAAATGTGGAAATCATCAATTTAGAAGAGGTATTTAAAGCTGTGGTATGAGATGAGGTCACCCAGAGAATGAGCAATAATGGAGAAGAGTGGTCTGAGGACCAGCCGTGGGCCATGCCAACCCTGAGCAGGCAAGAACAGCAGCCAACACAGGAAGCAGGAAATGTGCCTTACAACAAAGCCAGCACAGGAGAAAAATGAGACAAAGATGAGACAGATACTGATGACATCTTTCAGCCCTGGATTCACCGTGCCTTCACCCAATGACCCTGGAATTTTTCAGTTGCATAAGCCAATAAATCCCTTTATGTGCATAAACCATCTGAAGTGGACTTCAGTCACTTAGATTCAGAAGAATCATGACTAAAATAATGCTTATCACATGCCAGATATTATCTTGTTAAAGATCCAATAACAAACAACACTAAATCCTGCCTTACAGGGAGCTCACAGTCTAATGGACAATTAAATGCGCTAAGTGCCATGAAAGTGGAATGCATGGCTGTTGTGCGCGAACAGAAGAGGGGCAACAGATTCAGACTGCAAGAGGATGGACAATTATGTTTATCTTCCTAATATTGTTACACTCAAGCTGATAATAAAATGTACATGCATAAGGCAAGACACATCCCTAGAGAATACAAAATAAATCAACTAGATAACCCAAATATTAACAAAAAAGAATGCTTTGCTCCCAGTTATAACTTCATTTTTGTAGTGAAACTGGGTAAAAAGTTCAATGGATTAATAAAAGTTTAGGCGGGCACAGTGGCTCATGCCTGTAATCCCAGCACTTTGGGAGACAGGCAGGGAGATCACCTGAGGTCAGGAGTTCAAGACCAGGCTGGCTGACATGATGAAACCCCGTCTCTACCAAAAACACAAAAAATTAGCCAGGCGTGGTGGCGCACGCCTGTAGTCCTGGCTACTCAGGGGGCTGAGATGGGAGAATCACTTGAACCCAGGAGGCAGAGGTTGCAGTGAGTCAAGATCACACCACTGCACTCCAGCCTGGGCAACAGAGTGAGACTCTGTCTCAGAAAGAAAAAGTTTACACCAAAAGAGGCTAAAACTGAAAAGAGTTCATGCCTCACCTTTGAAATGCAGGCCTCCTCTCTGAAAACTGGTAATTTTCATAACACATGACATGGTATTAATAAAAATGGGATAGGCCCTCGAGTTTGGCATCACTTGCAATCCTGCCTCTGCTATATGCTAGTTGTGTGACCTTTGTCAGACTGGTTTACTCTGCTTAACTTTCATAGGTACATAGTAGCAAAATACAATTCACAGGATGGCAGCAATGTGAAAATGAGATTACACAGACAAAGCAACCAACACATCACAGGATCAGCACGAGGCAGTCCTACCTCTTCCTCTACTGTGTAATTCTGCACTGACTGACCTAACCTACCAGTGCACATTTACTGGACTTTCAGATTTAGATGAACTCAAAATAGAATCCCTGGATTCATCTAGGGTTATCTAAGAGCATGAAAACATCTTTCACACCTACAAACAAAAGAACAGACATTTTTAGAAAGACATTATCCCAATAATTCAAACCAAGTAGTGCCAAAGACTTTCTCGCCTACACTTTCCTGTGTCTCTAGTATACTCAAATAAAAAAACCCAAAGTTATTGGAATCACATTTGCCCTTTTCTAAGAAACAAGCAAAGGAAGAAAAGAAAACATAATGAAACCATGAATTCTAAGACCATGTAGTTTTGTATTATTTGCCACCTATCTCCTAAAATGTAGGGGAGAAAAAAGGCAGAAAGTGGGTTTTCTCCAATTTCCAGGGATGAGTTTATATTTAACAGCAAAAACAACAATTCTGTCGGAAGCCTCTGGATATTCTGTGATCTCATTGTTTGTTACCAAATGTAGAGTTCCTCTCACATAAATCAAAGTATTCCGCACCTGGACTGCAGAAGTGATCATTTAACCACTACTAGATCCATCCTTTGTTCCTTTCTGAATTCCTTCTAGTGGTCTCTAATACCTTTAACTTGAGCTATTTATATATTATATTATATTATATTATATTATATTATATTATATTATATTATATTATAACAGATTTTATATTTTGCCCTTTATGACCTTTTGCCCTTTATTCCAAGCTGCTAAAAAAAAAACTGCAGATGATTAAAATACAGACCCAAGGTACTCAACAAATAAAACGGAACTCAGCTACAGAAAATTTCTCTAAGTAAGTTGACTCTAATGATTGATCCTGTCATGTTACATTTGCATACAAAAGGAAGTTTTCTAAGTTAAACACATCATATTATTGTATGTACCAACTTCTGTTTGTTTGTAAATCTTAATTGAAATACAAATGAATATTCAGAAAAAGAAATAATTTCAAAATTAGGTATAATTTCAATAGAATGATAAAAGATTACACTGCAAGAAGCCAAAATTGAAAAAGCTCATACCTCACCTGTGAATGCAAGTGGGATTACAGGTGGCTCAAGGCTTACTCCCTGGAGAAAATCTGTGGCCTAATCACACACTGACTACTACATGCAAAACATATGTAAAAATAGATTTTTTTAAAAACGGGATATTATTAAAACATAAACAACAAAATTTGTGATAAATTTTATAATGAGAAAGGGTCAATGCATCAAGAAGGTATAACGATAATAAATATAAACGTGTGTGTGTGTACTTAACAGAGCATGAAAATAAGGGAAGCAAAAACTGACAGAACTGAAGGAAAAAATGGACAATAATTCACTTTCAATAATGAAAAGAACTAGAACAGAAGATCAGCAGGAAAACAGAAGATTTAAACAACACTATCAACCATCTAGCCAACCAGAGCTAATAGATATCTACAGAACATGCCACCAAAACCAGCAGCATACACATTCTATTCAAGTGTACATGGAACATTCTCTATGACAGACCATATATCAGGCCATAAAAGAAGCCTAGGTAATGTCAAAAAGAATGAAATCATATAAAGTGGGTGCTCTGGCCACATGGAATAAAATTAGAAAACCGTAACAAAAGGAAATTTAGAAAATAAACAAATATGTGGAAATTAAACAACAAACTCCCAAATAACCAATAGGTCACAAAGGAAATTAGACTATAATTTGAAATAAATGAAAATAAAAGCACAAACACCAAAATTTACAGAATACTAAATTACGGGATGCTAAAGTAGTTCCTACCAGGAAATTTGTAGATGTAAATGCCTACGTAAAAAAGACAGAAGATCTCATATCAGTAACCTAACCTTCCATCTTGAGAAACTAGAAAAAGAAGAGCAAACCAAACCCAAAGCAAGCAGAAGAAAGAATATAATAAAGATTACAGCAAAAAGAAATGAAATAGAGAATAACTGTAAAGAAAATCAACAAAACCAAAAGTTGGTTCTCTGAAAAGAGCAAAAACTCTAAGAAACCTTTAGCTATAGTGAACAAGAAAAAAGAGAAGACTCAAATTACTAAAATCAGGAATGAAGAGGGGACATTCCTACCAATCTTACATAAATAAAAAAATTCTAAGGGTCTATGAACAATTTGTGCCAACAAATTAGACAGCCTAGACCAGTGGTCCCCAACCTTTTTGGCACCAGGGACTGGTTTCATGAAAGACAATTTTTCCATAGACTGGGTCGGGGGACGGTTTCAGGAAGAAACTGTTCTACTTCAGATCATCAGGCATTAGTTGTAATAGAATTCTCATAAGGAGTGTGAGACCTAGATCCCTCGCATGCGCAGTTCACAACAGGGTTTGTGCTCCTAAGAGAATAGAATGTGGCTGATGATCTGACAAGAAGTGGCGCTCAGGCAGGAATGCTTGCTTGCCTGCTGCTTATCTTGTGCTATGTGTCCCTGTTCCTAACAGGCCATGGACAGGTACCAGTCCACAGGTCGGGGGCTGGAGGACCCCTGGCCTAGACCAAACAGGCAAATTCCTAGAAAGACACAAACTACCAAAACCAACCCAAGAAGACAACAATCTGAATAGACCCGTAACAAGTAGAGGCCGGGCGCGGTGGCTCACGCCTGTAATCCCAGCACTTTCGGAGGCTGAGGCGGGTGGCTCATGAGATTAGGAGTTCAATACCAACCTGGCCAAGATGGTGAAACCCCGTCTCTACTAAAAATACAAAAAAAATTAGCCGGGTGTGGTGGCGGGCACCTGCAATCCCAGCTATTCAGGAGACTGAGGCAGAGAACTGCTTGAACCCAAGAGGCGGAGGTTGCAGTGAGCGGAGATCGCACCACTGCACTCCAGCCTGGGCAACAGAGTGAGACTCCGTCTCAGAAAAAAAAAAACCAAGACCTGTAACAAGTAACAGGTTTGAATTAGTAACCAAAACCCTTACCATGATAAAAAGCCCAAGACCAGATGGCTTCACCAGTGAATTCTACCACATATTTAAAGATGAATACCGATCCTTTACAGTCTTCCAAAAACAAAACAAAACAAGACCTCATTCTGTAAAGTCAGTATTTACCTGATACCAAAATCAGAAAAAGAAATCACAAAAAGAAAAAAAAACTACAAACCAATATGCCTTATGAATATAGATGTAAAAATCCCCAACAAAATATGAACCGAATCCAGCAACATATAAAAAGGATTATACACTATGAACAAGTGGGATTTATCTCAGAAATCCAAAGTTGATTTAAAGTATAAAAATCACTGTTAGACAAAGTATTAAATAGACTAAAAGACAAAGCCATATGACTATCTCAACAGACACAAAATATATTTGATAAAATAGACTTTCATAATAAAAACATTCAACAAGTAAAAGAAAATCAGTAGAAGTAGAAGAAAAGTTTATCATCCTGAGCAAGGGCTTCTAAGAAAACCCCACAGGCAACAGCACACTGAAAGACTGCCCCACTAAGATCTTAAATAAGAAACATATGTCTGCTCTCATCAATTCTACTCAACATTGTATTGGAATTTCCAGTCAGGGAAACTAGGCAAGGAAAAGAAAGAAAAGGCAACCCAACTGGAAAGAAAAAAATATTACCTACTTGCAGATGGCACGGTCCTGTACAGAAAAAATCCTAAGAATCATGTACACAAAAAAATCTACTAAAACTATAAATAAGTTCAGGAAGAAAGATTGCAGGATAGAAGATTAATATACAAAAATCAGTTGTATTTCTACACATTAGCAATGAACAATCCAAAAATGAAAGAATTCCATTTGCAATACCATCAAAAAGAATAAAATACTTAGAATAAATTGAACCAACGACACCCAAAACTCATAGACTAAAAACTACAAAACATAACTGACGAAAATTTAAAAGGCCTAAATAAATAGATGAATATCCTCTATTCATGGATTGGAGCACTTAATCTAGGTAAGATGGCAATATTCCCCCAAGTTGGTCTACAGATTCATGCAATTCTTATCAAAATTCCAGCTGTTTTTTTTTTTAACAAATTGAAAAGTTGATCCTAAAATTAATATGGAAACAGAAGGGACCCAGGACAACAAAACTGAAAAAGAACAAAGTTGGAAAACTCACACTTCCTGATTTCAAAATTTACTATAAAATTACGGTAATCAAGACACTGTAGTACTGGCAAAGAGAGAAAATGGACTGGAAAAAAAAAAAAAGCACTGAACAGAGCCTCAGGGACTTACAAAACAACAACAGAAGACTAACACTTGTATCTTCAGAGTCTAGGGGAACAGCTCCACATAGTGCCCTGGTGACCTTGGATGTATCCATATATACCATGCATGCCAGAGCTTGAACAGCGGCTAATCTGAGTCTTGCCTGCTGAATAGCTTGTGATCCTCCTGGAACCCGAGATGGGAGGGGCCTGAGGCTTCTGAGGCTGTATCCTTTTTGCGCTTCTGTCTCCTAGGGGAGGCTGTCATGAGACAGGTTCTAATGAGTTTGGTGCTAATGAGGTACAGAGCTTTCTGCCTTGCCCCTCTTAGCATATAAAGCCTCTTTAAACAGTCAAGAAGGCCTCCTCAGGAATGGGATATCTCACAATTCACATCCTAATCATCCAGGTCTTTGTGGTGTCTGGGACAAGGATCAGGAGGAGCTGGCCCCTTTGGCTTCTTTTCTCTGTCTATATAAGTAACAAACTGTCTAAACCTAAAAGTAGATTGTTGTAACTTCTATTATTTTCACAGTCCCATCAGTTGAGCCACAGCCTTGGCCCTGCCTTGGACTGTGTGTGCGCCTAAAACATGGAGTCCCAGAAGAAGTGGAGAGAGAACAAGGGCCTGAAAAAAAGTATTCAAACAAATAACAGCGAAAATTTTCCAAATTAACTTCCCCAATTTGGCAAAAGACATAAATCTATTGATTCAAGAAGTTGAGGAAACCCCAAAAAGAGTAAACCCAAAGAAATCCATGCCAATACCATAATTAACCTCTGAAAAGACAAAGAAAAATCTTAAAAGCAATCACAGAGAAATAACACATTATGTATGAAGGGTGGCAGTACATTATGTATCGGGGGGCAATTTGAATGGCAGTCACTATCTCATCTGCACAGATGCTTACAAGGCTGACACCAACCTCTGATCTAATGAACTAGCTACTGCAGCCACAACAGTCTTATCTGTGCACTCCAAAGGTGCCTGGGCATTTCACACTGTTTTTTCACACACCAAGAATGTCTTTCCCGCTCCTCACCACCTTAAAGAATTCTCTTTGTCCTTAAAGGCTCAATTCAAGCCTCACTTTATTCACCTCATTCACAAGTTCTCTAGATTCTGCTCAAAATCTTCTCTAATTCTCTCAACACATGTTAAGTTTTAACTTATCGTTCAATTATCACAATGTCCAAATTTTTACTTAAAACCTCTGCAAGGAAAGTGATCTGTCAGGATGCCCCAAAGCAATCAAATTTCTAGCAAGATACTTACGGCCATTCTGATTCAGGATGTTTTTGGTAAGCATCTATGACATCAATTGCAATATTGAGGTTTTCCTCCAGTTCTTTCATTCTTTCATGATTAAGGGATGTAAACAAAATCATTGAAGAGTAGGCAACAATTTTTTTGTCCGGATGATTTAAGCAAGACCTTCCAAACAAGGAAATGAGATTGTTAGCCCAATTTAGTAACATGATAAAACACAAAAATAACAGTAATACCATTACCAAATTCACTACATGCTAATACTTTTGAGGATTTAGAATTATAGCACTTTAAAATAAGTAGATTATTTACTGTAAAAATAGTAAATATAAACTTAGTCACAATAAAAAGTATCCAAAATATTAAAGTTGAAGTTGACATAGAACTCAGAAGGCAAAAAGCAAATAACTTACCATTAGAGAAAAAGATTAAAATGATTACATTTATAAAACATTAAAATGTTCATTCTTGTTAGAAAGAAAAAATCAACAGGTACAAAATGATACCTCAATGACTGCTGGCACTGCTTTAATAGTCCTTAGGGACAAGATGCCTACAGAAGAGATGGTATAGTGGGGCAAGAAATAGAATTTGGAGTCAGGAGCCTCACTATAACTCCTAGCTCCTCTAGCTATCAGCAGGTGACCTGGGGAAGGTCACTGACATATTGATTGTCAATTATATCATGGGTTATGCAATATGGCAGGATTTTTTTTCATTTAAACTTCATAATACTCTTCTGAAGGAGGTATTATTCATATATTTCAGATAAAGAATTTGTTAGCTTCACTTGGCCAATAGCACAAAGCCAGCACCTGACAAAACTGGACTTCAAATTTGGTTATATCTGTCCCATAAATGCATAAAAAGTGAAGGCAAAGAACCTCTCTTAATGTGTTTTCTGGTATAAAAAATAAAATACAATAACAAAACCTTCTCTATTTCACAGGGTTTTTAATGACGATCAAATGAGATCATCTAAAAGCAACATGTAAACTGTTAAGACTTCTCTGACTGTCCTACACTTAAGCCTCTCCCTTGTTTTTCTATTACACCCTGGATTTGCCCTAATTACCTTAGTTCTTACATCACAACGTATGTGCCTGTTCCTTTACTTCCCCAATCAAAGAATGAAATCCTCCAGGAATAACGAATATATAAGTTACCACCACATTCTAATCATCTATCCCAAAACCTGGCAGATATTAGGTATCCAAAATGTTTTAAGGGAATGAATTCTCAAAAATAAGCAATGTCTATTTCTGTAGCTTGAATTTCGTAATTCTCTTCTGCCACCTAAGCTCAAATATCATTAATATATGCAACATTAATATATATACACCTTCAACTCTTAATTATTTGCAGGAATTTGAGAAATTCCATGAGCTACAGGTGAATTAGAGTTTATCCCATCTTAACGCTATACTTCACAGAGGAGCCCAGGAAAGCTGTACAACAAGGAAGGGCATCACGGAATTTAAGCAGCACAGTATTTACAATGAGCATAGATAGGCTTTGGATCCAGATGGCAGCAATGGGTTTACACTCTACCTCTGCCATTTACCAGTGATGAGCTTCAGGTCTCTCATCTGTCCAAATGGGGAGACAGTAACACTTACTCTGCAGGCTATTGTGAGAACAGAAAAAATATACGGATAATGCCCAGTTCAGGGTATGTACACAACAGCTGCTACCCTGCTGTGCTGCTTATACTGTTGCAACCATCAAAGTCACCCCATTCATTGGCACCAAAGCCTAGATTCGAAGCCAGGTCTCCCACTCCCAGACTGTGCCTTTCCTACTAGGTATACTGACTCTATTCCCTGCTCACCTTTTACCTCAATGCTCAATTTCTTATGAACAGAGCTGGTTTTTAAGAAGTAGAATCACCAGAAAAAGTACCAGGATCCAATCGAGACAAATGGAATGGTTACCCACATCTTACACTATAAATGGACTGGTTACTCACTTCTTACATGGATAAACTGATTGTTTATCCACATCTTCTTCTTATCTTCCAAAACATACAGCATTGTGCTCAGCATATCAGTATTCAATACATAAACAAATTTAATTCATTGCCCATACTTTGATGTTCTATTTTAATTGTTTCTTATAAATTTCAGTGTCCTTAACAATATTACTTACTTTATCCATGACTTTATTTTTGTAAAAGTAAACTGATATACAATCAAGGGCACAAATCTTAAGTGTACATACAGCTCAATGAACAAAGTTGGGATATGTATACATCCATGTAACCACCACCAAGGTCAAGATATAGATGAACACTTCCAGGACCCAGGTGTTTCCCTAGTGCCCTCTCCCAGCTGGTACCCACCCACCAAGAACAACTACTATCCTGAACTCTATTACAGTGGGATACTTTTTCCTGTTTTCGAACTTTATATAAAATGGAAAAATATAACCACAATCTTCTCACAAGTTAGAAAAATGCTTATCAATATACTCACAAAAACAGTTCTGGGAAAGCATGCACCCAAACAATAGACTGGGAATCTTCATTCCGTGAGGCAATGTTGCCTAAAAACTGCAGGCCACAGCGAAAAGCTAAGAATATACAAAAGTTATAAATAAATAAATAAATGATTAAACACAATAAATAAATGCATCTTAAGAAATATTCTCCATGTTATTAAACAGAAAGTTTCTGCTTGCTTCTTTTAAAAATTAAAGTCTGTCTCCACAAGTTCACTTTGGGAATAACATGAATATGCCATGGCTGGGAGCGGCGGCTCACGCCTGTAATCCCAGCACTTTGGGAGGCTGAGGCGGGTGGATCACTTGAGGCCAGGAGTTCAAGACCAGCCTGGCCAATATGTCAAAACCCCATCTCTACTAAAAGTAAAAAAAATTACTTGGGAGGCTGAGGCATGAGAATTGCTTGAACCTGGGAGGCAGAGGTTGCAGTGGGCCAAGATCATGCCACTGCACTCCAGCCTGGGAGACAGAGTGAGACTCTGTCTCAAAAAAAAAAAAAAAAAAAAAAATTAATATGCCTTACCAAAACAATATACTCTACATACAAAATTAATTAACTTATTGCCTGGGTGCAGTGGCTCACACCCGTAATCCCAGCACTCTGGGAAGACAAGGGGGGTGCAGATCACCTGAGGTCAGGAGTTCGAGACCAGCCTGGCCAACGTGATGAAACCCCGTCGCTACTGAAAATACAAAAATTAGCCAGGCGTGGTGGAAGGCGTCTGTAATCCCAGCTACTTAGGAGGCTGAGGCAGGGACAATTGTTTGAACCCAGGAGGTGGAGGTTCCAGTGAGCCAAGATTGAGCCACTGCATCCAGCCTGGGAGACAGACCCAGACTCTATCTCAAAAAAAAAAAAAAAAAAAAAAAAAGGAAAGAAAAAGAAAAAAAAAGATTTCTACTGAATATTTTAGAATATTAACACTCAGATCTGTATAAAACTGAACATGCAAAAAGCCAACAGTATAGGTTGATCTGAAAACCAACTGATCCAACAACTCATCAGGCACGTAAGATTAATGCTCAGGATCAGAACACAATTCTGAAAAGGAAAAGGCTTAAAGATGTCCCAGACACAAGAAAAGAAAACTCCAGACAGGTACAAATGACAGTTTACTTTACCAAACAGCTTATCAACTGATCTTTATGTAAATACTGCAAATGTTATGAAGACCCTCAAAAATCCCAACATTATTTTTACAGAGTAAGAAACAATAAAGGCCAAAAACAACACCAATAACTCAATTAAAATAACTCATGCTTGTGTTTACATAAAATTTGATGGGCATAATATATTCGTCATACCACTGCAATTATTCCCTGAAAATAATACTCTAAATATTATTTTGACAATGTAATTACAGTTCTTACCTCAAGTGTGGTAACAAAAAACTGGCACACATACCCTGCTAAAAAATCTACCTAGAATAAAGTTCTCACAGAGAAAGAGTCAAAAAAGTACAGGCGCTTTGTTAGGAACCAGAATACTTTTTAAAAGATTACTTGTATTAGGTTTGAACTAACACACCATAACATTTTTTCTAAGTTTCACTGTTGAATCCGAATTTCATTGCTGAATTCCAACTAAAATTCGGTCATTTCACTAGCTGCCATTTTCAAGGTGATGAGAAATATTACTTCCTTTCCATTTTCCTTCTTGCCTCAATAATATCCTTCCAATAATATCTGTGGCTAAACACAAGCTATCTACTAAATAGGAACACAACTGAAAAATTAAATAAGACCTGAATAAATAGAGAGATGTTCCATATTCATGAACTTGAAAACTCAATAGTGTTAAGATGGCAATTCTTCCCAAATTGATCTATAGATTCAATATTATCCCAAGTATCTACAATGTACAGAAAACCTTTACAACTCTACAAGAAATAGACACAAACAGCCCAATTAAAAACTGGACAAAGGACTCAAATAGACATTTCTCCAAAGAAGATTTACAAACGGCCAATAAGTACGTGATCATTTAGGAAATGCAAATCAAAACCACAATGAAGTACCCCCACTTCACACCCACCAGGATGACTACAACACAGAAAGAAAGAGTCAGCAAGGATGCAAGAAATGGGAACATTCGTACGGTGTTGGTGAAAAGTCATATGATTCAGCTGCTATGGAAAAGTCTGACAGCTCCTCAAATGGTAAGCAGAGTTACCATATGACCCAGCAATTCTACTCCTAGGTATACACCCAAAAGAATTAAAAACAGATAAACAATTGGATGTACCAGCATGTTCACAACAGCATGACTCATGATAGCCAAAAGGTGGAAACAACCTAAATGTCCAACAAACAATGAATGGATAAACAAAATGTGATATATCAACACAATGGAGTATTATTCCACCATAAAGAGGAACGAAGTAATGATACACACTACAAGGTGGATGAACCTTAAAAACATTATGCTAAAGGCCAGGAGCGGTGGCTCACGCCTGTAATCCCAACACTTTGGGAGGCCGAGGCGGGCGGATCACAAGGTCAGGAGATCGAGACCATCCTGGCTAACACGGTGAAACCCCGTCTCTACTAAAAATACAAAAAATTAGCTGGGCGTGGTGGCGGGTGCCTGTAGTCCCAGCTATGCAGGAGGCTGAGGCAGGAGAATGGCATGAACCCCAGGGGGCGGAGCCTGCAGTGAGCCGAGATCGCCCCACTGCACTCCAGCCTGGGCGACAGCGAGACTCCGTCTCAAAAAAATAAATAAATAAATAAAAACATTATGCTAAGTGAAAGGAGTAAGACACCAAAGGTCACATAATTAATTCTATGATTCCATTTATATGAAATATCCAGAGTAGGTAGATCTACAGAGACAGAATGCTAAATAGTGGTTGCCAGGGGCTACAGGGAGGCGGAAAGAGAGCAACTGCTCAATGAAAACAGGGTATCCTTTTAGGGTGATTTTTAGGCCGGACGCAGTGGCTCACGCCTGTAATTCCAGCACTTTCGGAGGCCGAGGTGGGTGGTTCACCTGAAGTCAGGAGTTCGAGACCAGCCTGGCCAATGTGGTGAAACTCCATCTCTACTAAAAATACAAAAATTAGCCAGGCGTGGTGGTGGGTGCCTGTAATCCCAACTACTCAAGAGGCTGAGGCAGGAGAATTGCTTGAACCTGGGAGGCGGAGACTGTAGTGAGCCGAGATTGTGCCACTGCACTCCAGCATGGGCAACGAGAGCAAACTCCGTCTCAAAAAAAAAAATTTTTTTTTTAATTAGGTAGAGATGGTAGTTGCACAATACTGTGGATGTACTAAATGCCACTCGATTGTTCACTTTAAAATAGTTAACAATATGTGAATCTCACATCAATAAAAAATAATTAAACTCATACAAATGCAACTACCTAAATTAAGAACAACATTTAATAGAGCTAACATGTAACAGGTCTGTAAGAATCTGCCCTCTCTGCCTAGTGAATATAAGTGAATAGCCAAGCTAACAACCAAATAATCAATTTACTCCTCAATGACAAACTGGTTCATAAAAGTAGTTTCAGATATCTGCTCCGTTAATTTTTTTCTTAGGTCATCTACCTGCTTCAGTGAAAAGTAATCCTGTGAAGGATGAAATAATCTTTTACCATATATTGTAAAAACTAAATACATCTTTTGTAGCACATTTGGGATAGAGCAGAAAAACGAGATACTGGACTGACGGGGACATGGAGTCAAAAGAAGATATTTTTAAATGAAAAATGGGAGGGCATATTACATGCTGATGAAAATGATGGAGTAAAGAGGAAAAAAACAGAGGCTGCCTGAGAGCAAGGGGATAATTTGAGGAGAAAAGCTTCTGCGTGGGCAAGTGGCGATGAAATCCAGCACATGGTGGAGGGGCTGGCTCCACTCTAATAGTTATTTAATCACAGCATTTGTACAGCACTTCCCCTTTGCTTCTTTATTTAGGATATATCATTAAAAGAGAAACCTCCTTCCGCCCACCACAGCGCAGCAGCTCTGGAGCGCCACACTGCCTGCCCCATCAGGATCAGCAATTATAAAACACAGTACATTCTCAACTTTCTTTCTCAATTACTATACCACACAGAGACCTCAAAATAGCTGCCCTCCCAAGTGACACTGTGAAACACGGACTTTACTGCTAATTTAT
This sequence comes from Pan troglodytes, assembly GCF_028858775.2. NCBI lineage: Eukaryota > Metazoa > Chordata > Mammalia > Primates > Hominidae > Pan > Pan troglodytes. The sequence continues at coordinate 47,686,823 of NC_086016.1, read as the reverse complement.
AATTCCCCAATTTTGAGTACTGATGCTTCCCTTTTATTATAAAACGGAGCTACAGAAGTATCTTTAAATATATAATATCGTAAAAACATTTCACAACTAAATCCTACATCCTTTCCATTTCTTGAGATTATTTTAAAAACTGATGCTCAAAAAAACATGGTGATGCACTTTGTCTGTAAATTCTTAAGGGAAGTAATTAATTTTTAATTACCATTTCCTAAAGGAATACTTCAAAATCAAATAGCAAGATCCAAGAATTTTTAGCAAACTGAGTTTAAAATGAAAACACTAGGAAATCACAGAAATTAAACCAAACCAGGCAGTGCTCTAACACGCTAATTTAGCCTATTTCACCTGTGAAAAAAGACCATCACCTCTAGTTCTTGTCTATCTACCAAGAGATGCACACATATTAACATCAATAGAAATATGCCTCGTGGCCAGGTGCGGTGGTTCACGCCTGTAATCCCAGCACTTTGAGAGGCCGAGGTGGGTGGATTATGAGGTCAGGAGTTCAAGACCTGCCTGGCCAAGGTGAAACCCCATCTCTAATAAAAAAATACAAAAAATCAGCCAAGTGCGGTGGCAGGCGCCTGTAATCCCAGCTACTCGGGAGGCTGAGGCAGGAGAATCGCTTGAACCCGGCGGGAAGGCGGTGGTTGCAGCGAGCCAATATTGCACCACTGCACTCCAGCCTGGGCGACAGAGTAAGACTCCATCTCAAAAAAAAAAAAGAAATATGCCTCATGTTATATGCAAAGTACAGGCATTAAAACTGTATATAAAACAATTTGTAAGTCAAATAATATTTTAAATGCAACTGGAGACTTCTCATTTAAAGGTTATATTCATTGAATTATAAGGTAAAGACGTTATTACAACGACAAATTTTTTTTTTTTTTTTTTTTGAGATGGAGTCTCGCTCTGTCGCCCAGGCTGGAGTTCAGTCGCGGCAATCTCAGCTCACTGCAAGCTCCGCCTCCTGGGTGCATGCCATTCTCCTGCCTCAGCCTCCCGAGTAGCTGGGACTACAGGTGCCCACCACCATGCCCAGCTAATTTTTTGTATTTTTACTAGAGACGGGGTTTCACCGTGTTAGCCAGGTAGATCTCCTGACCTCGTGATCCGCCCGCTTCAGCCTCCCAAAGTGCTGGGATTACAGGCGTGAGCCACTGCGCCCAGCCAACAATAAAATTTAACCTATAATTTAGTACATCTAACTTATCCACCTGGAAATTTACATTAAAATTTTCTGGGGTTTTTTTGTTTTGTTTTGTTTTTTTGAGACAGAGTCTTGCTCTGTCACCCAGGCTGGAGTGCAGCGGCGTGATCTCAGCTCACTGCAACTTCCACCTCCCAGGCTCAAGCAATCTTCCTACCTCAGCCTCCAAGTAGCTGCGACTACAGGCGTGTGCCACCATGCCCGGTTCTTTTTTTTTCTTTTTTTTTTTTGAGACAGAATTTCACTCTTGTCACCCAGGCTGGAGTGCAATGGCACGATCTCGGCTCACTACAACCTCCACCTCCTGGGTTCAATCAACTCTCCTGCCTCAGCCTCCTGAGTAGCTGGGATCACAAGCATGCGCCATCACACCCAGCTAATTTTTGTATTTTTAGTAGAGAGGGGGTTTCACCATGTTGGCCAGGCTGGTCTTGAACTCCTGACCTCAAATGATCCGCCCGCCTCAGCCTCCCAAAGTGCTGGGATTACAGGCTTGAGCCACTGCACCCAGCCTTCGTATTTTTTTGGAAACGGGATTTCACCATGTTGCCCAGGCTGGTCTCAAACACCTGAGCTCAAGCAATCTGTCCACCTTGGCCTCTCCAAGTGCTAGGATTACAGGCATGAGCCACGGCACCCAGCCTACATTAAGATTTTTTTATCAAATAATTTAGGTTTACCCATAAAGTATTTCAATTCCTGGCACAAAGAGATCATAAATTAAAAATCTACGTTTTTTTTAAACATTATGTTAAGATAATAACCACTGTCCAAAGGAAAGATGTTGATGCTAGAAGAACAAAGACCAAAACCATTCTACTAATGAGTCTAAAGAAGTGTGGTGTTTCTCTTAATCCCAAGTCAACAACCGTTAACAATCAGAGCTAAGTTCCATTTTCATCACACTAGATACCTGACTTAGACACTTAACATGTGGCTCCTCTCAACGGAATGTGAGTTCTCTAAGGACAGACACTTTTTGTCTGTTTTGGTCACTGTTTCAATCACACCCAAAACCTGGACCAGGGCCTGTCACATTCATAAATATTAAAAGATGGTCTATTAGTCTTACCACAGACTGAATGGCTTAAACAACAGACATTTATTTTTACACAGTTCTGGTGGCTGGAGGTCCAAGATCAAGGTGTCGAGAGGGCTGATTTCTTCTGAGGTCTCACTCCTTGGCCTGTGGATGGTCATCTTCTCCCTGTGTCTTCACATGGTCTCTACTCTGAGCATGGCCATGTCCTAATTTCCTCTTCCTATAAGGATACCAGTCATATACCCTCATTTTACCTTAATTACCTCTTTAAAGATCCTATCTCCAAATTCAGTCACATTCTGGGTACTGGGGGTTAGGACCATGCTATGATCTGAATACCTGTGCCCCTCCGAAATTCCTATGCTGAAATCTAATCCCCAACATGCTAGTATAAGATGGGGCCTTTGGGAAGTGACTAGGTCATGATGGTGGAGCCCTCGTGAATGGGATTAGTGCCCTTATAAAAGGGGCCCAGAGAGCTTGTTTATGCCTTCTGCCTTCCACCTTCCACCACAGGAGAACAAAGCAAGAGGCACCATCTATGAAGACGAGAGCAGCCCCCGCAAAACACCCAATCTGCTGGTACCTTAATCTTGGACTTTCCAGCCTCCAGAACTGTAAGCAATACATTTCTGTTGTTTATAAACTACCCAGCCTAAGGCATTTTGTTACAGCAACTGGAACAGACAGACTTCAACGTACAAATGTGAAAGGAACAAAATTCAGCCATTCAGGAAGCGAAGTTGCTACAACTTTATAATTATTTAATATTTCACTATTAAAGTTTCCCTATCTCATGAAATACAGAACATGTGTTTCAATGAATGATGTTAATACTCAAAGTACTGGTTTTGAACCCTTTATAAAGATAAAAATAATCCATGAATTATATTGCATGCTACCTGTCAACAGAGATTCCTGTTCCACTCGCAGTTCACGAAACAGAAGAATCAAATCAACAGCAACACCAATCGTATCCAAGTTCCTGGGTTTTTTAAAAAAGACAAAATTAGACATGTTCATTCATTCATATATTGTCTATGGCTGTTTTTGCACTACAATGGGAGAGCTGAGAAATCTGACAGAGATTACAAAGCCTAAATTATTTATTATCTGGCTCTTTACAGGAAAAATATAGCAACCCTAGCAGTAGAGGTTATATTTACATGCAGAGCTAACTGCTTCCAACAGCTTTCTTTGAGTACTTCCTGAAGTTTCCCATGACTCAGATTCTTTGCTTTATTGTATTATACCCCATTCCATGCATTCTTAGCAAAAACAGTCCCAGTCCACACAAAGTGCAAAAGATGTAAAAAGATCTAGGCTTTAATAGCATCACACCTTTTGATGAACTCTTTCTTTAACGACTTAAAGTAAAACATCAGAAAAATATGTACTAGTTGCAATCTGAATCTTGACTGGCTCAGAAATACTGGCCTTAGTTAAGCTTGGCCACAAAGTCTTTACTAGAATCTTTGTAGTATTTCTAACTAGAAAATTCTTTTCTGAAAATTGCTGCCCTAAATGGTTGAAATTTTCCTTTAAAAATCAACAGTGAATAATAATACAATCCTAGAAGGGAAGAGGCAGAAAAATTAACACCCTTAAATGTTCATTTTCATTTCCACCCAACCATAAGTTGCATGCAATAAAAAGATATTATCACAAACAGCACAGCCCTTGCTTTGCTGGCCCTACCAAAAGACCACCGATAACTTACTTGTCATAGTATTTATTTTTGTAATGTTTGAATTTTTATAGTTTGCATATATTACTCAAAAAAGAAAATAAAAATTGACTGCTTTGAAAGAAAGTATTAACATAAACTTGTGTTGTACATTCATTCCTGAGGCAGAGGCAGAAGCATTTAATGTTTACTGAGCACACAATGTGCATTAGGTATTTACATAAGTAATCTTATTTACACCCCATAACCAGCCTGTTTGGAAGACATTGCTTACCTAGTTTTACAGAGGACAAAACTGATACTCAGGAAGACCAAGTCACCCGTCCAGGGTCAAGATGGAGCAGTCATCCACAACAAGACCAGTGTGTAAGGCTCAGGACAGCAAGGGTAGACTGCATTTTTTTTTTTGAGACACAGTCTCACTCTGTTGCCCAGGCTGAAGTGCAGTAGCCCAACCTTGGCTTACTGCAACCTCCGCCTTCCCCGTTCAAGTGATTCTCCTGCCTCAGCCTCCAGAGTAGCTGGGACTACAGGTGTGTGCCACCACACCCAGCTGATTTTTTATTTTTAGTAGAGACAGGGTTTCACCATGCTGGCCAGGCTGGTCTCGAACTCCTGACCTCATGATTCACCCGCCTCGGCCTCCCAAAGTGTTGGGATTACAGGCGTGAGCCACCGCGCCTGGCCCAGACTGCTTTTGAGCTTAAGCTCAGAACAGTAAGGGCAGACTGCTTGTTAAGCTTAAGCTTTAGAGTCAGATGTCTGGATATGGAGAGAATGTTCCCAGCCTCTCTCACTTAACAAGTGACTCTCAGACAAGTTATTTAACCTCTCCAAGTTACAGTTTCGTCTTTTGTAAAAATGAAAAAATTTCTTGAGTTTGTTCTAAGAATTAAAGAAGATACTGCAAGCAAAGCCCTTGGGACAAAGCCCAATGCCGAAGGCAGGCTCAACGAATGCTCGCTCCCTTCCCCACCAAGATTAGCCAAGCACAAAGGTGTATCTGCCAGCCACAGTCAAAAGTTAGTTCTACGGCTCTCCTTTCCTTCCCCATCACACTAGAGCACCTTTTGACTGGAAAAGGACAAAAGAAACTAGCCTTCTGGCCAGATGCTTCTAGCATATAACTAGTTATGTTTTAGAATGTTGACTATTATTATCAAGATTATTGTTGTTTCTATCCATTTATCCTCAAATGGATGGCAGGTTTGGTTTAGTATTGAAGTTACACGACTCACTTTTTACCCTCTCTCCTTTGATCTTAAAAATCTCATTAATCATATCAAAGCCTCAGGTATATGTGTCTAACCGAAAGGAGTCCCTCAAATGGCTTCTGGACCAGCCCAAGCTTACCCGTCACAGTGGTGACAGGGAAGCCTGGAGGCTCTGTCTACATCCAAGTCCAGGAAAGAAAGTGAGCATCCTGTTTGTGGCTTCTGACTTCAAGTAAAAATTTTTAATAAAAAGCAGGTTCCATAAAATCAAAGAAGAAAGATGCTGTGTTCTGGGAGGAGACGGTAATATGTAAAAGCAAAGAAGAGCACTGGACAGCTCGCCTGCTCATGTTTTAACTACTTTTAAAAATGTGCGCATCATAAAATAGGTGGAAGCAGAGCTTGGAACTTTACACGATCTTTAAGAAAGACAGGTCATCTTGTAAATTTACAAAATATGCTTCTTGTTCAAACACAAGAGTAACAAATTAAAACATTAAAAGTAATTAAAACATTTACAACCTGAGGTCAAGAACTGCATATAAACTTAGGCAGGTAAAATCTAGGAACAAAGACTCAAAATCAGCTTCAAAACACTATGAAGAACCAAACACCTCAAAACATGTGATAAAAACAAACAAGAAATCTAACCCCTAATGTTAAACACACTCCATTATTTTATACACTAGTCAGAGAGACTCCAATGGCGAGGCCTGTAGAGGGCCTCTCCCCGCAGATGTAAAGGGCAATCCTGCAATAACAGTGGGTGATACTATCATGCCAGAACAACTTTTTTTTTTTTTTTTTTTTTCCCTGAGACAGGGTCTCACAATGTGGCCCAGCCTGCAGCAATGGCACCATCTCAGATTACTGCAACCTCTGCCTCTCCCCAGCCCAAGCAATCCTCCCACCTCAGTCTCCTGAGCAGCTGGGACTACAGGTGCGCACCACCATGTCCAGCTAATTTTTTGTATTTTTTTTGTAGAGACAGGGTCTCACCATGTTGCCCAGGCCGGTCTTGAACTCCTGGACTCAAGCAATCCTCCTGCCTCAGCCTCCCAAAATGCTGGGATTACAGGCATGAGCCACCTTACCCAGCCCAAAACAACTTCTAACAGATAAACCAAATGACAAAACCAGCATGCACATTTACAAAGAAACAGAATCCAAGGTACGTGTGTAACTACCTGATTGAATTCTGGTTCACAGAACACTCTATGCAAGCATTGCGAAGACACCTGAAGCATTCTGTTATTAACTGCAGACTGGAAGCCAGGTTTTCCACTTGGGATGGATCTCTGCAGGCAAGCTCAACAGCATGAGAAGATTTCTTTAGGATATCCAGAACTCTTTGGAAGATAGTCCTGGGTGCTGTTTCTCTGAAAAAGGATAAAATTATCACGAATCAGAAAAAAAAGATTATGATTTCCAAATGTCCTGTTCAGAAAACTGCTTTTATCTACTATTGTGGGGAGGTACGCTAGGTTTATCTGCTTTAGCTCCTTAATTTACAACACCAAATAAAAGATCTACACATATTGAGCACTTACTATGCACCAGACACTGTTCTTGTCACTTCTCATGTATTATCTCAGTCTTTGCAATAGCCTTATGAGGCCAACACTGTCCTCTCCATTTACAGATAAGGTAAGTGAAGTAGAGATGGTAACTTGCACAAATCACTCAGCCAGTAACTGGCAGAGCCACAAGGCCAAGTGAAGCACTCTGGCCTGAGCACTTCCACTACCCATGACAACCCAAATCCCAGTTCCAGTGACTGCTCATGCTTATGGATCTACCCTGAATCAGAACAGAGTATCTTTATTTAATGTTCTAGACAGAGAATATAGTCTGGTCCTCTGTCACCCAATATGTAGCTAAGTTCAGTTATAAGAAACAATATTCCTGTAGGACAAGGATACTATCTACTCTGTAGACACAGTGAGGCTGACAACACACACACCAAACTTCTACAGTCAACTACACAGATGGGAGAGAAAGGAGAGAGGGAGAATGTAAAGTGTGCCTGTTCTTCCACCAAGAATGTATGCCCAGGGAGAAAGATGAACCTGTGGCTGTACCCTCTGGGCATCTCAGTCTCTGCGTGCCTCATGCCAGGAGTACTGCCTGCACTGGCTATCATTCCAGAGCTCTGAAGATAAGAATTTTTTGTGCAACATGGCACCTAAATGCAAGCCAACTTCCTCATTCCATAAATCCCCTAAAGAAACAGCAAATCTCTTTTAACGTTAGAAGGAAAGTTGCCACATTGGACAATTTAAGAGATTCTATAAATGCCAAATGATTCAGACCATACGAATTTTCTCCTTCTGCTCTCGCTGTAGATTCACAGTGCCCTACCTTTCACCCTTGGATTGAGCCAGACCAGCAGGGCGCCACATGTTCGTTCAGAACTCCGGACACTGAGCTGCCCAGGTTACAGAGCTGCTCAGTTGCTGCAGAAGACACCTATGGAGGCCCCTTTTCCGGGGGCAGAGGAAACACTTCTTTCCTTGAACTTCAGTACCATGGCTTCTTATACACCAAGTGATGTGTGTTTTTATCTTACGAACAGACAATAGAACTCACATTATTTATTATATTTTCTCTCTGTCGGGGCCTTTCTTAAGTCTGGAGTCAAATTTATGACCCAAACAACATGAATCCTTACTTTTTCTATCTGGCTTTTCCACTATCCCTAATTTCCCCCCTTATCTTTTTCTCGTATTTATTTTTTAAGGTATCTCAAACTTGGTTTTGAAAGAGGCAGAGTATAAATTAATTAAAAACTGGGAAACTGCACATAAAATAATCTGTCTATGTCTCCCCCAGTCAGCCCTGAGTGTAAATAATGAAACTTTGACTCAGTGTCTCGGCAACTGAGTGACCAAATTAAGAAATGAAAATTCAAGGGTACAGCACTAATCTTGCCTCAATCAACTGTATGAAACAAGTACATAAGCCATTTTTTAGTGACAGCATTGCCGTAAGAAGAATAGAAGAATACTCACTAACACTCTTTTTTTTGAGACGGAGTTTTGCTCTGTCGCCCAGGCTGGAGTTGCAGTGGCACAATCTTGGCTCACTGCAACCTCTGCCTCCTGGGTTCAAGCAATTCTTCTGCCTCAGCCTCCCGAGTAGCTGGGACTACAGGCACACGCCACCACGCCCAGCTAATTTTTGTATTTTTAGTAGAGACAGGGTTTCACCATGTTAGCCAGGCTGGTCTCGAACTCCCGATCTCGTGATCTGCCTACCTCGGCCTCCCAAAGTGCTGGGATTACAGGTGTGAGCCACTGCACCTGGCCGATTCACTAACATTCTTAAGGTAGCTTTAAGGAGTACCAAATATATTGTAGACACTCATCAGCTAAGAAAATACCCAGGAGTTTAAAACACTATGAAGAATGCTAAGGCTGATCACAATTTCTAGGACAAAGAACAAAACTAATCACCTCTATTTGCCCCATCTGCATGAAGTTTTGAAGCCATTTATTATTTAATGCTATACTCAAGTAAAAGTAGAGCTCTGCAACTTGAATAAGCTTCAATAACGCCTCTCTTTTCCTACTGAGATGACTAAGAATGTGTATTTACAGCTGTAAGAAAGCAGCGAGAATTATTTCTTTCACCTGATCCTTTGCCGTCTGCCTCTTACATGGGAACCACCTTTCCCCCGTGAATGGTCTTCCCTGAAGTCATTCCTTGCAATCGTAACATCTGTTTTACTCAAAATTGGTATCTAGCACAGCAAAAGCTTTGGAATCAAACTATGGTACAGACTAAACAAGACAGAAGAAAAGCAATATTCTTAAAGAAAACGGGAAAAATGATATCCCGACCATAGAATAAATACTAAGTTCATGAACTATGTTGTGAATAATTCCCAATGCTACATGGTAATTTGTTATATATGCACCATGCCCTTATAATAATTTTAACCAAATGAAAAGCATTTAACTGAGCTAAGGCCAACCAAAACATTCCTGAAATCCAAATAACTATTAATAGCGACTAAAGAGTAATCATGACAGCATCTATTTGGCACACAATAATTCGCGTTTGCAGTATAAAGAAAAAATAATGTGGAGCTGTGATCACTGTCATATGCTCTCCCCAGGTTGTAAACCATGGATTCCTGAAAACCCCCGATTTCACCAATCTTCTGTCTTTGCTCAAACATATCTCACCACCAGAAGAAAGTCCTCTCCAAATCTCCCAATCCTCTGCCTGGGAGAAACTTACATCTCCTTTTTTTTTTTTTTTTTTGAGATGGAGTCTTGCTCTGTTGCCCAGGCTGGAGTGCAGTAGCGCGACCTCAGCTCACTGCAACCTCCGCCTCCTGGGTTCAAGTGATTCTTCTGCCTCAGCCTCCTGAGTAGCTGGGACTACATGCGCATGCCACCAGGCCTGGCTAATTTTTTTGTATTTTAGTAGAGACAGGGTTTCACCATTTTGGTCAGGCTGGTCTCGGTCTCCTGACCTCGTGATCTGCCCGCCTCAGCCTCCCAGAGTGTTGGGATTACACGCGTGAGCCACTGCGCCTGGCCTGCATCTCCTTTTAAACCTTTGGGAAACTCAGACCTGGAGAAACTCCTCCACTTTTCCAGACAAACAGACTCCCTCTATGCCGCCCTGGAGCTCTGTTCATAAGACTGGAATAACTTGTCCACATCAGATAAGATTTACGTAACCTATCTCCCCAGCTAGACTGTTAAGTCCTTGAAAAATGGAGACTATCTTATTCTTTTCTATATCTCTAGGGCCCAGAATTGGTACCCATTAATTGAATTTGTTCAAGTTTTAAACAGTGATGAGACTGTTCGCACACTCAAAAGTGGCCCCTGACTGCATCACAGCCTTGCTATGTAATCCAAGCACTTACAGAGCTTGTGCTCAGAGCCAGGAATCAGGCCTGACATAGGCAGTGAAATCAGTACTCTTTGAGTCAGCAAAAGAAAGGGGAAAGTGAGGCATCAGCTCAACCCTCCCTTTCCCATTAAGAAATCCATATAATCTCTACTCAGAAACTTAAAAACGTGTCAGATTTTAAGATGTGAATATCATATAGATATTTTATGACTGCTATTAAGCAAACATCGAATTTCTCCTTTCCCATTAAATGATACAGTGGATAAGCTTGAGGGTCTGGGAGGAGTTATAACCCAATTAACTGTATTTTAAATTTCTTAAGAGCAAAGAACATGTTTTAGATGTGTTTCCTTTTATAAATGGTGTCAGTAAAACTCTTCCTCTAGAGTCATATAATAAATATCTATAGCTTCTATTCACCATATTTTTATACAATATAATATGTCAACAACTTTCATCAGATGAGGACAAAGAAGCTTTTATTCAGTAACAGTAAATACTATGAAAGCATTTAACTCTTCTATACATCTTTACCTTCTCTACAGCCTTGAAAGAAAACTATTTGGCATTACAGATCCAGAATAGTCCTAGTATACTCTTGTCTGCAGAATCTACGTTCACTGTCAAGACAATGCAGCTAAATATGTGTAACGATTAACGACAATGAAATAGTAAAGATCAATCACTCCAATATTACAAAAGTTATTAATAATAACTGCTGTCATTTCTGCTTTAACCAAACTAACAAAAAATGTACAGCGACTTTAAACAGCTTAGCTACTTCATTCACAGAAGGCGGAAAGTACTTACAAGGACAATTAAAATTCAACCGTTAGACATTCCTATTAGAAAGGAATGCATACCCTGAAGACAATGTATAAATGAAATGTTACATTACAGAACCAAAAAAATCCTTTGAATTATACAAAAGGTAGAATTTCATTTCCCTCAAGTTTGAACAGATCTGTAGGGTTTAATCTTGGCAAGTCCCGTTTGAGTAAAATTAAAGAAAACTACCTGTGATTATCTGTAACAGGTTAGATAGGTCTAATATACTGTATGCATACACATTTTACAACTAAGACCTTCATACTTGTTAAAAGATTTATCCTAATACCTCAGATTTACTTAAAAACTGGCATATGTGGTTTAGAGTAGTTTAACAACTGCCAGTGAGAAAAACTATTAAAATCCACACAAGTTCACAGATTAAAACAACAATCACTGGTTGTTATTTAAAACCATAATCTTGCTGATTTGACTGGGCAGGATGGAACAAAAACAGAAAATAAAAACATCTGTATCTCCTGCCACAAACAGCCTAGGGTAAAATTTTGAAATCTGCGCAGAACTCAAAACTTCTTTTCACACTCTTCTCTCCTCTTCTGTCACATCCAGGATTCTGAAGCCATCCTGACAACCCAGACCAATCCATTTTGCAGGGTCACAAACTTTTTCTGTAAAGGGTCAGAGAGTGAATATTTCCAGCTCTGATGGCCAAACAGCCTCTGTCACACTCTCAACTCCCCCAGTGCACAAACGCAGCCACAGGAAACACCTAAACAAGTGAACATGGCTGAGCTCTAATGAAACTGTTTGTGGAAACTAAAATTTAAATTCATATAATTTTCATGTGTCATGAAATTTTATTATCTCCCCAACCATTTAAAAACGTAAAAAACCATTCTTAACTCATGGGTCATAAAAAAAACAGGTAGTGGACCAGATCTGGCCATGGTCTGGCAACCCCTGCTTTAAAGGGCTCCAAACATACCAGTCCTCTCCCCACTCCCCAAAAACCACACACTTCCTCTTTCCCACTGTCCTCATCACATTCAAAATTCATCTTTCATCAGAACAAACGCACTGTGCTAAATGAAAGGAACTAAGGCGGCCAGGCGCAGTGGTTCATATGCCTATAATTCCAGTGCTTTGAGAGGCAGAAGCCAGGAGAGTTCAAGACCTGCCTAACATAGCAAGACCCTATCACTACAAAAAAAAAAAAACTTGTTTTAATTAGCTGGTCTTGATGGTTTGTGCCTCGTAGTCCCAGCTACTTGGGAGCCTGATGCAGAAGGACTGCTTGAACCCAGGAGTTCAAGGCTATGGTGAGCTATGATCACAACACTGCACTCAGGCCTGGGTGACACAGCGAGACCTTGTCTCTAAGAAAACATGAAAAGAAAAGAAAATGAAAGAAAGAGAAGCTAAGAAAAGGTGAAATTAGCACAGAGGCAGAAAGTCAACCACTGGAAAAGACAGCCCAAGAGCAGAACTGTGTACACATGGTAACTTGATAAATGGCATCTATCAATAGCATTAAAGACCTGGGGAAGATGGACTGTGCTCGAAGAGGTGCTGTAACAACTGTTAATCTAGAAGGAAAAAAACTGAATTGGATCCTTACTTACACTACCCAAAAAGTAACTCCAGGTAGATTTAGGAATTATATGGAAGACAAAATTGCAAGGCTTTGGAAGAAAATATAAGGAGAATGTCTTTATATGCTTAGAGAAAGATTTTGTATATAAGATATTATTTAAACCTTATTTTAAAAGTAGTATTTAAGCACAGATCCAAAGAAGGTGAGGGAGCCAACTATGCATCTTGCTGGGAGAAGAGCTTGGACTAGAGGCAAAGGCATACAGAGCACGTCACAGGGAAGTCAGGGCTGGCTTCAATGAACCCCAGTGAGAAAAGAGAAGTGCGACTCAGAGAGAGAAGACGGAGCCACCCTGCACAGGCACAGTAGGCCACGGAAGGACGCTGGCTTTTATCCTGATGTGAAGCCATGGAAGGTTCTTTTTTTCGTTTTGTTTTTGAGACAGAGTTTTGCTCTGTTGCCCAGGCTGGAGTGCAGAGGCAGGATCTCAGCTCACTGCAACCCCCGCCTCCCAGGTTCAAGCAATTCTCATGCCTCAGCCTCCCAAGTAGGTAGAATTTCAGGCATGTGCCACCATGCCCAATAAATTTTTGTATTTTTAGTAGAGATGGGGTTTCACCATGTTGGCCAGGCTGGTCTCAAACTCCTGGCCTCAGGTGATCCACCTGCCTTGGCCTCCCAAAGTGCTGGGATGACAGGCGTGAGCCACCGTGCCCGGCCCATGGAAGGTTCTGAGCAGAGGGGTGACATCATCTGACTTACATGTTAAAAGGATCTCTTTGGCTGCTTTTGTAAAGAATCAATCTTAAAGGGAGAAAGAGAAGACAGCAGGAGACCAGTTAGGGGGCTGTTTTTGGAGCAGAGGGAAAGCAGCAGATACGGTAAATAGAAATCAAATTCTGGATATTTTAAAGATAGAGCCAATAGGACTTGATGATGGATTCTTATGAGGGTGTCTAAAAAAGGGGAGTGAAGGATGACATCAAAACTTTAGCCTGAGCCATAAATTGAAAGATGTATTTATTGTTTACAGAAACAAGAGTACTCTGAGGATATCTGGTGGATGAGAGGATCAGTAGAAATACAAGTAGAATGTGAAGTAGTCAGGTGAATAAACAAGTCTAGCATTCAGGAGAAAAATCTAGCTAAGCCAGGTGCAGTGGCTCATGCCTGTAATCCCAGCACTTTGGGAGGCCAAGGTGGGTGGATCACCTGAGGCCAGGAGTTCAAGACCAGACTGGGCAACATGGTAAGACCCTGTCTCTACAAAAAAATTTTAAAAAATAGCCGGGTGTGGTGGTGGATGCCTGTAGTCTCAGCTACAAGGGAAGCTGGGGTGGAAGAACTGCTTATGTCTGGGAGGTCAAGGCTGCAGATCGTGCCCCTGCACTCCAGCCTGGGTGACAGAGCGAGACCCTGTCTCAAAAAAAAAACAAAAAAGTCCAGCTAAAGAAAAATGTTAGTCACCAGCAAACGGAAGTTATTAAAGCCACAAGATTGAGTGAGAATACTCTGAAAGTAAATATAGGCAAAAAAGAGAAGAGGTCTGAGGACTGAGTTCTGAGATCCGGGAAGGATTATCACTCAGGGAAATGGAGGCAGAGATTTTTCTTAGTATGGGAAAAATTACAGCAGATCTGTAAACTGATGAGTGCAATCCAATAGAAAGGGTAAAACTGATGATTTTTAAGGGGGGAGAGAAGAAGACTGCTGGAGCAATGTGTGCAAAAGGCAATGGAATTTAGTGCAAACTTAAGGGGAGCTCATATTCAGAGCAAGATCGCTCATCCACAGACCAGAAGCAAAGGCAGGCTACGGGCACAGATACAAGTAGGTGGGCAGAGAGGGTGATGAGAGTTCCTGGAAATTATCTTCTAGTTGCTCCTATTTTCAGAGAGCTGAGAGTGAGGATGAGGGAGATGGGATGGAGGTTTGAAGAGAGTGGAGCATGAAATACCTGACTCGGGGAGCAGGAGAGTCAAGGGACCAGGGCAAACAGCGGGACTGACAGGTAGCATTAAGGGCCACGTTAGTTAGTGATCAGCAAGTTAAAGTGAGAGCAGTCTGCACGGCTGTATGTTTTTCTCTAGCCTTGTTCAGCTATTTGGGTACTGTCGCAAAGGAAACAAGTTGGATTTGACCAGAGCTGGAGTTTTACCAGGCAAACATAACAAAGTTTAGAGAGGAGGCAGTGGAGTTGAGGAGGTACATTAAAAAATGCTCTTATTACTCATCCATGGATCTAAGCCAGATCAAGATGGGAATGTGAACATTAAGAAGGGGAATGAAAAACAAAAGCGGTAGTAAATAGGAAATAGGGTCAAAAGACTGTAGGTCCTGGTGAGGTTAAAGACTTGATGAAGCAAGGGCCCTAAAGAGAAGATAAAACAGGGATTGGGACTCGAGATTGTGGGGAAGGCAGCTACAGTTATGGATAAAGTCTAAGTAAGGTATGGCAATGTGTGTCTGAGATGGGATGGAGCTCAAGCTCACTAAGGGAGAGAAAGTCAAAGAAATTCCAGGTCAGGATAATGAAAGGAAAATCTATATAAACAATGAAATAACGAAGATTTAAGACAGGAGAAGAAATAGAGTGAAAAGTGAGCCAGGGCTAAACTCTTCAAGGAATGAGGCAGACTGACCCAAAGGTCTCTTTTAACCACAAAAGTGATTAAACAAGGGATACTCTGATGTCATGAGATTAAAAGTTGGAGTGGTCTATGGAGGAAAAAGGTCTGAAAGCAGCAATGACAATCAAGGAGAACTACCACACCTTTGAGCCAAGCATTGTACTGAGTGCAGGAGAGAAAACAGCCTCCCACTTTCAAGAACCCTGGGAAAGGCATGTCCTCAGAGCCATATTTCATTTAGATCAAGAAGATGAATGGATGTTTACAGAAGTTCAGGATACAGGGAATTTTGCTGAGGGCATAGAGAAGGATCTTAAGAACTGGGGAGTCAGAAGAGGATTCATGTAAAAAACCTTAAAGGGTTCCAGGAACAGTGGCTCACACCTGTAATCCCAATACTATGGGAGGCTGAGGCAGGAGGATCGCTTGAGCCCAGGAGTTCAAGACCAGCCTGGGAAACATAGTGAGAGCTAATCTCTACCAAAAAAAAAAAAAAAAATTAATTAGCGGGGCATGGTGGCGCTGTGATGGCACCACTGCACTCCAGCCTAGGTGACACAGTGAGACCCTATCTCAAAAAAACAAAAAAGCCTTAAAGGGATGACAGTTCAGAGAGTAAGAGAAAACCTAGGAGTTTCTCATATAACTTAGAAAATCTGTGTGAATTTCTAGCAAAAACCCTGCTGCAATTTTATTATGAATGGCATTGAATCCACAGGTCAATTTGGGAGGTATTGATGTCTTTGTTATTGAGGTTTACTATAATACAATGGTATATCTTACCACTTAAGTCTTTTTAAATGTCTTTTGATAGTTTTATAATATTCTCATTGATGATGATGATGACAATGACACCAACAACGAAAACGCTAACACTTAAACTGTGTCTATTAGGTGCCAGACACTGTTCTAAGCAGTACACAAACTCCTCAATAGCTATAATGAAAGAGCATCCCCCACTTATGGATCATCTCGTTAACTCTAATAACTTCTCTAAGCTTGTGGCCATCACAGGGCCCAGCTCGCCCTACTGGTAGTCCCACAGTTCCTTTGCTTTTGAGTGTCATTGCCCACAGTCCAGTGACCAAGCCCTTGGGTCCAGTGACCACTACAAAAGACTGGAAGAATGAAAGAGCTGAGAAACTCTGCTCTGAGGGTACTGGTGGTCACAATCCTAACCTTATTTATTTCGATTGGTTTTATTTATTTCGGCTGGCTCAAACTCTTTCCTGTCTACTTCATGCATTTAAGATAATTGAATGTATGAGGTGGCTCACACTGACCACTTCTGTATTTTGAAGCTGAGTCAGAACACCTTACCAAACAATTCCATGTAGCATTCCAGCTCATGGCATAGGTAAAAATAAAGGAAATTGCCAGCACACTCTAAAATATGCTTTTTATAGTGTAACTTAATTGATGTTCTCTCTCAACAAAGTTGAGCTGAATCATGGTTGAGTCAAAACGCCATATGGCGTCCTTAGCCAAGCTGATGACTTGTGTGGGTTTTTGTTTTTTGGGTTTTTGTGTGTTTTGGTGTAGTTAAAGACACTTGCTGCCCAGAGGCTCAGTAATGTCCGGGGAAAATCCATGTGCGTGTGTATACACAGATGGATAGGTTTATTTTTTACCTCTGTGGTATGTTGACCTCTAAAGTGCTTAATCTATTCACTTTCTTTATGAAGGTTAGTCAACATATTTATACAACCAAGTAACAATACCAAGTCATTTTTTACCCCTTGAAATCAGTCATCTGTCATATTTAACGTTTCCTGTCCCCTCCTAATTAAAGTCTTTCTTGTATGCTCTCATTTTCTCTCTCATGGCTCAAGAAAATCAGGTGTTCAAGAAAATAATAAAAATACTATTGGATGCTCATTATGTGGTAGGCCTGAAAGTTGGTACTGAAAACAGAGGTAAATAAGAGTCCTGGCCTCTGGCTGCTCTCACTCTAGTGAGACTGGTAGGTAATTAAGTGATTATGTGAAGTTCTTTGAAAGAGGTAAGCACAGAGTGCCAAGGGAATACAGGGCAAAAGCACCTGGAGGTCAGAAACGGCTTTCAAAAGGAAGTGAAATGGTAACTCAACCTTGAGGGAAAATGAAGAGTGTGTATAAGCAAAGGAATGAAGGCTTAAGACATTTATATTTACAAATTTACAAATTTATTTTGTAAATATAAATTACAAATATACATTTTTAGCAAATTACAAATGTGTTAAATTTAATAATTTAATAGCATGTGAGCTACTCCTATGTCAGTAGTTCAAAGTAAGCTACACATAGTTAATTTTATCCTATCGATCACAGCTGCAGCACTAAGCACAGATCTTACATGTATCATGTGCGGTGTGAGTCAATGAATTACATGGTAAACTAATCAACAGCATTTTAGCAATTTGAGTAATTACTGATTGGCTCACTGGAGCTACTGGCTCTTCATTGCTCTATTCAGTTCAGTTCAACATTTACAGAGTACCCAAAATGGGCCAGGCACCCTGCTAAGAAACACCATAAAGTCCCTCCCTTCAAGAAAGGCACTACTGAGTAGGGAAAAAGATACATAAAAGGCTATTTTATTATGAAACAAAAATAGCAGTGAGGGAGGAGTTCACATTTTAAACACATCCCCTCTACTCCTAACAATGTGACTTTTTAAAAATCATAAATACATAGCTTCACATGCCCACCAAAATTCAGTGTCACTCATTTTCATTGTAGCTATTCTAATAGGGATGCAGAGGTACCTTATTATGGTTTTGTTTATAACAGCACTATTGAGATAGGGTTCACGTGGCACACTAAAGTCACCCACTTAAAGTGTACAATTAAATGGATTTTGGTACATTATATTATTAATTTTTTAACTGTGGTAAAATACATATATATAACATAAAATTTGCCATGTTGTTCGTTTTAAGTCTACAGTTCAATGGCTTTAATTATATTCACAATGTTGTACAACTATCACCTCTACTTCCAAAATTTTTTTAACACCCAAATAGAAACTCTGTAAACATGAAGCAGTAACTCCCAATTTCCCCTCTCTCCAAATCCTAGTAACCTCTAATCTACTTTCTGTCTCTACAAGTTTGTCTGTTCTAGGTATTTCATAAAAGCAGAATCATACAGAATTTGTCCTTTTTCATTTTCTTCGGGCACATACCTAAGAGTAAAACTGCTTGGTCATATTCCATGTTTAGCTTTTTGAGGACCCACCAAATTATTTTCCATAGTAGCAGCACCACTTTACATGTCCACTAGCAACACACAAGGGTTCCCATTTCCCCACATCCTCAACGATACTTGTTCTTTTCCATTTTTTGGATAATAGCCATCCTAAACGGCATGCAGTAGTCTCTCACTGAAGTTTTAACTGCATTTCCCTAATAACTAATGATTTGGAGCACTTTATCATACGCTTATTGGCCTTTATTTTTCTTTGTAAAGCACAGATTTTGCCCAATTTTTAAATTGAGTTGTAGGAGTCTTTTTTATTGAGTTGTAGGTAGGAGTACTTCATATATTCTGAAACAACTTCTTTATCATATATATTTTAAATACTTCTCTAAGTCCAGGACTTGCCTTTTTTTTTTAAGACCTTTTGGCCTGAATTTTTTTTTAATTTTTAAACACCAACGAAAACCTCATTTTGTCTAAGCAGATTGAAGAGAAAAAATGAGCTATACTGATAGAAGCTGAAAAAAAAAATTACTGTCTACATGACTAAGAAAAAGACCAAGCAAGTGCAATGAGTAATAAGTTATAGAAATAGCAGCAACTCCACAAGAAACTGATAAGCATCTGCCACTATCAACTCTATGCTAGATGCCAGGCGTACAGTGAATGTGATGTGCCCACTTCATTCAAGAAGCTTATCAGGTGGAAGACCAATGAGGTATCAGTTTAAGTATGAGATGAATTTATAGAAAGCAGCATCCAAATGTTGCATTATTTCAAGAATACTCAAGAGTCAAAATACAATCTCCCCTATAGAAAACTTACTACAGAAGAGCACTATTTCCAGAACTTTCTGTGATGATGGAAATATTCTATATCTGTGCTGTCACATCACATGTGGCCAATGAGCACTTAAAATATGGCTAATGCCAGCCTGGGCAACATGGCGAGACCCCCATCTCTACAAAAAATAAACAAAAATATTATCTGGGCATGGTGGTGTACACCTGTAGTCCCAGCTACTGGGGAAGGACGCAGGAGGATTGCTTGAGCCCAGGAAGTCGAGGATGCAGTGAACTATGATCGTGCCACTGCACTCCAGCTTGGGCAACAGAGTGAGACCCTGTCTCTAAAAAAATAGTAATAAAGGGCAAGGCACGGTGGCTCATGCCTGTAATCCCAGCACTTTGGGAGGCCAAGGCAGGCGGATCACCTGAGGTCGGGAGTTCAAGACCAACCTGACCAACGTGGAGAAACCCCGTCTCTATTAAAAATACAAAATTAGCCAGGTGTGGTGGCGCATGCCTGTAATTCCAACTACTCGGGAAGCTGAGGCAGGTGAATTGCTTGAACCCGGGAGGCGAAGGTTGCAGTGAGCCAAGATCACACCACTGCACTCCAACCTGGGCAACAAGAGTGAAACTCTCTCAAAAAAAAAATAATTATTAAAAATTTAAAAATATGGCTAATGCAACTAAGGAAATGAAACATTAATTTTACTTATTTTCAATTAATTAAGTAGCTACATGTAGCTAGTGGCTACTTAATGAACAGCACAGATGGAGTATGACAACCCATCTCACCTGGCTCTACACTTTGTGGGGTCTGGAGATGCCTCATGGATGCATCATAAAGGCAACTAGCCAGGTACGGTGGCTCATGCCTGTAATCCCAACACTTTGGGAGGCCGAGGCAGGAGGATCACTTGAGGCCAGGAGTTCGAGACCAGCCTGGGCAACATAGTGAGACCCCCTTCTCTAGAAAAAATGCACTCCAACCTGGATGACAAAGTGAGGCCCTGTCTCGAAAAAAAAAAAAAGAAAAATAATTAAAGGAGCAACTAAAATAGAATTTTAAATGTTTGTCTTACTTGTTCAGAAAGAATTTAACATGACTTGCAAAGACTCACAGCAAGATAAATCACTTGTTAAACAAATGTGAAATACGGTGATATCTACATTAAACAAAAAGTATAAAACAAATGTGAGAAAAAAGAATTATCTTACACAGAGAAGAAACAGCTGAGGAATATCTCAATACTGATATTATATGACCATAAGCAATATGTTTAAATTATTTTAGTGACCAAGACACTGTTTAAGAAGTGGGTTACAGAATGCATTTAATACACAGCATGGAGAATTAAGACTGGTGTATTAATGATGTATTGCTACATAGCAAATTAGCCCAAAATTTAGCATTTTAAAACAATAACATTTATGATCTCACACAGATCTGAGAGGCTTAGGGTGTCTCATGAGGTTGCACACGTGGCTGAGGATGTGACTGGAGCTCAGAGGACCTGGTTCCAAGGTAGTTCATCACATGGCTGTTCAAAGGAGGCCTCAGCTCCTCACCACACAGCTCTCTGCATATGGATGCTTGAGTGTCCTCATGACATGGCAGCTGGCTTTGTCAGAGTGGGTGATCCAAGAAAGAGCTAGCAAAGAGGAAACTACGATGCTTTTTATGACCTAGTCTGAGAAGTCGCACACTGTCACTTCTACCATATTCTACTCTTCAGGAGCAAGTCACTAAGTTCAGCCCACACTCAAGGAGAAAAGAATCAACCTCCTCCTCTTGAGAAGGTCAGAGTATCAAAGAATTTGTGGACATATTTAAAATTACCACAATGGGATATAAGAATTTCTTTTCACTTGGGGGCTGCTAAAATTGTAATGAGATCCTGAGATCCCTTTCTCTGGAAACCCCAAAATTACAACTGTCTTCCTGAAATAGCTTCAATTTTTGTTTTTGATAAGACAGGAGATTCAACACAAATGGATTCTTGGTCACTTATAACCTTGTTATATTTTAATAACAGGTCCTAAATAAATGGCATTTACTATGCATAAACCACTATGCTACACATATAATATTACAGATCCTCAAAATAATCTGTCAAAGTGGCTACCATCATCCCGTTTTCAAGAAAAGAAACAAGAAGCCTCACAAACTAAACCAGGATTCATATCGAGGTCTCCATGGTTCCAAAGCCACTGCTCTTCCCACTGCATGACACTTCTATTACTCAAGCTACCACTGACAGAAGTTTGTTTTGTAGCATGGAAGAGCTCAGAAGGACCACCAACTACATTATGTCTATCATTCTTCAAATATAAAATGGAATCCTAGAGAATTAATGTATTCCACCAAAAGAGAAGAATCTCTTAATTACTTTCCTCACTGTTTTTGCTTTTTGTCTGCTGTTTCCTATTTGCTACACTGAGGACTCATTTTGCCTGGCTTTTTGTCTCATCCACCTTCTAACACCTTGGCCCATCCTCCCCCTGGATCCATCTGTGTTCCTGTTCATACTAGACAACAGCCCTATGTCCTCTCTGAAGAGGAGACCCCCAAGGACAAACACTGGCTCCCTGAGCATCAGAACTGGAGGGATCCTCTCAGAGGAGCGGGAGTCTGGGCCCAGCCCCACAAGACCCTTATAATTTGTCCAAAGACAAAGAGAAGCAGTGACAGAACCAGGACCAGAAGCCTGTCGTTATAAACCCTGATCATGAGTTCTCTGCACCACCACACAACTGTGTCTTTCCATGCCAGGACCTGCACATCAGTTCACCTTTCCTGGTCTCCAATCTCTGCCTGGAACAAGGACACTGTCCCAGAACTCAGATGAAATCTGGGAAGCATCCTCATTTCCTCATTCTCCCCCCAACAATCCAATTGGTCCGAGTCCTGTCCATTCAACCTTGTATCTCTCAGTATTTATTCTACTCATCCCCACAATGTCCTAATTTAGGCACTTTTCTCTTTCACATGGGCTTCTGCTACCACTCCTTAAAGGTCCCCCCTGTCTCTAGCTTCGTCCTCTCATTTATTCCCCACAATGGAGGCGGAGGCGGCCAGGAAGATCTAACAGGCAGATCTTATCACGCCACTCCCTTGACAAAAACCATCAATGGTTCTCTGTAACTTCTTTCCTCACAAGAGAGAGTCAAGAAGGGCCTTCTAAACTGGCTCAGGGGCTTGGATTTTCTCCAAGTTATAAAAAGGGAACTGATGTCTGACTAAATGTCTCCTCTGTCCGAGAAACCTTATCTATGTTACTTTACTTAATTGTCTCATCGGTTTTGCAAAATTAACATATGGCCCCTTTGCAGACACTGTTCCTTGTAGTCCTCTCATCTATAACCCAGCACCTGAAATAATCTTAGAAAGCCTCTCCTGGCTCGCCAATCTTCCAACATATCCACATGTTCCCCTGTGCCACCACCTCTTGTATAGATTTCCATTACAATGTGTTTATTTAGCAATTTCCCAAATATGCCTGATAAAAGGGATCACTCACATCATTCCTCTTTGTACCCTCAGACCCCAACAAAAAAATCTGTTTCATAGTAGGTGCTCAATAAATGGTTGATGACTGGGTTATTAACTAAAAGGAGGGTCCATCATGATACAGAAATGCCTAAGCATTAAATCAATAAATACACCTCCCCCAAAGGCCCATAGAGCAGTACCAGGGACTTTTATTAACAGCATGCTTTCAGCAGCTCCACATTTCCCAAAGTGATGTGAGGTAAAGGAAGTGCTCAGACCAGGTGTCCAGTTTAAAGAGAGGAAGTCCTCTAGTGATCACCTAGGCTGACCCAAGTCTCAGTATTTCTTTCTTCAATGTTCCCTCTGCTTTGTACATACATACCCCCACAGCTGTGTTATCTTGTACATACTAGTACAGGAGAGAGCAAGGACTTTCCATTTTCCTACCCCATCACCTAGCACAATAGCTGATACATGGGTAACTACCAACCAATACGTTAAGTGATAATATCAGCTACATTTAGTGCTATGTACAGGTATGTCCTAAGGATTTAATATGCATTATATCTCATTTACTCCTTATGACACTATCACCAGGGAGGTACTGTTCAACTTTACTCCCATTAAATAGACAAGAAAACTGAGGCCCAGAGGACAGAACAAGATCAAACAAGCATTGACTGAGGGCTTCGCACATTTTATATTTTCACATGCTTTATTTCATTTATTCCTCTGTACAATCCAGCAACTAAGCTGTGTATTATAGTCCCATTTTTAGACAAGAATTCTAAGGCCTGGAGAAACTGCACAGTAACACGCAGCTTGCAAGGCCAGGAACCAAAATCCACAACTGTCGACTCCTGGGCACCTTCTCTTTTTGCCTGACTATCTTGCCCCTCAGTGGCATCAGGACTGGACTGGTCTCTCCAGGCCCGTGCTCTTCCACACTGCACAGAGCGCTGCCCCCAGGGGAGATGGTGCAGCCTGGGCGCTAACGCCGAGGAGAAAGGAGTGCCAGTCCCACTCCATGCCTAGAGACTGCCATCCCCGCAACCGCCCAATTCCCGCGTCCGTAACACGGGTCTCTCCCGCTAAAACACACGCTTTATGACTCTGGGGGCCGCGTGGGTCTTGCAGCCAGGGCCTGGCGCAGCCCTCGCACATGACAGGGGCGGCCTAAGCGTGTGTGGGTCAACATCACCGGCACGCCGCGGCAAGGGCTCCCGGGATCGCGGCTTCGCAACCGGACTGGCTGCGGTGGGGGAGCGGGCGCCCGCCCCAGGCCCCGCGGGGACCCACGAGCACGAGGCGGTGCCTGGGAGTCGGGAGGCCTGGGTGGCGCTCAGGCAGCCCGCGCAGGCCTCGCCCTCCGCGTCTCCAGCGAGGCGGGGGCGGCGCCTGGGTCCAGGCCGGGGCCGCCGCGGGAGTCCCGGCCGCCCTCCCCTGCCCGGGGCAGCCCCCCGGCCGGACCCGTTACCGGTTCCGCTGCTCTTTGAAGAGCGCCGTGAGCGCGCGCAGGGCCTCCAAGTCTTGGATGGGCGCCGGCACCATGACGCCCGACAGCCTGGCAGGCGGCGGCCTGGGCGCCGCCATCTTGCCGCTCACAGCTGGGCCGAGCCTGACGAGGAGGAGGAAGGCGAGGAGGACGAAGGGGGAGGATGGCGAGGAGGGAGGAGTAGGATGGGAGGAGGAAGGGGGAGGCCTTGCCCTACACAGCCCTAACCGCCGCCGCCGCTGCAGCCCGCGCTGCCCTGAAGCTGCGCCGCGGCGGGAGAGCTCTAGGCTGAGCCCAGACTCGCCTCAGGCGGGAGGAGGAGACGGCGCCGCGGGGGAGGGGGCGCCGGCGGAAGTCCCGCCTGAGGGGAGGGGGCGCGGCGGAAGTTCTGGGTGAGAGCGGGGAGGGATGCTGGGGGTGATTGACTGGGAAGCGTCGCAGACGGGGCTCCTCCGAGGGGAGGGGACGCCGGGGGGAGGGGGACCTGTGTTGATGTGGCCGTAACAGGGTCTCGGTCTTGGGAGCGGGTATCGGGAACCAGAGGTTCACCCTGAGAAAGAGGGGCGCGTCCTATAGGAGGGTGCCCGCGGACAGAGGGGTCTCCCCCAGGGGAGGGGATCCGGGGGGTAAGGGGCCTGTGGAGGGTGGGGCCGTAACAAGGTCTCGGTCTTGGGAGCGGGTATCGGGGACAGAGGTTCACCTTGAGGAAGAGGGGCCCTCCTGTGGGAGGGGGCCCGCAGACAGAGTGGTCTCCCCCAGGGGAGGACATTCTGGGTGGAGGGGACCCTCTTGGGAGGAGACGCTGACTGAGGGTCTCGGGAACGAAGGGGTCCCGGCAGAGGCTCCCCCTGCTAAGGCTGAAGACCTTGATCCCACTGCTCAAGTGGGTTGATCAGTGCCCCCGCCCGGGTCCACTGGAAGCTGGAGCTGTCTGTCACTAGCTTGCAAGTCTCAGGCCCTGAAAACGCACTTCCCAGTACTTACTGATCATTGCTGATCAGTACCAGACCACTTACCAGGCACTTTGCCTCTAGTGAGTATACATTGCTCCAGCTCCTCAAAGCCTTAAAATACCGTTCGAAGTCAAGAAGCTAAGTTACACAGCAATAGGGTTAGAATTGTTTTTTTTCCTAAGGGAAATGAATATATTTCACAGGAATCAGACAAGGCTTCTCTAGCTGGTGTTGATAACTCACATATTTTCTTTCCACTGCCCTTTATTACAGTGTATATACTTTCAACAAAAATTGTTGCTAAGCCCTGCGCTAGGTGCTGGAGATGTAAAGATTAATAAAAGATAGTTCCAAACCTGAAGGAACCTCACAGACTATTGAGAAGGAGAGAAGCAAACATAACTGAGTATAGTTGTGAACTGCTATAACTGTACAAATTGCTGTGGGACCACTTAAAATATATAAATACATACCCTTTACATTCTGCTTGGAGGGTAGGAGTGTGCTTATAACATGGCGCTTTTAACATTCTTTGCTAAATAAAATGTAAAGATACCAAAAACACCACCAGAGTATGCAGAAAAAGTGAATCCTGGTGGGGCATGGTGGCTCATGCCTGTAATCCCAGCACTTTGGGTGGCCAAGGCAGGAGGATTACTTGAGCCCAGGAGGTCGAGGCTGCAGTGAGCTGTGATCACACCACTGCACTCCAGCCTGGGTGGCAGAATGATACCCTGTATCAAAAAAAAAAAAAAAAAAAAAAAAAAGGAGGGAGGGAAATGAATGCTGCTGCACAAGCAAGTTACTTGATATTGTCATTCAGTTTACCCATTTAATTGAGTATGTATTTATTCATTCCACGAATATTGCGGTGTACTATGTGCCAGGTATTAGATCACTTATTAGTAGCAGTGCTCAAGACAATGCAAAATGTTTAACACTCCTTAAGCTAGCAGGGCAAAATCTCTTAATTTTCCCTTGAGGAGCACAGGATAGTAAAATGTACTTGTTATGCACCAAAATCCTGATCTTTAGGCCAGACACGGTGGCTCATGCCTGTAATCCCAGCACTTTGGGAGGCCGAGGCGGGCAGATCACTTGAGGTCAGGAGTTCAAGACCAGTCTGGCCAACATGGCAAAACCCCCTTTCTACTAAAAATTAGCCAGGCATGGTGGCGGGTGCCTGTAGTCCCAGCTATTTGGGAGGCTGAGATAAGGGAATTGCTTGAACCTGGAAGGCACACGTTGCACTGAGCTGAGATCATACCACTGCATTCCAGCCTGGGCAACAGAGGGAGACTCTGTCTCAAACAAACAAACAAAAAAACCTGGCCTTTAGTTTTCTTATTCTCAAATGTAACAACATTCCCAGAAAAATATTCCCTATAATATTCATACTTCTTGCCTGGAATATTGTAATATATTCCTGATTGGCCTTTTGGCCTCTGCTCTTGCTTCCTTACGTTTTAGATCCTTTAAAAAATATTTCAACATTTAACTCTGCCCAAAACCCTCTAAGGGATTTCCATTTCACTCAGAGTAAAAGCCAAGTTCTTCCAATAGAAAAGCCCCTAAATGACCTGCCTCCTCCTTCGCCATCACCTCCAGCCCCTGTGGGCTCTAATCACATCTATTAGCCTCTTCCTCTTCCATTGTGCTTCAGCCATACTGACCTCCTTATTGTCCTCTGTCTATTTAAAAGGAATAAGCTGAGGTAAAATCAATATAAAGAGTTTATTTGGGCCAACGTGAGCACTGCAGTCCAGGACACACATCCAAGTTGCCTTGGGGAGTGCTCTGGAGAACGAAAGAGAAGCTCAACTTTTTAAAGAAAAAAGGACAAATCAGGAGAGAGGGTGATTTAAAAGGTTGTTTGTCATGAATTCGCATTGGTTTAAGAAATAATGTTGGTTAATGATTGGCTGTACAATGTTGAACTATAGATTGTATGCCATTGTGTAGCTAGTTGACATCAGTTCGTCTAGAGGCCAAATAGAATGTGGCTTCAAGAGGTAATTGGGCCAGGCATGGTGGTTCATGCCTGTAGTCTCAGTGCTTTGGGTGGCTGAGGCAGGAGGATTGCTTGAGCCTAGGAGTCTGAGACCAGCCTGCACAACATAGTGTGAGACCCCCCATCTCTACGAAAAAATTTTTAAAAAATTAGGCATGGTGGTACATGGCAATAGTCCCAGCTACTCCAGAGGCTGAAATGGGAGGATTCATTGAGCCTAGGAGTTGAAGGCTTCGGTGAGCTATTACCACACCACTGCAGTCCAGCCTGGGTAATAGAGTGAGACCCTGTCTTTAAAAAATAGTAATAATTCTTTTTAAAAGGAGGTAACTATTCAGCTCAAGGAGGAGAGACATGATTGGTGTTTCATTCCAGTGCTTCTCTAGGCCCGATCATTTAACGGAAATCATATTCCTCAGATAAAGTTTTGTTTTTCCTTTTTTTTTTTTTTAATCCCATAACTCGACCAGGAAAAGAACCCTCCTGCCTTAGGAGTTTGTATATGCTGGTGTTTTTGTTTTTGTTTTTGTATAGAACAACTCCTCACAAACATCTCCATGACTTGCTTCCTTATTTCCTTCAACTACCTGTTCAAATGATCTTTTAACAACCTTCCTGATCAATCTATTTAAAATTGTAACAGGCTACCCAAATTCCTGATCCCCAGGAATTTTCCGCATAGCACTTAATACTTCATATATAACTTACTTTTCTATTTTGTTTATTGTTGCTTATCTATTTCACTTACTACTAGAATGTAAGCTCTACAAGGGTAGAGATTTTTGTCTCTTTGGGTTATTTTTGTATCTCCAGCCCAGCACCTAGAAAAAGACCTACTATGTGGTAATTGCTCAATAAAAGTTGAATTAACAAAGAATCTTTTTAACTATATCAGCAGAGGCCGGACGCGGTGGCTCATGCCTGCTCACGGTTGTAATCCCAGCACTTTGGGAGGCGGAGGCAGGCAGATCACCTGAGGTCAGCAGTTTGAGACCAGCCTGGCCAACATGGTGAAACCCCCATCTCTACTAAAAATACAGAAAAAACTTGGCCAGGCATGGTGGCAGGCACCTGTAATCCCAGCTACTCAGGACGCTGAGGCAGGAGAATCACTTGAGCCCGGGAGGCAGAGGTTGCAGTGAGCTGAGAGCACGCCATTACACTCCAGCCTGGGTGACAGAGCAAGACTCCATCTCTAAATAAATAAATAAATAAATAAATATACATATATATATCTGCAGAAAGGAGAAAGGAGATAGCATGCCTCTAGAAGAAGTGCAATAATCCAAAAAGTACAGAAAAGGAGGCTGATGGAAAAAGAAGAAAAATTATAAGGGAAAAGATTAAAACAGAGAGATTAACAGGACAGACAAAAAGTAGAAATACGCATAAGAGAAACGAAAGGAAATTAAACAGGTCAAACAGTGGATGTTATTGACTGCCCAAAATCGACTAGAGGATTTCAACCTTGACTGAATTGACAGAACCAAGTTAATATTTCACTAGGGCTAAATGACATTGTTAATGTTATATAGCTGTTTGACTTAGACAAACCAGATGAACATGCCACCATGTTGATGTACGTGAATTCAACTTCAAATGAAATTTGTGATATAAATTTGTACCTTGAGCCCACTGCAGAAGAATTGAATCAGCAATGACTCAGTAATCAAGAAGGAAGTAAATACAAAGAAAAGAAAAGGAAGGAAGGCAAAAAAGAAAATCTGAGAAGAAAGTAGATGAGGTGCAAGGCAAAAACAGATTTGGACCAAAGTGCATATGATTTTGGCAAGGAAAAGAGAGAGGAAGTAAGTGAATACTGGTAAAGAGAACAGAAGATGAGGCCGGGTGCGGTGGCTCACACCTGTAATCCCAGCACTTTTGGAGGCCAGGGCGGGTGGATCATGAGGTCAGGAGATCGAGACCATCCTGGCTAACAAGGTGAAACCCGTCTTTACTAAAAATACAAAAAATTAGCCAGGCATGGTGGTGGGCACCTGTAGTCCCAGCTACTCGGGAGGCTGAGGCAGGAGAACGGTGTGTACCTGGGAGGCGGAGCTTGCAGTGAGCTGAGATCACACCACTGCACTGCAGCCTGGACAACAGAGCGAGACTCTGTCTCAAAAAAAAAAAAAAAAAAAAAAGAGAGACTGAGTAGAAGATAAGTGACAAGTGGATAGAAAAATGTGTGCTTCTGCTGGCTTTTCTGTTGGAAACTTCCTTCTTAGCATCTCTGCCTACAATGCTCTTGCTAGAAAGCTTTTGTCATATATCACCAACTCCACAAGATCTCATGTGTTCTTCAGAAGAATCTCTGGTCAGCCTGTGCCTCTCTTTTGGCACTGACTTTCCATAGTCAGCCTGTGCTATAGATGTGTGTTTATGCCCTCCTCTTCCACATCTGAGGTCCCTCAAGGCAGGGATTTTCTCATCTTCATCCCAGCCCTGTGCTTAGAAGCAATGCTATCAGTATCTGTTGAATGGAAAACTCTGGAGATTGAGAAAAAGGAGAAAAAAATAACAGAGTAGTGTACTTGTTCAGAGCAGGGATTGGCACACTATCACCTATGAGCCAAACTCTTCCCGCCACCTATTTTCATAAATAAAATTGTGTTAGAAACTGTCATAGTCATTCATTTACATATTCTCTGTGGCCACTTTGACACTAAAGTGGCAGAATTGACTTGTTGTTACAGAGACTGTATGGCCTCCAAAGCCTAAAATATTAACTATATGGTTCTTTTTAGAAAAGGTTTGCCAACTTCTGGTAAAGAACATGAGCTCTGGAGTCAGACAGACCTGGGTGATGCGAATCCCTCTTTTATCTCTTAGCACCTGAACTTCGACAAGTAACCATCTCTTTAAGCCTTTTTTTTTTTTCATTTGTAAAATGGAATAGTAATAGCACCTATTTAATTAAATTGTTGGGAAGATTTGATGATAGTCAATTCAGAGTCTGTCATATGTTTAGCTTAGTTCAATACGTGTTAACAGCGAACTGTGTGGTGTAAAAGTGAGAAAGTAGAAAGAACGAAGTGGGCAAGGAGATCAAAAGCTGTTAGGTAGTTGGGCAAATGAGAAACAGTAGGAAACACGTAGGAAATCGTGAGTAGGGTCAAGATATAATTGGTAATAAGTGACTGACAATAGACTACCGGTATTTGAGGTGATCATTCTGATGTTAGTAATAGTTGCCTTGTGGGGATCAATTATTTTTATGTAATTTGTAAAGTTATTAAGCTATTCCTTATGATTGTTACCAATCCATTTTACATTTTATTTTTCATATTTCAATTTAACCAGAAGATTTGAGCATCTATCATGGACTATATTAGAACCTAGTCTTATGAAGACGAATAATATAATACCTCAGTCATGAATAACCTCTGAGTCTATTAAAGGAAAACAGAAATATATACTGATAAGATAGCATAATAAATCATGTCAGAAAAAAGATGTATAAAGAGCTAAGAAGCTGGAGAGATGAAGAAATACAACTAGAGAAACCATGTAAGCTGAATCTTAAATAATTGTATGAGCACTAGACAAACAAAGGTGGAAATACATTCCAGAAAATGAAGCACCAAAATATAGCCTCAAACCAGCTGACTTTATATATGGTTCTACCAAACATGGAGAAAAGATGTAATCTCTGCCTTATACAAGAAGCTTCATAAAACAGAAAAAGCTTCACTTCTGGTAATGTCACGCCAAGTTATTTAAAGCTATCCTCTGAATGAGAAAAACTTTTATTTTAAACCCAAATGAAATATTTCAAAAACCTCTTTGTCACCTGGTTGATCCAAGGAACCAAAACACCTGAATTGGGATTAAGACAGACCCAGAATGGTGGCACATTTAGACATATGACAGAAGCAAATGAAAACCATCTTTGGAAGAATGTGCCATCCTAAGCATCAAATTATTTCTAAAAATACTTCTCAAATAGAGTGAACAACACAAAAATAACTCACTCTACAGGGAAACCAGAAATTATAAGAACCAGCAGAAGCAACATACAACAGAAACTGATCCACAAAAACTTAAGCTATTGGAATGGAACATGGCAATGACACAACAGGTTTACTATGTTCAAAGAAATAATTCGGCCAGGCGCAGTGGCTCACGCCTGTAATCCCAGCACTTTGGGAGGCTGAGGTGGGCAGATCATGAGGTCAGGAATTCGAGACCAGCCTGGCCAACATGGTGAAACCCCGTCCCTACTAAAAATACAAAAAATTAGCCGGGCGCGGTGGCATGCACCTGTAATCCCAGCTACTTGGGAGGCTGAGGCAGGAGAATTACTTGAACCCAGGAGGCAGAGGTTGCAGTGAGCCGAGACCACGCCACTGCACTCTAGCCTGGGCAACAGAGTGAGACTCCATCTCAAAAAAGAAAAAAGAAATAGTTCAAAAGTCCAAGCAAGGTATTGAACTATAAAAAGTGAAATAGTGTATTTATATAATAAATAAATAGAAATTCTGGAACTGAAATTAGAAATAACACAGTAACAACTCAATTGATGGGATTAAAACAGGTTAGAGAGACCTAAAGAGAGAATAAATGAACTGGAAGATTTAGAAAGAAACTATCCAGAATGAAGAAATTAAAATACAAAAAATACAGAAGAGCTAAGAGATGCAGAAAATAAGTTGAGAAAGTCTAACACATGTAACTGGAGTCTCAAAAGGAGAAAGAAACAGGACAGAGGCAATACCTAGGAGAATAGCTGAGAATCTGCCAAAACTGATGAAAGATTCCAAACCACAGATTCAAGAAGCTCAATGAATAGAAAGCAGAATACACGAAAAGAAATCTAAATATAGACACACCATATATTCACTTCTAGTGAAGTTATGGAAAAAGACAAAGACAAAATCTGATAAGAAGCCACAGGGGAATAAAAAGACAGTTTATTTTTAAAGGAGTGAGGATTCAGTAAGCTGTATCCTCCACAGAAACGCTGGAAACCAAAATAGTGGAATGCTATCTTCAATGTGCTGAAAAATAAAAATAACTGCCAACAGATCCATGGTAAAGGAAATACAAAAGAGTGTGAATTAGAGACAAAAACAATCCCAGATGGAAGATGAGAGACACAGAAAGGAATAAAGAAGACTGAGAATGGTATTTACCATCCGCTTCATCTAAATGAACATCCAAAGTACAAAACAATCATAAAGCAACAATGTCTCATAGGGTTTAAAATAAAAAATTAAAATATTCATGACATGGCTCTGCTCCAAACCATCATAACACTACCTGGGACTTTTGCCTTCTGCTGTCCCAACTAGTGACCCCAGGACTCTCAAAAGACCACCTCTGTAGGAACAGGCCCAGGTTTATCTCCTGCCTAAGGACTTCCTCTGCCTTACACTTCCCAGCAGCCAAGATCACAGAAAGTCAAAGGCCAGCAAAGAAAGAAAATCCATTGACAGGAAAGAAGGGAAATCCATTGAGAACAGTCTGTAAAAGCCAGAACGGTTTTTTGTGAAATGAGCTTTGTCAAGTCAATCAGTACCAAACAAGATTTGGATATTATTGGCACTCTGTGCTCCCTCTGCCTGAACTGGGAACTCCTCTATTAGTTTTGACATTATCTGGTATTGAACCTTACTTATAAACATCTGGTAGAAAACTATGGAAGAGAAACTTGCAAATGCCATTCTGAATGGGGCCATCATTGAGACAGTGGTTTAGGCCAGGACTATTCAAAGTGCTCTGCGGACCAATTCATGACAAGCTTCCACTTCTGGGTAAGATGGACAAAGACCCTACTTGGTGACCCCCACACTTATGTACCCCATAGTAAATAATCATAAAACCTAGCTATACTACAAAAAACCACCACCTGAAGGGCTTGAGAGTGAACAGACGCAGACTCTGATGAGGAGCGCCTCCTCACTTGGAGGAAGGGAGATGGGGAGCTATACAAGTAGGTTCACATCTACGTAGCTTTTAGCCTGGGACTAATTGTAGCACGTGGATGTGCACAGCAATGGTTGGGGGCACATGTGCAAAACTCTGCATTCTTTCTGGCCTGGGGAAACATAAAAGTAAATGTATGAAAATGTGAACACTGAAGAGAATGGGAAAAATCCCAAAAGAGAAAGAGCCAGAGAGGGTGCTGTGGTTTGAGTGTTTCTCCCGTCCAAAACTCATGTTGAGATTTTAATCCCCAGTGTGGCGGTATTGGCAGGTAGGGCCTTTAAGGAGTGACTGGTTCATGAGAGCTGTCCTCATGAATGGATTAATCTATTCATAGAATAATGGATTAATTGGTTATCTTGGGAGTGGGTCTGGTGGCTTTATAAGAAGAGGAAGAGAGACCTGAGCTAGTACCCTCAGCCCCCTCACTATGTGATACCCTGCACTGCCTTGGGACTCTGGAGAGAGTCCCCTTCAGCAAGAAGGCTCTCGCCAAATGCAGCCCCTCAATTTTGGACTTTTCAGCCTCCGTAACTGTAAGAAATAAATTTCTTTTCTTTATAAATTACCCAGTTTCAGATATTCTGTTATAAGCAGCAGGAAATGCACCAAGATAGAGGGGATCCCCAAATTAATTATATCCGTATAGCTGACTGCCCACTTAATAAACCTTATCATGTGGTGTAGACCCAAAGCAGCTCAACTAAATACAAAAGATCTGACGCAAAACTGGAACTGCCCCTGAAGAAATAGAGTTTTCAGCCCAAGCCCACATAAGAAAATTGTCTATGAAAACAAAGGAAACAACACTCCACAGAGGAAAATAACAGAATCCAGAATCCCCACAGCTTACTATTAATAGTATCAAAATACAATCCAAAAGTTACCTGAAATACAAATATGAAATTAGAGAACATTCTCAAGAGAAAAGAAAATCAAATCCATCCATGAGATGAACTAGATGTGAGAACTGACAGATTTTAAAGCAACGATTGTAACTAAATTAAATGAGGTAAAACAAAACATGACTTCAGTGAATAAAAACCTCAAGAGAGAAAATGATCAATCTCAGTGAGAAATAGAAATGATTAAAAAGGGCTGGACATGATGGCTCACGCCTGTAATCCCAACACTTTGGGAGGCCAAGGCAGGCAGATCACTTGAGGCCAGGAGTTCAAGTATGAGCACCTGGCCTAAAAAATATATATATTTTAAACAACAAAGAGAAAGAATCTCAGGGACCTGTTAGAGGATATCAGATTTTCAAATATTAGTGTAATTGCAAGGCTAGAAGGGCAGGAAAGAGAAAACAGGATCCCCCAAAAAAAGTATTTGAAGAAATAATAGCCAAAATTTTCCAAATTTGGTGAAAGGTGGAATCTTGCAAATATAAGATGCTAAACTAACATCAAACAAAATCAACATAAAGAAGCCTATGCTAAGACACATCACACTAGTGAAAGTCAAAGAAAGAGAGCAAACAAACATCTTGATAGCATCAACATAAAAATGACATACACAGAAAAACAATTATTGATTCATGACTGCTTCTTATCAGAAACCATGGAGTCCAGAAGATAGTGGAACATTTGTAACCTCCTGAAGGAAAAAAAAAACTATCAATCAGGAATTCTACATCCAGAAAAAATATTATTCTAGAATAAAAACAATATAAAGACATGTTCAGATAAAATAAAACTAAGAGATGGCCTCACCAACAGAACTGTACCACGAGAAATGCTAAAGGAACTTCTTCATGCTGAGGGAAATTATATCAGATGGAAACTCAAATCCTCAGAAAAGCTGACAAGTATTAGACATGGTAAATAGCTGGGTAAATACAAATAATTTTTCCCATTTGCATTTTTCTTCTCATTTGTTTTATAAACCATATAATGGTTCATAGCAAAAATTAAGCATATTCATGTGAGGTGTATAATGTATGTAGATGTATTACATGTAACAACAATAACAAAGGACAGAGGGGGATACTGACCTGTAAGTTCATTGTATATTACATTCCTTAGGGTAGCCATTAAAAAATATAAGGAATTATAGCTAAGAGGCTAATGGGAAAATCAAAATGTAATTCTGAAAAGCATTCAAGTGAGAAAAAAGAAGAGGAACTGAAAGGGGGAATACAGAGAAGACAAACAGAAAACAAAGGCCAGGTGTGGTGGCTCATACCTGTAACCCCAGCACTTTGGGAGCCCAAGGCAAGAGGATCACTTGAGCTCAGGAGTTCAAGACCATCCTGGGCAACATTGTGAGACCCCATCTCTAAAAAAATTTTTTTAAAACTTAGCCAGGTATGGTGGTGCAGGCCTTAGTCCCAGCTACTTGGGAGGCTGAAGTTGGGGGATCCCTTGCTTGGAGGGCAAGACTGCAGTAAGCTGTGATTGTGCCACTGCACTCCAGCCTGGATAACAGAGTGAGACCCTGTCTCTAAATAAATACATAAATATAAATAAAATGATAGACCCAGCCCAATCATATCAATAATTACAATAAAGTATAATGGAATAAACACTGATTAAATATTAGATATTATCAGCCAGGCGCGGTGGCTCATGCCTGTAATCCCAGCATTTTGGGAGGCCAAGGCAGGTGGATCACCTGATGTCAGGAGTTCAAGACCAGCCTGGCCAACACGGTGAAACCCTGTCTCTACTAAAAATACAAAACTTAGCCAGGCATGGTGGTGGATGCCTGTAATCCCAGCTACTCGGGAGGCTGAGGCAGGAGAATTGCTTGAACCTGGGAGGCAGAGGTTGCAGTCAGCCGAGATTGAGCCACTGCCCTCCAGCCTGGACAGAGCCAGACTTCATCTCAAAAAATAAATAAATAAATAATAGGCTGGGTGTGGTGGCTCACACTTGCAATCCCAGCATTTTGGGAAGCCAAGGCGGGAAGATTGCTTGAGCTCAGGAGTTTGAGACCAGCCTGGGCAATGTGGCAAGACCCTGTCTCTGCTAAAAAGTTAAAAAAAAAAATTTGCTGGTTGTGGTGGTGCACACCTGTAGTCCCAGCTACTCAGGAGGCTGCGGTGGGAGGATTGCTTAAGCCCAAGAGGTCAAGGCTGCAATGAGCTGTGATCGTACCACTGCACTCCAGCCTAGGTGACAGAGCAAGACCGTATCTCAATTTAAAAATAAAAGGGCCAGGCTAGGTGGCTCATGCCTGTAATCCCAGCACTTTGGGAGGCCGAGGTGGGTGGATCACTTGAGGTCAGGAATTCAAGACCAGCCTGGCCCAACATGACGAAACCTTGTCTCTACTAAAAATACAAAAATTATTTGTGCGTGGTGGTGCATACCTGTAATCCCAGCTACTTGGGAGACTGAGGCAGGAGAATAGCCTGAACCTGGAAGGCAGAGGTCGCAGTGAGCCGAGATTGCACCACTGCACTCCAACCTGGGCAACAGAGCAAGACTGCATCTTGAAAACAAAAACAAACAGAAAATAATAAAAAGGGCATATTGTGAACAACTTTATAATAATAAAGTTTCACAAAACCTATGTGAAATGGTCAAATTCCCTAAAAGACACAAATTACCAACTCATTCAAGAAAAAATACAAAACTTAAACAGTCTGATAATCAATTAAATAAATTGAACTTATAAATAAAAACCTTCCCATAAAGCAACCCCAGGCTGACATGGCTTCAATGATAAATACTATCCCTCATTTAAGGAAGAAACAACACCAATTCTACACAAACTCTTTCAGAAAAGAGAGAGGGAACACTTCCTAACTTATTTTATACAAGGCTATTATTACTCTGACTCTAAAACCAGGCAAAAGCTTTACACACACACACACACATATATATACACACACACACACACAATCCCTGCAGACAGGCCGGGCGCGGTGGCTCACCCCTGTAATCACAACACTTTGGGAGGCCAAGGTCGGTGGATCATGAGGTCAGGAGTTCGAGACTAGCCTGGCCAAGATGGTGCAACCCCATCTCTACTAAAAATACAAAAATTAGCTGGGCATGGTAGTGGGCACCTGTAATCCCAGCTACTCGGGAGGGTGAGGCAAGAGAACCTCTTGAACCTGGGAGGCAGAAGTTGCAGTGAGCCAAGATCATGCCACTGCACTCTAGCCTGGGCAACAGAGCAAGACTCCATCTCAAAAAAAAAAAAAAATCTCTGCAGACCAATATTCCTAACTATCATAGACACAAAAATCCTTAACAAAATATTAGCAAATTAAATCAAACCATCTATAGAAAGAATAAGGCATCAAGACCAGGTGGGGTGTATTTGGGGAATTCAAGATTAGTTTAACTTCTAAAATGATTTAAAAGTTTGGTGAATCAATATGATTCACCATATTAATAGAATAAAAAAGAAAAGTGTATGATCATTTCAATAGATATGGGGAAAAGCATTTGATAAAATTCAATACCCTCTCAATAAAAACTTCCAGAAAATTAGAAATAGAAGGGAACTTTCACAACCCGATTGAGAGCGTCTACAAAACAAAAACAAACCAAAATTTACACCTCATATCATACTCAATGGTGAAGGACTCAGCTTTCAAATAAGATCAAGAACAAGGCAAAGATGTCTGCCATCACTATCTTCGGTATTTTACTGAAGGTCCTAGCCAAGGCTGGAAAAAGAAATAAGAGACAAACAAATTGGGGGGAAAAAAGTGTATATAGACAGTCCTAATGAATTTATAAAAACACTATTAAAACTAATAAGTGAATGTAGCAAGTTTGCAAGATACAGGTTAATATATGAAAAATATCCAGCACTATATTTCATGAAAGATATACAAGACCTGTGCAGTGAGAAACACAAACCATTACAAAATGAAGTTGAAAAAGACCTATTTCAATGGAAAGATACATCATGTTTGTGAGTTGGAATACTCAATATTGTTAAGATGTAAGTCCTCTTCAAATTGACCTATCCATTTGGTATAATTCCAATTAAAATTTTAACATGCTTTGTGAAAAGATTTTGAAAATCTGATCTTAAATTTATACAAAAAGGCAAAGGACCCAGAATATCCAAAACAATTTTGAAAAAGAACAAAGTTGAAGGCCTTAAACTATTTGATTTCAAGATACTATAAAACTACAGTTATCAAGATAGTGTGAAATTGTCATGTAGATCGAGAGAACAGAATATAGAGCCCAGAAATAAACACACACTAATAAAGTGTTAAAAGCAAAACTTTAGCTGAATTAAACTGAATTGAATTGAGCAAAGAATGATTCGTGAATTGAAGAGCCTCCTGAGCCACAGTAGGCTCAAAGGCACCAGCATAGCCACATGGTGGAAGAAGATTTATGGACAGACAAAAGTGACAGAAAATGGAAGTGAGGGACAGAAACAGCTGGACTGGTTACAGCTCAGCGTTTGCCTTATTTGGACATGGTTTGAACAGTTGGCTGCCTTTGATTGGTTAAAACTCAGTGATTGGCACATTAGTAGGCACACGACTCTACTTACTTTAAAAGAAAATTATGGGAGGCCATTGTTTTGGACTGAGCTCCTGCACTAAGCCCCAATAGACCAGAACAAACCAAAATGGAGTTACTCATGCTAAATGTGATGTAATCAAACTAAGATGGCTGCATGCAGACATTTAAAACTTTTAAGAGACGTTTTAGTTGACGATGTACAGAGAAACCCTTAGGCCGAACTTAAAATACGTAAGGAGGTAGCTTTAGATTAAACTTAACAATTCCCCTCTTTCGGTCATCCTCTCAATTTTGAGAGATTGACCAAAACTTTGTCATTGATGTTACTATCACCATCATAAATGTACTTAGTTAGTCTTGGAACCCACTGGGAAACAGCAAAACAGTGGGTTTTGTAAGTTGGGAACAAGGACTTCAGGTTACTTTTTTGTAAAGGTTAGAGTAGAGGGTACATCCTGGAATGTCCTGTTCACAGGAAAAAGATAAAATCAGGTCTTTTCTAGGATCTATGTGTTTCATGAAAGTCTTAGTTTGATTACATCACATTTAGCATGAGTAACTCCATTTTGGTTTGTTCTGGTCTATTGGGGCTTAGTGCAGGAGCTCAGTCCAAAACAATGGCCTCCCATAATTTTCTTTTAAAATTCTCCCCTTTTGGTCACGTTCTCACTTAGGTGAGAGTGTGACCAAAACGTAGGGCCTTACTGCCACTCTCAGTTACCATCATTTTGGGCTTCTGGTCTCAGCACGTCATTCATAGGTTATGGTGCCCTCATGGCCACACATTTCTTTCAGCTCTTGTCATTCCACCTGAAGAGAGACCATTTGACATTCTAGAGATGGCTGCATGCAGACATTTAAAACTTTTAAGAGAAGACAGCACACCAGGGAAACGATGATTATGAATATCAGAAAGATAATACCAAGAGTTTGGAGTATGCTCCTTAGCCAAGGTCCCCATAAACCAAACAAGCTAAAATCAAATAGATCAAAGGATCAAAGAATGAGCTAAAGAGTCTACTCACTTTAACTGAGCACTCTCTTTGTTAATCCCCTAGAACTGAATCTCTATAATACCAGATGTTATGTATTTTGCCATGGGCAACAAGTGCCAGGAGCTCTATAGATACTTCTGTTTAGCCAGTAAGAAATCTAGAGAAATTCTATTATTTAGCATAACTTTCCCAAAAGAATTTAAAGTCCGTTGCGTAACCACAGGCTTTACGGTAGAATCTGCTGTGGGGCCTCTCATGAGGGATACATTTCTAATCATTGCCTCATTTACTCCAAACCATGCAAAAAGGACCTAACAAATGATGCCCTTCTAGAAGAGTGAAGACCTCCTGGCAATGTTTTCTTTAACCCATGAGGTGGGTAAACAGGAGTAGACCCATGTTGTCCTTCTGACTGATTATGAGGGAACATAATATACCATTCAAATTTCTCACCTACATTGGGCCTTCATCTTCCATCTGTCAAACCATAAGGTTATCCATGTACAAGGCTGGCTGCAAAATCCTTCACAAATAAAAGTATACCCCATGAGTACACACAACTGACCCCGACTTCACCTCTATTGCTCATGGAGGCATAAGCAAGGGGGAAAAATTTGAAAGATTAATAGTCTCCTGATAGTAGAGAAATCTTGATTCATGATCTTGGGGAAAAGCTGTTCACATCAAGAATGTCATGTTCTGGGGAGACACTTCCCTGGTTAGTGTTACCTTAAAGTTTCCAATGGGTATACAGTTCCAGGAGTGTGGAGGGAACCTTTTGGGTTGTGAGATTATGAACCCAAAGTTCAAGGTCCCAGAGTTTTGCTGTAGTGTGGATGGCAAAGGCAGTCTATTTCTGATGTTCTCAGAAGATCCAGTCTTCAGGTTCTAGATTGTGGAGGGGTTGATTTTCCTCAGTCAGTGAACCACGAAAAGCTTTCTTTACCTGGAGAAAATACACTGCAGCATAATGAGCCACCGTCATAACATCAGCCCTCTTGCATGGGAAAGCTTTTCTACAACCAGAAAACAGGCACTGAGGATGACATTTGAATGAAATCTGTCCATATTTATTTAAATGGCCCGTCAGGTAGTGGAATATACCTGACATTTTGATAGTCTTACCAGAAATATGGGTTTGACCAAAATGCAAAGTTAATTCTAATAGGAAATCAATAAGCTATCAATATACACCAATTAGAAAAAATAAAGTTTATGAGTGTCACTGAGGATTAGAGTAACTGGAACTTTTTTTTTTTTAAGACAGAGTCTCACTGTGTCGCCTAGGCTGGAGCGCAGTAGCACGATCTCGGCTCACTGCAACCTCCACCTCCCGGGTTCAAGTGATTCTCCTGTTTCAGCCTTCCAAGTAGCTGGGACTACAGGTGCCTGCCACCACACATGGCTAATTTTTGTATTTTTAGTAGAGACAGGGTTTCACCATGTTAGGCAGGCTGGTCTCCAACTCCTGACCTCAGGTGATCCACCCACCTCGGCCTCCCAAAGTGCTGGGATGACACGCATGAGCCACCGCGCCAGGCCTAGAGTAACTGGAACTCTTACACATTGCTAGTTGGAGTGCAAATTGGTATGGCCACTTTGCAAAACAGTATGGCAATACCTTTAAAAACTAAACATTGCCAGGCACAGTGACTCACACCTGTAATCCCAGCACTTTGGGAGGCCAAGACAGGAGGATTATTTGAGCCCAGGAGTTCAAGACCAGCCTGGGCAACATAGGGAGATCCTGTCTCTACAAAAAAATTTAAAAATTAGCTGGGCGTGGTAGTGCACACCTGTAGTCCCAGCTATTCAGGAAGCTGGGGCAATAGAATTGCTTGAGCCCAGGAGTTTGAGGTTATAGTGAGTTATGATGGCACCACTGCACTCCAGCCTGGAGACCTTGTCTCAAAAAAAACAAAAGCTAAACATACATTTACAACATGTCCCCTCATTTCCACGTATGTCTACACAAAACATGTACATGAATCCTTATAGTAACATTATTCATAATAGCCCAAAACAGAAGCAACCCAAATGTCCATCACCCGGTGAATGGGCAAGCAAATTGTGATACAGCCATATAATAAAATGCTGCTCAGCAATAAAAAGAAACAAAATACTAACACATGCAAAAATGTGGGTGAGTCTCAAAAACATCATGCTGAATGAAGGACATCAAGCACAAGAGACTGTGTACTGTATAACTTCATTTATATGGAATTATAGAAAAGACAAAACTATAGTGATAACATGGAAGACCAAGGTGGGTGGATCACTTGAGGTCAGGAGTTCGAGACCAGCCTGGCCAACATGGTGAAACCCTATCTCTACTAAAAATACAAAAAATTAGCCAGGTATTGTGGCGGGCACCTATAATCCCAGCTACTTGGGAGGCTAAGGCAGGAGAATCACTTAAACCTGGGAGGCAGAGGTTTCGGTGAGCCAAGATTGCACCACTGCACTCCAGCCTGGGCAACAGAGGGAGACTCTGTCTCAAAAAAATGAAACAAACAAACAAAAAAAACACACCAACAAACAAAAAAATTATAGTGATAACAGATAAGTAGTTGCATGGGGTTGGAGAGGGGAGAGGATGGGGTGTGAAGGAACAGGAGGAAACTGGCCAGGGGAAGGGAATTGTTCTCTCTCATGATGGTGATGGTGGTTACCTGTATACAGTTACCCTCTGGGCACATACATGCTGGTGGCTTACATTTGTAATCCAGCACTTTGGGAGGCCGAGATGGAAGGACAGCTTGAGGCCAGGAGTTTGAGACCAGCCTGGGCAACATAGTGAGACCCTGTCTCCAGAAAAAATTTAAAAATTAGCTGGGCATGGTGGCACATGCCTGTAGTCTCAGCTAGTTGGGAGGTTGAGGCAGGAGGATTGCTTGAGCCCAGGAGATCAAGGCTGCAGTGAGCTGTGATCGTGCCACTACTCCAGCCTGGATGACAGAGCGAGACTCTATCTCAAAAAATAATTAATTAATTAATTTAACAAAAAATAAAAGGTGAATTTGATTGTGTATGAATAATAGATCATGAAAAAAAAAATCCAGGGCTGGGCACAGTGGCTCACACCTGTAATCCCAGCACTTTGGGAGGCTGAGGCGGGCAGATCACGAGGTCAGAAGATCGAGACCATCCTGGCCAACATGGTGAAACCCCGTCTCTACTAAAAATACAAAAATTAGCTGGGCGTGGTGGCTCACGTCTGTAATCCCAGCTGCTCGGGAGGCTGAGGCAGGAGAATCGCTCTAACCAGGGAGTCGGAGGTTACAGTGAGCCGAGATCGTGCCACAGCACTCCAGCCTGGCGACAGAGCGAGACTCTGTCAAAAAAAAAAAAAAAAAAAAAATCCAACAACAATAATGGTCATGAAGGATAACTCGTGGCAGACTTGCCCTCTTGCCTCAAACAACAAAAAAACTGAGCAAAATATACGGGAAACAGAACCCTTTCTCAGACGTTGATTAACAGGAAGAATAGGACTGGGATCCCTGAGAGAAAGAAATAAACGAGGTGATCTTTATGATCGCCCAGCCTTTCTGCCTGGACTCACGTTCCACATCACAGCACAGAAAGCAGGGGCCCAGGATAGCAAGACAATCTCAATGAATTAGGGAGGCAGAGATCACAGATTGCAAATCGAAGTGGCTGGAATTTCCGGAGGTGGAAGCTTTGCGGAGAATGAACTCCAGAAATCAGATAGGCATCTGCTTGGGTCTCGGACTAAATATTAAACTGTGCGTGCGCTGGGGGAGAGTCCACAGAACAAGACAAAGAACAACTGTCAGGAAACTGTAACCTTCACAATTCCCGGGGCTCACACAGGGCTAGGAGACATCGGAGTTCTGATTGTCAGAGTGGAGAGATGCTTGTGACATGGATATACCTAGAAAGCATTACGATAAAGGAAAGACAGCAGACAAAAAAGACTACATAGCATATGATTACATTTATATGAAATCCCTAGAAAAGACCAAAAACGATACAGGCAAGCAGTAGATTTGTATTTGCCTAGAGCTGGGAGTAGGAACAGGGATATTTGGCAAATGACCACAGGACACACTGCAAATAGACCACAAATGGAAATACTAGGGGTGACGGAAGTGCTCCAAAACTCCTTGATCGTGCCACTGAGTACGTTTACCCACAGTCAGCAAACTTCTTTTGTTTTCTAGACAAGAGTCTCGCTCTGTCACCCAGGCTGGAGTGCAGTAGTATGATCTCGGCTCACTGCAGCCTCTGCCTCCCGAGTTCAAGCGATTCTCCCGCCTCAGCCTCTGGGGTGGCTGGGATTACAGGCATGTGCCACCGTGCCGGGCTAATTTTTGTGTTTTTAGTAGAGATGGGATTTCACCATGTTGGCCAGCTTGTCTCAAACTCCTGACCTCAAGTGATCCACCTGCCTCGGCCTCCCAAAGTGCTGGGATTACAGACGTGAGCCACTGTGCTAGCCCCAGTCAGCAAACTTTTAAAGAAAACAAGCTCCTGTCATGCTAACCAAGCCCTGGTAGATATGGAGACCCTGACCATGATGTCAAGGGTCCATGTGACCAGTACTGCACATGACAAGCTGGATTCTATCACACCTTTCCAGGTGCTGCAGCAATTCACCAGAGGACGGAAGTGGCACATCTGGGACTGAGAACTGGCAAGGCCAGAGGGCAGAAGCAAGTCACAAAAGCCAGTGGCCCAAACTCACATCATCCACCTCCATTGCACTGGTACGTGTCCCTAAGCTCACCTGTGGCCACCAGGTGGGAGTGCCTTAGGATCACAGGAAGAAGGAAAAAGGGCAGGCTTGGTTCACAGATGGAATTGCTTGGTGTACTAGTTCCTGGCGGCTGCAGTAACAAATACTCACAAATTTAGTGGCTTGAAACAACACACATTTAATATCTTACTGTCCTGGGGTTCAGAAGACCGAAATGGGTCTCACTGGGCTAAAATCAAGGTGTCCATCAGCAACTTTTTTTTTTTTTTCTTGAGATGGAGTCTCACTCTGTCGCCCAGGCTGGAGTGCAATGGTGTGACCTTGGCTCACTGCAGCCGCCACCTCCCAAGTTCAAGCGATTCTCCTGCCTCAGCTTCCCGAGTAGCTGGGACTACAGGATCATGCCACCACGCCCGGCTAATTTTTGTATTTTTAGTAGAGACTGGGTTTCGCCATGTTGGCCAGACTGGTCTCAAACTCCTGACCTCAGGTGAACCACCCACCTCGGCCTCCCAAAGTGCTGGGATTACAGGTGTGAGCCACCTCACCCGGCCCATCAGCTCCTTCTGGAGACTCTAGGGGAGAATGTTTCCCTGTCTTTTCTACCTTCAGAGGCGTCCACACTCCTTGGCTCGTGGCTTCTTCCTCCAGTTTCAAAGCCAGCCACACAGGGCTGAAGGGCTGAGTCTTTCTCACACTGCCATCCTTCTGGTTCTTTGCTTTCATTATCACATCTCCTTTCTATCT
The DNA here is from genome assembly GCF_028858775.2 of Pan troglodytes. Classification (NCBI taxonomy): domain Eukaryota; kingdom Metazoa; phylum Chordata; class Mammalia; order Primates; family Hominidae; genus Pan; species Pan troglodytes. The sequence goes on along the minus strand of NC_086016.1, from coordinate 47,642,011 downwards.
CTAACATGAACTCTCCTGCCTCCTTCTTTTTTTTATAAGATCCCTGTGATTACATTGGGCCCACCCAGATAACTTAAGATAATCTCCCACTTCAAGATCAGCTGATGAGCAACCTGAATCCACCCCCTACCTTGTAATTTAACGTATTCGCAGGTGCCAGCTCTTAGGATAGGGACCTCTTTGGGAGACTGTTCTGACGACCACACTCGGCCTGCAGGCACAAGCCAAAAGTGGAATGTGGCTGGATTGCAGCCCCATCCAGGGATGGCTTTGAAAGCAGCAATAAGTTGAAATCTTAAGGGACAGAGTTTCAAGGGTTGAGCTGGTCATCTATTTCACAAGGAAAGAGAGGTGGCCCAAGGTTGGAGTATATAGAGATTCATGAACAGTGGCAGATAGCGTGGTCAGAAGCCTGAAGATTGGGAATCAGATCTTGAGGAGAAAGAAGGTGTGAATGAACGAAGAGAATGGGCAAGAAGAAAAAAATATCTTTACGTCACAGGTTCATGCGCACCGGGGAGCGTCCAACACAGAAGAGGCATTCAACAACCAACAATGGCGTTAGCCACCAGCCTTTGTCCTTGGCCCCCAGGGAGCAGACACAATGTTCTCATGAATCGATTGGCTACAGTGGCAAGGATTGAAGCCGTGCATGAGCCCGCTGGCATGGACAGCCACTCATTAAGACTGATCCACCCACTGTCACCATCAAACATTCAGCTTCTCCCCCTGCCCAATCCCGCTTCCTTTACTCTCCACTGTGATACCGAGAGAACTTCCCAATAAACTTCCTACACCCAAATTCTCTATCCTCCACATCCTAGGGAGTCCCAGCTGGGACAAGATGCTCACCGACTATTTGTTGACAGGAATTGAACTAACCTGCCTCCATTGTGGCCCAGGCCATCTTCCAAAGAGGGAGGGACCCACCTGAGGCACCCATCCAAGGCTGGTGACCCAAACCATGGTTTTCTCTTTTTCTTTTTTTTTGAGATGGAGTCTCACTCTGTTGCCCAGGCTGGAGTGCAGTGGCACCATCTTGGCTCACTGCAACCTCTATCTCCCAGATTCAAGTGATTTTCCCACCTCAGCCTCCCGAGTAGCTGGGATTACAGGCACCCGCCACCACCCCCAGCTAATTTTTGTATTTTTAGTAGAGATGGGGTTTCACCATGTCGGCCAGGCTGGTCTCGAACTCCTGACCTCAGGCAATCTGCCTACCTTGGCCTTCCAAAGTGTTGGGATTACAGGCATGAGCCACTGCGCCCATCCCCTGGTTTTCTCTTTAAGGACCCATTTCATCCCTAGATGACTGACCCCACAAATACCCCTACAACCTCTCTACCTCTAGGCCTCAGTCCCCTGAGCTCATCATCTATACCAAGGCTACTTGCCCACAATGAAGCTGAGATGCTTTGCTAATGCTGGCATCCCGAGCACAGATGAGTGGGCAGCCCTTGAACAGGTGGAGGTGGATAGCAAGGGACAGGTGGCTAGCGAGAGAGGACGTGACTCTCCTGCTGGGGTCTCCGCTGACCCCCCCACCTAAGCCAGAGTGCTCTGCATTCTGGGTCATTGAACTCTGTGTCTCCCTTTGCTGACACCTACACAGTCTGTAATTATTCAGTGGAGTCACTTATTTCCTTGTTTGTTGCCTGTCTGTCCTAAAACATATGCTTCATGAGGGTACGAACGTTGTCTGTCCAGCTTGTGGTTCTATTCTTGGCACCAAGCCTGGTACCTGGCTGTGTGGACTCAGGGCACACATGTGAAACCCCTCGTTTTCCTACCTGCTGGCTGTGGAATATCAGGCAGGTCAAAGTCACTCCATCTCACTGAGCCCCAAGTTCCTCACCTGCAAAATGAGAATAAAGGGGTGTTGGCACAAGGATGAATGAGATAACACAGCCACAAGGCACTTGGCACAGTGGTCACACATAGAAAATGCATTTCCAGGCCGAGTGTAGTGGCTCACACCTGTAATCCCAGCACTTTGGGAGGCTGAGGCAGGCGGATCACAAGGCCAGGAGTTCAAGACCAGCCTGGCCAACATGGTGAAACCCTGTCTCTTCTAAAAACACAAAAATTAGCCAGGCCTGGTAGCGCGTGCCTGTAGTCCCAGCTACTCAGGAGGCTGAGACAGGAGAATCGCTTGAACCTGGGAAGCAGAGGTTGCAGTGAGCCAAGATTGTGGCACTGCACCCCAGCCTGAGCAACAGAGCAAGATTCCATCAAAAAAAAAAAGAAAGAAGGAAGGAAGGAAGGAAAGAAGGAAGAAAGAAAGAAAGAGAGAGAGAGAAAAGAAAGAAAGAAGAGAAAGAAAATGCATTTCTAGGTAGGGGAGCACAGCGCTCTGGGCGTCCATGCCTGCGCCCTGCCCTGTTCCTTTGTGAACTAGAAGGCAGAGCCATCTGCCAGAAAAGATGTCACCCATTTGGAATACATGCTGGGAAGAGGAGGAGGCTGAGAGCATGGGGTGAGCAGCTGCCTCTGGGAACCATGGCTTTGCAGGCACCAAACATCCTTGGTGTGGGCTCTCTCCCACCAGAGTGTGGAGGCTAGCATGGGATGGGGGAGACAGGTGCTGTGTAAATCCCTGGCTTGAGTGCTGCGGATGAGCAGGGCGGAAGGACAAAAGGGCCAGGCATGTGAGGGCGCTGGCAAGAGGGTGGCTGGGATGATGTCCCCTGTGGTCCGGAGGCCCTGAGATGGGGACCCGGGGTGGCTGGTGTCCACAGGAAAGTGCACGGAGCTGAGATCAGGACGAGGTCAGGGGGTGTGGCGGGACGGAGGCGTGAGAGGCCTGGCGGCGTCGGAAGTGGTCAGGGAGTGGGATCTCGGAGTGCAGTTGGAACCTTCAAGTGATGACAGGGCCCAGGGCGTGGGTGGCCACAGTGAGCGGAGGTGAAGGTCACTGCCCAGCAGGTGTGGGAAGGGCAGCCCAGCACTGGCAGCCCCCCGAGGCTTTGCGTGCATGGTTCCTGGGTTCCATGCGGCCCCCGATGACTCACAGGTGTGCTTCTGTGGCCCTTAGTTCTCACCCTCACTTCCTGCTTCTGTCTACCCTGTGAGCAGCGTCTCACCACCACCAAACATTGCCGAACAGGACTTATTTTCTTTATACCAAATCCTTCCCTTTTTTAACCACCCTATCATTGTCTTCCCAAGCTCCCAATTTTTATGTCACTCATTTCCTCCTCTTCTTCGCTGGTTTGGCTCCTCCCCACCCCCAGTCTATTACAAATCCTCATGAATTATTTTGTCCATAACATTTCTAAGCTAAGTGTCCTTCTTTCCAATTTCAGAGCTAAAACCATGCCCAGGAACTGGCATCCCAAATCTAAACAGTGAGGCTTGAGAAGCGGGCTGGATTCCACGGTGGGCAAGTGTGCAGAGGACATAAGCCGAGAAGAGGCCCTTGGAGAGGACAGAAATAACAACATCGTAGGCAGACAGTTGTGGGTTCTGCCAGTCACGCTTTCGCACAAGTCACAGCACTCAGCCTCAGTAAGCGGAGGAAAATAACAGAAAACAAAGTTGGAAAGCATGGCTGAGGAGAGGGAGATAAACCGAGATAAATCGTGAAGAGTGGTTGAAATAAGCTACCGACAGGCTTGACCCGCAGCAGGTGCCTGACTCTGCTGGTTCCCAGTCCAGCCCCAGCTCAGGTGCACAAGGCGTCCGGGGGACTGCCAGCACTGCACAGCCCTTTCCATACCTCCTGGATGGTGACCTTTACCTCCGTTCCACCGTGGCCACCCATACCCTGGGCCTTGTCATCTCTCGAAGGTTCCAACTGCATTCTGAAATCCCACTCCCTGACTGCAGCTTCCGAAGCTGCCAGGAAACTGCCAGCTTCCAGGCCAGCCACTCAACAGCCTCCAAGACTCACTTTCCTCATCTATAAAATGGGGTTTCTAATATCTGCTTTGCCCAGCACACAGAGCTGCTGGGAGAATCAAATATGATTATGTATATGAAGATACTTCACGAATGATGACATTCTAGTAAGCTAGCAAATAGTTGTCCCAGCCATACCCACTGCCAAATGGGCCACTCAGGAGATCCAAGGAGATCACTCTGCCGCGAATGCTATTTTATTCGTATCATTCAGGACCTTCATGGTGGAGGCTTGTTGACATCGGCTTGTGGTTGAGAGGAGCTCCGGAGTCAAGCCGTCTGTGTCCAGATCCCTGCCTCAAATGCTACCAGCCATGTGAGCTGAGTGCATTATATAACTTCAGCATGACTCAGCGTCCACTTCTGAAAGATGGGATGGACGATGGTGACAGGGTCATCCCATTGGGTCATTGTGAGCATCCAACGAGAGGGCATAGGACAGTGGCTGGTAAGTGCTCATAAACTGTTAGCCAGCCGGGCACGGTGGCTCATGCCTGTAATCCAAGCACTTTGGGAGGCCAAGGCGGGTGGATCACCTGAGGTCAGGAGTTCGAGACCAGCCTGGCCAACATGGTGAAACCTCGTCTCTACTAAAAATACAAAAATTAGCCGGTGTGGTGGTGGGCACCTGTAATCCCAGCTACTTGGGAGGCTGAGGCAGGAGAATCCCTTGAACCCAGGAGGCGGAGGTTGCAGTCAGCCAATATCACACCATTGCACTCCAGCCTGGGTTACAGAGTGAGACGCCATCTCAAAAAAAAGAATAAAAAAACCTGTTAGCCATTATTATGATCACACTGTTCACAAGTTCACCCCACTACCAAAAAATGGCCACATTCCACCCACTCCCCACCAACCAAAGGCACAAGCACCTCTGTCATCTGCTCTGTCAGGATGGTCACACATCTCGATGGCCTGGACCATGAGCCAAGGGTGGACGTTCATCCAGAGTGGCCCTCGCTTTCCAACTTTGTTTTGTTATTTTTGTGCTGTATAAAAACCCCACTGCTGCAGACAGTACTGCCCAAACAAACTGTTGAGTAATTAATGGTTCGACCATTTTTTAACCTCGGCTTCTAGGAGGGGAGATATTTGTACACGACCTGGGATGTCAGGAAACAAGACCAGGGGCTTGAAGAGGGTTGGGGCAGGTCTCCCGGCTGCCCCTCTGCAGCCAAAAGCCTCTCATTGCTCCCCAGATGTCTGTTTCTGCCCCCAAGCATAGCCCATGCCTTGCCCCGCACCTGGGAGGCTCTCTAGCCTCTCCCCGTGGGCCCTGCCAAGGCCTCCCTCCAATGCAATGCGAGTTGACACTGCCCTCAGGCCCTCTCCAAGTTAGAACCCCACACCCAGCCCACATTTACCCTGTGCGTGGACACACACCTCCTTGCTTTCTTTACCTTTATGATGAGCGCAGTGATTGGTTTTGAACAAGTTTCCTCGTCAGGGTTGTGTATGTTTTAAAGCTGTCTTGTGGCCGGGCGCGGTGTGGTGTAGGGTATTAAAGTGGGGAGATACTCGCTCACAATCTGGAGCGTGAGAGGGCGACAGGCAGGGGACCGCAGAAGGGAAGGGGGGCGCATTGCGGAGGCGGGGGCAGGGCGGAAAGAGGCCAGGGGCCGTTCAGCAGGTTAGCACGGAGCAGGGTGAGACAGTGCTGGAGGAGGAAACGCACCCTGCGAGGAGCCGCCGCGTCCCGGCCCTGCCAGCCGCCATTCGAGGCCGCGCACCGCCACCTGCTGGGCGCCCGGGGAGGTGCCGCCTAGCCGCACGTGGGTCCCAGCGCAGGCGCCACGCAGCAGCGGAGTCCACCTGGGCAGGTGCGGATCCCCGGGCTCGCCTCCCCACCTCGGAGGGAAGAGCCTGACTGAGGACTCTGGGTCCCAGTCCCAGCTCAGACACCGGCTGAGAGGCTTCCGTGACGGTCAGGTCGGGAGAGGGCTCTCCTGCCTGCTGCACGTCCTGTGAGTCCGTTTGTTCCTCTGCCGGCCCCAGCCCCTCCGCCAGCCCCCTGCCTCCGCGGCTCTGCCCACCCTCCCTGGGGCACTGGAGTGGGCCCTGAGGAACGGCACAGGCCCATCTGCAAAGCTCTGAATACCGCTCCCAACAGCAGATTAAATGGCACTCACGGAGGCCAAGCTCTCAGCACAGCGCTTGACTGCTCCTCTGGGTGCCCAGAAGACCATCGGTCCGTCTGTTCTTCCGAGGAAAGAGGCCCGGACCTTGATTCAGGATCCTCGCCCGGTCTAAACATACACACTTTGGGGACTGGGAGCTGAGCAGTTCTTCTAGAAAGGTCTCCGTGTTCCTTAGTCAAAATACAGGTTTGCCCCGTTTGTTCTTGTTCAGCCTTCTGAAACAATCAGAATAACTTTTTTCATACGATGCCTACAAACAGCTTTAATGTTCCCTGTAAATATTCATTTCGAGCTAAGTGTGCCCAACTTCCTGCATTCTTTAGAGCAGTGGACAATTTCAACCGAGGACGATTTTGCCCTGCAGGGGACATTTGGCAATGTCTGGAGAACTTTTGGTGATCTACCCGGAGGAGGGAGACCACTCCTGGCGTCTGGTGGGGAGAGGTCCCCGTGCTGCTAAGCATCCTACGGTACATGGCGTAGCACCTCCATCCCGCCACACGCACAACAAAGAATTGTCCCACCCAAAAGTCAACAGTGCTGAGGTTGAGAAGTCCTGCTTGAGAGTTCTGAGGTTTTTTTGTTTTTTTTTGTTTTTGAGACGGAATCTCGCTCTATCACCCAGGCTGGAGTGCAGTGGCGCAATCTCAGCTCACTGCAACCTGTGCCTCCCAGGTTCAGGCAATTCTCCTGTCTCGGCCTCCCGAGCAGCTGGGATTACAGGCATGCGCCACCACCCCCGGCTAATTTTTGTATTTTTAGTAGAGTGGGGGTTTCACCATGTTGGCCAGGCTGGTCTCGAACTCCTGGGCTCAAGTGATCTGCCCACCTCGGCCTCCCAAAGCGCTGGGATTACAGGCATGAGCCATCGCAACCGGCCTCTGCTTGAGAGCTCTGAGTCTTCTCAAGGTTCTGGTCCCTTCTGTAGATACTCTTCATGCATTCATGTTTCTATCGCCATGGGGTACCAACTCCAGGCCAGCTCCCACCAGCCTGGACATCGTAAGTTCTAGACACCAGGCGTCTCTCAGTGGAGCCTAACAATTACATCAGCCTTCTTAGCAATGCTTTGCTCATATGATCAGTATATCTTTTTTTTTTTTTTTTCCGAGATGGAGTCTCACTCTGTCACCCAGGCTAGAGTGCAGTGGCGGGATCTCAGCTCACTGCAACCTTTGCTTCCCGGGTTCAAGTGATTCTCCTGCCTCAGCCTCCCGAGTAGCTAGGATTACAGGCGCATCCCTCCATGCCTGGCTAATTTTTTGTATTTTTAGTAGAGACAAGGTTTCACCATGCTGGCCAGGCTGGTCTCAAACTCCTGACCTCGTGATCTGCCCCCTCCTCGGCCTCCCAAAGTGCTGGGATTACAGGCGTGAGCCACCGCGCCCGGCCGATCTGTATGTCTTTAATCAGTGTTATGGGCCAGGTGCGGTGGCTCATGCCTGGAATCCTAACATTTTAGGAGGCCAAGGTGGGCAGATTGCTTGAGCCCAGGAGTTCAAGAGCAGCTTGCACAACATGGTGAAACCCCATCTCTATGAAAAATTAGCTGGGCATGGTGATGTACACCTGTAGTCCCAGCTACTTGGGCGGCTAAGATGGGAGGATCGCTTGAGCCTGGGAGGTCAAGGTTGCAGTGAATCATGATAGCGCCACTGCACTCCAGCCTGGGCGACAGAGCGAGACCTGTCTCCAAAAAAAAAAAAAAAAAAAAAAAAAATCAGTGTTTTGAACAGAGAACTTAGAGGCTTAAATATGCATGTGATTAAATAAAAGACATATATTACCTAGAAAAACTGGTATTATTCTCACACAGAAAAACGTTGGGTAAAATAAACATTCCTATTGGATGGATTCAATTTTAAATGATTCCTCTTATACAAATTTTGTTTCAACCATTCCTCTTAACAAAGAAATGGCGAAGCCCTCCTAAAGCCCTCCAGAACAGACTGAACAAAGCAAAAAAGATGCTTGTCAACTCAAATATGAAAGGCCTGCTCCAAGCTCCCCTAATTATATCTTGGAAGGGAAGCTTTGTCCTATTGACATTCGGGATCATTTTTCACAAGCTCAGGTTACTCCCTTGAAGATTTTTAGGAAGTTTCATGATATGGAGACATTGTTGAAAAATTGGCTGCTTGACTTCTGCCAGCAATCAGATACAGAGATCAAATCTGTTTCTGCCCACTTAGCTTAGAGCATTTCTGGTTATCTTGGGCAAAATGAGTTTGCAACTTTTAACTCAGACTTCTAAGAAGTCAGACGGTTTCACCCACTTCTTGTGTGTGTGGTTTTTTTTTTTGCAAAGGATCTCTGAGGAAACTTGGCTGAAGGTATGGGTTGATCTCTAATATCTGACATATTCTGCATTTGTAAATACCAGAGTACTTAAGAAGCAACAAAAATGGTTTTTATTTTATAAACTGGAAGAAAAGATCCGAGGAAATACAACTCCTTTCATCAGACCGTTAGATCTTTCCTTTAAAACATAAAATTCTAAAGTAAATTGTGGGTTACTCTTGCCCTGTCCTGAATTCTAAGAGTTTGGCTGCTTAAAATATCATTAAAACATAATGAAATAAAGCTGACGTGGCCATGCTGCAGATTGATTGATGCATATCTGTTTATATGCTAATGAAAACTTTTGAGGAGCATATTTTTATATAGGGTCAAGATACTGAACAGACCTCCTGTTTCTGTGCTGGGTCTTCATTCCTGGGAAAAGGAGTGTCTAGCAAATAGAAATATATTATAAATCACATTTTTAGCGAGAATGACAAAGCTTAGCAACCCTTGCCTTAGGGAACCTGTCCAATTTGTCAGTTAAAATTCAGCCTTCTGATATAAAACGAGCCCATTCATGTTGTGTGCGGGCCAATTCCTTGTGGAAAGAATCTGTTAGAGAGCTGTCAGCAGCGCAGAGAATGGGAGTAATACCAGGTAGAATGTGGGATCTCTGTGCAGGAGGCTTTGTGTCACTTCCTCAGTTTACCGCCTGTCCCTAAATCACTCACCCATGCAGGACCTTTCTCAGACCCTACATGGGCACGTGGGTGAGCCTCTGAAAATGCAGAGCTCCCTTCTAGGGGAGTTTTTGGTACTCAAGATTAGAACACAAGTCAGAATCTGTTCCCTTTATGAACAGATGGGAAGTATCTCATCTGAGTCTGTAAACCAAGGTAAAAGCGTTTCATTGAAAGGAGAGGGTGGCCAGGCGCGGTGGCTCATGCCTGTAATCCCAGCACTTTGGGAGACGGAGGCATGCGGATCACATGAGGCCAGGAGTTCGAGACCAGCCTGGCCAACAAGACGAAATCCCGTCTCTACTAAAAATACAAAAATTAGCTGGGTGTGGTGGTGCGCACCTGTGGTCCCAGCTCCTCAGGAGGCTGAGGCAAGAGAATCACTTGAACCTGGAGGCAGAGGTTGCAGTGAGCTGAGATCACGCCAAAGGAAAGGGTCAAGGCAGATCCATTTCCCTCAACATTTGGGCACAGACAGACCTTTCTGGTATAGGGGGAAGAGGCGGATTTTGATTTCGAGCCCCATAATTTGTTGATTCTGAGAGTGTGCCCATAGACAGGTTCACTGAAGTCTGTGTGGACAGCAAATGCAAGGGGCTTTATGTTGAATGGTGGCACACTTTGGGGAGCAGAGGATGCACTGTAGGCTCACACCCTACATCCGTGTGTTCCCTCTGTGTCCCAAGCCCAGGGGGATGTGCAGCCTCATCCTGCCCTGTCTTCCCAGGGCCAGCGGCAGTCAGCCCATGTGGTTGCTGCACGAACCCCGCACTGACGCTGGACCAAGGCCTTGAGTGCCGCGCACGGACCACCTGCTTCGGACCCCACACCTGCAGTGCTGGGGAAAATTACACCTTTTGGGGCCCCACGCCAGACCTCCCAGTCAGGATCTCTGGGGTCCGGGCCTGGGGACTGCACTGAACCTTCATCTCGGGTGATTTGAGAGCCCCATGAGAGTCCACCTGTGCCTTCCACACCTTTCCTTTGGGGGTGACCGTCCCAGAGGGACCAGACCCAGCCCTGCTCTCCGGGTCCCTACCACCACTGCCTCTTCAAACGCCGGCCCATGAACCCCACAGGCACCCCGTAAGGCCGGCAGCATCGTTTCCAGATGGGCCCAGAAGCTTGAGCCATGGCAAAGCTCATGGGATTTGGGAGCTGGGATTCCGGGCCACTGCGCCTTGCACCCGCCCAAACCCAGCAGAGACTGTGGACTGGAGCAAGAGCGCTGTGAACCCAGCCTGGCTGCTCCCTGGAGAGGAGGGCGCGGGACTGGACTGAGCCCCACATGCCTGAGGGAGGAGCATGGGCCTCAGGGGCTCCTGGTCTGGGCTACCACGGCTTCTTCCTGGCTGTGTTTCTTCTGGTCCATCGGGCAACCTCTCTGAATTCGACTGTCCAATCAACAAAACGTGGGTAAGGGAGCACCCCTTTGCCTCTTCCAGGGTGGAAGGGGAGGGCGGGGGTGACCCTCTCTCGGCTTCCTCCCCTGTCCACCTTCCCATTTTAGACCTGGGATGGGAGACGTGTAGACTGTGTTCCAGGATTCAGTCCCAGGTTCTTGGCAGATGTGAATGCTTGGCTGCCCTTCAGGCTGAGTGTAGCTGCCACAAAGACAAAGGGCCCAGCTGACCCTAGGGCTACTGTGTGCCCTCATTCTGAGGCCTGCAAGTTGCCAGCCCTATCCCTTCAAAGGGGTAGTTAGGTGCGTGTATCTCACACCAGGACTCACCACAATGAGGTGGGAAAGTCAAGCACCTCCACAGCCCTTCCCTCTGGGACCCAGGGGAGTCTTCCCAGCCCCTAACACTCCCCACTCTCCACCAAGGCCAACCAGCACCTGAGGGCAGGCCCCTCCCTGTCCCCAGCATAACTTCCTGACCAGGGACCACAGGCCTAGGGTCTGTGTCACTGACCAACTGTTAAGGCTGAGACATAGCCACCTCCACCCATTCTGAAAAGGAAAAGCCCTCAGAGCTTCCCAGACTGGCACCTGCTCCTAGGGTGTGAGGAGGATAGGACAGGGTCTGCCCTCAGAGACCTCAGGCTCAGAGAATCAAGCTTCTCCCTCCCCTCCTGGGACCTACAGGGTCTGAGATGGTCCACCAGGAGGAGGAGAAAGGAGTAGAGACCCCCTTCCTGGCTGCTGTCCTGGGACAGCCGGCACCCCTGGCACCCTCTGCCTCCCCACACTTCCATGGCTTTGCCCTCTTGGCTTTCTGAGCCTCTGCCAAGCTTCTGTGCATTCTTCAAGACCCACCTCAAAAGCCACCTCCAGGAAGCTTTCCTGGGTTCCTGTCCCTCGACCCCCAACAGAATTAACTGCCCTCTCCTCTGCTCCCGCCTCCTGCTCCAGGCCCCTGGGGCTCACAGCTCTCAGGCTGTGGTTTTTCTCACCTTCCTGCACCACAGCACCTCCCTGCGCAGACCAACCTTATCCAATCAACAAACGGGCACTGAGTCCCTCCCTGAGCGAGCTCCGTGGAGGAAAGGGGCCGCCACGTGGGGGATGTGAGATAGTTTATCCCCTTGGCCTACATGTAGGGGTGGGCTGGATGAGGGACCCCTCTCATTGAAAGTCCTGTGGAGGCTCTGAGGGCACCCACAGTATCTAGAGCTGGGGCCAGAAGCTGGACCTGTTGCCAACCAAGACGCTGTCTCCCTGGCCCTTGCTTCCTTCACTGTGAGAACAGGAGCGGTGCACGCAAAGGCATGCCCTCAGCAGCCCTTTGAGGGGGGTGCTGTGAGGGGATTGGTGGCCAGGGCACAGAAAGGTTAAGTGGCTGGCTGAGGTCACACAGCAAGGCAGGTGCAACTCCAAGAGGTCTCTGCACAGGGCATGTTCTTCGTCGGCCCTCTCTGCTACCCCAGGTGTGGCCTCGGGAGAGGGCTGGTCTCCAACTGCACACTTCCTGGGTAGCAGTGATCATGGACACATTTCAGGTTGGGCACTTGCAGTGCCAAGGGGCTGAGGACGCAATGTGAAGGGAAGGTTTCTCGGTGGTCTGGATTGACAAGGAGGGCCAGAGGCAAACAAGGATCATCCAGACGGGACGGTTCACCTCTCCCTAACCTCCACAGCGACCCCAGGGCTGTTGGGCGCCAGAGGAGGAAATGCTGACTCGCTAATAGGAAGCTGGGACACACCCTCGTGTTGCAACCGTGGCCTCCCGGGGGTGCGTCGGCCTCACCTGGCCACTGGGCTGGCGTCCCCCTCTGCTTTCCATCAGCGCATACTGGCTTCCCTCACCTTTTGCCGTCCCCACACTGCGCCACCCTGCACCTGGCACCACTCAGCACCTCCTCCTGGCCCTACCCGTCCGCCATGGAATCCAGCCACTGAGAAAGGCACCGTTGAAACAGACATAATCATGGGTCAGAAGATGTGACTCAGCCTCTACTCAAATCTGTTTGTCAAACCAAAAGGTGCTTCGTGTTTAAGTCAAACTATCCCTAATGCATTTTCCATTCTCTTCAAAAACCACCGGCATCAGTTTTAAAAAAAGACAGAAAACATGAAGCACACTTCTCTTGCCTGGTTTACCATTTTCTTTGATCCATTAAAATCCAAGAGTGAGCCCTTCCTCGTCTCTAGAGTGTGGAGCAAAGAGGGAATAATTATCCATAAAGTGGCCTTCTGAGTGTTTGCTTTGCGATGAAAGAAAACTTTTGAGAGCTTGGAATAAAGAAGGAATATGTAAGTCTCTCCAGATCCCATCAATAATAATATTAATCAATTAATGATTTACTTGCGTTTTATATGTCTATTTGCTTTGCTATTCATAAGCATACATCGTTTCCTTAGTAACCCTGACATCAGCCAAACTCCATCTCTCTGGAAGCTAAAAGGCAGCTCTCAAGGAAAGACATACAGCTTCTCTCATTTTTTTTTCAATGTTTGCAAATGGGAAATGATGAATTGATATATTCTAAAGGAGCCATTTTTCTTCTTTCTTTTCCTTCCCATTACCATTGAAATCCGACATTTGAAACACCTACTGTATCAACATCTAATTCCCCACCTCCCTTCCCAACAATGCCTTTAGTCTTAACCAAATAACATTGCTTTCACCATGTGTGTCATTTATGTACATATGTGTATGTGCACACACACATATATATACAGTAAATATATATGCCATCAACCTCTTACTGACAAACAAAAATGTTGATTTATTTTCTTAGCTGACTTTAAAAACTTTAGTAATCTCCTTGCTCATGTACAAGACCATAGCACAGCAAGGAGATTACTCCTTAATAGGAGCTCACAAAGTGTGGGTTGATGACGATGGAAAGTTCTGGATTTGCCAACTAAAAAGGCCACTTATCCACAATACCTCAAGTGGCAGCAAGTCAAATTTCCTTAGTACAAATACTTACAAGGGAATCGGGCAGACAGACAAATATAGATGGCTAAGAGTAGAGTGAATGGTGATTAAGGCACGCCCAACTCAATAACATTTTCTTTCATCTGCCGCTGCTGTGGAGAATATTCTTTAAAGAGGATTTTGTAAGTTTCCTTTTTGGGGACAGATTATAAAAGAAATCAGGCTGGGCGAGGTGGCTCACACCTGTAACCCCGGCACTTTGGGAGGCTGAGGCCAGCAGATCACCTGAGATCAGCCTGGCCGACATGGAGAAACCCCGTATCTACTAAAAATACAAAAATTAGCTGGGCGAGGTGGCGCGCACCTGTAATCCCAGCTACTTAGGAGACTGAGGCAGGAGAATCGCTTGAACCCGGGAGGCGGAGGTTGCAGTGAGCCGAGATGGCGCCACTGCACTCCAGTCTGGGCGACAGAGTGAGACCCTGTCTCCAAAAAAAAAAAAGAAAAAAAAAAAAATTGAAGGCGTAGGAAGGGAAATCTACTTGCTGAGGAAAAATTAGAATATTTTCCAACAAGCAGAAAACTGGGAGGTCAAACAGGTGTTCCCCCATGTTAATGAACATCTTTTCATTTTTACAGGGGTTCCCTTTCCTGCAGTAGCTACTTTGTTTGGGTCTGAGAAGCACCAGTCATGGTCAAGGTGAAACTTAGTGGCTGGGACGGCTGGAGGAAGGAGCCGTTTGCTTATTCATTGAAGCAAATGAGGGTGTCCTGGGCGGGTAGGACAGCTCTTGGCCTCGGGAAGTCTCTGGTCTAGTGGGATGGAGCTATTCAGGCAGCAATGAGTTGGGGGTCTGGAAAAGAGATGAGAGCACAGAAGAGGGGGTTTATTCATCCTGAAAGGGGTTGGAAAGGCTTCCTCAGGACACAGAAGACAGAGGTTGAGCTGGGCCTTGGCAGGTGCAGAGGTCAGGAGAGAAGACATTGTTCTATGGCAAATTTCTGATTCTAAAACTATCACTTTCCTTCTCATATCAGCAAAATTCACCAGACTCAGAAAACTGCCCTGCCCCGTGACTTCCATCTGCTCCTCTCCCGATAATTGTAAAAGCCAATGAAGATTGTGCTTCTTAACTACACATCAGCCGGCTGGTTGTAAGTGTTGGGAATATAATTAGGGGTACACGGCTCTGACCCTCACTCTTCATAGGTTTAACAAGATTGGACTTACGCAATGGCAAGAAGGAAACCGAGATTGAAAATGACCAATTTTGCTGGTTGAGAGGCGTCTTGTTTTCTGAAAGAAACTGAGAATCTGCAGTTGTAGGCTGGGAATGCTAGAACCTCTGGAGTGGCATCAACTCGATCGGGGGCCAAAACCATGAGAAAGCACCAATATTTTCCACCGTTTTTAACCAAACTTGGCTGTTGTTGGTCTAAAACCTGCCCTGGGTTTTGAGGGAGCGGAGCTTTTGTGAGCCCAGCTTGCCTTGAGTGCATGGACGGGAATCTGAAACCAGCCAGTCTTGCCTCCCACCCTCTCAACTTTTCCAGTAAAAAATGTGATGGGCACTTTTTTTCCAGTAAAACTGTTCCCCCAGCAGGACAGCCTATATGCAGCTAGGTTCCTGGCAAATGAGCAGGGAATAATAGCTGGCTAGAGGTGGGCGGAACTGAAATACAGCTGTCCACCTCTCCGGAAAACATCACCCAGAGTTCTCCCCATCCCCATCTGACCTTCCAGCCACTAAACAAATAAATAAGGCCTTAGAAGCTCCTAGAGTCAACCACAGCCTCAGCTTCTAAACCGAGGCTGTGATTCTGCGAAACTCACCTCACATCTGTGTCATCTTTGAAAGACTCCAATGGCTGGATTGGTTTGATCCTATTCCGAAGGGCTTATAAAGAAGAATCCAGCCGGGTGTGGTGGCTCACACCTGTAATCCCAGCACTTTGGGAGGCCAAGGCGGGTGGATCACTGGAGCTCAGGAGTTTGAGGCCAGCCTGGGAAACATGGCAAAATCCCATCTGTACAAAATATACAAAAATTAGCCAGGCATGGTGATGTGCGCCTGTAGTCCTGGCTACTCAAGAGGCTGAGGTGGGAGGATCGATTGAGTCTGGGAGGTAGAGGTTGCAGTGAGCTGAGATTGTGCCACTGCACTCCAGCCTGGGTGACAGAGCCAGACCTTGTCTCAAAGAAAAAACAACCCAAAACCTTAAACTCACTCAGTAAATGGAATGCTCCTGGTCTTGCTGCTGTTCATCTGTCTGGGTTAAGTTCATGTAGAGAAGGGATCTGAAACATTTCTACATAGCTCCTAGTGATGCATGCATGCATGGGGGGATCTCTGGACCTCTCCCCTGAGCAGAGGCCGTTTACAGCTTGTAATTGTTTGCATTGCAATCAGTACCTACTGGAGACCTAACTACAGAGTTTTCTTGTGAGCACAATGGGAGCCTGGCTTGGAGATCTTTGCTGAGCCCCCATCACCCAGGATGAGTTCCAAAGTCGTTTATTTACCTGTGGCTTTCTCTCTTTCTTTCCTTCTCTTTTTTTCTTAATAATCCAGTTACTAATACTTTAAGTGGACTTTGTTTTTTTTTTTTTTTTTGAAATGCAGTTTTGCTCTTGTTGTCCATGCTGGAGTGCAATGTCACGATCTCTGTTCACCTCAACCTCCGCCTCCCAGGCTCAAGCAATTCTCCTGCCTCAGCCTCCCAAGTAGCTGGGACTACAGGCGTGAGCCACGACACCCGGCTAACGTTTGTATTTTTAGTAGAGATGGGGTTTCACCATGTTGGCCAGGCTGGCCTCTAACTCCTGGCCTCAAGTGATCCTCCTGCCTCAGCCTCCCAAAGTGCTGGGATTATAGGCGTGAGCCACAACACCCGGCAGAAGATTCATTTTCAAAAGTATTCTTCCCAGTACTTTGGGATGCCAAGGTGGGAATATTACTTGAGGCCAGAAGTTAGAGACCAGCCTGTGCAATCTAGCAGGACCCTGTCTCTACAAAAAAAAATACAAAAATTAGCCAGGTATGGTGGTGTGCATCTGTAGTCCCAGCTGCTCAGGAGGCTGAGGTAGAGGATCACTTGAGTCTAGGACTTGGAGGCTGCAATGAGCCAAGATTGCACCACTGCACTCCAGCTTGAGTGACAGAGCGAGACCCTGTCTCAAAAAAACAAAAACAAACAAAAAAACATATTCTGAGGCCCTAGAGCACAGAGGTGAAGGGAAGGGAGTCTGAACATAGTTCTCTGCCAGCAATTTCTGCTGCTGTTGCTGACATGTGACCTTGCCTCCATTACACAACCTCTCTGAGCCTCAGTTTCCCCATCGGCAAAAGGAGATGATGCAAAGAAGTCCTAGCTGAGAGGGCTGTGTCAGTATTGAACGAGCTGCTGCCTTTAAAGCACCTGGAAGTGGTATCGCCCATGATACCCACCACGCAAGCGTGTTGGCCGTTAGGAAGATTAAACTGTGTCTTGAAGGAGGGCTTCCGTTAGGCATTAAGGGTATAAGAACAGGGACCCATCAAGAACAGAGCCTTCCCTTGAGGAGGGGAGACTTGCTTGAGCCTCACCTCAGTGTAAAAATTACTTCCCAGCCAGGTGTGGTGGCTCACGCCTGTAATCCCACCACCTTGGGAGGCTGAGGCGGGTAGATCACCTGAGGTCAGGAG
Organism: Pan troglodytes; assembly: GCF_028858775.2. Classification (NCBI taxonomy): domain Eukaryota; kingdom Metazoa; phylum Chordata; class Mammalia; order Primates; family Hominidae; genus Pan; species Pan troglodytes. The sequence goes on along the minus strand of NC_086016.1, from coordinate 47,624,936 downwards.
TTCGAGACCAGCCTGGCCAACATGACAAAACCCCATCTCCACTAAACATACAAAAATTAGCTGGGCATGGTGGCATGCGACTGTAGTCCCAGCGACTCGGGAGGCTTGAACCCGGGAGGCGGAGGTTGCAGTGAGCGGACATAGCACCACTGCACTCCAGCCTGGGCGACAGAGCGAGATTCTGTCTAAAAAAAAAAAAAAAAAGTAACTTCTCCCATTTGCAGACAAGGAAACTGGAGCTCAGCAAGCCTCAGGGATTGATCCCGGATCACACAGCCAGTATGTGGCAGAAGCAGGAATTTTACCCAAGTCTCTGTGACTTCAAAGCATACACGATTGTTTTTTCACTTTCAGCTCAGTGGATGCTCTGTGACATAAGGATGAGAAATACAAACACAAATACACAAAATGTGAGTGCTTCTTCAAATTCCCACCCTCACCAAGGATGCCCTTGACCAAGGGCGGATGACAGTAGTAACCCTTTGAGAAGCAGCTGCCCTTTGGGAATCTAAGACAATCCTTCCAGCTTCAGGGTCTCAGGGTCACAGGACAGCATCTTGGTCCGCCAGTGTGGCTCCATCCTGTTCGTATCTGCAGGCGTGGTCTCTAGAGTTCTCTGCACTTGGGGGCTATCTGTGTTGTAGGATTTTGACTGCCCAGCCCTGCCTGTCTTCATCCCAGTGACCTGGTATCCCCGTCCCAGGCCAGGCAGATCGTACTGTCAGCATTCCTCCAGCTTGGGCTAACTTAGGGGAATCAGAGCTGTTGCTTCTCTGCAGCAGTGATTAGCTGGCTCCTGCCCGGCTCCGAGCTATTTATCAGCCCAGTCCCTCATCACGTCTTAGTTTCCATGACTTCTATTTTCCAGGGTCGACCCTGCACTACACACTAAGGTGGCTTCTGAAGACAAAACAATAGAAGCACATTCTTGCTTGGGTGGTTTGAAGTTAGGTCATAATCCTGGGCTATCTGTTGGTTAGGAAAATAAACACTGGCACCCCCCCAACCCTGTCTCCCCCGCCCCCACAGAAGGGAATGCAGGCTTTGGACCAGAGCACAATGCTTCTCTTTTTCCATTGCCTGCTCTGGGGGATAAGGAATCACTTTCAAGGTAGGGTTAGCCAGAGGAACAGTAGACAACTTGCCTCTTGACCCATGGGGAAAGGACAGATTGGGCACTCCTCCGGCAGGGGTGGCGTGGGGGTGGGGCAGGTGAGCCGCTGCTGCAGGACCGGCCGCTCAGTCACCAGGGACCGCAGGCACTGCCCAGAAATCCCGGCTCCTGCGCCTTCCTCTGCTGGGAGTTTCCGTCTCCCCACACCTTTTCTTGTCCTCTTGTTGTGCCTCCTTCTCTTTTGGCAATATACATATTCCTTTATTTCTTGCTCTGCCGATCACTGGAGACAGGATCTCTCTCCTGTTTTCAGAACGTTCCTTTCTCAGAGTAGTCAGTTCTTGGTTTACGAATACAGCATCTTCTCCAGTCTTTCTAAGGATCCTGATTAGAGGTCTTTGTGGTGGTTGTTTTTGAAGTTCTCATGCATTTCCTTAATTCTCTGTTACTTTAGGGATTTTTTTTTCTGTTTGTTTATTCTGTTTTTTGTGTGTGGGTCTCACTCTTTCATCCAGGCTGGAGTACGGTGGTACAATCACAGCTCACCACAGCCTCGACCTTCCAGGCTCAAGTGATCCTCCTACCTCAGCCTCCCAAGCAGCTGAGACTACTGGCACATGCCACGACGTCCGGCTAATTTTTGTATTTTTTGAAGAGACAGGGTTTCATCATGTTGCCCAGGCTGATCTTGAACTCTAGGGCTCAAGCAATCTCCCCACCTCAGCCTCCCAAAGTGCTGGGATTACAGGTGTGAGCCGCTGAGCCCAGCTCTTTACTTTCACCTTGAATGTCAGAGGCATTCCTCAAAGTCCAATGCTCCTTGGTTGTCCCTCACATTTTATTTTATGTTTACTTCATTTATTTATAGAGATGGGGTCTCGCTGTGTTGCCCAGGCTGTTCTCCATTGATCCTCCTGCCTTAGCCTCCCAAAGTGCTGGGTTTACAGGCGTGCGTCATGGTCCCTGGCCCTCCCTCATGTTTTATAAAGTCATTAACGATACAGGTGGACAGGGCTGCATTGGTGGGTTTCAGTTTGGAGCAACGAGGTGGGTAGCAGAATACTTGTCAGAATATGGGGGGTTCATCTTTAGAGAATTGTTTGTTTTTGGTATGAGGGCAGATGCCCAGTCCCCTGGGGTTCTTAGTGAGTGAATGGTTGAGGGGTCTGGAATCTGACTTTTGAATTTATCACCAGCTGTGTGAGCTTGGGTGAGTTGTGCACTCTTTCCAAGGCTCTGCTTTCTCATCTGTAAGAAGGAGATAATTCTGGTAGTGCTGACAGCTGATCCTGCTCCCTCTGGTCTCTGCAGCAGGCATTATACTGGTCAGGGGCAGCCGTGGGACTCCCGGCGTTCACCAGACATCTGACCACCACCAACATTAAGCAGGGAATCCACCAGGACCCAAGGGACCCCTGGGCACCCTGGGCCCCGTGTAGGCTTTTATGCAATGTGAGTTCTTCTTTTCACGGCCTCATTCTTTGCTGCACAAATACCTCCTGGACGCCTCCCTAGTGCGGCCTCAAGGACAGGCCAAGTGTTTGCTCTTCCCCTCTAATTGCAATTTACCTCATTTGCATGCAGCTTTTTCATTCTAATTCCCTGAACCAAGGCTGGCTGCGTTGCCAGGGCAACTGAGAGCAGGGCGGGCTCCCTCCCTCCTCGGCTGTCTGGGAGACCACAGCATCCCTCGGCACCCCCAGAGGGTAAACAATCTGCAGTTTCCTCTGCTCATTTTGTCGGCTTCTCTCGGGGTCCTGGTGATCTTTGCAACCCCCAGACTCACTTGGATTCTCCTGGTCGACTCGGGCTTGTGCATCCCTCCTCTGACGCGGTGAACCCCATTCTCTCTCTCTCTCTTTTTTTTTTTTTTTCTTGAGACAGAGTTTCGCTCTTGTTGGAATTGCACTCTAGGCTGGAGTGCAATGGCATGATCTTGGCTCACCGCAAATTCCACCTCCCGGGTTCAAGCGATTCTCCTGCCTCAGCCTCCTGAATAGCTGGGATTACAGGCATGCACCACCATGCCTGGCTGATTTTTTGTATTTTTAGTAGAGACGGGGTTTCTCCATGTTGGTCAGTCCTGACCTCAACTGATCCACCTGCCTCGGCCTCCCAAAATGCTAGGATGACAGGTGTGAGCCACTGCACCCAGCCGAAAACATTTTTAAAATGGGAACCTCAGGTGTATCTATTAAACTATGGCTCATGACAGCCCTTGCTTGGCTGCTGACACACGCTGCTGGATGAGCCGATGGAGGGATGTGAGGCCCTCACCATGTTCACATCCTACCGCCTAGTTCACAGCTTAATGGGGACAACCGGCGAGCAAGGGCAAGGACAAAGCAAAGTCAACAAGCCCATACATAATCCTCCAGCTGCTCAGGGCCACGCTTCTCCCTGTAGCTACTAAGTAGCCCACATGGCTCAATTTTCCCCGCAGACACTTCAGAGGTGGTGTGGATAGGCGGTGAGATTAACAGTGCATGGACGGGGAAGGAGATCATTCACGAGGGGACTGCTGCTGTGAGGTCACATTTCCTGGCTAGCCGAGCTAGTGTAGGCTGCCTGACAGTGGCCTCGGGGGCTTCCCCAGAATATCTGCATGGCCCCTGACTTCTGGGGAGAGAGGGGGTGACGGCAGGAGGTGGCAGGGAGGGGGCGGGGACGGCAGGGGGCGGGCAGAGAGGACAGCCCTTACAATAATGGTTTACTTGACAACTGCTACCTTGAAAGGTGGCCCTTCAAAAAGCTGACCTCATGAACACTTTGGGAGGGGTATTTAAACAAGGAAGGAAGGGAGGGAAGAGGGAAGGGAGGGAGTGAGGAAAGGACAGAGCAAGGGAGGAAGCAAGGGAGAAAAAGAAAGAAAAAGAAACTCTGTCTTTTAATTCCAGCTCAGCTTCTTACCAGCTTTGTGAACTTGGTCAAGTCCTTTAACCTCCCTAAGATGTCATTTGCTTGCCTCTTGCCCAGAATCTAGGAGGTTCTCAGTAGAAATTATGGTGCAGACCCACACCAATAGTTAAAATGGAGAGAGCACAGTAAATTATAGCAATGGTTGTGATTGCACACAGAGATAGCTGGCTTGCATTTCCTACCTCTCTTCCTTCCTTCCTTTCTTTCTTTATTTTTTTTACAGTCTTGCTCTGTCGTCCAGGCTGGAGTGCAGTGGCATGATCTTGGCTCACTGCAACCTCCACCTCCTGGGTTCAAGTGATTCTCCTGCCTCAGCCTCCAAGCGCGCGCCACCACGCCAGGCTAATTTTTGTATTTTTGGTAGAGACGGTGTTTCACCATGTTGGCAAGGCTGGTCTCGAACTCCTGACCTCAAGTGATCCACCTGCCTCGACCTCCCAAAGTGCTGGGATTACAGGTGTGAGCCAGCGTGCCCAGCCCCAGCTTGCATTTTCAAAGCCCCTACCCCGTGCCAGGCTGGGGACTGTCACGTGGTTTCTCTAATTCACATAATAATCATGGTGTGAGGCAGGCATTATTAGTTCCACTTTATGTACCAGGAAATAGACTCAGAGAGTTAAAGTGACCTGTCCAAACCCACGTAGCTATCAAGCCAGTGGCTGCCTGAGCTCAGGTTTATCTCCTCCCTGCTTTGATAGGTTACCGGCTTGGAGCTATTTGCAAAGGACACATGCTGCCTCTCCCTAAAGAGATGTGGTGAATTTTATTCAATGTGCCTCTAACAGCTATACTAGCATCACAAAAGAAAAAAAAAAGAAAAAAGAAAAGGCCTGGCGTGGTGGCTCATGCCTGTAATCCCAGCACTTTGGGAGGCTGAGGCAGGTGGATCACGAGGTCAGGAGTTCAAGACCAGCCTGACCAACACGGTGAAACCCCAACTCTACTAAAAATACAAAAATTAGCCGGGCGTGGTGGCGCATGCCTGTAATCCCAGCTACTGAAGAGGCTGAGGCAGGAGGAGAATCACTTGAACCCGGGAGGTGGAGGTTGCAGTGAGCCGAGACCAGTCTGGGTGACAGAGAAAGACTCTGTCAAAAAAAAAAACGAAAACAAATAAACAAACAAACAAAAGCCAGCCCCAGAGTGAAGGCTGCCACCGCATGAGTCGTGCTATTTGTATTTATTTTTGCTAAGTGTGTATCTCCTGCCATAAACTGTAATTACTGCCACAACATGATTGCCACAACTCTGTTTCGCTGAAGTGAGTCAGTTTACCTTCTCATCGTCCTCGAGTGGCTCCTGGGGCACTCGGAGGTTCATTCTGGTGAGGCGGCAAAGGGACGGTCACCCACCGAGGCAGTGTTCCCATCACGTGCATCAGGAACTGCCGGGGTTTCTGGAAATATTTTACAGACGCGATCATCCGCCTCTCTGCAGAACCTTCACTGATTTGTTATACCCCATTTCATTAGAGGTTTGGGGATTTGTTTGTTTTATGCAGTCCCAGGAAAGGAATTCCAGAGTGACACCCACCCAGCATAAGCAAAGACCGGTGCCACCCCCTTGCGTTGAAATCCACGTGGCCCATAAGCTGCAGATAAGTGAGCCGTGGCAGGGGAGCCCACAGCAGTGGAAAAACACAGCACAGACGTGGCCTTGACCTCTGCCTGTCAGCAAGCCTGGGGCTGTAGAGAAGGGTACAGGATTTTACAGCTTTACATTTCAAAATCTTTTTTTTTTTTTTTGAGATGGACTCTTGCTCTGTCGCCCAGGCTGGAGTGCAGTGGCACAATCTCGGCTCACTGTAACCTCCACCTCCTGGGTTCAAGTGATCCTCCTGCTTCAGCCTCCCAAGTAGCTGGGACTACAGGCGTGTGCCACCACACCAGCTAATTTTTTGTGTGTTTTTAGTAGAGACAGGGTTTCAATGTGTTAGCCAGGATGGTCTTGATCTCCTGACCTCATGATCCGCCTGCCTCGGCCTCCCAAAGTGCTGAGATTACAGGCGTGAGCCACCGCACCTGGCCTCAAAGTCTTAAGTAATTGTTTTCAATGGCATTAGTGATTATGCTTTTTTTTTTTGTTTCGCTTGTTTTTTCCCCTGTTTATACCTCCACCCTAAGTCAAGAAGCCTGAGCTTCACCCAGACCTGGGTCAGGATCCAGAGCCCTCTTCTTAGTGCAGCGAGGCCTGGGCCTCCATTTCCTCATTTGTCAAATAGAAATTTTAAAAAACAGGCCGGGCGCGGTGGCTCACGCCTGTAATCCCAGCACTTTGGGAGGCCAAGGCGGGCAGATCACCTGAGGTCAGGTGTTCGAGACCAGCCTGGCCAACACGGCAAAACCCTGTCTCTACTAAAAATACAAAAATTAGCTGGATGTGGTGGCACATGCCTGTGATCTCAGCTACTTGGGAGGCTGAGCTAGGAGAATCAGTTGAACCCGGGAGGTGGAGTTCACAGTGAGCAGAGATCACACCACTGTACACCAGCCTGGGAGACAGAGTGAGACTCCATCTCAAATGAATAAATAAATAAATAAATAAAATACAAATAATTCTTACTCTGAAGGAACTAAAACCAGTTGTGAAGACAGGACTTCACCCAAACACCACAGGATAGAATTTGGCCAAAGCCCTCTAACATGAACAGGGTTTTGTCCTGAGCTTCTTGGAAATGAGACCCAGCCCATACCCAACACATCAATCCCTCAACTCTAGTCACCTCTAGACTTTATTACCTGGCAGCCGCGCCCTCCCTCCCTCGTCTCCCTTTAGAGCGAGGTGGGCGTGTCACGGAAGAGGCATTTCCCCCATGCGTGTTCCATCCTGGAGCCTGGTAACCTTTGCCAAAGATGACTCAGGTAAACGTGTTATCAGGCCGAGCCGCCAGTCACCCTTCAGTGACCCAGCCAGTACAGCCATGCCAGGTCTCCAGCTCTGCTCACCCAGAAACTTCCCCGGCTTGTCTCCACTGGAATGGGGATGGAAGGGAGCCACGGCTGGCTTAGCCCCTCTCGGAGCAGAAAGAGGAAACTTCTGAAAAGAAGATGGGGGCTGGGGGAGGACATCAATCAGCACGGACAAATAAGTACTCAGTGCCAGGTGCCCACGTGGCCAGGAACTAAACAGATGTGCCTGTGCCTTCGTAAAGGAAGCAACACAGGTTACAAAAATAACAAGACACGTTATATGATTACAAAGCATAGGCCTGAGGCGGTGGCTCACGCCTGTAATCTCAGCATTTTGGGAGGCTGAGGCAGTCAGATCACCTGAGGTCAGGAGTTCGAGACCAGCCTGGCCAACATGGTGAAACCCCGTCTCTACTAAAAATACAAAAAAATTAGCCAGGTGTGGTGGCAGGCTCCTGTAATCTCAGCTACTTGGGAGCCTGCGGCAGGAGAATCACTCGAACCCGGGAGGCAGAGGTTTTGGTGAGGTGAGGGCAGGTCATTGCTCTCCACCTGGGCAAAAAGAGCAAAACTCCATCTCGAAAAATAATAAATAAAGCATGGTAAGTTCTAGAAAGAAAACAAATGAGCAGGAATGATGAAAGGTTATCAAGAGGACCTGATTTAAATTGGGGAGGGGTCAAGATGGACAACTTTAACAGGAGCATTTACACTGAGACCTGCAGGAGCGGGACCTGGCCGGTGAAGAGGGCAAGGACAAGCATTTCAGCCGAAGGAACAGCATAGAGGACTCCAATGTGGGAAAGAGTTTGCAGTGTCTTAGAAATGGAAAAGGGACCAACTTAGCTAAAATATTGTGAGCAAGGGGGAGAGTGGCTTGATGCTATTATTTCATATACATAAAGATAAAATCTACTCCGTTTAATAAAGCTGCCACGTGGGGAGCCTACCTTGGGAACCGGAAACCCACTCCACTTTTAAAACTTTGCTCGAGGCTGGGTGCAGTGGCTCACACTTGTAATCCTAGCGCTTTGGGAATCTGAGGCGGGTGGATCACAAGGTCAGGAGTTTGAGACCAGCCTGGCCAACATGGTGAAACCCCGTCTCTACTAGAAATACAAAAATTAGCTGGGCCTGATGGTGCGTGCCTGCAATCCCAGCTACCCGGTGGGGCTGAAGCAGGAGAATCGCTTGAACCTGGGAGGCGGAGGTTGCAGTGAACCAAGATCACACCACTGTGCTCCAGCCTAGGGGAGAGAGTAAGACTCTGTCCCAAAGCAAAACAAAACAAAAACAAAAACAAAAACAAAAAAAACCTTGCTCAATTGAGACTGACTTGGATTTGAATCCTGACCTGGCTGCTATGAGAATGTTGCTTAATTCTTAGAACTTCGGTCCCCTGCCTGTCCAGTGGAGCTGGCAGCACTTGCCTCAGAGGATGGGGCTCTGGGTGGAGTGAGAACAGGTGGAGTGGAGAATGGATGTGCCCATTGTGGTGTCGGGCACAGGGCAGGCTCTCATTAAATGGGAGCTGCTGTCCTTGTTCCAGATGCCACTGCCACTCTCAACTTGGGGCCCCTGTGTCCACGATGAAAGGGGCAGAGCTGCACCTGCCTCTCCCCGTGGTGCTTCTCAGCTTGCTCAGAACCTAGGTGAGGGAAGAGGGTATTATTTTTTTAGGACCTTTTGGAAACCCACACCAAGAAAACAAGCAGAGGGTGTGTGGCCTCTCCCTTCTGCTCCTCATCGAGGGGAGGGACCGAACAGAGAAACTGGAAAGAAAGGTATTTTTAAGGACATGTGTAAATGCTTTACAAATGATGCTATATGCTTGTTTGGGCAGCATGTATCCTAAAATTGGAATGACACATGGAAGGCGGCACGGCCCCCAAGAGTGACATGCAAATTGGTGAAACATTTCACATTTTTGGAATCCAGAAGATGATAGAGTGACATCTTTAAACTGCTGAAAGAAAAAAGCCAAACAAACTGGCCAACCTTTTGGAGGAGATAGTCTTCAGAAATGAAGCATAAACAAAAATATCTCCAAACAAAAGCTAAGAAAATTCATCACCAGCAGCTCCACCTCCAAGAAACCCCAGAGCAAGTTCTTTGGGCTGAAGGAAAGGGACCCCAGTGGAAGCATCAAAATGCAGGAAGGAATGAAAAACACAGAAAAGGGGAAATATTGGGTGAATATACAAAAATGTTAGCTACGTAAGGTAAAAATAAACGAGTCAATGCTAAAACATCTATCAATGGTGCCAGGGCGGGAGAGGAACAATGGAACCGGAACATTTACCAAAATAGACCATATGCTGGGCCCTAGAACAAGTCTCAACAGATTTCAAAGGGCTGAAATCACATAAGAGTGTGTTCTCTGACCACAGTGCAATTAAACAAGAAATTAACAACAGAAAGATAATTGGAGAATCCCCAAGTGTTTGGAAATTAAGCAACATACTTCTCAATAACCTGTGGGTCAGAGAAGAAATCACAGTGGAAATTAGGAAATACTTTGAACTGAGTGATGATGAAAATAAACATTGAAACTTGTGGGAAGTGGCTAAAAAAGTGCTTAAGTGGAGATTTTTAGCTTAAAATGCATGTATTAGGAAATAAGAAGGATGAAAATCAATGATCTAAGTTTCTGTCTCCTAAACCTAAAAAAACAAAAACCCCAAAACCGAGTAAATTAAGCCTAAAGAAAGTGAAAGGTAACAAAGACTTGGAACCAACCCTAATGTTCATCAATGATAGACGGGATTAAGAAAATGTGGCACATATACACCATGGAATACTATGCAGCCATAAAAAAGGATGAGTTCATGTCCTTTGCAGGGACATGGATGAAGCTGGAAACCATCATTCTCAGCAAACTATCACAAGGACTGAAAACCAAACACTGCATGTTCTCACTCATAGGTGGGAATTGAACAATGAGAACACTTGGACACAGGGCGGGGAGCATCAAACACCGGGGCCTGTTGGGGGGTGGGGGGCGGGGGGCTGGTGGGGGAGAGCATTAGGAGAAATACCTAATGTAAATGATGAGTTGATGGTTGCAGCAAACCAACATGGCACATGTATACCTATGTATTGAACCTGCACATTGTGCACATGTACCCTAGAACTTAGAGTATAATAAAAAAAGAAAGAAAGAAAGTGAAAGGAAGAATGTAATCAAGACAGGAGTAGAAATTAATGAATTAATTGGGATCAATAGAGAAAATAAAACCCAGGTAGATGTTTGAAAAGATTAATAAAAGATTAGTAAGATGGACAGGCTCAGGTGCAGTGGCTCATGCCTGTAATCCCAACACTCTGGGAGGCCAAGGTAGAAGGATCACTTGACCCAAGGAGTTTGACATCAGCCTGGGCAACATAATGAGACTCCAACTCTACAAAAAATTTAAAAAAAAAATAGCTGGGCATGGTGGTGGATGCCTGTATTCCCAGCTACTTGGGAGGCTTAGATGGGAGGATAACTTGAGCCCAGGAGGTTGAGGCTGCAGTGAGCAGTGATCACACTGTTATGGGACCTTTGGGGTGTTAATTTTCTGGCCGGAAACCTCTGTGGTCATGGCATCTTTGCCTGAGCTCTTGTCCTGCATCCAGAAAGAATGAGGTACACAGACAAATGAAGGATGAATAAGATAAAGATGAGCTTTACTGAGTGTTACAACAGCTCAGGCCCACAGTGGGTAGCTCCTCTCTGTAGGCAGGTCATTGAGTGTTCCATTCGCAGCAGAGAGGAGGCCCTGGAGAGGGTACTCCTCTCTGTAACTGGTCATCCTGATGTCTGCAGCTCTCAGCAGAGAGGAGGCCCTGGAAAGACTGGCTTCTCTCTGCCAGCAGGCCATCTCTGTAGCTCTCAGCAGAGAGGGTAGTTCCTCTCTGGAACTGGTTGTTCCATCATCTCCAAAGGGTAGCTCTTCTCTGCAGCTGGCCAACGCGTTGTCTCTCTGCCCTCTTCGTCCTCTGACCATCCTCTACCCTGTTCTGGCTGAGCCCAGGGCTTTTATGGACTTCAGAGGGGAGGAAGTTCATGCCAATTGGTCAATGGATGGCCATGGATGGGCCCAGAAGAGGCACCCAAGTCCCCATTCTGGTCTGTGGGACTGACAGCCTGGCCTCCAGCCTTTGCGCTCTCCTCAGCCTGAGGGTGGGGCCTTACTGGGGACCCACCTGCTTCTACCCAGTAATCTGTCTGCCTCCCACTGCCATTCATAGTCCCAAGGCTTGGCCCCAACCCCATTCCAAGATCAGAGAGGGTACTGGAGCAGAGAGAGGCCAGACAGTGAGAGCAGACATTCTGGAGCCAGCAGGGATGGGGTGAGGGCCTCTCCTGGGTCCTCAAGGGTGTAGGCTGCAGAGACATCCAGGTCCTGCACCTGGGAGGGTGGCTGCAGAGGCACTTGGGAGCTCCCGCCCCAACTCAGAAGGGGCAGGGCCTCCACTGGCTCCATGGAGTGTGCAGCCCCAGCCGTGCCCCCCTGCTGTAGCTGGCATGATGGCAGCAGCCGCTATCGACACCACTGCACGGCAGCCTGGGTGACAGAGCAAGACTTCTGTCTCAAAAATAAAATACAATAAAATAGACAATTCCATCAATAATGACCAAGAGGGGAAAAAAATAGGAAAAACTCACATTTTTAAAATTCTAATATCAGATATAAAACGAGGCCCTCACTGTGGTAGAGGCTAATGATATTGTAAATGTAACAAGAGGATATTACAAACAATTTTGTGCCAATAAAAGCGAAAACCTAGATGAAATGGACACATTCTTTAAAAACTACAATTTAGCGGCTGGGCATGATGGCTCAAGCCTGTAATTCCGGCACTTTGAGAGGCCGAGACGGGCGGATCACCTGAAGACGGGAGTTCGAGACCAGCCTGACCAACATGGAGAAACCCCGTCTCTACTAAAAATACAAAATTAGCCAGGTGTGACGGCGCATTCCTGTAATCCCAGCTACCCAGGAAGCTGAGGCAAGAGAATCGTTTGAAACCGGGAGGTGGAGGTTGGAGGTTGTTGTGAGCAAAGATCGTGCCATTGCACTCCAGCCTGGGCAACAAGAGCAAAGTTCCGTCTCAAAACAAACAAACAAACAAACAAAAAACCCCTACAATTTAGCAAAACTGATACAAGATTAAGTAGAAAATCCAAAGAATCATCTACTGTTAAAAACAATTAAATCTGTAATTTAAACCATTCTCACAAAGAAAACTCCAGACTCAGGTGGTTTCACTGGTAATTTTCCAAACATTTAAGAAATAATACTTATCTTATGCAAACTCAGAAACAGAACACAGGAAATAAAAAAAGAACACCCCCCCAACTCATTTTATGAAGCCAGAAAAATTCTGATATTACAGCTAGGCACAAATCTTACATAAGAGATATTTACAGACTGATATGGTTTGGCTGTGTCCCCATCCAAATCTCATCTCGAATTGTAATCCAAATTGTAATCTCCATGTGTCAAGGAAGGGACCTGGTGGGAGGTGATTGGATAATGAGGGGGTTTTCCCCCATGCAGTTCTCGTGATAGTAAGCGAGTTCTCATGAGATCTGGTTGTTTGATGAGTGTCTGGCACTTCCCCCTTCGCTCTCTCTCCTGCCGCCTTGTAAAGAAGGTACATGCTTCTCCTTTGTCTTCTGCCATGATTGTAAGTTTCCTGAAGCCTCCTCAGCCATGCTGAACTGTAAGTCAATTAAACCTCTTTCCTTTATAAATTACCCAGTCTCAGGTAGTGTCTTTATAGTAGTGTTAGAAGGGACTAATACAGAGACTTATATCTGTCATGAATATAGATGAAAAATTCTAAGTAAAATGTTAGTAAATCAAATCCAGAGATATATTAAAAAGATGATACCTCAAGACCAAGTAGAACTTATTCCAGAAATACAAAGTGGATTTAACATTTGAAAAAAATCAATCAATGTAACTTTCCATAATAACAGAATAAAGGAGAAATATCACACAATCATGCTCTTTGATGCAGAAAAACATTTGATAAAATTCAACACTTATTCATGATAAAAACTCTCCAACAATTAAGAATACATTTTTAAAGAACTTCTTTAATCTGATAAGGACTATATATTTTTTAAAACCCTACTGTTAACATAAATGCAACTATTGAGCACTTTCTTCTTGTCAGCCATGATCACCACTTTGGCTCAACCTGGTACTGGAGGTCCTGGCCCGTGCAATAAGGCAAGAAAAAGAAAAAGGCATGAAGATTGGAAAGGTAAAACTGTTTTTGCTTTCTGATGACAAAACTGTATAAATAGGAAATCCAAAAAAATCTACAAACTATTAGAATTAATAAATTTAGCAAGGCCACTAGATAAAATGTCAACATACAAAGTTAAGTTTATTTCTATATGCTAGCAACAAACAACTAGAAAACAAAGACAACTTACAGTAGCAAGAAAATATAAATAGCTAGGAATAAATCTTTTGAAAGATATGTAAGACCTCCACTGAAAACCACAAAACATTTCTAAGAGAGATTAAAGAAGACCTAAATAAGGTCAGGAGCAGTGGCTCATACCTGTAATCCTAGTGCTTTAAGAGGCCAAGGTGGGAGGATCACTTGAGGCCAGGAGTTTGAGACCAGCCTGGGCAACATAGAGAGAGTCCAAATCTACAAAAAACTAAAAAACTAGCCAAACATTGTGGTACATAGCTATACTCATAGCTACTCAGGAGGCTAAGTTGGGATGATTGCCCAAGCTCAGGAGTTTGAAATTACAGTGAGCTGTGATCACACCCCTGTACTCCATCCTAGGCAACAGAGTAAGACTCTGTCTCTAAAAAAAAAAAAAAAAAAAAAAAAAAAAAAAAAAAAAAAAAAAAAAAAAAGCCGGGCATGGTGGCTCATGCCTGTAATCCCAGCAGTTTCAAAGCCAAGGTGGGTGGATCATGAGGTCAGGAGTTTGAGACCAGCCTGGCCAATATGGTAAAATCCTGTCTCTACTAAAAATACAAAAATTAGCTGGGTGTGGTGGTGGGTGCCTGTAGTCCCAGGGGGCTGAGGCAGAAGAATCGCTTGAGCCTAGGAGGCAGAGGTTGCCGTGAACCAAGATCATGCCACTGCACTGCAGCCTGTGCGACAGAGCAAAAGTCTGTCTCAAAAAATACCTAGATAAATGGAGAGATAGACTACATTTATGGATTAGAAGTCTCAATGCTGTTGTTATGTCAATCTCCTAAATCCATCTATAGATTCAATATTATAGTAAATGGCCTCAGCATTCTTTTGTTTTTTTTTTTTTTTTTTGAGACAGGGTCTCACTCTGTCCCCCAGCTGCAGTGGCACGATCACTGCAGTTTCAACCTCCTGGGCTCAGGCGATCCTTTGGCCTCAGCCTCCTAGGTAGCTAGGACTACATGCGCTCCACCACACCTGGCTCATTTTTGTATTTTTTGTAGAGATGGAGTTTTGCCATGTTGCCCAGGCTGATCTTGAACTCCTGGGCTCAAGCAATCCGCCTGCCTCGGCCTCCCAAAGTGCTGGGATTGGATTACAGGTGTGAGCCATTGCACCCAGTCTCAGCATTCATTTTGAATATAGGTTTAGCTTTCTCATACCAGAAACAGGGCTTAGTCATCCTTGACATCATTTCCTGTTCTTCACCTCCTCCCATTTCTTCAAGATGGTCAATCCAGATTGTCTGCCTTACACTATCGCCTCCCGGGGACTCCCTTCCCAAGGGACAGTTGGATACAACCCACTTGACTTGCCTTAAAGACCCCACCCTCTCAGGGACTGTGCTGGTCTATGCAGCAGTGACCCTTTCTCAGTCACACGGTGACCTTTGGCCCTCATGCATCCCCCAAATCTCCCAGTGAGAACACCCTGTGGAAAACCTGCTTGGATAACGACCTGGATTCCAATTAAGGCTTTAGTCTCGCAGGTCTCTCTCTCTCTCCCTCTCCACCCCCCACCACCTGCTGGTTGAGCTCTCTGCCATCTCCAGACTTCCCGCAGTTCCTTGCGGGGGTGGTGGGGGGCTTTCTCTGTGGATCTGGGAGTGATAAACCACTTCTGTTATTTCATGTGTTCGTTGTGCTGTCTCCCCCGTGGCCCACCTGACCAACGCACCCAGACCTAACTCTCTCTGGGCCAGGGCTCTCCTAGGGAGTGGCGGTCTTGGTGGGAATAAACTGGACACAGATCAGACAAGAGCCAAAGGGCGTCTGCCAGGGTAAACGAGTTTCCTGTGAGAGGGACACCTGATCACAGTCAGACACTGAGGCATCAGACCGTCCGTCAGGATAAAGAAGTATCCCTGAGAGATGCACTGTGACACCCACAGCCACCTGCCCTCAAGCTCCGTCAGGGCAGGGCTAGAGTTCACAGCCACTCTATAAACTGGGAGCCGCCTCATAAGCAAATTAGAGGAAAATACAACAAACGTCATCTCAGTCACAATCCCGGTGGTGTTTTTGTAATGGATATTGACAAACAGATTTATACAGAATCTCAAAGAACCTAGAATAGACAGAAAAATTTTGAAGAACAAAGTTGGAAGGCTTATTCTGCTAGATATCAAGACCTACTATAAAGCAACCCTAATTACGCAAAGGTAATTAAACAGTGTGATATTTGTATGAAAATGGACATATAGGCCATAACATAGAATCGAGGGTTCAGAAACAGACTCACACATAGATGGCTACGTAATTAACAATAAAGTTACCTGAGCAAGTTAGTAGAGAAGAGGATGGTCATGTCAAAAAACGATGCCAAATTGGATATCCATGTGGAAAAAAATGCATCTTGGTCCCTACCTCAAATTATGCACATATTTTAATTCAAGATGACCTATATTAATGTAAAAGGTAAAATAATAAAGCTTCTAGAAAAAAATATAATATCTTCATGATATTGAGATAGGCAAAGATTTATTAAACAGGACACAAAAATCGTTAACCCAAAGATTAATGATTAAGATTGATACATTAGACTTGATCAAAATTAAGAACTTCTGGCTGGGCACAGTGGCTCATGCCTGTAATCCCAACAGTTTGGAAGGCTGAGGTGGGTGGATCACCTGAGGTCAGGAGTTCGAGACCAGCCTGGCCAACATAGTGAAACCTCATCTCTACTAAAAATACAAAAATTAGCTGGGCATGGTGGCGGGCACCTATAATCCCAGCTACTCAGGAGGCTGAGGCAGGAGAATCACTTGAATCCGGGAGGCGGAGATTGCAGTGAGACAAGGTCGTGCCACTGCACTCCAGCCTGGGCAACAAGAGCAAAACTCTGTCTCAGAAAATAAATAAATACATAAAAATAAAAACAAAATTAAGAACTTCTGTTTATCAAGAGAAACCAATGAGTGCATGAAAATGCAAGCTGCAGACTGGGAGGAAATGTTTACATTCTGTATATTCAATAAAGGATTCCTATCCAGAATATAAAGAAACTTTACAAATCAGTAAGAAAAAACAGACTGATTAAAAATGGGCAAAAGACTTAAACAGGCACCTCATGAAAGATGATATCAAATGACCAGAAAGTATGATAAATGGAGCTGAATATCATTAGCCATATTTTTGTTGTATTGTATTGTATTTTTTTGAGACAGAGTCTCACTCTGTTGCCCAGGCTGGAGTGCCACTGTGCCCGGCCCATATCTTTTAACAAAAGGAACTTAAAACCACAATGAGATACTGCTCAAAAAGGCTAAAAAAGTACTCAGTCATATAGCCAACTAGAATGGCTAAAATGAAAATGACACCACCAGTGTTGGTGAGGATGTAAAGAAAATTCTCATAGAGTGTTGTAAATTGGTAGACTTTTTGGCCTACACTGCAATTCCGCTCCTGAATATATACCCAACAGAAACTGGGGGGAGGGGGTATCCACCAAAAGACATGGACAAAGAAACCCATAGCAGCTCTGTGTAAATAAATTGTGGTTTATCCCTGCAAGGGAATACTACACCACAATAAAAATCAATGGACTCCTCCTATACCCAATACCATGGAGGAATCTCACACACATAATATTGAACAAAAGAAGCCAGATACTGAAGAACACACACTACATAATTCCATTTATGGGAAGTTCAAGAGGAAGCAAAAGGGTGACAGGAGTCAGGATGCCTCTAGAGGGCTGTGCGCTGACAGGGAAAGGCATGGGAGACTCTTTTGGATGCTGGAAATGTCCAATATCTGGGAGGTGAGTACATAGGTCTATACAAATATAAACATTCCTTAAGCTATACACGTAAAAGATGTATGCGCTTCACTGTATGTATGTTAAACCTCACTTTAAAAAAATGGGCCGGGCGTGGTGGCTCACGCCTGTAATCCCAGCACTTTGGGAGGCCAAGGCAGGCAGATCACGAGGTCAGGAGATCGAGACCATTCTGGCCAACATGGTGAAACCCTGTCTCTACTAAAAATAAAAAAATTAGCTGGGTGTGGTGGCACATGCCTGCAATCCCAGCTACTCAGGAGGCTGAGGCAGGAGAATCGCTTGAACCAGGGAGTCAGAGGTTGCAGTGAGCTGAGATTGTGCCACCACACTCCAGCCTGGCAACAGAGCAAGACTCTGTCTCAAAAAAAAAAAAAAAAAAGGAAAAGAAAAAAAGACCAGCCTGGGCAATATGCTGAAATCCATCTCTACAAAAAATTTTTTTTAAATTAGGCAGTCGTGGTGGTGCACGCCCGTAGTCCCAGCTACTCAGGAGGCTGAGGTGGGAGGATGGTTTGAGCCTGGGAAGTTGAGGCTGCAGTGAGCCATGCTCCCGCTGAAGTAGAAGATGGGACTCAACTCTGAAGGTGGGGCTTAGACATGTGACTAATTGAGGACTAACAAGGAGAGGGGATGGCAGAAGGAGCTTTCCATAAGACACAGTCACCTGTGTGCCATGTTAGTTTACCATTGCCGTGGCAACACCCAGAAGTTACCGCCCCTTTCCATGGCAACGACCAGACAACCCAGAAGTTGACACCCCTATCCTACAAATTTCTGTGTGAACCACCCCTCAATGTACATATAATTAAAAGTGGGTATAATGTGAGTGCAGACCTGCCTCTGACTGCTGCTCTGGGCACACTGCCTATGGGGTAGCCCTGCTCTGCAAGGGGCAGAAACTCTGCTGCTGCTGTGTACTGCCACTTCAATCAAAACTGCTGTCTAACACCACCGGCTCACCCTCGAACTCTTTCCTGGATAAAATCAAAACCCTTCCTGGGCTAAGCCCCAATTTGGGGGCTCACCTGCCCTGCATCATTGCTACTGCACTCCAGCCTGGATGAAAGAGCAAGATGCTGTCTCAGGCCCAGTGTGGTGGCTGACACCTGTAATCTCAGCACTTTGGGAGGCCAAGGCGGGTGGATCACTTGAGATCAGGAGTTCAAGACCAGCCTGGCCAACATGGCAAAACCTTGTCTCTACTAATAATACAAAAATTAGTCAGGCATGGTGGCACGTGCCTGTAATACCAGCTACTTGGAAGGCTGAAGTAGAAGAATCACTTGAACCCGGGAAGCAGAGGTTGCAGTGAGCTGAGATCGTGCCACTCCACTCCAGCCTGGGTGACAGAGCGAGACTCCGTCTCAAAAAAAAAAAAAAAAAAGATGCTGTCTCAGCAAAAACGCTAAAGCTAAGACCCAAGTATAGAAATCACCTTTTAAAGAAATTTCGTAGCAAAAACAAACACAGAAAAACAAACAAAAAACTTTCTATGAGGTTGAACAAGTGTTTTCTTAGCTTCCTGCATGCACTCTTGTGGGAGAACAGCTCTGTCCTGGCCTCTGCGTGTGTGCGACCCAGGTCACATGGGCTGGGTTTGAAACACAGCTGGCCTGAATCTTGGCTGGATGTCTTGGGGTCCTCCTGGACCATGAGAACTTGGGGGGCTTGTGAGGAGCTGCGACAAGACTGTTTCTCATTGGCTTCCCTCTCTACCAAGGAGGTTGTCATGAGACTCTGGATGTCTGGTTTCTCCCAGATTCAGAGGAGGTATGAGACTTTCTGCCTGGTCTCCCCACCCCTTGGGGTATAGCCAGAGGACCTGAAACCTCTTAGCTGCAGTCTCAATGGGCTCCTGCGCAGTGGAATACCCTGGCGTCTGTGCCATTGCCCTGCACAAGGGCCATGGGGAGCTGGCGCCTGCAGCTGCTCTTCCCTTCAGTCTCTAAGCAAGCAGTAAACCAAGGCCAAAGAGGACTATTTGCCCCTGTACTGCTGGTTCTGCCAGCCACTGGCCTCACCTTGCCTCATGCTTGACAGTTTGTTTTGTTTTTTTTTTTCTGAGACGGATTTTCACTCTTTTGCCCAGGCTGGAGTGTAGTGGCGTGATCTTGGCCCACTGCAATCTCAGCCTTCCAGTTTCAAGCAATTCTCCTGCCTCAGCCTCCCAAGTAGTTGGGATTAGAGGCACCCGCCACCACACCGGACTAATTTTTGTATTTTTAGTAGAGACAGGGTTTCGCCATGTTGGCCAGGCTGGTCTCAAACTCCTAACCTTAAGTGATCCGCCCGCCTCGGCCTCCCAAAGTGCTGGGATTACAGGCGTGAGCCGCCGCGCACGGCCGTGCTTAACAGTTGTTATGCATGAAGTGGATTGTTCATATTCCAAAAGAAAAGGAGAGGTTAAGCCAGGCGACTGGCATCGGCTATGTGCTAACTGCGTACTGAACACCGCGGCAAGCATATACATGTCACTGAGTTTACTTGTCACAGATTTGCCTTTAGTTATCTTGGATTGTGATCACTGGCCATCTCCATACTGCTTCACTCGCTTCGTTATCATCACTGCTGATTTTGGGGTCACGGCCTGCCATCCAGCAGAGACTAGATGGACAGAACACCCAGGCCATGTCCTTAGAAACTGGCCCTTCGGTGTCTGCAGGATGCCAGCCAGCACAGTTCTCAGAAGGAGACGGTGATCATTGTCCCTTTGAGGCTCCTTTCTCCATGAATGGAGGGAAGTGCAGAACCGGTCCGAATGGGCAGGATGGTGTCTGGAGTTTTGTTACCAAAACAGACAGGACTATTTTTCACCATAAGCTGAAGGGGAGGAGGATGGTGGACGGTGACCAAGCATCACCGAGCCCTCACTAGGTCTCGGGTACCATGCTAGGCGCTTCCACCGGTGCTGCCACCATATCCGTCTCAGAGAGGCTCAACAGCTCGCCCCCACCACGCAGCTTGTCAGTAGCAGAACTGGACTCCAATCCAGGCCATTCTGGCTCCCCGGTCCGAGTTCTTCCCACCACTGTGCTTTGGCTAGAAATGTACATCACTGTTGTTAGAGCCGGTTGCCACGGAAACGGTGTCTCTGCCCTGCATCAGGCTGGCCACAGTCACCTCCCGCTCAGGAAGCAGCCCACAGACCCACCGAGTCAGGCACCAGCCAACGGGCGGGCCTGGCCTCTGTCCACCTCTGTCCACAACTGTGCTGTTTCTGGCTCTGAGGGCCCCTGAGACCGGGAAAAACAACAGCAAGTCCCCATGGGGTCCTGACCAGATGAAGTCTCCCACTTTGCCTCGTCTGTCACCAGCCACAGCTACGCGGCGGGCGCACCATCATGCAGCAGCCACCCTTCCTGTTTTCCTCCTTCCCCAGAGAAGGATTGCTTCTTTTTTCTTTCTTCCATGCCCCTGTATTCTAATGGTAGCTCCCTCCCCGAGTGGTTGACAAGCACAATTGTGGCCGATGATATAATATGACTAATAATGGGGAAGCGGTGTGAATACCCAGAGGCCAAAGAGAAAATAAAACAGCGATGACAGTCGCTGCTACATTTACGGTATTTCTTTCCACCGAGGCCTGCGGGCTAGCCGCTGCTGGGGCGGGGGCCGGTCACGAGGAGTTGCTAGCAATAGGCTGCGTCCTGTTGTTGCACGAATGATCTCAACTCCTGCTCTGGGACAGGGGTTTGCTCGCTCATCACATTACAGCAGGCTTGTGTCGGCTGCAGCTGGTAGCCGGGCAGCATTTGCACTCTGGGTGCCTCCTGGGAGAAGCCTGGAGCGCAATTCACTTCAGTAGGAAGGGCGGTAAATGAAAACCTGGAAGCTGCGACAGGAGCCCTCTACTGAGAAAAAGAAATTGCAGAAATCGGCCTAGGGCAACTCTCCGTAAGACAGAAGTTTTACAATGTTCATTTTCAGGTGATTTCTTTTTTCTATTTTTGAGACAGAGTCTTGTTCTATTGCCCAGGCTGGCGTGCAGTGGCGTGATCTCGGCTCACTGCAACCCCCACCTCCTGGGTTCAAGTGATTCTCCTGCCTCAGCCTCCTGAGTAGCTGAGACTACAGGCGCCCGCCACCACGCCCAGCTAATTTTTGTTTTAGTGGAGACTGGGTTTCACCATGTTGGCCAGGCTGGTCTCGAACTCCTGACCTCAGGTGATCCTCCTACCTCGGCCTCCTAAAGTGCTGGGATTACAGGCATAAGCCACCTCATTCAGCCTTTTTTAAAAATTTATTTTTATTTATTAAACATTTTTCAAAGTGGTAAAATATACATAAGATAAAATTGACCATTTTAATCATCTTTGAGCATATAATTCAGCAGCACTAAGTTCATTCATATCGTGGTACAGCCTTCACCACCATTCACCTCCAGAACTTTTCTCATTTTCCCTAAGTCCCCATTAAATACCAGCTCTCCATCCCCCTCGCCCCAGGCCCTGGCACCCACCATTCTATGAATGATTCCTGTCTCTACGAATTTGACTCCTCTAGATTCCTCATCTGAGTGGAATCATACAGTATTCGTCCTTTTGTGACTGCGACTCTTATTTCACTGAGCACAATGTCCTCAAGATTTATCCATCTTGCGGTCTGTGTCCGAATTTCCTTCCTTTTTAGGGCTGAATGATATTCCATTGTATGAACAGACCACATTTTGGGTTTGTTTGTTTGTTTTTCTTTTTTTGAAACGGAATCTCACTCTGTCACCCAGGCTGGAGTGCAATGGCGCGATCTCGGCTTATTGCAGCCTCTGCCTCTCGGGATTCAAGTGATTCTCCTGCCTCAGCCTCCCAAGTAGCTGGAATTACAGGTGCATACCACCACACCTGGCTAATTTTTATATTTTTAGTAGAGATGGGGTTTCACCATGTTGCCCAGGCTGGTCTTGAACTCCTGACCTCAAGTGATCTGCCTGCCTCGGCCTCCCAAAGTGCCGGGATTACAGGCAAGAGCCACCACGCTGGGTCTGGTTTTGTGTTTTTTTGAAATAGGGTCTTGCTCTGTTGCCCAGGCTGGAGTGCAGCTGCGTGATCTCAGCTCACTGCAACCTCCCACCCCCCAGGCTCAAGTGGTCCTCCCATCTCAGCCTTCTGAGTAGCTGGGACTATAGGCATGCACCACCACATCCAGCTAATTTTTTTTTCTTTTTTGGTTGATATAGGATTTTGCCATGTTGCCCAGGCTGGGCTCAAACCCCTGGGCTCAAAAAATCTGCCATCTTTGGCCTCCCAGAATGCTGGGATTACAGACATGAGCCACTGCACCTGCCATAGATCACATTTCGTTTATCCGTTTGTCCATTGGTGAACATTTGGGTTGCTTCCGCCTTTTGGCTATTGTGTAGGGTGATTTCTATTATGATACTCTTTACCTTTTACAAAATTATTTGTATACTAAAAGCATAGGCTGCTTTTATTCAAGTTAGTGAAGTTAAATAATGGCCGACTTCATTGGACCCTGCTTCTAGAATTCATTTCTCTTATGAAATTGAAACGAGCTTTGTCTTAAACAGTTTGGTGCATTGAGAGAAAATTAAGAAAATACAAACGATGAAAACAAAATGTAGTAAAGTAAATTTACAATAAACAATGAAAGAAACTTGCTTTTACTGGGCCTGAAAGACCCCGTGCCAGCCTTCACGTTATCCTGCTGGTAAGTCCCGTAACCACCACTGCGTCTCATTCATCACTGTATCTCTGGGCCTGGCCCTGTACCTGGGTTATAGGAGACATGCCAAAAAATTTTTATTTTTTTAAAAAAGGAGAGTGAGGTGACATTTACTGAGAACTCACAAAGGCACGTGCCTGAGAAAGGAAGAGAAGAACTGGAACAGATATTTTCTGAGCTCCTCTTCCGGACCAGGCACTGTGCCCACGTTTTGTAGTCACCATCTTGCTTCATACTCCCCAAACTCCTGCAAGGTAGTAATTATTAGGCTCACTTTTCAGATGAGAGAACTGATACAGATGAAAAAACTCTCGGGAGGATCTTGAAAGAGTTGGTAAAAAGTGCTAGATATTGGGTTTGGTCCTACCAGGAGTAAGCGAGGAAAGGGCTCTTTTCCCCGGGGAGTTAATATCAGACTTGCCCCCTCCAGAATATTGGGAATGGTCTCCTCGGCTAAGTTGATTTAGTGTGTTCATGCCAAGCCCTTCCTAGGCCTTGTGTCCATGCCTGGTTATTGTTGTGTGTTGTTTTAATTTCATGCATATTTTATTTTTTAATTTTATTTCATGCATACAGGCATTTGCACATAATAAATGTTCAATAGAGATTCACCAAGTTGAACTGAATGTTGTTTGCAAGGAGGAAGGATTGGTTCCACAGTGTCAAAGTTTATCGAGACCTTAAACCAAAGGTAGCCTGTTCTTTCTGCTTGTCATGGAAAGAGCACAGGAGGCCGGAGGGTAAGAAACAGCTTGGCCGTGTCCTACTCTGGGGGAGTTTCTTCGTTTCTGAGGCTCACATTTGTCCTCTGCAAAATGGTAGTAATGATCTCAACCTGGCAGTGTTGTTTGGGGCTGGGGAAGGCCAAGTTGCTGCTGTTTCTCTAACGAAGGTCATCCTCGTCCAGCTGGAAATGTCCTTTCTTCTTCTTTCTTTCTTTTTTTTTTTTTTTTGAGATGGGGTCTCTCTCTGTCACCCAGGCTGGAGTGCAGTAGCGTCATCTCGGCTAACTACAACCTCTGCCTCCCAGGTTCAAGCGATTCTCCTGCCTCAGCCTCCTGAGTAGTTGGGACTACAGGCATGTGCCACCACGCCTGGCTAATTCTTGTATTTTTAGTGGAGGTGAGGTTTCACCATGTTGGCCAGGCTGGTCTCGAACTCCTGACCTCAGGTGATCCGCCCGCCTCGGCCTCCCAAAATGCTGGGATTACAGGAGTGAGCCACAGCGCCCGGCCAGAAGTGTCCTTTCTTTTTAATGTCTATTAGAAACAGGCTGTGCTTCTACCTCTGAGCTCCACATGCCTCTCTCCTCTCACCCCTACCCCACTCCTACCGTGCCTCTCACTGAACACCCAAGGTACCCATTCTCCAGGGCATTAGCCCACCAAGCTGGGCCTCACATCCAGCTGCAAAGATCACCCAAAGCTCTCTGTGCCATGATGAGCTGGCATTGGTCTCACTGTCGTATGACAAACAGGAAAGCTAGCAGGAAAGCCACAGACCGACCTAGTAAGCTTTCTCATGTTACCCTAGGTTAGTCATCGCTGCCAAGTTTTTGTGGCACAGAAAGAAAAAAATAAGCCCCCTCTTAAGCCCATGGAACTGAAGAAGACTGGAATGTGGAGAATGCCCAGTCCTCCTAAATCCCAATTGGAATAATCATGCTGGAATAGATTTCTTCTTGTTCACTCAAAACACTAAGGTTCTCAACAGCAAGTCACCATCACCACAGGCCAGAGTGGATTCACCCTGACCTCAGTGCCATTAGCATTCGGTCCTGGGATGCCAAAGGCTTTCTCTGCTGGGATCTGAGTTTGGGGGTTGAGGTGCTCAAGTTTCCAGGGCGATGCTTCCGGAGGGGTTTTACCAGTTTCTAATACCGAAGGCTCAGGGGAAGCAGTTTCAACTGGGGGCCTCTTTAATCTAGGGAGACAATGGAGAAATAGTTTCTTGTGTGCAAAGCCACTCTTCACACTGGGACGGGCTCTGCTCCCTAGAGCAAGAATTAAACACCTGCTGTGTATGCACAGGAAGGGATGTTCAAGAGAGTGCTTTCTGGGGAATCTGGAGATTTCTTCTCAGATCTGTCTGACTTTTCCTGCAAGAAATGCAGAAAAGGCTGTTGCCTTTTAGGAATGATCAGGAGCACTGTCTACTCCACCGGCTGACTTGAATAACTCACCCTCAAAGGTGCAGGAACCAGGACAAGGTGGCCAGGGTGTGGGACTCAGAGAGCTACAGTCTCACATGACGATAAAACGTCAGGTTCAAAGTGGCTGGCTCATGTTGCTGTCATATTTGGCTCTGCTAACTGCGTAGATTTCCCCATGTAGGATGTTAGGACTTGACTGTTTCCCACCGAGGACCTTAGAAGGGGTGTTCAATGGCCATTTCTGCTGCGACATTTCAATAGCTTCTGGGTCCCACCCTCCAGGCAACCTCTTCTTCCTCAGCCTAGTTCTGTGACCTTGTGCCCCCTGCCACTCCTCCATTCTTAGCTCCACATGGGGCACCCACATCTTCCCCCTCCCAGAGCCCCCTCCCCAACTTCCCACCCCTGTCTGTCCCGCTTTTTTTTTTTTTTTTTTTTTTTTGAGACAGAGTCTCATTCTGTTGCCCAGGCTGGAGTGCAGTGGCGCGATCTTGGCTCACTGCAAACTCCACCTCTCAGGTTCAAGCGATTCTCCTGCCTCAGCCTCCTGAGTAGCTGGGATCACAGGCACCCACCATCTCGCCTGGCTAATTTTTGTATTTTTTTTAGTAGAGATGGGGTTTCACCATGTTGGCCAGGTTGGTCTGCAACTCCTGACCTCAGGTGATCCGCCCGCCTCGGTTTCCCAAAGTGCTGGGATTACAGGCGTGAGCCACCACGCCCGGCCAGCTCTCTGCAGACACCATCTGGGCGTCCTACACTTCAGTTCAATTCTGACGCTGGCCACCCAGAGTTAGCACAGGCCCGAGAGGATATGGGCTCTGTCCTGCAAGACCGTCCCTACTTCAGATGTCAGTTGCAAAGATTGGGCGCTCAGGTTACCCACACTTCCGTCTGACTTGGCTACACATCAGGGGTCCCCAGAACGCCCTCCTCGGGTTTGGTAATTGGCTAAAATGGCTCACAGAACTCAGGGAAACACTTTGGTTACATGTATAGGTTTCTAAGACCTTATACAAACTGGGCCCATTAGTCTTCGCTCCCTGATACTATCTGATACCATCTGGTCTCATTCCTTCCTGAATGGAATAATTCCCTCCTCATTCATTATTACAAGGACAATAATGTCCTTGTAAAGGACATTATTGATGATACAGATGAACAGGCAGACGAAGAGGCACACAGGGCGAGCTCTGGTAGGGCCCGGGCACAGGAGCTTCTGTCCCCGTGGAGTTGGGGGGCGCCACCCTCCCAGCATGGGGATGTGTCCACCAGCCCAGAAGCTCTCTGGATCCTGTAGTTCAAGGATTTTTACGGAGGCTTCATCACTTACGCGTGATGGATTATTAGCTCAATCTCCAGCCCCTCCCCCTTTCCTGGAGGGTGGGGGTGGAGCCAAAAGCTCCAGGCTCCTCGTCGAATCTGGGTCTTTCTGGTGCTCAGCCCCCAACCCCACCCAGGAGCCACTGAGAGTCACCTAATTAAACCAAAGACAAGGGATTAGGAGCTTTGTGTCAGGAACCCGGAAAGAGACCAAATAGAAGTGAATGTTTCTTATTATGTCACACAGCCACACCACGAGGTTGGTGCAGGAGACCTTGAAGGCAGCCCTTGGAGGATCTGAGACCAAGAGGGCCTGATCAGATCGGAGTTTTGGAAACGTAACCTGGCAGCCTAGGGGAGGACTGGACAGAGTGGGGAGGACAGAGGGGAACTGATTCACCAGAGGGAGGGTGTGAAGTGAGTGAATGAATGAGTGAACCAATGAATGAACAAGATGGGAAGGAAGGAATGAGACCAGATGGTATCAGATAGTATCAGGGAGCAAAGACTAACGGGCCCAGTTTGTATAAGGTCTTAGAAACCAGATCAAGGAGGTAGGATCAACAGTGCCTTCCTCTAAAGAAGCACATTTCCGGCCGGGCGCGGTGGCTCACACCTGTAGCCCCAGCACTTTGGGAGGCCGAGGCGGGTGGATCACCTGAGGTCAGGAGTTTGAGACCAGCCTGGCCAACATGGTGAAAACCCATCTCTACTAAAAATACAAAAATTAGCTAGGTATGGTGGGAGGTGCCTGTAATCCACACTACACAGGAGGCTGAGGCAGAGAGCATGGTTTGAACCCCCGGGAGGCAGAGATTGCAGTGAGCTGAGATCACGCCACTGCACTCCAGCCTGGGTGACAGAGCGAGATCCTGTCTCAAAAAAAAAAAAAAAAAAAAGAAGAAGCAGCAAATTTCCAGGAAGAAGCAGGCTATGGAGATCAGGGCAGGCAAAGGACAGAATTAGGTTAGTGCATCAACTGGGTCCAACCAGGAAGACACATGTGTTTATCTCCTGCAGCACCAAAAACCACCCAGAAGACAGCTCAGTGGACCCTAGCAGTGGATTCTACATGTCTGCAGAAAATGAGCAGAAAACAAGCCAGAGTTACAGCTATCTGCAGAGAGACTACATCCAGGAGGTCTGATGACTCAAAGTAATCACTGCAGTCTGACTTCTACCACTGACACCCTTCCCATACATAATTTAAATGTGTAATTATAATACCATTGCTTAGTTAATGGACACCAATTCATGCAGGAGCTGCCACAAACAGTAATAAACCAGCTGTGTTAGAAATGGATCACTTATCAGTGCGTGCCCAAGCCTCCTAATGCCTCATGATGTTTAATAATTAAATTGTGACACCTTGAACTTGCAGCTGACACCATGAATCACAGTGGAATTCTCCAAGTGGAATGCAGCCACACCTCAGCTTCTGTGCTGCGTGCTGCCACTGAGGACGTTCGATACCATTGAAGCCGTCAGATAGAGGTGGGTTATTTCCCTGTGCCCTGCACCTCCCTTCTGGCAAGTCCCTGGGAAGCAGTGGCCACAGATGAGCTGCTGCTCTCTTAAAGACTGAGATCAGGCCGGGCGCGGTGGCTCATGCCTGTAATCCCAGCACTTTGGGAGGCCAAGGCAGGGAGATCACCTGAGGTTGGGAGTTCGAGACCAGCCTGGCCAACATGACGAAACCCCGTCTCTACTAAAAAATACAAAAAATATTAGCTGGGTGTGGTGGTACGTGCTTGTAATCCCAGCTACTTGGGAGGCTGAGGCACAAGAATTTCTTGAACCCAAGAGGCAGAGGTTATATGGAGTCTCGCTCTGTCACCCAAGCTGGAGTGCAGTGGCTCATTCTCGGCTCACTGCAACCTCATTTCAGGAGATGAGACCGGCATCCTTGTGGGAGAAGATGGCCCTGAGCTGGGCATGGCAGAGGGGCTGCAGAGTGTGTGTGTGTGTGTGTGTGTGTGTGTGTGTGTGTGT
The DNA here is from genome assembly GCF_028858775.2 of Pan troglodytes. Taxonomy (NCBI): domain Eukaryota; kingdom Metazoa; phylum Chordata; class Mammalia; order Primates; family Hominidae; genus Pan; species Pan troglodytes. The sequence goes on along the minus strand of NC_086016.1, from coordinate 47,596,621 downwards.
GCGCGCGCGTGCGCGCGCGCACATGCGCACATGTGAGTGTGTGTGAGAGAATGTGTGTGTGTTGGAGATGATTACTGAAGCCTTCCTGGCACATAGTAGGTCTTTTTTCCCACAAAGAGTAATGTGATTATTGGTAGTAATGGTGACTGTCACCGTGCTTCTCACAGGCCATATTTCAAAAGGTCTACGGTGGCTCCGTTTCTTCTCTGAGACTTCAAAAGTCCTTCAAGAGTGAGTTCCCCTCTCATTCTATGTCCAGGATGAAGACGGATGGCCTCTTGGCACCCATCTCTTTGGCATGAACGATGTGGGGAAACGTGAATGGAAATGGGGAACTGTTGCTGGCACCCAGAAGTCATCCGGTCCGGATGAAGCCAAGTCACACGGAAGTGCCTCCAATTATTCTTCATAAATTCCTCTGAGGTTTCACTTCTTGTCCACACAAGACTTTAATAAAATGTGGCATCTAACTGAATAAAGACTATCCTTTCAGGTGTGTGTGTCATGACAGTACTGTTTATGGAGGCCCTCCTGTGTAGCCGTTCTTGCACTGTTTTACGTAATCATCCCCTTTCATCCTAACAATCACTCCTGTGAAGTATGTGTCCTTATTTTCATTTCGTTGTAGAGAAAACCAAGGCTCTGAGACATTAAGCAATGTGCCCAAGGACACACAGCTAGTAAGTGGCTGGATTTGAGTGCAAGCCTACAAGAAACTGTAAGTTTCTTATTTGTATTTATTAATTCATCATATTGTCATTTCTTCAAAATGCAACTCAATCTCATAAAAGGTCAGTGGCAGAATCTAGGTGGAAGGTGCCCTGGTATTCACTGTAAAATTCCTTCAACTCGGCTGTATATTTGAAAATTTTCATGTTACAATATTAGGAAAAAAACCTTGATTTCCAGGTGTTTTTTCACCTGGACAAACTTGAGAACTTTGGAAAAGCTGGCTTCCCTCCTCCAATTCTAGTTGGCTGGCTTGGCTGGGTTGGCTGGGTGGGCCCTGGCACCCTCCACTCAACGCCCACCTGCATGTTAAAACGGGTCCTGCTAGGACCCTGGGTAGCCCAGGCACTTCTGACACATGCCACAGACTTCCTCTGTACAGTAGAATAGATGTCCCTTAGGAATAAAAAAAACCAGGCAGCTTTCTGGTCGAATACCACTCTATGAGACCTTCTGGGACCTTCCCTCCAAGTTTCTTCTACCAGATCAACAAGAAGGATTCAACTTGGTGTCTCTGTGTGTTTTGCTGTCTCATGCTGCTTATAAACTGCTTTGCCTTTAGCAATTTCCCTCAGTTATCTTGTTCTAAGGCTACAATTAAGAAGGAATCACTGTTGTGGAGGAACTCAGAGGCACCTCCAGCTCCCATTAGCTGGTCCCTTAATGCCGCTGATGCGAGGCTCTAACAGTAATTACTTTGCAAGTATAATGAGATACTTATGGGTCCCTCAGGTGCCCAACCCATAGCACGATATGAAATATGAAGAGTTAAGCTGGTGGGTAATTTACACAACTGTCTACCAAGTCTCTCCACGATGATTAAGAAAAGGAAATGCCGGATTGAAAAGATGCCAAGCTTCCAGAGCGCATTCACGTGGCTCGATTGACAGTGGCAACCATTATCGTCATCACCGTCATCGCTGCTTTTAACGGTTAATGATAGTAAGCCTTCACACACGAATGCAGCACTTTGCAATGCACAAAGCCCTCTTGCACTCATGCTCTCCAGCGCTCCTCACTGCCATCTGGGAATCTCCACTTTGCAGATGTGGAAACTGAAGCTCGGACGATGGCAGTGACTCGCCCTGCTAGCCCTGCCGCGAGAGGTCTGCCTTTGCCTCCCTGATTCTGAATCAGATAGGGTCAGGACTCCCTCTCTTCCCCTGGGCTCCTCAACCTGGCGCCCTCACCGCTCACTTGCGGGCCCCTCCTGCCCTCTTCTGCTCCAGACGGACACGCCCTCTGAGGCAGGACTCTGATTGGACAGCTTGGATCATGTGCTCATTCAAAACCCAATCAGCAGCAGGGGGCTTGGCTCTGCATTCACCCTCCCCATGGCAGCTGCCCTAACACTTTTTTTTTTTTTTTTTTTTGAGACAGAGTCTCATTCCTGTGCCCCGGCTGGAGTGGATCTCAGCTCAATGCAACCTCCGCCTCCTGGGTTCATGTGATTCTCCTGCCTCAGCCTCTCGAATAGCTGGGACTACAGGCGCCCGCCACCATGCCCAGCTAATTTTTGTATTTTTAATAGAGAGGAGGTTTCACCATGTTGGCCAGGCTGGTCTGGAACTCCTGACCTCAAGTGATCTACCCGCCTTGGCCTGCCAAAGTTCTGGGATTACAGGTATGAGGCACTGCGCCTGGCCTGCCCTAACTCCCGTTAGGAGTATGGGAAACTCTTTTCCCAAAGCAGCCTGCACCTCGGTCTTCCCACCCCACCCTACTGAAGAAGGCTCCCAGAAACCAGCTTTGCTGAACGGCCTGGCTCTGGCGGATTTGCCCCCAGGCTGCAAGTGGGCGGCAGCACTCCCCCTACATGTCCCTTTCTATTTCCTGCCCCTCGCCCTGAGGCTTCCTTTCATTCTTGCAGCCAGCTCCCAGCCCTGCTTCCCTGCCAGGACCCCAATTCCCTAACTCCCTGGCATCAAGAGCTGCATGGATGTTCCCTGCACTTGTTTTGTCCCCAGATGTGGCTCCTTGGACCGTCCAGCCCCACACCTGGCCTCTTCTTTCCCACCAGCTACAGCGGCCAAGCCTCCAGCAGGCCTTGTACTTGGCTGGCCCAGGCTTGGCTTTGATGGACCAGTGACCCAAATAAGTGACCTTGGAAAGGTCTTCCTAAAGGTGGCGGAGACCATGTTCTTGAGAGTTGGAGTGGTGTTGGCTTGAGTGTGGGGCTGAGATCTCACCCAGTGCTAGAGTCCAGGCTGCGAAATGAGGCATAGGATGGGAGAGGTTCTGAGCCACAAATGGGGTCCATACCTAAGAGGATGGGATCAACCTAGGGAAGGATTTGGAGGAGAGGCGTGTGTGGAAACAGAGCCTGGATGCTGAGTCCCTGGAGGCCGGAGTGGGTCCTGGGGCACAGGGAGCCCCTGGCCCCACCACTGATGCCAATTGGGGTGTCAGTCCCCCAACAAATTCAGTCTGTCCATATCTATTGCTGACACAGGGTTTAGAGAGGGCTTAAATTCAGATAAATGGAATTTGAATTCCCTCTTTGTCTCTCAAATGTGTGAATTTTGGCAGCCGAGTTCCTCTCTCTGAGCCCAGTTTGTCCATCTCAAGATCGTGTGTGATCATACCCACCGCACTGGGCCACCAGGAGGAATGAGCGAAGCACCTCATGTCAAATGCCTGGCCCAGGCCTGTGTCTGGCAGGGACTCATGGCTGCGGAAGGGTCATTATTTCCCCCCAGGGATTTCTAGAGAGGATCAGGATGCCACGAGGGATGCTATTGCAAGCAAGTCACACAGAAGCCAGAGCCCTGGGCTTTCCTAGCAGCACCGGACATGGGGCAGGGAACAAACCCGAGCCGCACTTCTCAGAGGGTGGGCATGGCACTGAAAACGACGTGTGTAGGAAGCTTTTCCAATACACAAGCTGGGCCCCGCCCCAGAACCTTGAGGGGCAGGAGGAGCATTGAGACAACCTTGGGCGGGGTGACGCAGGGGGACGGCGGGGGGAGATTTCCAGTCCCTTAGCTGGCGGAAGACTCCTGAGCTGGCAGAGAGCCCTCTTCTTGAAAGACTCTCATGCACAGGCCATCAGGAGGATCACAAAGTTGTTTATTTTCCCACCTATAAGAAAAGATGGATGATGCAGAGTGCTGAGAAATTCCAGCCATTCCCCTGGTGAACATACTGGAGGCCCACATGAGCCTAACAGGCTGTGTCTTTACCAAGGGATTTTCCTCTATTTCAACAGAACTGCAATTTCCCTTCCAAGTGCTCCCCGAGGCATTCTGTCATGCTGCTTCTGGGGATAATTTATCGTCCACGTCTGTGCTATTCTACAGCAGCCATGTCCTTAGAACATAGAAAATCTGATGGGCCAAAAAAAAAAAAAAGTACCAAAATGTCAAATTTCATACAATCAGGGCAAGAACTGGTCTTCTTTTGGCATTTGGACTGGCTGCCCCCTAAAAAATGTCTTTCTTTCCTTGGCCCTTAGCCAGGCCCAGCCCAGAGGCAGAGAAAGGGGGTGACACTTAGCCTTCGCATTAAAAAATGAGCAAGGTTTTCAACCAAACAGTTGAGCAATTGGACTCATTTTTTAAACACCGAAAATACATCAGATGGACTTATTCATCTGGCTCAGCTTAATACATGTTGGCCTAATGCTACAAATACCTAACATTAAAAAAGTCTGAGGGTATAAACAAGTACAGGCCACAGTCACTGGCAGCAATGATTTGGCCTGGAGGTGCACCTGCGGCTGTGCGGCAGACCAGCCCTCAGAACCAGTACTCAGAGACGAAGATGTGGACGTTGACAACATTTCGGTGGGAGACCACGCCCCCGACCACATAGTTCATCTCCAGCTTCAGGACGGCATGAAATGGGCCCACGATGGGCCGCACCTGGCGCACGACACCTGCGGAGAGAGCAGAAGGTGTGCCGGAAGTTAGAAGGGACTGCAGCAACGTAGAGATCTGGGAAATGGTTTCCCTCGAGGAGTTTCAGAGCTAGAAGGAGGCGTAGACCTCATGGAGTCCCATCCTACGCCAGATGCTCGAGTCCCCTGAATAACGTCCCCTTCCAAGTGGTCAGCTCAGGCTCTGCTCCTGCCTCCAGGGACTGGTGAAAGTGAACTCACTACTTGCTGGGACAGCCTTTCCATCATGCACTGCCCAACCTGGAGGAAAGTTGCAGGTGTGAGCTTTGGAACTGGATGGCTCTGGGATCAATGCCAGCTTCTGAGCCCAGGTTTTCTGCTCTACCACCATTTACCTGACAGGTGTTTTTTGTTTGTTTGTTTTTTGTTTTTGCGACAGAGTTTCACTCTTGTTGCCCAGGCTGGAGTGCAATGGCGTGATCTCGGCTCATTGCAACCTCCACCTCCCGGGTTCAAGCCATTCTCCTGCCTCAGCCTCCCGAGTAGCTGGGATTACAGGCATGCGCCACCATGCCTGGCTCATTTTATATTTTCAGTAGAGATGGGGTTTCTCCATGTCGATCACGCTAGTCTCAAACTCCTGACCTCAGGTGATCCACCCGCTTTGGCCTCCCAATGTGCTGGGATTACAGGCATGAGCCACCGTGACCGGCCTACCTGAAACGTTTTAAGGGAGCCTAGAAGAGGGCCTGGCATGCAGTGGGTACCTGATAGACATCTTTCTCCCTCCTTCCAACCCCCTGTGCCCAGTTCTGACCCCTGAGAAGAAATGAAGCAGGCATATCCTCTCCCCCAGAACATCTGAGGATTGTAGTGGGCCCTGGATCCTCCTGCAAGCAGAGCACCCCCAGTTCTCCATGGTGCATGCCTCCGGACCCCTTGCTGTGCATGCCTCTGTGGAGGGTGACACCTGAGCTCACTGTTCAGTGTTTGTGATAACAGGGAAGCAAGAGGTGGCTGGAGTGACAGAGGATCAGAGCAGCAGTGGCATCCCCAGGGCAGTCAAAAGGAGGATGGGTGGTGCAGGGAGACTGGTGTCAGTTCTGGGGAAACAGCTGGGGGTTGCAGGGAGCTCTGCCTGTACCAGGGTAGGGATCAGGCAAAGACTGTGGCCAGAGGACAGGGCACAGACAAAGCTTAGCCACGGCAGGGTAGAAGAGGAGCAACCCCAGGCATTCTGAAGATTCCAGGGGATCAGGGTTGGCGGGTAAGGGAGTGGGTGCCACAAGTCCTCCCCAGCCTGGGCCCGCCATCTCCATGGCCCCCGACCAGGCCCAGCTGGCACTGCCTTCCCTCTGCAGGGCACCCAAAGCCTCACAGAGACTCTCCCATACTCTGTACGTGGTGAGAATATGGGACAGTCCTCACTGCACTGTGGAGAGGCTGAGGCCCTTTCGAGGCCTAGGTTCCCCAGCAACAAACGGTGCCATGCCCCTGTGCTCCTGCACTGCACGATTCAGATGCCCAGCATCTGCCAAGGCATCAGCTCCAGCTGTGCAGAGCGGCCTTCCCACCAGAGCAGAGCACTCAGCAGATCCCCTTCGCATGCACACATGTGCTCAACAGGCGCTGGGACAGTTCCCAGGGTTCCAGACATCATGAACAGGATGCTGGTTTCAAAGCTGGTGGGAGATCTAGGATGAAAGGTATGCACCATGCTCTGATGAAGGGTGTGCATTGTCCAGTGGGGGCGAGAATGGAGGTGGGGAGGGCTGGGGAGTCAGGACAGGTTTCTTGGAGGAGGCACCCCTCCTGCAGAGGAAGCTGCACAAGCCAAGGCTGCAGGCTGCTCCCCAGTGTCTGCGGCCAAACAGGCACAGACCTATGGGTGCTGACATTTATGAATGAACCGCCAAGGTCCCTTCTCCGTTCCACATGTTCTGACAGTAGGATTTGTCTAAGGTGGTGTTGAGGGTGGGGATGTGGGGTAACTATCTAACAGGTGGCTCTCTGGTCGTACCATCGGCCAATTTCTATGGCCAATTTCTGGTACCACGTGGCATCACTGAAAGTGACTTGTGGAGAGATGTGTACAAGCAGCTCTCCAGAGCTGGTGTGAGCGGTGTAAACGGTGTGAGCTGGCACTGAGACACCTGCTTGGATGCTCTGTGAAGAGCGAATATGGGGCCTGCAGCTTCACAACCACACGTTGAGAAATAGCTACTGTTTGCCACAAACGGCTGATTCCAGGCTGGATTCTGTGAACAGTTCCTCTGCAGGTTTAGGAAACGTGCACGGGGACAGCCTATCTCCAGCTCTTGGTGCCCAGGACACAGCAAAGGCTCAGGGGAGAACTGAAGGGTCAGGAAGGCCTTCGGTACGAGTGGCTGGTTCCTGGTCAGGAACATCAAGTTCACGCTCAGAAAGAGAATCTGGGCACAACGTTCCCCCCTTTCGCTCTCTAGGCTTATGTTTCAAAAGTGAAAGGCCCAGCGGCTGGGGTGGAATTTCAGGCTGTTCCCTAAGCAAACATGGGCTTTAGCTCCGATGGAGAGATAAGCACAGGCTTCTGCAGGCTGTCAGCACCCTTGCTCTGCCTGCTACCTGGTGATGACATTGAAGCTTTGTCCTGCTTGAAAGCCCATGAACATCTTCAGCTCCCGGCAAAAGACGTGGGCCTGTCACCACCCTGGGCTTGCCAGCAGGCCCTGATGACCGGGTCACTCCTGCCTGCCCCTCCCTGGGCTGGGTCTGCCCACCAGGGTCAGTGTGGGCTTACAGGGCTGAACCTAACACACCCCCGTGGGCCCCCTGTATGTCATATTTTTCTCTCCCCAGGCCCGAGGCCAACAATGGTGCCCCCGCTAGCCACAGTGACCTGCCAACTTTACTGGTACTAGGCGCAGAGACACTTTTTACCACCCTTCCTGGCATTCAGAGGTTTGGGGCTTGAAGGAGGAGGAGGAGAGGCTGGGTGAGCCTGTGAATCACTGTAGGGAGGAATGGCAGGCACCTCCACAAGCAACAGTCAGATATGTCTTTGTTTCAGCTGGGTGCAGTGGCTCACGCTTGTAATCCCAGCACTTCGGGAGGCTTAGGCGGGCAGATCACAAGCCCATGAGTTCGAGACCAGCGTGGGCAACGTGGCAAAACCCCGTCTCTACAAAAAATACAAAAATTAGCCAGGCATGGTGGTGTGTGCTTGTAGTCCCAGCTACTCAGGAGGCTGAGGTGGCAGGATTGTTTGAGCCCGGTAAGGTCAAGGTTGCAATGAGCCAAGATTGTGCCACTGCATTCTAGCCCGGGTGACAGAGCAAGATCCTGTTTCCAAAAAAAAGAGATCTATTTCTGTTATTATTATATTTCTGTATATTATATAGTTTCATATATGATATATAACTATTATACATATAAAACAATATATTATTAAAAATATATCTTATAATGTCAAATTTATATAACTGTATTTTAAATAGTTTAAAGTGTATTTTATAAATTTACATATAAATTTATATAATTATTAATTATATTTACACATAAGTGTATTTATAAATATAATTATATATAAATATCCATATTTGTTCATATAAAATGTTTACATTTACTCTAAAATTTATATATAAAATACAAACATGATAAATATATAATTATCATATTATGTTGATATATGTATATAATTATCATATGTTGATATATGTATATAATAATTATCATATTCTTATGTTGATATATGTATATAATAATTATCATATTCTTATGTTGATATATGTATATATTTACCTTAAAAGTCTAAATTTAAATACACACTCCTGGTGCATGTGGGACCATTAATATTATCAACAATTCCAATGCACAGAGGGTCTGCGCATGCTACGTGTGCCTGGCACTGGCTAAATAAGAATGTAGAGAAACTGAAGGTCTGTCCTCAGGGGTCAGTCTGGGGACAGAGAAAGAAGAAGTGCTCATGCAGTGAGCTCCATGTGGGACAGGGACCTGCCACAGACGTTCTAAGTAGGCCCTTTGAGACCTGCAGGATACGAACTGACCTGGCTCCGTGGTAGGACCCCCAGATGGGTTATTTGACCTTCCTGAGTCTCAATTTCCTCTTCTATGAACAGGGATTAAAAACAGCAAACTTTGTCCGGGCGTAGTGGCTCACGCCTGTGATCCCGGCACTTTGGGAGGCCGAGGCGGGCGGATCACAAGGTCAGCAGATCAAGACCATCCTGGCTAACACGGTGAAACCCCGTCTCTACCAAAAATACAAAAAATTAGCCGGGCGTGGTGGGGCACGCCTGCAGTCCCAGCTACTCAGGAGGCTGAGGCAGGAGAATCACTTGAATCCAGGAGGCGGAGGTTGTAGTGAGCTGAGATCGCGCCACTGCACTCCAGCCTGGGCGACAGAGCAAGACTCTGTCTCAAAAAACAAAACCAAAAACAAAACAAAAAAAACCCCCAGCAACCTTCAAAATCAGAAACAAATCAAACTCAATGTCATCCTTTTTCTTTCCACTGAGAAATGACCACTGGCTATCAAAAAGCATTCTAATATTTAAAGTGATCTGACTCCCAGCCAAAGCGTGGCTGAATTCTTAGAAACATACAGCAGGTGTTAAGTATTTCTCTTGGACTGATTTATGAGAGAGGAAAGCCCTGAACATATAGAAAATGATTGTCCCTAAATACATTGCACCAGAGTACTTCACGAGGTTTGGTCTCTACAATGGCTGAAGACCGGAGCTCCAAGCTGATTGTAAACAGCTGCGTGGTGAGACGAGCAACTCGAAAGGAAGTAAAGGACCACACTAGGGAAAAGGGTGCTGTGAAGGGGAAGGGAGGCGCTAGGCTGAATCACTGATGGTCAGATTCGGGGCCTGGATTTTCTCAGGTTCTTTGCATTTAACAAGAAAAGTTATTAAGGTAGAAGAAGTAGGGATGCTGCGAGGGTCGAACAACAGACTGTACGGCTGCACACAGCAGGCGCTCAAGGAATGTGCACCCCTTCCTGCCCTTCCCAAATCCGCTTCTCTATCCCTCCCCTCTGACCTGAAGTCCACACTGCATCTCCCAGTCTGTGCACAACCCCACTCAACCCAGGACCCCCTTTCCCAGGCCATGCCCTGTCAGCGGACCTGCCCACACTGCTCCAGCCTAGCCACATTTTCCTGGGTTCTGGTTTGGGGAACAGGTTTCCTCCATCTCCAGGCTAGTTCAAGCATGACTTCCACCTCCTTGCCCTCACCTCGACTGAACCCAGGCCAGTGGCTAGGGAGGACTTCATGAAAGAGGACCTAAACAGTTCAGCTGGTCCTCAGTTCCTGGCACATAATAGATGCCAAATAAATGCCTGCAGAATCAAGATTCTGATACCACTTTTCTTCATAGCTTCCTAACTACCCATCAACCCATCCATCCACTCACCAATCCATCTATCCATCCATCCATCCATCCACCCACCCACTCACCAATCCATCAACTCACCTACCCATGGATCCAACCATCCATCCATTCACCCACCCATCAACCCAACCATCCACTCATCCATCCATCCATCTATCCACTCACCCATCCATCCATCCATCCATCCATCCGTCCATCCATCCATCCATCCATCCATCTATCCATCCATCCATCCATCCACCCACCCACTCACCAATCCATCAACTCACCTACCCATGGATCCAACCATCCATCCATTCACCCACCCATCAACCCAACCATCCGCTCATCCATCCATCCATCTATCCACTCACCCATCCATCTATCCATCCGTCCGTCCATCCATCCATCCATTCATCCATCCATCCACCAATCCATCCGCTCACCTACCCATGGATCCAACCATCCATCCATTCACCCACCGATCAACCCATCTGTCCATCCACCCACTCACCCACCCATGAATCCACCCACCCATCCATTAGAGGCTACTCTGCACAGAGGAGCTTTAAACAGGAAGCTTTAAATTGGGTTTTGAGGAATAAATAGGAGCCAAGGAAGCAGGAAGGACAAGTGCAAAGCCCAAAAATATGAAGGTTCAGGCCGGTTCTGGGAACGGTGTCAATCTTGGGGAGAGGCAGGCAGATGAGGCTGAGCCATGTGCCTCATCTGGTGGGTACTGCCCCAGGACCTCACTTCGTCAGTCTCAGAGAACCAAGAAGCTGGGTCATTTCCTGGCTGCCTCCCCATCACCAATTCTACACCACTGTTCTTTCAGAACCACCACCAACTTCTCTAACACAGGGAGGCAAGGGAAGGAGGAAGCAGCAAGGAACACTCACTGCCCACATGCAACATCGCAAACATGAGACAGCTGCCACCAGGGGCCTGGTTCCATCCATCCACTTGATCCTACAGCCTCTGATTTGCCATGTCTCATGTGCCAGACACTGGGACCAGCTGGACTGCTTCATAGAAGTCTTCCCTGGACCCCCTATGTCACCTGGCACCTGGTCTCTTTCCACTGCAACACTGCACCTGCTCATTGCAGGGGACGCTCACAGTCGGCCTCCTTGTTCAGGGACAGTGTCAGCTCATTTCTGCCCCACCATCCCCAACCCAGGCCCTGGCAGGCCCATGGTAGGCCTTCTGCCATGATCACGTCGTAAGATGAAGGCAGAAGAAGAACAAGAGAGAGTGAAGGAAGGAGAGAAGGAAGAAGGAAAATCAGTCCCTGAAGCCTCACAATCTAGGAACGAAGACAACACTTTGTCCTGAAGGAAAGGGGAGCCACCGAAGGCTCCGGGCGAGAGCAGTTTCATTTGGAAGGACCACCCCAGCAGTAAAAGGCAGGACAAAGAGGTGCATTTCCATCACGCCTGGCTTGTCTGTCTTACCTGCCAGGGTGTTTGCCTCCTACCTTTCCGAAGCCCCAGAAAGAAAAAAAAGGCCACAGTGCTGAGTTCAATTGTGTTAATCTTCCAAATCCTCATCCCTGGCATTTCTGCTTCAGGTCTCAGACGCTGCTGGTATCCCTTGGCGTGTCTGTGCCTCTTAAAGATATAATTAAGCACTTTTTTCTCCCTGTTGAAAAATGTAGGTCCCCTCGGGCGCTTCACTTTCATGTCTTGGCTCTGCTCTGTAAGTTGCAGCTGATGTGCTGGGGATCCAGGATCCTGAACACGAAGTGCTCGGGTCCAGTGGGGAGACCTTCGCTGCCTCTTGGGCTCTGTGGTCCACATTCTCGGCCCCATCTCGAAGCCATCTTTCAGCTCCTGCTATTTGATGTTGCACTTGATTGTCTCTCCATTGTTTGAAATGATGACAGTCAGTGGCGGGGGGTGTGGGGCGGGGGGGTCTCTCTGCCTGAGTCTCATGTCTCTGACAGTAGACACTGGTTTATAAAGAGACCTAGAGTTACAGCCTCGAGTTCCTAGGTGGCTCTGCATCGACCAGCTGTGTGACCTTGGGCGCGTCATCTTCCCTTCTAAAGTGCAGCCTCCAACGTGAGGCTTGTGATTCTAGCTGACAAAGTGTAATGGAGTGTGCAGGGCTGTCAAAGAGCATTTTAGCAAACCAGATGATGAATCAAGAGACTGCACAATATCTCATACCAGTGCAAATTAACTGTGGCCACCATGTGGGGCCAGCCATGAGCAGAAAGGAAGGGAAGTGTAGGGCTGTGTGGACAAGGTGCTGAAACAGAGAGGCCAGGAGCTCAGAGGAGACCCAAGCAGGCTTGCCCATCACAAGCACCGCAGGCAACTGCGAAGAAGCAAACAATCACCAGCCCTCAGTAAATTCACCCCAAGAGGCTCCCCAGTTCCTGCAGGCGAGGACGAGCAGCACAGACCAATGGCAAAGAGGAAACGTTGAGAATATGTGCGGCCAGGCGTGGTGACTCACGCCTATCATCCCAGCACTTTGGGAGGCCAAGGTGGGTGGATCATCTGAGATCAGGAGTTCGAGACCAGCCTGGCCAACATGTCGAAACCCTGTCTCTACTAAAAATACAAAAATTAGCTGGGCATGGTGGCAGGCGCCTATAATCCCAGCTACTCGGGAGGCTGAGGCAGGGAGAATCACCTGAACATGGGAGGCAGAGGTTGCAGTGAGCCGAGATCACGCCACCACACTCCAGCCTCGGTGACTGAGCGAGACTCTGTCTCAAAAAAGAAAACACAAAAAAGCACATGGAAGTACTGTCAGCACTCACAAAGCCACCAACTAGAGTGTGGATGGACTGGAAAGAGGCCACACAGCAGGAGACATGGGTGGAGACAGAGAGACCCTATGTGCCCACAGCCGCATTCAGCCCCCATCGCAGTTAGGGATGAGACACGGTCGCCCTCCTTCTCCTGGGGAGAAAAATGAGGCGCTACTAGTAGCACCTTCCAGATCACGGAGCTAACAGGGCCGCAGGTTTCCGTCCAGCTGGGACTGACCTCAGAGCCCAGATCTTCCCATCCCACTGCATCCCCTTCCTCCTGTCTGCAAAATGGCGCGCAGGACACTTCCTTCCTCCTGTCTGCAAAATGGCGCGCAGGACACTTCCTTCCTCCTGTCTGCAAAATGGCGCGCAGGACACTTCCTTCCTCCTGTCTGCAAAATGGCGCGCAGGACACTTCCCGACTGTACTGCCCTTAGCTGACTCATAAACACACGGCAAAAACAGCAGAAAGCAATTAGAGAGAATCGCATCAGAAGCTGGTGGTGCAGTCGAAGGGACTGAGCTCCCGAAACCTGGTCTTCTCTGCTTGGCTGAGAAACGCCATAAAAGCCGGGAAGCAAGGGGGACAGGTGTCTGGGCTGCATATTTAAAATACCAAGTGTCAGTCAACATGTCTCAGCAAAACTCATCATCCGTATTTCTTGATGGTTATAAATGTGCTCCTTCCGCAGGTCTCCCGTGAGCTAAATCAGACAGTTTGGAGGGGACAGCTGAAGGTAGCTGAACGAAAGAGACAGCTCCCAGGGTGCACCTTTCGCCTTCGGGAAAAATATGAAGGGAAATGTCAGCTTTGGACTAAAGCCCTTCAGCCTTCACCTGTGGCGAGGGAACTAACATTTCTGCAGTGTTCCGTCATCACAGAGCTCACTCACATCGACTGTCTCTCCTTTCATCGCAAACGCAGGCAGCGGGGGCTCACCGGGGAGAAAATTTGGCTCTGTGTGGTTACGTGAGTTGCTGACAATCACACGGCCAGCAAGCAGTAAACCAGAACTGGAGCCCAGGCCCTGGGCCACTGCCCCTTCCACCAAGCTCTGTGGCCTTGCCAAAGGAAGACAAGGTCTGGGAGAGTTCTGGAAGGATCTGCTGTCTGAGGCACCTCCTTTTAGGAGAAATGAACTTGTGACTGAGACTAGAGGGATAAGAAATCATGTCCCCTCCCTCCGTGTGTCTCCTGAGCCGACCTCAGCCTCCACCCACCTACCTGCTGGGTGGGGTCCTCCTGGGCCCCCGACCCAAACTCGGAGTCCACTCCAATCTCTCCAGACGCCCCTCCCAGATGGACAATTCAAATCCAAGCACGCCAAACACTGACCCACCCTCCTCCCCTAAACCCACTTCCCTTCCTCCCCTACCCCTCACTCTCCAGGCAGGTACCCCCAAGCCAGGAACTTGGAGTCGCCCTCGACAGGCCCCTTACTCCCATCCCTCAGGTTAAACCATCACTGACGCCAATGGATTCTATTCTTAAAGGTCTCCAGACTCTCCTCCCTTCTCTCCCCACAACCCCACCTGGCCTCAGTTCCGGCCTCATCGCATCTACCTGAACACGTGTACCACCTTCCTTTTCACCCCTCCCATGCCCCTTCCCACTGTGCTCAGAGCCAGGAGGTAAATCCAACCGTGGGGGCCCACTGTAGCTCTGCAGCGGGCTCTTCTCACCCTACCCCCACCCGGGCTCACAGCAGGTGAGACACATCTTGCTGAGGCCCATGGCCCCGTCCAGCCCAGCTCTCAGCACACTGCCCCAGCCACACTGAACCCCTCGCAATCCCCCAAGGTGAGGGGGCCACGAAGGGCAGGACGAGTTCAAGTCTTGCCAACTTCACTCAAAGACCTGGGCACACCAGAGGGGCCAAGTCCTGCCCTCTGCCTTCCGGAGTGAAGGCTACTCTGCCTCCTTCTACAGATGCAATGAAGGTCTGGAGGGATGGGGGGAAGAGAGGCTGGCCCGGCGGGCAGCCCTTGAGTGCAGAGAGGGGGTCCTGAGCCCCAGGCCTGCAGGTCAGAGCAGAGCCCTCTCTTCTCTATCTGACAAGCACAGAGCGCTTGCTGTGGGTGGCTGCAGTGCTGGGTGCTGGGGTTACCAACATCACCTGGCCCTGGTCTGGCTCTTCATGCGGCTCTCAGCCACTGGGAGAGCAGGCACAGGGGATTGGGGCAGCAGAGGCTGATAAAGGTAAGCAAAGCTCCTTTGGGAGAGCTTCGGAGAAATACACACCCCAAACCGGGAACTGGTGTCATGGAAGCTTCCCCAACGGGTTAACCTTGAACTGACTTTGAAGAACGAGGTGCCCAACAAGAAAAGGGCGATGGGAGGGTGCTCTGCGGGGAGGGTGGAGACATGAGGCAGCTTGGTGCTCTCAGTTTTCCTGAGCAGATGAGAGTAAAGGAGGGAGGGCGAGGGGAGAGGCTGATGAGAGGGGCAGGCCAGTCATGCCCCTTCTCTCTCCTGGAGCCATGGGAGCCGCTGCTGGAGTTCAGCAGGAGGGGACAGGTGAAGTTGGTGGAGAACCATCACTTTCTTCTCCTTTACTCCTGAGAGGCGCCATGAATGAGCCAATTCAGGGCAAAAAGGGGCCCCCTGCTGCAGGGCCATGGCACAGAGCCCCCCCAGGCTGGAGCAAGGCCACGTCCTCAATGTCCCTTTTCCAGGCCATCATCCCAGAGGCTCGCGAATCTGCAGATGACTGTCTGCGCTGCCATGGACTGAACATTTACGATACACCTACACTATGGACCGTGCTCCATGTTGTCAGGATGCAGAAGTGACAACTGAGATTTCAGGACCGGGTCAGGCCTCAAAGAGTAGAACTCTGCCCTCCCCAAGGTCGCTGGGGAAAGTCATGACAGCAGGAACCCCACAGAGTCCCAGCATGATGTGTGCATTCTTAATTCATGTCACCTGAGCCTGGAAGCTCCTGTGTGCCTCAGTTTCCTCATCTGGAAAATGGGAATAATGATCTACAGGGTTGCTATGAGGAGCAAGTTATATATAAAAAATATATTTTTATATATTTTTTATATATATAAAAAATATATTTTTATATATTTTTTATATATATAAAAAATATATTTTTATATATTTTTTATATATATAAAAAATATATTTATATATATAAAAATATATTTTTATATATTTTTATATATATTTATATATATAAAAAATATATATAAAAATATATTTTTATATATAAAAAATACATATATATGCCCAGAAGAGTGCCTGGCACACCACAAGGGCCACACAGGGTTTGCTGTTAATTTGAGGACTGCGATAGCCTTGGCCACAGATGGAATGTTCCTAGCAGAGTCCGCCTGGAAGCACCTGACATCCTCCCGGTGCTGGCCGGGTAATGGCGGGCACTGAGATCCTTTCACAGATTTAAAGACGGTCAGGAGAGGCCACCAAAAGATTCATATCATCGTCATTCCTTTTTTTTTTTTTTTTTTTTTGCTAATACTGCACAACATGCCTCTACTGCTGTTTGGCTAAAACATTTCATTTTTAAAAAAGAATAATTTATGAATGTGCCCAGTGATATTAAAGGCTTTTCAGAAGGTGCAGACCAGCAGCCTAAGAGGGTCACAAATCATTCCTGCGGGAGGCTCTGGAGACTAAGAGGCTGTTCCCAGCCCCTTTTAACCCCTTGGTGACTCTGGAAGTCAGCAGGTGTGTGGGATCCTGCGGCCAGTTATGGGCAACTGCTGGGGGCTGGGTTGGGGTGACCCGAGTGGGTGCATCTGTTCTGTGTGTGTGTAAGAAGCAAGGACAAACAGGGTGACAGAGGGTAGCCTTGCACGAATAAACCCCTGGAGGCTCTTCCGTCTAGGAATTGTTTGGTGGAATTGAAAGTCAAGTGAAGAAACTCCCAATGCCACAACTCCTGGTGTTTCCCTTTTCACGACACCCCTCTCCCCAGCACAAGCATTTCTCTGCTCTGGTTCACGACAGACTTTCCAGAAGGAGTTCCCCAGGCACGGCCACTCCGGCGCTCTGCCATTCCCTCTGCCTGGAGCCCTCTTCCTCCAGATCTCTGTGTGGGTCACTTCCTCAGCTCCTGAGTCTTTGACAAATGTCACTGACCACCAGATTTAAAGCTGTACCGCCATGCTGCACCCCGCCTCCCCATTCCCCTCCCCTGCTCTGCACAGCCCTCACTACCATCTGACCGTGTATATATTATGCTTGTTTCTCGTCTGCTCCTACCCTCTGGGATAAAAAGTGTATGAGAGAGGCGTTCATGTCTGCCTTAGTCACTGCTGCATTCCTCAGAGCAGGACCTGCCCCCAGGGATACACACATTACTCGTTGGGAGAATGAGTATGAGGAGAGTTGCAAAAGGGGCTCATCTGGGGCCACTGGAGCACAAAAGAAGGAGCTGCACACTCTGCATGTGGAGCATGTGGAGGGCATCCAAGAGGAGGTGACAGCTGACATCGGCTTTGAGGGATGAATAGGAGTTCACCAAAAGGAGAAGGAAGTGAATGTCACGGCTACAGTCCAGGAGAGGAGAGAGGCCATGGAATATTTGGGGTCTGAGGCCTGGGCTGGAGTGGCTAAAGCAGAGTGGAGGGAAGAGGAAGGAGTAAGATGCAAGCGGCTCTGCAGAGCCGGAAGGCCAGTTGGTAGATCTGGGTGCTTCTCTCCAGCCTGGAGCCCAGGCATCCTTGAGCGCTGGGCCCCCAGGGGTAAGCCCCACTCTAAAAGATACAGCAGTGACCACAACTGACAGACAAGCACAGATTCCCTACCTCGTACACATTTTATTCTGGAGGGTAGGAGCAGGCGAGGGAGGTACGAAGCTCTGGGCTGAGGACGTCTCTCTGGCCGGGCAGCGGGGATGGATGTGAAAAGTGGGGCTCTGGGCTGAGGACGTCTCTCTGGCCTGGCAGCGGGGATGGATGTGAAAAGTTCTGGGCTGAGGACGTCTCTCTGGCCGGGCAGCGGGGATGGATGTGAAAAGTGGGGCTTAGAACACAGACACTGCAGTCACAACAACGCCGGCTGTGGGTGTGGGGAGTGGGTTCGTGCCTTCCAGCATCAGGAACCAGTGGCCAGGCACATTTTGCCATGATGCGCACGTACATTACGAGGGGAGAGGCTCCGTGACGTGCTCGTGAACCTCACATCCCATTGACAACATCTGGGAGGCGGGGTACCCGCAGGTCTGAGAAGCAGCCCACATGCCTCGCAGGAGTCCCCCAGAAGCTCACGAGAACGGCAGCATGTCAAGGTCCCAGAATAGGGACCTCTGTCCCTGTACTGTCCGTAGACCCTGTCCACATGGCCTGGCCCAGCCCTTTCTGCTGGCTCCCGGTGCTGTGGATGGCCTGATGTCACCCACCGACAGGCATCACTAGGACCGCATCCTGCCTGGGCCCTCGGGCTGACTCCAGGGTGAATGGATGCGGCCCTTTCCCACGTGGCCCCATTCCGGGCCCTCCTCTCCTCCTTCCGAAACACTTGCTCACCCCCCACCACCTTTCACCTGCTCAGTGTGTGTCCCTGTCTTCCCACCCCTGTGATTCGCAGTCCCTGATGGCTCAGGCATGTGTCCGTGGGGACCAAGCAGGCACGGGAGATGGAAATTTTCAGATGCCCGCCAGGTGCTAAGTCTTCCAGCCCAAACCTTGACGAGCACCACTGCCTTTGTGCAAGGCAGACGTCTCAAGTTTGGCTTCCTTCCACCCTTCCGCTGGGACCATGACAGTCCCGTCCACGGTGACACCGCACATGTGGAGCTGTGTAATCTCCCAACCTCTCTGGCTGCATCGTCTCACCTGCGCTACACCAAAAAGGCCTGTAGAGAGGGGTGTAGCTGACCCCTGGGGGTTCAGCAGGGCAAGACAGTCCCCTCTCCCCACCATGCTGTCTCCTCCCGCAGAGGCGGCCACGGCAGGGGGTGCTGAGCGGGCTGTACCCCGCCAACCCTTCCTAGCCAGGTCCTGGGCTGGAAAACCAATCTCGGATGTGCAGTGCGGCACTCACATGGACAGGGCGTCTCCTGGGGCTGAGGCCTTGAGCTCTGAATGAATGCTGTCCACGTTACTGCAGGTCCAGCCCAGGCTGTCCAGGGGCCACCCACTGAGCAGGGAGGTTTCCGGGACTGGTCCCTGGGGCCCCCTGTGTGTCTCACTGAAGTAGGCTCAAAAGCAGAGACTGTACCCCATTAAATGCTACCAAGCCCTCTGAGGGGTCTGGCCTGAGCCCAGGAGCTGCTGCAGGGAGGGTCACCAGCTTTGTGACGGGGGTGACTTCTGAGAGTTTTGGTATCTGGGGAATTGGGGGGCTGATAACCTCAAGGAGGGATAACAGCAGCTGTTTCGGGGGACTACGCGCCATCACGCAGGGCACAGGGCCTGATGCCTCAGAGCCCATCTCTGCCCCATGGGGTCACGACATAGGGAGCAGAAAAGGTGTGTGTTCTCCTTCCATCTCCCAGTCTCTGAGAGATCCTCATCCCCATGCCCTCCACCTCCTGGAACCCTCGGTGACACCCCCAGCTCAAGATGGAGTCAGGCCGCAGCTGATCCCAGCCCAGAGGAGGCCGGGCCCAGCACCCTGGGAAAGAACTTGGCTGCCGGCCAGGGTGTGGCCCCCGGGGTGACAGGGCTGTGTCTCCCAGAAAAGAGAAAGCACGTCATCCCTGGGATTTGCCGTGAAAGCCAGGACAGGGCAATCACTCATCGTCGGGCAGGGACGGCTGCGCTGTTGTTTTTAGGTGGAATTTCTGAATCTCATTTGTAATGTGTACTGATCCCGGGCAAAACTCTCCACATGGGCTGCAGGACGCGGTCAGCGGCACACATTTAACCCCTTAAGAGGTAGTAATTTTAACGAGGTGATCTGGGCCCTGCTGGCTGGGACAATGGATGGTCTCAAGCCTTGACTGAGGCCTTGCCTGGCCAGGGGGAGAGGTACAGCTAGGTAGATATCTCCATTCATAAGCCCTCGTACCGGGGCTGCTGCATACAGTTGAGCAGGTTGTGTACTGCAAATAGACTCACCGGTGGATGGTGCTGCCTAGATTTTGCAGTGCACAACACATTCAACTGTACATAGCAGCCCTGCCACACGCCACTTCTCTCTCTCTCAGACATGAACTGGGATGACACCAACCCCTAAACCACAAGCACTTTCAGCTGTGGGAACTCTGGCAGGATGCTATGGATGCTGGTGGGGAGCTTCTTAAAAGCAGGATGCGTAGCTTGGATGTAGATTTGTTCTCCAATACCCAGTGCAGGGCCTGGCATAGAACAGTACCCCAGGATGTTCTTGTTGAATGAATAAGATAATTCAAGGATGATAGGACTTGGGAGGCCTGCTTGCTGACTTGCTTCCGGCCAGGCCAGCCTCACCAGCCCAGGCCGCGAGAGCTGCCTATTAAGTAGGTCCTGGGCAGTTGGAGCCACTTTGGGCTGGACGGTCCTGGCCCTGTCCCATCATCCTTGATCTGGCCTGTTGTCCCCTAAGAAGGCTCCGGGCTCCCACCAGCCCTTCATTTCCAAACTTCTTCCTCCCAGCGGCTCATTTATCCTCCAGACTAGACCACTCTTATGTTAAAATAGGCACAAACCTCAGTCCCTATTACCCTGCAGGGCGAATATTATTATGGCAATTTTACTGAGAAGAAAGCTGAGGCCCAGACAGGTTATGAAACTTGCCTAAAGTCACACAGCTGGAAACAGAGAACAAAGCCGCGAGCCCAGAGCAGTTTGCCGCAGCCACACAGACCCAATCATGCTTTGCCTAAAAGGGGCCCCTCACGCCATTGCTATTTTTCAAACGGTAAACTTGAAATTGGGTAATAATCCTTATACACCCACAGATGGAATTTAAAATGCGATTTCAAAACATAAACTGTGGTAGTTCCCTTTAAGGGGGGGTGTGAGTGCTGCAGGAGCGTGTTGACACACTGGCAAAACTCAGAGGCTCCCACGACTCAGCACAGACAATGTGGGAAAGCGGCTGTCAAGTTCACTTTCATGGAAAAGCCAGGGTGTTGTGCCGGCTTCTCATCCTATGTTGCCTCGGCACGCATTCTGAATGTGCGTTTAACTCTCACACCAGAGCAGGGCTCAGTCACCCTTGCTGCGGGTTCCAGTTCTCCACCTCCTCCCAGTTCCTCAAGGCGGTTGACCCAGAGGACTGCCTTATACCACCACCTCCTGGGGGCCCCTGCCTTATGGGACAGCTGGATACAACCCAAAGACCCTCACACCTACATCGACAGTGCAGGCCTATGCAGAAGTGACTCCCATCCGCCACCGCATGACCTCAGGGAACTCCTGCCTGCTCCAAGCCCCCCAATTAGAATTCCTCACGGGAAACCTGCCTGGATAACACCCTGGACCCCAGTAAAGGCTTTGGTCCCACAGGTCTCTCTCTGTCTCTCTCTCTCATTCTCTCTCTCTCTCATGCTGCAGGCGCTTCCCCTTCCCATTGGCCCTGCAAGGGGTGCTCCCCACCTCTCTAGGACCTGTGAGTAACAAGCTGCTTCTGTTACTTCCTGTGTTGATTGTGCTGTCTTCTCTGCGTCTCACCTGACTGGCACACCAAAACCCAGCTTCCTTCCTGATCAGGGCTAGGAGGTACAGCCACTCTCAAGAGAGACGGCAAGGCCAAATTAGGAAGAACTGATATTTACAGAACATTTAGGTTTCCATCAGTATTTACATCCTGTGCACCCACTGTGTGCCAGGCACTGCTGGGAGCTTTCACATACATCGTTTCATCTGATTCCATTAATGAGACGCAGAGTCTCCAATTAGGGCGTTTCCTTCCTAAATGTAATATAGGTGACCATGTCTAAGGTGAGCAGCTGGTCATCCACCCTTCGATCATGTGGACTTCATCACTGCCATGCTGCTTGGCAAGCCTTGCCCCTGCCAGGAGCTGAGGATCCAAACCCTTCAGCTTCTCTAAGGAATCCTGCAGCAGCTGAGCCCTTAGAGCTGCCTAGGGGGCTGAGGGGCTTGGGGGACAACAGAGAGCTGACTTAAGGACCTGCTTGGGAAGTGCAGCTCCAACTCGCTGGCTGTGGGACCCTGGGCCAGCACTTCCTTTTTTTTCTTACATAAATGGTGATACCAGCCCCAGGGTGGCTGTCCCACAAGGCTGCTCGAGGATCTAACAGCATATGGTGCTTGCGAAGGGGCTCTGGGCACAGGACGGGTGGACGTACAGGGAGGCACCAGGTGATTCCAACGCAAAACTGCCAGCAAAGTCTCCAAATACTGTCCCTGGGCCCAGGGCAGCCTTGGGCTGGGGACACAAGGTCTGGTCTTGATACTACAGGACTGTCCTTTCTCCAAGCCAGAGAGTATAAAACATCTCAGAGATCAAACCCTGTGCATACGCACTCACCACTCACACGCACCCACACACACACACACACTCCACACCCAGCCACACATGCACTAAATCATATCAGAGGGCTTGCCCAGAAACAACTGTGCAGAGTGGAGTGGGTCTGAATGTCTCCTAAGACGCGTAGGTTTTCATTAAAGCCCATTCCCAGCCGTGAAGCTCCTGCCCCAGCCTAGAAAGATCCTCCCTAAATTGCAGCCAGCCCCAGCATCTATCTGCACCGGGTGCGGCTGTGGCTGTCACTGGGGAATCATTGAGGCTGGGAGGGGTCCTGGAAAGGAGGCAGGTCTGGGGGTCCCAGGGAGCAGCATGATGGGTCGCCTGTGTGACCAAGGATGAGTGGGCCCTCGGCAGGTAAAGAGCCGGAGAGAGACCCTCCAGGACCTCGCCATTCCGCAGCATGGTGACATCTGAACCTCATCTTTTGACTGCCTGGACATACAGGGAGGTCTTTCCTCATCAAGGGCTGGCCCAGGACCCAAGATCGCATGGCCGGGAGCACTGTGACTGTGTGAAAGGAGGTGCTTCACTACTTATCCTCTCCCGCTGGGACTCAGACTCAACCACTGCTGACAGATGCCAGCCAGTGTAGATACCAGCTAGTATAGACCAGAAAAAATAATCAGGGCTTAACATAGGCCATGGGGATGGGGAGTCCCGGATCTGGGCAGTTCAGGTCTAAGCTCTATCCTCGAACACTTCCTGGCTGGGAGATCCTGGGGACTTGGCTCCTCCGGCCTCAGTCTTCTTACCTACTGAGTGGGTACAACCTCAACCGCAACCTCAAGCTGCAGGAGGCCCAGTGGGTTAAATAAAGCAGCGGGATCTGGAAGCTCCATGGGCAGCACAGACCTCCCGTGGCTCCCGTGGTCCCCAGGACAGCATCCACCAAGGCCTGGCCCTGCAGCCCCTTTCGGCCTCCCCTCGACCCTCCCTGCACCCTGGGTGCTCCAGCAGCCCCAAACCGCAGGCTGTGCCCTCCCTTCCTGGCTCCCTGCCTCTCATCGCGCTGTTCATGGGCCAGCCACAGACGTGGCTGTGAGTTTGGGTGTCCCACTTGTCTGGCTCACCCCTCAGCCTCAAGACCCAGAATGTGTGTGACCTCTTCCAAGAAGCCTCCCCTGACTGCCCCATAGTCATGCCCGTGCGACAGGAGGGGCTGGCCTGCAAAAAACTACAAAGACAACTCCGTAGCTCCCTGCAACCCAGGAGGCCCAAGGGTCAGGAGGTCCACATGCAAAATTCGTCCGTAGGCCAAAGAATTACTTCACCTGCAGGCTCTCTAGCTCCTGTTGGCATTGGCAGGGTTTTAACAGAAATGTGGCCACAACCAAGCCTCATAGCACACAGATTTCCCTCCCTGGAGAAATAGGGAGGGTGTTTTTGCAGGCCAGGCCCTCCTATCACACAGCCATGACCCTGGAGCAGTCAGGGGAGGCTTCTTGGAAGTGGTCACACACATGCTGGGTCTTGAGGCTGAGTGGAGTGAGCCAGACAGACACAGATGTGGCTGGCCTTAGAGTTAAAAGGAAGTGGTGATCTGGAGGCTGGAGGGGAAGTCTGAGGCTCAGACAGCAGCCACAGCCCAGGGGCCCGGGGAGCCCGGGTGGCCTCGAGTTGCCTTTCTGTCTCTCTCATCCGCACGCTGATGATACACAGCCCGCCCCTGCTGCAGCCAGGGCTCCCCCATTAGTCATCAGTCAGGAGATACTACCTGAAAGATCTCTTCCCAGAGCACCCCGGATTACAGGCTGCAGAGCTGAGAATGAATCCAGAGCCAGATAAGGAAAGCTTTGTAGTGGCCTGAGAATCCCTCGGGCATTAATGGAGCATTTTTGCACAGGGTGAAAACGCATTCTTCATTTTTCTTTGACAGCCGGTTAAAGAGGAATGCAAGGGGGCTTTACAAAGACAACGGCGCGGGCCCTGCTGCGGGCTCCTCCATCCCCGCTAAGAACGGGTCTTTCAAGGCTACATGAGAGGAAGACCCGGCCCTTGCAGGTTCTTAGTGGACTTGGGGCATTTCTCCCTCTTCTTCTGTTACTCTGGGAGGACTGAACACGGCGAGCCCCGGGGCCTGTGCGCTGATTGTTTCTCTGGGACACCCAAACTCACGGCAACTTAGCCCACCACAGCAGCAGTCAACCCTGGGCTCCGGCTCTGGGCGGGTGTGGTGTTTGGGGAAGACCGGGCTCCAGGCCCGCTCTGGCCCCAGCTCTGAGTGGCCTCGGGCAAATCTCTTGCCCTCTCTGGCTCTCGCTCTTTCCTTTGTTAGAGGAGATAATCCCACCGTGTCACAGGGTCCTGGCGATGATGAAACCCTGGCTCCTGGTCATCACAGGTGCTCACTAAGTGTCACTCCCTCACATGCAAGGACACTCAGCTCGGGCCTCACCTCCTCCAGGAAGCCCTCCTGATCCGGTGCCCAGTGTCCACACAGGGCATGGCCTAGAACAGACAGGTGTTCAGCAAGCACCGTGAGTAGGCGGCGTTCCCTGCCGTGTGCTGCAGGCAGCACAGAGCTGCACGGGGCTTCCCAGGAGGCTCAAGAGCCTCCCACGCTCCCCACCAGGAGCAGCGGCCCTGGAAGCCGCTTTCTTCCTCTCTACCACCGTGAAGGGTTTCTGCCTAAGTCACTGCTTGAAATCAGAACTGCACTGCTAAAAACAAGTCTGAAAACATCCCAGGCCCTGCGGTTTTTCAGTTGCACAGTCTCAGGCGGTCATTTAACTCAGCTCCCTCCTTTGCCCAAGGGAGACAATCATGACCCGTCGCTGGCAGTGTCTGTGAGGACTGGGGAATGCGGGGGTGAAGGTGCCCAGCAACGGTAAGGAGCCGGCGAGGGTTCAACCCCATGTTTTCAGGGCTGCTTCAGGCTGGGCTCGAGTCCAACGGTGGAAGCATCTATTACCAGGTGGACAGGCCAGGAGCCGTGTGCTGGGATGGCTGCCCCTAGGGACCAGGAAGCTCCCAGGATGTATGGAAGTTATTCTGGGCAGAAGAGGAGGGAGAAGGAAATAGGGATATGGAAGCCCAAGGAAGAGATCTCAGACAGAGAAATAAGATCAGCGCAGTGGGGACAGAGACAGGAGCCAGCCAGCAACGCAGCCTAGGTCCCAACACGCAGGGCTTGCCTCCCTGGTCTCAGTCCTCCACCTGAGATGACATGGGCACCAGGTCAACTCCAGGAGCCCAGCCAGGTGGGGCATCCTGCACACAGACCGAGGCGTGGAAGAGGCAGGGGCCTCCCCAGCACACAGGGCTACAGGCACGACAATTCCAAGGGCCAGGCTGGGGCCCTCCCCCACGCAGCCCCGGCCCAGAATTCCAAAGACCAGGGCACCCGTGACCAACTGTGCCGGGGGAAGCCGCTGGGTCCTTGTGGCCTCATCCACATTCTGTTCCCAGAAGCCCGCTGCCGGGACGGCACCTGTGATCATCTCTCATACCCTGGGACTCCTTTCCATTGCCCACTGTGTCCCTGATTCACTGTGAGAAGACTGGCAAGCCCCCTCGCCCTTCCGGGCCTCGGTTTCCCCTCCTACGAAAGAAGGAAGGGATGGTCTCTAGGAGCCTCCAGGCTCTGACATGCCAGGATTTTCTGCCCCAGTGGATGGGAAGCTGAGAAACAGACACTCCCAGGTTGGTTCTGTCTGGAGCAGATGCAGCCAGAGAAAGGCGCTGGTGGGTGCTGGTTCTAGGCCCAGCAGCTGCCCAACCTCTTGGCTTGGGTCACCCCAGGAAGGATGTAGGTGGGAACTAAAGACGTAAAACCTGCCAGGAGACTTCCCCTGAGAGAGCCTCCACAGGCCATCAAGGCCCATCTCTGTGCATGCCTATTTCGACATCATATTTTGATGATCTGATACGGGGTGGCTTCTCCCTGCTGCTGAGATGCAAAGTCCTCAGGGGCTACGTGGCATTTATCCCTCTCTGTATCTGCAAGGCTCAGCCCAGGGTCAGGCACAGGTAGGGGCTCAAGAAGGGTTCAGAAACGGAAAGAATGAGTGAGTGAACTAGAAGGTCCTAGGATTCCAAACTCCCATGTTCCAAGATCTAGAAATCACCGGAGGGCCATGTCCCAGCCACACCTGCAGGCCCAGCATCAAGCACAGGGCTGGCCCCTTTGGGGCCAGCGGCGGCTGTGGGCCAGTGTCAGGGTGCATACCCCACCCACCCAGTAGGACAGGACAAAGCCCTGACCCAACCCCCTCCCTGCCTGCCCTCCTGCACAGGGGCCTGAAGGACCTCAAGGCTGTCTTCATCTAAACTCTCATTTCACGATGGGGGAAACTGAGGCCCAGAGTGGTGAGTGACTCAAGGGCAAGCAGCAAGTTTCACAACTGCCCACAACCAAACCATGTGCCTTCCCCTTGGAATCACGCGAGGGCTAGTGCACCATTAATTGTAATTAACTAATTATTCCTGCTGCCAGCTAGCGCAGGAGGAGGCTGGGGTGGGGAGCCCCCCAGTGACTCAGTCATGTTTACAACATGCAAACCCATTTAAAAGCTTGTAAAGGTGCTATAAATGGCTCTTTGGCAAGACGGGAATAACGATTCCCTTTCTCCAGCTGCCAGTTTTAACAACCGTCGGGTTTGAGGCGCAGACTGAGCTTCCAAGGTCCAACAGCGCCACCTGGAGGCCACGCTCCAAAACGCTCTGCGCTGTGCGCACCGCACGCTCGTGGGTTCTGGTTAGGACCTCCCGGAATCCAGCGCCTAAGGGACTAGGAAGCCCACTCCTCCCAGTTCACAATGGGGAAACTGAGGCCCAGGGGAGGTCAGGGACTGTCCGTCCGTTGCTCAGCTGCTTTGAAAGTGTTCAGAGTATAAATCCGAGTCCAAAATGGCAGATGCCACCGTTTTCATTTCCCATGACTGTAAATCTTTTAAAATGTGACAGTTCAGGAGAGGGGCTGTGAATGACAGAAACAAGCGTGCGGAATGGAGTGGGCCTGGATACTTTTTCACACGAGTAGGTTGTCATTAAAGCCCGTTCCTAGCCAGGGAGGGCCCTGCCCCCGCCTGTAAACATCTTCCCCAGCCTGCACCCACCAACAGGACTTCCACAGTCCCCTCATGCCCCAGTCTCCCTTCACGCTCCCCAAACACCGGATCTCCAGGGAGAAAGAGCAGTGAGCTCCCCATTCAGATGGGCTGTGCACACAGAGTGGCCTTGGTCCTCTTACCAACTGATGCGTGGGGAGGGGACGACTACTGCTCAAGGCCACATGGCGAATCCAGCTAGTTCCAAGGCTGAGAGACCAAAGCTCAGGCCCTCTGATTCCTACTTTGCTGTCCCTCCCATTGCACCCCAAGAATAACAATCCCCTTAGCTCCCACCGACCGCGGGACTGTGCCAGCCCTCAGGACAAGCACTTTACTTGGGTGGTATCATTTGAAATTCATGGTTGTGAGGCGCAGCGCTCTCTGGAACCCACCCATTTTATAGGCAGGGAGACCGAGACCCAGAGGGGTCACCCAGAGAGCGGGTGGCACAGCTAGGGTCGGATCCCAGGCAGGATCCCCCACTCTGGCTGTTCCTCCGGCCGAGACCGATTGGGAGCTGTGGTGGCCTCGGCGCTGGGCCCTGAAGGTTGGGTGGGCTTGGATTTGGGGAGGGGACTCAGACGGGAGTTGGGCTGGGCCAGAGAGGGTTTGGGGGTGGAGGGGGAGGGGTGCCTGGATAGAGCTGATATTCCCAGCCACTCACCCACAGTCATGCCGTCCATGTAACGCTTGATGATGTCAAAAGAGTCCCGCAGGTTCCCTTCCGTGATGTCGAAGATGATGTTAGCCTGGCTGGCAGGATGTGGTGGCGTGATGGCCCGGAGGAAGATGATCTCTGCAGAGGCACAGCATGGAGAAGGGCTCAGCACAGCCTGGCCCCAGCCCCAGTCCCAGCCTCGTCCCCAGGAACTCACCCTTGGGGAATGAAGACCTAACCCAGGGCCCTTTCATGAGACAACATCAATGAAGCCAGAGATCCCCTGTGTGGGGAGGGTGGAGGGGTCTGGATCTTCCTATATCATAGCCCATCCCTGTTTTATAGCAGGGGAAACTGAAGTCAGGAGAGATTTTGGATCTTCCTCGGGGACACAGAGCTAATCAGAGGAAGGGCTGGTGAGAAGTCATCAGTCACTGTGCATATTCATGAAGGTGGGGACCAGAGGAAGAAAGCGAGTGAGGAGACAGAGGGAGAGAGCAGAAAGGCCAGAGGGGTGGGCTCCTCTCCCATCTATAGTGCCACAGGTCAGGGGGGCCACCCTGAGCGGTGGCCTGGGTTCTCTGGGGGGGTGTGTCCATCTCCCAGATCAGACAGTGAAGCAGGGCAGCCCCAGCTCTGGGCTGTCTTGGGGGAGTCCTCTCTGTGGGCCTCAGTTTCCTCACCTGTAAGGTGAGGAAGGAAGCCAGCGGAGACCCACTAAAGGTCATTTCAGCACTTAAGCTCAGGGTGTGGATTTCCTGGGCCCAAGATGCTAACAGGTGTCCCAACGGCACTCGGCTCCCTGCGATAACCAACACTCAGATCGGGGCTGGCCGGAGAGGCCACAAAACCAGCCACTGGGGATTTGGGAAGGATTTGTATGTGGTTTGGTGAAACCCCATCATTTTGCAAAAGGCAAATACCAGTTAGTTATTTTCTCTGACCCAAGTCTGTGCCACCCTGTGACGATTCAGCGCTATTCCTTTTCGGGAGGAGCAAGCCTAGGGGGACTGGGACTGGGGACGGCTCCTTGGGCAACCACGTGCTGGGGGAGCCTCTCCTCCCCCCACCCCCCCTGCATGGTTGTGTCATGGTGTAAACACTGGTGTCCTCGCGGCTGGCTCCGTTGCATGCCTCCCCTGAGAGGGTGGGAGGACCCCTTCTTATCACCATGTCCCTAGAGCCTGACACAGAGGGGCTCCGTCCATGGCTGCTGAATGAACTCATCATGGCATGCTTCTCCGCAGGCCAGGGATAGGGACTCCCTAGAGGGCGGGGGTGGTTGGGGACCGGGCACACGGGCAGCACAGCCAGGAAGCGAGGTGAACAGGACAATGCTCCATCCATAGCCCTCTGCCAGGCTTGGGAGCACGCAGCCCAGGCCCTGCTCCAGAGAAACGGTGCAGTGATGGCAGGTTACACAACATGACTACACTGCATGCCAGGAGCTTCCTAGAGAGCCAGGCTGGGGTGTGGGAGCACTGACTGGGTTACACCTGAGCTTCCTGCTCCCCGTCTGGCCCCTCCAGTTCACCTGGCCCTGGATCAACAGGGTGATGTTTCTATATGCAAACCTCCTCCACTGCAACCTTCCGATGGTTCCCCCAAAGCCTGGGGGTTGAAGGCCCAACTCCAGTTTTAGCCTCCTGTTTATCCTTCCAGCCCACCTCTTGCCAAGCCTCTACCGCTCCAGCAGAAAACCTTGGCTCAGTTTCTCAAACGCCCACACCACCCCCCCCATACCTCCAGACCCTTCTGGCTATGTCCTGCTCCACTGGGCACCCTCCTCTCCCCTTCTCCCCCTTTCATTCAAATACCTCACCACTCAGGACCCAGCCTGGCCATCACTTCCTCCCGGAGGCCCTCCCTGATTCTCCAGTGCTGGTCACAGAATCAGCGCTTAATGGCTCTCTGCAGAACAACCATTACCCATAAGAAAAGACCACCTGAACGGAAAGCTGAGAATGGGCCAAATGCTGCTGTGCCAGGTGGGTGTGGGGGGGACACAGACACAAAGAAAGTTCTGCATGTCAAGTTGCTGGGCGCGGTGGCTCATGCCTGTAATCCCAGCACTTTGGGAGGCTGAGGCAGGTGGATCATGAGGTCAGGAGATTGAGACCATCCTGGTGAACACGGTGAAACCCCGTCTTTATTAAAAATACAAAAAGATTAGCCAGGCGTGGTGGCGGGCGCCTGTAGTCCCAGCTACTCGGAAGGCTGAGGCAGGAGAATGGCGTGAACCCGGGAGGCGGAGCTTGCAGTGAGCCGAGATGGCGCCACTGCACTCCAGCCCGGGCGACAGAGCGAGACTCAGTCTCAAAAAAAAAAAAGAAAGGTCTGCAATTCAAAGCCTGGGCCATATCTTACAAGGAGCGACTCCTGTAGGCCAAGCCCTCAGCTGAAGCCGAGGGAGGCCCTAGGGGGCCCTGGGACCCCCACACCCATTCCACTCACCTTCAGGGCGGGTGAACTCGCGGAAGGTAGGCAGCGAGATGACGGTGTGGGAGATGGTGTGCACGGGGTCGAACACGCATGTGACATCGTTGGGGCGGCAGGACTTGATGCAGCGGACTGTGTCTGTCTTCTCCTGCTGGAGCCTGAGGGGAACCACAGCACACGAGGCTGACGGGGAAGCTGGGACAGCAGCTCCCACAGGGGCCGAGGTCTAGGGAGGAGGAGCAGGTGGCCAGGGCAGGGGCATCTGTCCCAGAGACAGCTCCATCAGAGAACGACAGTGGTCTCTGCAGCCTGGCTGCTCTGTGGGGAGGCTTCATGGCCCTTCCTGCAAACTGGACCGGGACCTAAATGCCAGAAACACCCTCCAGCTTCCATGTGCCCTGGCGGATAAGCACAGCTTGGACATTTGTCAACTGCACGAATTGAGCATCAATAGCTACAATGGCAAAATAGAGTCACAGGTTCACTTGCCCAACAAATATGTTTTGAGTGCCAGGCGCCAGCTGCTAGGGACAGCAAAGTGAACAAGGGACACATGGTCCCGCCTTCTCAGAGCCCACAGTGAGGCTGGGCAGCAGCGTAATAAACGAAGGAGCAGATAGAAAGCGCCAAGCTCGGTGCCCAGCACAAGGCAGTCAATTCCACATCACCAGGTGACGGGGAGGCAGGAGAAGAGGCTACAGTCTCTCAGAGGTCTGGCTTCCAGGTACTGTGCTAGACAGAGTTTTACAACCTCTTGATCATAAAATAAAACACGGATACAAAATTACACAAAATGAAAGTATAGTTTAACGAGTTATTACAAGGCAAACGCCTTTATAATCACCACCCAGGTCAAGAAAGAGAACTTGGCCAGCCACCAAAGGCCCCGCAACTGCCAGACAGAACTCAACCCCTCCTGCAACCCAACAGTGACCCCTAGCCTGAGTCCCACGGCAGTGCTCTACTTGGGTTTTTTTTTTTTTTTTTGAGACAGAGTCTCGCTCTGTCACCCAGACTGGAGTACAGTGACACAGTCTCAGCTCACTGCAACCTCCGCCTCCCAGGTTCAAGCGATTCTCCTGCCTCAGCCTCCTGAGTAGCTGGGATTACAGGCGCGTGCCACCATTTCCGGCTAATTTTTTTGGATTTTTTTTTAGTAGAGACAGGGTTTTACCATGTTGGTCAGGCTGGTCTTGAACTTCTGACCTTGTGATCCGCCCACCTCGGCTTCCCAAAGTGCTGGGATTACAGGCCTGAGCCACCGCACCCGGCCTACTTGGGTTTCTTTATAGTTTTCTCACATCAGTGTGCGTCTCTAGACACAATCATTCAGACTTGTCCATCAACAAGTTTTTGCTCTGCCTTTTAAGTCCATTTTAAGCTACAGGTTTCTTCTCTGTTCCTTTATTTTCTTTTCTATTTATTTATTTATTTATTTATTTATTTCAGACGGAGTTTTGCTCGTCACCCAGGCTGGAGTACAATGGCGCAATCTCAGCTCACTGCAACCTCCGCCTCCTGGGTTCAAGCAATTCTCCTGCCTCAGCCTCCCAAGTAGCTGGGATTACAGGCATGCACCATCATGCCTGGCTAATTTTTTGTATTTAGTAGAGATGGGGCTTCACCATGTTGGTCGGGCTGGTCTTGAACTCCTGACCTCAGGTGACCCACCCACTTGGCCTCCCAAAGTGTTGGGATTACAGGTGTGAGCCAACGTGCCCGGCCTCCTTTATTTTCCATAAGTTTAATAGATAAGTTTATCTATTAAAGAACCTGAAGAATTTGAGCTGTTGTGTTTCCTACAGGCTGGACTTTGCTGATTGCATCCTCACGGTGCAGTTCAGCATGGTCCTCTGTCCACTGGATTTCTTGGACATTGGCAGCCAGATCCAGAGGACTGATCCCATGCAGGCCCAGTCCCTTTGGCAAGATGGTAGGTGGTAGTGTGTCTTCAGTGAGAGCCACACAGTGACTGGCTGTCTCTGTGAGGACAGCATCTACTGATGCTCAAGGCCTATGCCCAATGATTCATCAAGGATTGCAAAATGCCGATAGTCTCGTTCTACCACTTCATTTCCATTTATTAGCTGGACTACTCCTGTAAACAGATGCTTCCCTTCATGTGCTCTTGTGATTTAATTACCAGGAAATAGCAGATCAATACTTGGTTCTTTCCTTGAATTTTCTAATTTTCAGGATAACAAGCTAACTAGTGTGCTATGATTCTCCAAAGGATTTTTGGGGAAAAAAAAAATCAGTATGAACCCATGATTGAAGCCACTCCGATGAGGTTTGATCCTCTGCAATTTTTATCCTTTGTTGAAACTCAAATTTTCCCATCTCTTGCCAGAGGGAAAATGAAGTTGGCTCCTGGGTCCTTTTGGCCCAGCCCTTGTCGTCTTTCACAGCTTTCTTGCTATCTGATGTGACAAGATGATCCAGCCTCATTTTACACTTTTACTGCCCAAGACCTGGAATCAACCATTTCTGCAAGAAGTCCTGGATTTGTATTTCTGTTTTTGTTTTTCATTTATTTTTATTTTTATATATTTTTTGAGATGAGTCTTGCTCTGTCACCCAGGCTGGAGTGCTGTGGTGCGATATCGGCTCACTGCAACCTCCACCTCCCGGGTTCAAGTGATTCTCCTGCCTCAGCCTCCTGAGTAGCTGGGATTACAGGCAGGCACCACCACAACCAGCTAATTTTTGTATTTTTAGTAGAGATGGGGTTTCATCATGTTGGTCAGGCTAGTCTCGAACTCCTGACATTGTGATCTGCCTGCCTTGGCCTCCCATAGTGCTGGGATTACAGGTGTGAGTCACCGCGCCTGGCCTGTTTTTGTTTTTTAGTGAGAAATGGCTTATCAAGACCAGTCTGGATACTAAGGAGGCTCAGTGCTAGGGGGTTGGTCATTGTTTCTAGGCCTCTTCAGTGAACATTTAAAAACTAATATACACCAAGAGTTCATACTGATATCCAATTCAAAAGAAGGACCATATGGTTTTTTAATTAATCTCTTCTGTATTACAAAGGCATATTCTTTCTTCCATATCAGAATCCTGGTCCTCAAGGACATGCAGTATCCCATCATTATCCCACATTACCTACACAGTAGCCTCAGGATAACAATTCTAAAGTTACCATGACTAACATAATTATTGAAAATATTTTTTGATATGCTCTCCCTATTTGGCTCAGAGTTTAAAAATAAATGTGCTATGTCTACATTGTCTGAGCTATCCAGTAATTCATACTATACTCTTTTCCTTATAACACTCATTTAGTTGTAGTTTTAGAAGTAACTGAATGTTTAATGCTTGCATGGTCATAATAGTTTGTGCTTTTTGTACATGAAAGTCAGTTTTGCTAGGTATAAAATTCTGGGCTTAACTTTTCTTGAGTGTCCTTAATATGTTATTTATTTTCTTTTAGCATAAAGTGTTGCTGTCAAAGAGTCTGATGAGAACATTTTTTTTCCTTTATAAATCACTTACTGTTTTTGTTTAAATGTTCATAGTTTGTTTTTCCCTCCTTTTCTTTCTTTCTTTCTTTTTTTTTTTTTTTTTTGAGACTCTTGTTGCCCAGGCTGGAATGCAGTGGCATGATCTCGGCTCCCTGCAACCTCCACCTCCCAAGTTTAAGCGATTCTCCTGCCTCAGCCTCCTGAGCAGCTGAGATTACAGATGTGCACCACCATGCTAATTTTTTGTATTTTTAGTAGATATGGGGTTTCACCATGTTGGTCAAGCTGGTCTTGAAATCCTGACCTTGTGATCCGCCACCTTGGCCCCTAAAGTGCTGTGATTACAGGTATGAGCCACCACACCCGGCCTTCCTCCTTTTCTTTAAAGTACAATAATTTCACAAGAATGTGTTATGTGTCTTGGTGTTGGTTGTTCTTGTTGATATTCTCAGGTACGCTATGTGTTATTTCAATGTGGAATTTCAAATCTCTTTTTTAATTTATGGGAAGTTTTCTTGAGATCACGTATAGTACTTTCCCCCATGTATTCGGCTTCTTCTGCAGGGAGTCCTATTATCTAAATGTCAGATCTTCTTACAGATTTTGAATATTTGTCACTTTTTCTTCAAGCCTTTCATCTCGTTATTTCTTTCTTGATTTTTAAAACTTGTTGTTCTTTTCAACTTCTATTTATCTGTTTATTCACTTTTGTGTTCCATCTAGTTTAGTATTTACATCTGAAATTTTTAACTTTTTGTTTCTTTGGTCTATTACTTCATTTCTCAGTTTTCTTCTAATTCTGACTCGATTTTTCTATTTTCCTTTCTTTCTTTCTTTTTTTCTTTTTCTTTTTTTTTCTTTTCTTTTCTTTTTTTTTTTTTTTTTTTGAGACAGAGTCTCACTCTGTCACCCAGGCCAGAGGGCAATGGCACAATCTTGGCTCACTGCAACCTCTGCCTCCCTGGTTCAAGTGATTCTCCTGCCTCAGCCTCCTGAGTAGCTGGAATTACAGGCACCTGCCACCATGCCTGGCTAATTTTTGTATTTTTAGTAGAGATGGGGTTTCACCATGTTGGCCAGGGTGGTCTCGAACTCCTGACCTCAGGTGATCCACCTGCCTCAGCTTCCCAAAATGCCGGGATTATAGGGCACCCGGCCCCATTTTTCTTCTATGTTTTGTTTATTTTCTTAACACTTTTGGTTTCTTTCAAGATAGAATATTAGAATTTTCATTTAGTCTGGGCACGTCTTTCTGGTGTGCTTTCATTACCCAGAGGGATATCATTCTGTCTCTTATTCTCTTTTTTGCTTATAATAGCTGTGCATTTGTTTGCTATACAACAGACTGGGTGGCCTAACCAACAGAAATGGATTGTCTCATGGTTCTGGAGGCTGAAAGTCCAAGATCAAGGTGTTGGCAGGTTTGGTTCTTTCTGAGGCCTCTCTCTTTGGCTTGTAGAAGTCTGACTTCTCCCTGTGTCCTCCTCACATGGTCTTCCCTCTGTGCATGTCTGTTTCCTAATCTCTTCTTCTTCTTCTTCTTCTTTTTTGAGACAGAGTCTTGCCCTGTCGCCCAGGCTGGAGTACAGTGGCATGATCTCGGCTCACTGCAACCTCCGCCTCCTGGGTTCAAGTGATTCTCCTGCCTCAGCCTCCCAAGTAGCTGAGATTACAGGCACATGCCACCACACCTGGCTAATTTTTGTATTCTTAGTAGAGGTGTGGTTTCACCATGTGGACCAGGCTGGTCTCGAACTCTTGACCTTGTGATCTGCCCACCTTGGCCTCCCAAAGTGCTGGGATTACAGGCGTGAGCCACCACACCTGGTCCCTAATCTCTTCTTATAAGAACTCCTGTTGTATTGGATTAGGGCCCATTCATATGATCTCACTTTTACCTTAATTACCTCGTTGAATGTGACTGCATTTGGAGATAGGGACTTTAGAGGTATTAGGGATTAGGAATTCAACATATGAATTTGGGGGGGGACACAATTCAGCCCCTAACACTTTCTATGGGTGTCATGGTTTGCATTACATCCTTCCAAGAAAGATGGCAAAGTTCCATCCCCAGTACCTCAGAATGTGACGTTATTGGAAACTACGGTCATTGCAGATATAATTAGTTAAGATGAGGTCACACTGGAGTAGGGTGGGCCCTGATCCAAGATGACTGTTATCCTTATAAGAAGAGGGCTGTGTGACGACAAAGACACACAAGATCATGTGATGACAAAGGCAGAGATTGCAGCGATGTAGCTGCGAGCCAAGGAACACCAATGATCACCAACAAATCACCAGGAGCTGGGACAAGTCATGCTCCTACAGAAGGAGCACTCCCCTACAGAAGAGGCATTCCCCTACAGAAAGAGCACTCCCCTACAGAAGGAGCACTCCGCTACCGGAGCATTCTCCTACAGAAGGAGCATGCCCTACAGAAGGAGCATTCCCCTACAGAAGAGGCATTCCCCTACAGAAGGAGCATTCCCCTACAGAAGGAGCACTCCCCTACAGGAGCATTCTCCTACAGAAGGAGCATGCCCTACAGAAGGAGCATTCCCCTACAGAAGGAGCACTCCCCTACAGAAGGAGCACTCCCCTACAGAAGGAGCATTCTCCTACAGAAGGAGCACTCCCCTACAGAAGAGGCATTCCCCTACAGAAAGAGCACTCCCCTACAGAAGGAGCACTCCGCTACAGGAGCATTCTCCTACAGAAGGAGCATGCCCTACAGAAGGAGCATTCCCCTACAGAAGAGGCATTCCCCTACAGAAGGAGCACTCCCCTACAGAAGGAGCACTCCCCTACAGGAGCATTCTCCTACAGAAGGAGCATGCCCTACAGAAGAAGCATTCCCCTACAGAAGAGACATTCCCCTACAGAAGGAGCATTCCCCTACAGAAGGAGCACTCCCCTACAGAAGGAGCACTCCCCTACAGAAGGAGCATTCCCCTACAGAAGGAGCACGCCCTACAGAAGGAGCATTCCCCTACAGAAGGAGCACTCCCCTACAGAAGAGGCATTCCCCTACAGAAAGAGCACTCCCCTACAGAAGGAGCATTCCCCTACAGAAGGAGCACGCCCTACAGAAGGAGCATTCCCCTACAGAAGGAGCACTCCCCTACAGAAGGAGCACTCCCCTACAGAAGGAGCATTCCCCTACAGAAGAGGCACTCCCCTACAGAAGGAGCACTCCCCTACATTAGGAGCATTTCCCTACAGAAGGAGCATTCCCCTACAGAAGAGGCATTCCCCTACAGAAGGAGCATGCCCTACAGAAGGAGCATTCCCTTACAGAAGGAGCACTCCCCTACAGAAGGAGCATTCCCCTACAGAAGAGGCACTCCCCTACAGAAGGAGCACTCCCCTACATTAGGAGCATTCCCCTACAGAAGGAGCATTCCCCTACAGAAGAGGCATTCCCCTACAGAAGGAGCACGCCCTACAGAAGGAGCATTCCCCTATAGAAGGAGCACTCCCCTACAGAAGGAGCATTCCCTTACAGAAGAGGCATGCCCTACAGAAGGAGCACTCCCCTACAGAAGGAGCATTCCCCTATATTAGGAGCATTCCCCTACAGAAGGAGCATTCCCCTACAGAAGAGGCATTCCCCTACAGAAGGAGCACGCCCTACAGAAGGAGCATTCCCCCTACAGAAGGAGCACTCCCCTACAGAAGGAGCATTCCCTTACAGAAGAGGCATGCCCTACAGAAGGAGCACTCCCCTACAGAAGGAGCATTCCCCTACAGAAGGAGCACGCCTTACAGAAAGAGCACTCCCCTACAGAAGGAGCATTCCCCTACAGAAGAGGCATTCCCCTACAGAAGGAGCATGCCCTACAGAAGGAGCACTCCCCTACAGAAGGAGCATTCCCCTACAGAAGGAGCACGCCTTAGAGAAAGAGCACTCCCCTACAGAAGGAGCATTCCCCTACAGAAGAGGCATTCCCCTACAGAAGGAGCATGGCCTACAGAAGGAGCACTCCCCTACAGAAGGAGCATTCCCCTACAGAAGGAGCACGCTCTACAGAAGGAGCATTCCCCTACAGAAGAGGCATTCCCCTAGAGGTTTCAGAGGAAGTGCAGCCCTGCTGACACCTTGATTTTGGACTTCTGGCCTCCAGAACCATGAAATAATACATTTCTATTATTTTAAGCCACCCAGTCTATGGTACTTTGTTATAGAAACTCACCCATGGAATTTGACCTTGATGCTTTTGGGTTGATCATCCTCAAAGGAAACTAGTTTTCCTGGAATTTGAGAAAGAGTATCATTCACAGTTATCTTCCTGACTTTGCAGAGCTCACCTCCTGACATTCTTCCACATTTACCCGGACCTTCTCTTCCCACAGTCTCTATGGTCTCTTTCCTACACAATTTCTGTTCCATTTCCAGCAGTCTCTCCCTCGTGTGAGACTCTGGCCTTAGGGAGAGCTGCGGTGGCTAAGTTTCAAAAGCTCCCAAGAGCAAGCCTGCGCCAGCCCCTTCCTCCCTCCCACTGGCTCTGTGCACACTCTGGCCCCTGGAGTGAGCAAAACGCCTCCCAGTTTCAGCTGCTGTTCCCCCAAAGCACCTAGTACACTTTCTGGGGATACCTGTTGATTATTTTGGGGTTCTGCCACTGTTTTTTCCTGCACAGATGCCAAAGTCATGCAGGTGGGCCTGAACTGCAGACAACCATACCTTGTTTCGTTTGTAAATGTTTTCCATGGAGTTTTATTTTCCTATCTAGTTGTCTGGGTGTTTTTTGGTTGGGATCCAGAGAGTTTCAGAAATAATGCATCTGCCTTTCCAGTCTCTATGCTACACGTTTTGCATATCTTTTTTCTGAGACAAAGTTTCACTCTATCGCCCAGGCTGGAGTGTGGTGGCACAATCTTGGCTCACTGGAATCTCTGCATTCCAGGTTCAAGCAGTTCTCCTGCCTCAGCCTCCTGAGTAGCTGAGATTACAGGTGTGTACCACCATGACCAGCTAATTGTTGTATTTTTGGTAAAGATGGGGTTTCATCATGTTGGCCAGGCTGGTCTTGAACTCCTGACCTTCAGTGGTCTGCCTGCCTTGGCCTCCCAAAGTGCTGGGATTACAGGCATGAGCCACCTCACCTGGCCCATTTTGCATATCTTATTTCATTCCAGCCTCATAGCCCTTTCCTCCTTACCACACTGCCTCCTCCTTTAGCTAATAAGATAGCCTGTTTTGAGTTTGGGAATGGCAGAGTGGGCTCTGTGAGATGGGGCTGGAGCAACAGTCTCATTCATCCCAGGGATGCTGCTTCTCCCCAGTATTTGCTGCAGTGGAGGACAGGGGATCAGAGCACAGATCCCAGCCCAGGCTGCCTGCGTCTGAATCCCAGTGCCACTGGAAACCAGCTGTGGAACTTTGGGCAAGTTCCTTCACCTTTCTGTGCCTCCCTGTCCTCACTGTGGAATGGGGATATTAGCACTGCTTGCTTCCCTAGGCTGCTGTGAGGAGTAAACGAATTACATGCTTGGAACAGTGCCTGTCTCACGGTCAGCACTCTATGTGTTAGCTGTTGGAGTTGTTATTATTATCATTACAATAAAAATCACCCTTATTACTGTCTTTTCTCCTTGGGAGCTTGATTTACTAGTGACACAACCAGGAAAGCACAGGTTCTGAATCAAAAGTGATGTCAGCTCCACATATGACCTTGGATCCCTCCAAACTCTCTGAATCTTCATCCCCGTTTCAATGAAGAGCCACACGAACACCCAGTTACCTTCCAATGAATGAAGAAACCCACACTGACACCTATGGAGTGCCTACTCTGTATCAGGCGCTGCCTGCTGGACTATTTCAGGCCATCTTCAAAAATCAACCATGAGGTGGGCCTTGAGGCTCTGAAAGGCTGACGACGTATCCAGGGTCACAGAACTAGTAAATGGCAAGAAGGAAATTCAACCTCCTGCTCTTAGTTTGCTTTTCCTGCATGGTGTCCTCTGTCAGCAGCATGAGCTGGGAACATGGCTAAGGAGCCCCAAGGAGCTGCGGGACAGGAGTGAGCACTCAGGTCACTCAGCTGTCACTCCCACGGTGCACTCAGGCACACACGCAAACGTCGGTGGGATCCCAAAATGCAACGGGACCCCTCAGGAGGCAGGGAGTTCCACAAGCAAAGGAGAGTCCCTTGGTGGGAATGTTGCAGAGGAGCTTCTGGCAAGCTGTGGAAGGTCACTGGGTAGCCTCCAAAGCCCCTGAGAGGTTTCCCCCACCTCTTCACATTCCTATGCACATGAAGGCACAGGTGTTCCTTCCAGCCTGAGTAATCCCGCCCCTGACAAATGGAGGCCTGAATAGGACAAGAACCCCTGCTGTGGCTTGCTGGCTAAACAGAGGAGACAATTTTTACTTATTTTTTTGAGACAGAGTCTCACTCTTCTTGCCCAGGCTGGTGTGCAATAGTCCGATCTCAGCTCACTGCAATCTCTGCCTCCAGGGCTCAAGCGACTCTCCTGCCTCAGCCTCCTGAGTAGCTGGGATTACAGGTGCCTGCCACCATATCCAGCTAATTTTTGTATTTTTAGTAGAGACGGGGTTTCTCCATGTTGGCCAGGCTGGTCTCAAACTCCTGACCTCAGGTGATCTGCCTGCCTCGGCCTCCCAAAGTGCTAGGATTACAGGCGTGAGCCACCACACCTGGCTGAGGAGACGATATTTGAACTAAGCCTTAAAAATGCTATCCGTCCGTCCATCCATCCATCCATCCATCCATCCATCCATCCATCCATCCATTGGTCTGTCCATCCATCCACCAACCCGCATGTTTATTCAGATGTTTACTGAGCTCCTTCTTCAAGCCAAACATTGCAAAGTTGCAGAGAATACAGAAATTAACCAGACACAATCCCTGCCTTCAAAGAGCCTGGCTAGTGGGAACGTTAAGAAACAGCCACAACACAATGGGGTAAATGCTCTGATGGAGGCGCCTGGGGCCAGGGGAGCTCAGGCTAACTGCACTGAGGAGGTGACTTCTGAGCCAAGTCTGCAAGGAGAATGGCAGTCTGCAAGGGGACAGCATGGCACATGCTAAAGCCACAAGAAGGCAGATTCAGGGAAGGGCAAGCCTCCCCGTGGGGCCAGGGTACAAGCACATGGATGAGCTGGGGTGGGGAAGGTGCAGCTCAAAGGGTGGGCAGAGGCCAGATCAGGCCAGGCCTCCCATGCCATTCCAAGGAGGCTATGCTTCATCTGCTGGGAAAAGACAACCATGGAAGGTTCTAAGGAAGCTCAGACCATCGTAAACAGACTGGTCCTTCAGAGAGGCTCCTGGGCTGCATCTTGGAGAATGTACTACAACATGGGAGACTCGAGGCTGGTGCAAACCTGGCATGATCAGAGAGAGGGCCAGGAGACAGTGGCAAGGGCCGTGGGGAAAAGGGCTCATGCTCCCGTGGCACAATCATAGCTGCTCAGCGCAAGGTGTGGGGCTGACTGTCTGTCCAGGTCCATCTTCCTCACTAGGCATCAAGGTGGGTATCCCCCAACCCCTGCTTCCATGGAAGAACCCTGCAGTCCTCTTTACTTGATCCCGCTGGGGTGTTCTGCCTTCCCTTCTTGGATTTCTGCCTGGAAACAGTGTCAGCACAGTGTCACAGCCACAGAAATGCTAGTGACATAAGCCAGGGCTGGCAGAGTCATCTGTTCCCTGAACAGACATTGACAGAGCACCTTCTGCACGCGAGATGTCTTGCAAGGAGCTGGGAACACCGCACTGAATGAGATAGACCTGGTCCCTGCCTTCACAGAGCCTTCTAGGTGCAGAAGACAAATGTGAAACGCGAGTCAACAGGAACCACAGCCTGTTACAAGCACCATGAAGGAAAGGGGTCATGAGAAGGACGGACAGAGAAAACAGAAGCCAGGGGTGGCAGGGAAGGCCTCTCTGAGGAAGGCACATGAGCTGGAGTTTAAGCAACATTCAGGCCAAGGGTGCAAAGCATGTACCAGGGGCCCGAGGCAGCAGAGCTTGCAGCGTGGCTCAAGGGAAGTGGGCAAGGATAGAACAAGTTGAGGCCAGGCTGGAAATTGCATGCAAGGACTAAATTAGGCAAGGCCTTCAGACATCTTGAGGATCTGGAGGCCTTAACCCAAATGGTAAGGAAGCCAGGAACGGTTTTAGGTAGAGGCTAAAAGATCACTCCAGCTGCTAAGCAAAGAATGAGCTGTAGGGGAGGTGAATGGACGCTGGGAGCAGCAGATGGGGAGAGATGACTGGCTTGGCTGGACCATGGTGGAGGAGATGGAGGGAGGCAGGGGGTTAAGGCCCTCAGTGGAGGTATTCTGGCTCCACTGAGCCAGAACGCAACAGCCAGATCTGTGGAGTCAGTAAACCAGGGCTCAGATACCAGCTGTGTGATCTTGGGCAAATCACTTGCCCTCTCTGAGTCTTCATGAGGATGACCACCTGCCTGGCAGGACTGGTGTAAGGCCTATGAAGGATCCCGTGAGTATCACATGTATTGTGTGGTCCTTTGCCTCCCCCCTGGCACAGGGCCAGGATCCTCAGTGGGGGCAAAACGACTTCACTGAGGCAAGAGCTGCATCCTAGGAGCCGCAACCGCATCCTGTGTTTCTGCACCACAGATTTGGGCTTCTGATCAAGACAAACAGAAGAGGAGGCTTGAATCTCAGGAGAGAGCTTTCTTGTCTCAGTGAAATGCTCACCTCCGGGGATACAGCAAAGAACCAGGCAGGGGCCAGCAGACCCGCTTCCTTGACCTGGCATGGCCACAGCAGGCCAGGCGACCCTGGCCAACCCTTCCCCTTCTCTCTGGGCCTCAGTTTCTACATCTGTAAAATGAGAGGGGACTGTGCTCAGCAATCTGAGGGCCCTTCTCCACCACCACCTTTATTCTTTGGGTTCAACACAAATGAAGACAAGTTAACACATGTGAAATGATGTACCCGGCCTGGCCTCCCTGTCGGCACAGACAGTGGGCTCTGTGAACAGGGACCCCCGAGCACACACCCTCTAGTGGGGAGCGCTCCTCAGTCAGCCCTCGGGGGTACCAGGCGGTGG
The DNA here is from genome assembly GCF_028858775.2 of Pan troglodytes. Taxonomy (NCBI): domain Eukaryota; kingdom Metazoa; phylum Chordata; class Mammalia; order Primates; family Hominidae; genus Pan; species Pan troglodytes. The sequence goes on along the minus strand of NC_086016.1, from coordinate 47,553,855 downwards.
CCAGTGCCCAGCTCACCCCCAGGTAACAAGCGGCACAGACTCCCAACCATGCCAAATAAAACCAAGGTACGCGAGGCTCACTGTGTGGGACGCTTGCTAAGACTTTATTAACGCCCCGGAGGGCAGGGTTAGGAAAGCAACAGGAGGGAGACCCCGCGACGCGAAGCGAGTGCTCAGAGCTCTGCAGACACAAAGATGAAAAGCTTGGCCACAAAGGAGCTGACGGTGCCGTGGCGATAGAGATCCATCTTGACGGTCAGGAGCAAGTCCCTGGGCTCGGGGACAGGCTTGGTGAGGGCCACCACCCCACTGTGGGGGCTCACCTTCCGGGTGGTGAAAAAGCCCTCCTCATTGCCGCCGGTGATGGCCAGCTGCATGCTGTCCCCGGGGACAGCACTGGAGGGGCCCATGCGGAAAACCACCGCGGGCGCTTGGATGTTGGTGGGGAAAGAGAGGTGGTAGTAGGTTATTCTCAGAGGCAGCTTGGAGCACTCCCGATTCTCATGGCAAGGCAAGCGCTCACAGCGGCTGCAAGAAAAGTGGGCAGAGAGACAAGAAGAGGGTTAGGGCCGGTCCAGCAAGCGGAGAAACGGCAGAGCGCGGGGATGCGGGGCTGGCAGGCGGGGCCTCCCGCCGCCCCTCTGGCCGATTCAGCCAACACGAAGGGCACACCCCACTCACCTGTGGGAGGCGCCGTGGACCTCCAGGCTGCTGATTCAGGCACTAGCCTCTTCCAACACCATCTCGGGCGCTGGGTGGCCGGGGGCCAAAGGCTGTGCCCGGAGTGAGGTGCGTCCCCTGCTCACTGGCAGAGCCCCACCCCAGGGGCACTCCACAGGCACACCCTGCCCTTCCCAGGCCCTTGCCCAGACGGTGGCCAGGGCTACGCAGGGCTCTTGGTTGTGTCTCGGAGGTGACCCATGAAATGACTATCTCTGCCACTAGCAATCAGAGCTGCTGCCGTTTACCAAGTGCTCAGCTCTTCCTCACCATGCACTCTCTAGTGTGATCACTGCCACCACCCCATGACAGTGGCTTCGGTGATATTTTTCACATGAGGACACTGAGGCTCAGAGAGAATGTGGCCTTCCCACTTCCCAAGGTCACAGAGTGAGTGAGGGAGCCATATCTCTACTCAGCCATTGAGGTCAGTTCCCAGTTCCTTGTCACTAAGCCCTTGTGTTCCAGGCTCAGTAACCCATCTGGGTCCACAGGGCCAGTTCAGGGCTTGGAATGGAAATGGGGACAGATCCCAACTTCCTGTGACAGAAACAGAGACAGGTACTAACTTCCTGGGTGGAGACAGGGATGGGTCCTAACTTCCTGCAGTGGAGACGGGGACGGGTCCTAACTTCCTGTGGTGAAGACAGGGACGGGTCCTGTGATGGTTAATAGTGTCAACTTGATTGGATTGAAGGACACAAAGTATTGATCCTGGGTGTGTCTGTGAGGGTGTTGCCAAAAGAGAGTCACATTTGAGTCAGTGGGCTGGGAAAGGCAGATCCACCCTTAATCTGGGTGGGCACAATCTAATCAGCTGCCAGCACGGCTAGAGCATAAGCAGGCAGAAAAATGTGATGAGAGAGACTGGCCTAGCCTCCCAGCCTACATCTTTCTCCGGTGCTGGATGCTTCCTGCCTGCCCTTGAACATCAGACTCCAAGTTCTTCAGTTTTGGGACTGGGACTGGCTCTTCTTGCTCCTCAGCCTTCAGATGGCCTATTGTGGGACCTTGTGATCGTGTGAGTTAATGCTTAATAAACTCTCCATTATACATATGTATTCCGTTAGTTCTGTCCCTCTAGAGAACCCTAACTACTACAGATTTTGGTACCAGGAGTGGTTCTAGAGGGAGAATATTAAAGATGGAGTTCTTTCATTGGTTTTGGGGTTTCTGGGGTTGGCTGGTTAACGATTAGATCCAAAAATGCTAAGGACTCCACTTCTAATAGTATGGAGAACACTGATAGTCCTTGGCATGAACTGTTTAGAGAGTTATGAAAAATAAACGCATTTGAAACTCCTGATTCATCGCTCATGAGGCAAGTTTAGTGACTCTATACATAATATCTTTGATCATATGTGGAGAACCAAGGAACATAATGAAGCTGGTTGGTTGCTCCTAAGTTTAGTGGACAAAGTGATGAAAGAAAATGATGAACTCAGGTATTCCATCTCCCAGCTTCAGAAGCAGATACTGAGCTTCAAATCTGCTAAGATTGCCCTGAGTGAGAGTCTTATCTCCTGTAGAGGAAGAGCTGAAATTGTGGAAAAACAGACACAAGCTCTTATCATGCGAGTGGCTGACCTGCAATGAAAGATGCATGCACAGCCTCGCCAGGTGTCTGCTGTTAAAGTGAGGGCATTGATTGAAAAAGAATGGGACCCTGCAACTTGGAATGGGGACACTGAGTTTATAAACTCTGATGAATCTTTTTTGCCAGAAGAAACAGCTTAACAGCTTCCCCATCCCCAGTAGTGGCAACATCCCCTCCCCGACCCATCAGCCTTTCCACCTTTGTCTAAGGAGATAAACCCCATGCTGCCTGAGGCAACAGTGATGGCCTCCTGTGAGGCAGTTGCCAGGCAAGATAATGTTGATTCTCCTCAGGAGCCACCCCTAACACCCCTGTTTGCCTCTAGACCTATAACTAGACTAAAGTCCTGGCGGGCCCCTAGAGATGAGGTTGAGAGTGTGACCCATGAGGAAGTGAGCTACACTCGAAAAGAACTGCTTGAGTTTTCTAATTTATAGAAACAAATCTGGAGAACGGGCATGAGAATGGATATTAAGGGTGTCGGAGAATGGTGGAAGGCACATAGCGTTGGATTAGGCTGAATTTACAGATTTAGGCCCACTAAGCAGGGACTCTGCATTTAATGTTGCAACTCGGGGAGTTAAAAAAGGTTCTAATAGTTTATTTGCTGGTTTAGCTGAAATACGGATGAAGAGATGGCCCACTGTGAGCAAGCTGGAAATGCTTGGTCTTCCTTGGTTTAACGTAGAGGAACGAATCCAAAGACTTAGGGAGATTGGGATGGTGGAGTGGATTAGTCACTTTAGACCTACTCAACCAAGTTGGGAGGATTCAGAAGATATACCCTTGACCAATGTCTTTCGAAACAGATTTGTGAGGGCAGCACCTGCATCTTTGAAGAGCCCTGTAATTGCTCATCTTGGTATGTCAGATCTAACAGTGGGAACCACAGTCACTCAACTACAAAATTTAAATACAACGGAAATAATTGGATCCTGAGGTGGCAGTGGCCAAGTGACAGCACTCAACCATCAAAGGCAAGGTGGGTGTAGCTTCTGTAATGGACAGCAGAGGCAAAGCAGCAATCAGAATAGTCTGTCTCGTGTAGAGCTCTGGCATTGGCTAATTAATCACAGTGTTCCTAGAAGTGAAATTGATAGGAAGCCTACTGCATTCCTACTTGATTTGTATAAGCCGAAAACTTCTAGGTCAAGTGGACAAAAGACTAATTTGAATTACAAAAAAAGAGAATCACGGCCCCTCAATCAATTTCCAGACTTGAACCAGTTTACAGACCCAGAACCCCTTGAATGAAGGGGAGGCCGGGTCCTCTTGAGGAAGGACCCCACTACATTACCGACAATTTATGCAGTGAATCTTTCTCCCATCCTTCCCCAAAGAGACCTCTGGCCTTTTACCAGAGTAACTGCACTGGGGAAAGGGAAATGATCAGACATTTTGGGGACTATTGGACACTGGTTCTGAGCTGAGGTTGATTCCAGGGGACCCAAAACGTCATTGTGGCCCTCCAGTTAAATAGGGGCTTAAGGAGGTCAGGTAATTAATGGAGTTTTAGCTCAGGTCTGACTTACAGTGGGTCCAGTGGGTCCCCGGACTCATCCTGTGGTCATTTTCCCAGTGCCAGAATGCAGAATTGGCAGAGACATACTTAGCAGCTGGCAGAACCCCCACACTGGCTCCCTGACTGGTAGGGTGAGGGCTCTTATGGTTGGTAAGGCCAAATGGAAGCCATGAGAGCTGCCTCTACCTAGAAAAACAGTAAATCAAAAACAATATCGTATTCCCGGAGGGATTGCAGAGATTAGTGTCACCATCAAAAACTTGAGACTCGGGGTGGTGATTCCCACCACGTCCCCGTTCAACTCTCCCATTTGGCCTGTGCAGAAGACAGATGGATCTTGGTGAACGGCAGCAGATTATCATAAGTTTAACCAAGTGGTGACTCCAATTTGCAGCTGCTGTACCAGATGTGGTTTCATTGCTTGAGCAAATTACCATATCTCTTGGTACCTGGTATGCAGCCACTGACTTGGCAAATGCCTTTTTCTCCATTCCTGTTCCAAGGCCCACCAGAAGCAATTTGTCTTCAGCTGGCAAGGCCAGCAATATACCTTCCTTGTCATACCTCAGGGGTGTATCAACTCTCCGGCTTTGTGTCATAATCTTATTCATGTCATAATCTTATTCGGAGAGACCTTGATCGCATTTCGCTTCTGCAAGATATCACGCTGGTCCATTAAATTGGTGACATTATGCTGATTGGATCCAGTGAGTGAGAAGTAGCAAACACACTGGACTTATTAGTGAGACATTTGCATGCCAGAGGATGGAAAATAAATCCGATAATAAAATTCAGGGACCTTCTACCTCAGTAAAATTTCTAGGGGTCCAGTGGTTTGGGGCCTGTCGAGATATTCCAAGGTGAAGGATAAGTTGCCTGCATTTGGCCCCACCTACAACCAAGAAAGAGACACAACGCCTAGTGGGCCTATTGGATTTTGGAGGCAACACATTCCTCGTTTGAGTGTGTTACTCCAGCACATTTATCCAGTGACCTGAAAGGCTGCCAGTTTTGAGTGGCGTCCAGAACAGGAGAAAGCTCTATGACAGGTCCAGGCTGTTGTGCAAGCTGCTCTGCCACTTGGGCCATATGACCCAGCAGATCCAATGTTGCTTGAGGTGTCAGTGGCAGATAAGGATGCTGGCTGCAGCCTTTGGCAGGCCCCCATAGGTGAATCACAGTGGCGGTCTCTAGGCTTTCGGAGCAAGGCCCTGCCATCTTCTGCAGATAACTACTCTCCTTTTGAAAGACAGCTCTTGGCCTGTTACTGGGCTTTGGTGGAAACTGAATGTTTGACTCTGGGTCAAGTCACCATATGACCTGAACTGCCTATCATGAACTGGGTGCTTTCTCACCCATCTAGCCATAAAGTTGGTCATGCACAGCAGCATTCCATCATCAAATGGAAGTGGTATATACGTGATCGGGCTTGAGCAGGTCCTGAAGGCACAAGTTAAGTTACATGAGGAAGTGGCTCAAACGCCCGTGGTCTCTACTCCTGCCAACTTGCCTTCTCTTCTCCAGCCTGCACCGATGGCCTCATGCAGAGTTCCCTACGATCATCTGACAGAGGAAGAGAAGACTAGGGCCTGGTTCACAGATCATTCTGCATGATATGCAGGCACCACCCGAAAGTGGACAGCTGCAGCACTACTGCCCCTTTCTAGGACATCCCTGAAGGACAGTGGCAAAGGGAAATCTTCCCAGTGGGCAGAACTTCAAGCAATGCACCTGGTTGTGCACTTTGCATGGAAGGAGAAATGACCAGATGTGCGATTATATACTGATTCATGGGCTGTGGCCAATGGTTTGGCTGGATGGTCAGGGACTTGGAAGAAGCATGATTGGAAAATTGATGACAATGAAATTTGGGGAAGAGGCATGTGGATAGACCTCTCTGAGTGGTCAAAAACTGTGAAGATATTTGTATCACATGAGAGTGCTCACCATATCACATAAAAGAGCTCAGCAGAGGAAGATTTTAATAATCAAGTGGATAGGATGATTCATTCTTGTGGACACCACTCGGCCTCTTTCCCCAGCCACCCCTGTCATTGCCCAATGGGCCCATGAACAAAGTGGCCATGGTGGCAGGGACGGAGGTTACACATGGGCTCAGCAACATGGACTTCCACTCACCAAGGCTGACCTGGATATGGCCACTGCTGAGTACCCAAGCTGCCAGTAGCAGAGACCAACATTGAGCCCTCGATGTGGCACCATTCCTCGGGGTGATCGGCCAGCTACCTGGTGGCAGGTTGATTATACTGGACCTCTTCCATCATGGAAAGGGCAGAGGTTTGTCCTCACCAGAATAGACACTTACTCTGGATATGGGTTTGCCTATCCTGCACACAATGTTTCTGCCAAGACTACCATCCGTGGGTTCACGGAATGCCTTATCCACCCTCATGGTATTCCACACGGCATTGCCTCTGACCAAGGCACTCACTTTATGGCTAAAGAGGTGTGGCAGTGGGCTCGTGCTCATGGAATTCACTGGTTTTATCATGTTCCCCATCGTCGTGAAGCAGGTAGATTGATAGGATAGTGGAATGGTCTTTTGAAGTCACAATTACAATGCCAACTAGGTGACAGTACTTTGCAGGGCTGGGACAAAGTTCTACAGAAGGCCATGTATGCTCTGAATCAGGGCCCAATATTATGGCACTGTTTCTCCCATAGCCAGGATTCACGGGTCCAGGAATCCAAGGGTGGAAATGGAAGTGGCACCACTCACCATCACCCCTAGTGATCCACTAGCAAAATTTTTGCTTCCTGTTCCTGCAACATTACGTTCTGCTGGCCTAGAGGTCTTAGTTCCAGAGGGAGGAATGCTGCCACCAGGAGACACAACAAGGATTCCATTAAACTGGAAATTAAGATTGCCACCTGGACACTTGAAGCTCCTCCTACCTTTAAGTCAACAGGCTAAGAAGGGAGTTACATTGTTGGCTGGGGTGGCTGACCCAGACTATCAAGATGAAATCAGTCTACTACTCCAAAATGAAGATAAGTTAGAGTATGCATGGAATACAGGAGATCCATTAGGGCATCTCTTAGTATTACCATGCCCTGTGATTAAGGTCAATGGGAAACTACAACAGCCCAATCCAGGCAGGACTACAAATGACCCAGACCCTTCAGGAATGAAGGTTTGGGTCACTCCACCAGGAAAAAAAAAAAAACAAGATCTGCCAAGGTGCTTGCTGAAGGCAAAGGGAATACAGAATGGGTAGTAGAAGAAGGCAGTCATCAATACCAGCTACGAGCCATGTGACCAGTTGCAGAAACGAGGGCTGTAATTGTCGTATTTCCTCCTTCTTTTAAAAACATGGCCAGGTGCTGTGGCTCACGACTGTAATCCCAGCATTTTGGGAGGCCGAGGCGGGAGGATCACTTGAGGTCAGGAGCTCAAGACCAGCCTGACCAACATGGTGAAACCCCATCTCTACTTAAAATAGAAAAATTAGCTGGGTGTGGTGGTGCACACCTGTAATCTCAGCTACTCAGGAGGCTGAGGCAGGAGAATCACTTGAACTCGGGACGTGGAGGTTGCAGTGAGACAAAATCCCACCACCACACTTCAGTCTAGGCAACAGAGGGAGACTCTGTCTTAAAAAACAAACAAACAAAAAACAATCAAAAATGTTTGTGCATGTATACACTTGTACTAACAAAAATGACTTCATTTTATTTCCTTTCTCTTTTATCAAGTGACATAAGATTTATTGAATTCACATCAGCATTTAAGTATCGTTAACTTTATATAATAGTATTTGGGTTGGGGATTGGTGAGTTTCTGGTTGTATGAAGTATAGTTATGTTAGGTGTAATTATGATCTTATTATTGTCTTTATTTGAAGATTATGTACGATCTCAGGAGATGTGCATGGGTTCAAGTTGACAAGGGGTGGACTTGTGATGGTTAATACTGAGTGTCAACTTGATTGGATTGAAGGATACAAAGTATTGATCCTGGGTGTGTCTGTGAGGGTGTTGCCAAAAAAGATTCACATTTGAGTCAGTGGGCTGGGAAAGGCAGATCCATCCTTAATCTGGGTGGGCACCAACTAATCAGCTGCCAGCACGGCTACAGCATAAGCAGGCAGAAAAACGTGAAAAGAGAGACTGGCCTAGCCTCCCAGCCTGCATCTTTCTCCTGTGCTGGATGCTTCCTGCCCTCAAACATTGGACTCATTTTTTCTTCGTTTTTGGGACTCAGACTGCTGTCCTTGTTCCTCAGCCTGGAGATGGCCTATTGTGGGGCCTTGTGATCATGTGAGTTAATCCTTAATAAACTCCCCTTTATATATATATATTCCATATATATATTCCATTATATATATATATATTCCATTTTATATATATATATGTATATTCCATTAGTTCTGTCCCTCTAGAGAACCCTAATACAGGTCCAAACTTCTTGTGGTGGAGACAGAGACGGGTCCCAACCTCCTGGGGTGGAGACGGGGACGGGTCCTAACCTCCTGCGGTGGAGACGGGGACGGGTCCTAACTTCCTGCGGTGGAGATGGGACGGGTCCTAACTTCCTGCGGTGGAGACAGAGACGGGTCCTAACTTCCTGCGGTGGAGACGGGGACGGGTCCTAACTTCCTGCGGTGGAGACGGGGACGGGTCCTAACTTCCTGTGGTGGAGATGGGGACAGGTCCTAACTTCCTGTAAAGGATGAGCACAGATTCCAACTTCCTGTTACAGATTCTAACTTCCTGTGACAGGATGGAGATGGGTATTATCTTCCGCTACAGGATAGTAACAAGTTCTAATTTCTTGTCACAAGATGGGACAGGGGTCGTCTCCTGTGTACTGAACTCCTGGCCCATCATACTCTGAAGGTGGCTGCCTGAGGAAGCAGGGCCCAGGTGCGGAGCCCCAGAGGACCTGGCCCAGGTGCTCCAGGAAGCCCTGCCATCTGGGCTGTGTCTGGATTCTGAGGTCAGGAGCATCCTCTCGTCCTGGCCTTCTATCACATCTCCCTTTTGGCTTTTTAAGTTTCCATGTCTCGTGCTGGGTTACTTGGACTTGCTTGAGGCATTTATTGAGACTGGGGTCTCCTTTTACCTCCTCTTTCCAGGTTTGTCAGGACTGACAGGAGGCCTTGCATTTACTGGGCTAGTGATCATTCCAAGCTCTTAGAAAGGACTGGCCTGGGAGTCAGGGGCACTGAACGGGGGAGTCCTGCCTGGGAGGGGCCCAAAACAGAGGCAGGAAAGAAGGTGGGCACGGGTGCTGCTGGTGGTGGCCTGCCCCAGAGACGCCCAGGTCCAGGCCAAACGGGAGTGCTCCAGGCGATCTGAGAGCTCTCCCCCAGGGGGGCCTCTGAGGAGCTGCGACCAAAGCGTCCGTGAACTGGGGGAGGAGCGTGGGACCCATGAGCTGTGCTTCCGGGTGCAGGTGAACTGCGCTTCCGGGTGCAGGGAGCAGGCTGCAAGCAGCAGGCTTTCCTTCCACTCGCTCCCTCCACTGTCTCCCATCGTCCTCCCGCTCTACTGGCTGGAAGACAGACGCCCATTGAGGACGCAGAACTTGCTTATAGCTCCGTGGTGTGTAGTAAGGGGCAAGCTTGGCTTTCAAAGTCGGCCTGTCTTACTTCAAAGCTTTTACACACACAATGTATGCACACACACAAGCACGCGCACACGCACACACACCAGCAACTTCAGGGCCAGCCTGGATGGGGCTGGTCAGCAGGTGGCGCTAGAGTCGCCCTGGTGGGATTTCGGCTTCCCGCTTCTCTCAGCATGGCGCTTCTCTCAGCATGGCGGGTACTAACCAGGGATGGAATTTGTTTTGCCAGAGGGAAGCGTTCACCCAGCACGCTGGAGGAAAGCAATGGGAGGTGTGCGTGGTGTTCTGGTGCAGCTCCCGCCGTCATCACACACAGCGACTGGTCACTCCTCCCCTGGCGGCTCCCCCTCCGACCCCACACAGTCATTCCTCAGAGCACCCCAAAACCTTCTCCACACTAGGAGTTTCTGGGCTGGCTCCTTCTGGACAAAGAGCAGGGCCTGGGGCACCCGCTATGTGCTTTGCAAATGACTAATGCACAAAAATAAACATGTCCTTGATTTTCCTGGTAAGTCCTGGCTTCAATGATCCTACTTCGCTCTACTCAAACTTTTTAAAACACCAGAAACATAACTGTCTGGCAAACTGCCTGTCAGACTGGGAACGGCCCAAAAATCCCTTTTAGCCAGTGTGTCTAGGTCAGGGACGGGTTGTCATCACTGAATGTATTACAGAGCAGGGCATAGGCGAGCCCGCCCCGTCCCCCCCTGCCACGCAGGCCCTGGTTTCCAGACATGTCCCCTCAGCAGGCCACGCATCCTGGGCCATGTCATGCGTTAGAGGACAATGTGCTCCAACTTGCCAGTTCAACACGTTTGACCCTAACACCTCAAGCTCTATGGAAATGATCCTAAGCCACCACACACCAGAGAAAAAAGGCCCTCTAGGCCCCCTCCTTCTCCTGGGAGCCACGGCAGTTCTGGCCACCCCAGGTGCTTGTGGATATCCCTGCCGGCATTTTCCTGGCTTTCACATGCTCGTCGTCCGGGAGACAAGCTCCAGGAACTGGCCAAGGCAGGGGGGCCATCGACGGCTCTATCTCTGCCACCGTCCACCGTGTTACACCCTCAGGCCCACAGCTGTTCACTCGTGTCCCATCCCCGGGAAGCGGCAACCAAGGCCACCCGGCTTTGCTCCAGCTTTCTAGACCACAGGCCATCAGGCGCCGGCCCCACTGAGGGGATAAAGAGGATGTGTCCGGCCCCATGAAAGGCTGTGGGACAGCTTTGCACACTTCCTCCTGCGGGCAGAAGGGAATTGTGTGGGCAGGACTGTAACAGCCTGGTCCTGTCCACAAGGCCGAGCCCTGTGGTTTGCGGCCCAGCTTCCTGGGTCATGCTCCAGTTACCAGCCCTCGGCCGCCGGGATGTTCCCCAGATGGAAGCCGTGTGAGTGGAGAGAGAGAGAAAGCCACAGCAGCGGACTCTGCAGTCCTGTCTGTCAAGGCTCCCGAAGGAGGCGCTCTTGCTGAGTTGTTAACCACAGAAGCGCCGGCCATGGGTCCCTCCTAAATATGGCTCTTTTAGATTTTAAAAATTGCTTTCTGAAGCTTAGATGAAAAAACGTGTTAAGCAGCTTGGATTTTTGATGAGCAGGAAAAGGGGCTGTAAAATACAAAACTCCAGTCTGAGGGGTTAGCAGTGCTGAGAGGGGGTGGCCCCTCCTCACTATCAGTCCCGGGAGTCCAAGGGCTGGAACAAGCCAGGGGCCCAGCAGCTCAATCCCTTACTGCACAGCACACAGGGCCCAGGTTTCAGGCTGAACTCCCTATTTCACCGCACATGTGTCCATACTCCCGCCGCTTCTGCCTAATTCGCTCCCCCTTCCACCTCCATGCAGGCATGGCCCACTCCAGACAGCCCCCTGCCCACCCTCACGCCCAGCCAGGTGGGGGGCCCCTCCTCCCTCCTAGCACACACGCCGAAGGCGGAGCCAGTGCGGGGACGAAGCCCTCTGTGGGCTGTCTACCCAGGTGCCTGCACGCAGTAGGTCCAGGAAGAAATGACTTTCTCCAGCACTGAGGGGTGGCAGAGGCTTCCACAGCCAACAGGAGGGGTGGAGCTGGGTTCTGCTGATTTCAGCCATGACCTCAGCACACATGGCCAACCTGCCCACCCTCAGGCTTAGGGGGCGCCAGGGCCCCTGTGCAGGGCAGCCTCCCCCTCTTCGAAAGGTGGTTTCACGACTGTGTGCAAGTTAGAAATCGAGGTCACAACCACAGCCAGCCTCCCGGAATCCTCAAGCCCAGGCGCTGACAAAGGCTGGGGAGAGAGTGAACTTACAATGACAGACGGCTGCACAGCCTGCAGCCAAGGCCATGGAACTTTCTTAATGGCTCAGAGAAGCACTGTCACTGCCTGCCAGGCTGTTGCATAACCATGAGTTCTTCGGGATGCTACAGACTTGCAAACCCAGTTTTGGGGCAGCTTTTTCCTAACCCAAGCTCAGGAAGGAAACAAGATGTTGGGTTTTCAAGCAGACAGAAATCCGTGCTGGGAAACAGGGAAATGGCTGGGCCAGCCAATGAGAATCCCAAAGCCAGGAAGAATATGGAGGGCTGCCAGGGACAACGGGGCTGCTCGGGGACCCAGAAGCCTTGCTATGCCACAAGCCAGGGCAGCTGCCCCTAGGGTCAAGCGGTGGACACTACCACTGACCCTCAGGTCGCGGGGGCAGCTGGCCAAGAGCCCAAGGCAGGCTGAAGGTCAAGGGGCCAAGGCCTCGGAAACAGTTGGCTGCCTGCATCGTGCACTCAGAGTGCTGGGAGAGGTCACAAGTCCACAGTCCTGAGATCGGTCCCAGCATGGAGCTTTTCCTGAAGCAACTGACTGTGGCACTAAATGAGACGTTCTGAATACAATTAGGGGCAAGGGGGATAGGAAGTGGGAACCGTGGTCTCAAGTGGGCGCCATGATGGCCTAGGAGTGAGTGAGCTTACAAAGACATAGGGGCACGCAGCCCCACGTTTAGGATGTGGAATCTTTGATGCTGTTCCCACAGTCACCAGGCTGGACGAATTCTGGCTTTCAGATGGGCACCTAACAACAACGTCCAACAGGTCACATCAGCTCCCTGGCTCTGGGCTGACATGGAGACACTGCTACCTATGCATCTAAGTCAGAGTACGTTCTGACATCTGCATGTTACAGATGAGGAAACTGAGGCCCAGAGAGCTTGCCCAAGGCTTCCACCCTAGGAAAAAAGAGGGCTGTGGTTTCTGCCTGGTTCTGTGCACAGCCTTGGCCTGAAAACATGACTATAGACCCCAGACTCATTTGCAGTTACTCCCTTGACTTTCTGAGACCAGTGTCACTAGCATTTAGGGGCTTGAGGGCCAGGGATCAGGTGATCTTTGAGTGCCCTGAGTCCCTCATGGGAGGACACCGAGGTCACAGCCTGATAACCCACCCACCCGGGAACTGGGTCACCAGGAAGGCCAACACAGACAGACGACGATGGCATGGTCCAAGGGACTTACGTGGCTGCGGAGCGGCGGTAGTTCTCAGGGCACTCGAAGGCCAGGCAGCGGAAGCCACCCTGGATGTTGAAGCAGGTCTCATTGATGGAGCAGTTGTGGATGCCAGTCACACACTCATCAATGTCTGCAAGAGACCCCACAGCAGCACAGTGAAGGCAGAGGCTGCAGGAGCCATCCCCATCTGGAGATGGAGGAGCCCAGGCCTCCCATCAACTAGGGTTAGGGGTGGCGATCAGGCCATCCCTGCCCTCCACTGGCTGATCTTCAGAGCAGCGTCCTGTGCCAGTTCTTACATTTATAGGGTATTTACATTTATAGAGTGTTAACTTATCATTCGCAATCCCTGGAGGGAGCGTGACGATGGTAAAAGTAAACACTACATGATGGGTCCTGGGAGTGCCTCGCAAGGATAAGTCACTGAATCCTCCTAAGAACTCAGTGAGGCAGATACTGTTATGATCCTCATTTTATGAGGAGCTCACAGAGCTTAAGAGACCTGCCTGAGGTCACACATTTTATAAATGTCAGAGCTGAGCTTTGAACCCGGGCAGGCTGGCATCAGAGTCCATACACTAACTAACCAGAGCCTCTCTGTGGCTCCCGAGGCTCAGCACCCTTACCCTAGGTGTGACTCAACCTCTTAGGAGAAAAGGGCAGGAGCTGCTAGCTCCACACAACAATGAGAAAAACAGCCTTCGAGGGATCATACATCTTGCCTGTGTGTTGGGGTTGGTGGCTATTCAGGGTGGACTGGAACCACCAGGTCTGGGACTCCTGGGATGGGGCCTAGGGCACCACACTGAGAGGCCCCTGGAGATGGGGGAGCAGCCCAACTCCCACAGACTCTGGAGCAGCCAAACAGTGGGGCTCAGGGGCTGTCACCAACCCTGGGAGACATCCATTAAGAGGTGCCAAATGCCTGAGCATCGGTGGCAAAAACAACACTCCCCAGCCTCAAAGGCCCGGCTCAGGAATGTGTTTATGCTGAGTCTGGGCGGGACCCCAGGCTGTGGTGAGGGAGCCTGGCCAGGAGAAAAGTCATTTGCTCCGTCAGAAATGCAGACACAACCAGCCTTCCATCCAGAGCCCAGGGCAAGCGGAGGGGGCCTCCCAGGAAACACCACAGCTCCTGCCTGCCTTTCATCAAAGTCATCTTCCTCATGACCAGAAGCTACATCTGTGGGACCCAGGGGGCTTCCAGAGCCCCAGGATCCACAGTCCTGTGTGGGGCTCCCGAGGAACTGGCTGGACAGCCCCACCTCCATGACTCAGCTTCTGGGCGCAGTGTGTACACTGAGGATCACGCGCTCACAAACATCTACTCAGCACCCGCTGTCAGTGATTGAATGGATGGTTATCGGATGGCTCTGGGGGACACACACTGCCCCCTAGAGCGTTCGTAGAAAAGGGGGCTGAATGCAGAACCAATGCCATTGGCCACCATTACTTAGCCCATGCTGGAGCTGACCCATAGCCATGAGTATCCCTGGGCCATCCCACACCAGGCCACGCCATCCCCTGGCCTGGACTGCTTCCTCCCTGGCGGGCATCTTCCTAAAGGCCTCTGTTCCAGCCTTTTCGGGGCTGCTGAGGGGAGGGGAGGAGGGCTGAAGTGTTCCTGCCGGATGCAGCCGCCACAGGCTCAGACAATCCAGAGGACAAGTGTGCTGGGGCCTGGGTGTAGGAGACCAGGGTGCTGCAGACCCCAGGACACCCCTTGGATGGGGTGGGCCTCCTTTTCCTGAATGCATTCCATCTGTGCTGTGGCCCTTGGGTTGGGGAAGCACAGCCCCCGAGCCCAGCCTCAGCCCCACGACATTGCAGGGCCCCAAGCAGAGCGTGAGGGACCCCAGGGCATCCCTCCTGCTCACCTTGGCAGTTGCGGCCGTTGGGGGCCAGCCTGTAGCCAGACGAGGGGCAGCTGCACTGGAAGCTTCCAGGGATGTTGATGCAGCGGTAGGAGCAGATGTGGCCCCCGGTGGGCAGGGCGCACTCGTCGATGTCTGCAACGGCAAAGCCCACCTCAGCCTCAGTGTCCTGGCACCTGGCCATGGCTGCTGGCCATGCTACATCACCCTGGGGGCTGCACTGGGGCCCGGGAGGGCAGCAGCACAGGACAAGCTGAACACAGGAAGCCTCAGAGACCCTCGTGCTCAGAGAGGCAATGGGACTAGCCTAGGGTCACACAGCAAGTTCATGGTGTGAAGTATGCATGTGGCGGGCAGGGGGAAATATGGACCACAGTTCAATAATAAGAAACACACCTCAGCTGGGTGTACTGGCTCATGCCTGGAATCCCAGGCATGGGAGGCTGAGGCGGGAGGATTACTTGAGCCCAGGAGTTCGAGACCAGCCTCGGCAACAAAGTGAGACCCTGTGTCTACAAAAAATCAAAAAAGTTAGCCAGGCATACTGGTGCATGCCTGTGGGCCCAGCTACTCAAGGAGGCAGAGGTGGGAGAATTGCTTGATCCCAGGAGATGGAGGCTGCAGTGAGCTGTGTTTGTACCACTGCCCTCCAACCTGGGTGACAGAGCTGTCTCTGTCTCAAAAACAAACAAGCAAACAAAATACACACACACCTTACATGAAAACGGTAATCATCGTAATTGCCCTTAATTGCCTGTAATTGCTGTCATCTAGTTTAATCCTCCAATGATCTGGTGAGGCTGAAGTTAATCATCATGTTACAGATGAAGAGTTAGAGCTCTGAGTCAGGGATATAGGTGGTCCCTGAGCCCCCTCCTTACCTCTCAGCCATGCACCACCGCCAAGCCCTGAGATATGCGGCCCAAGGTCCCAGTGCATGTTGTAATTACCGCCGTGCACATTTATTAAAGAACAAGTCAGGAGTGGTTTGCTGCCTTCCCACCCTCACGCTTAAGGATGGGAAAAGTATATTAGAATTTCAGTTGGGGGCCAGGCACGGTGGCTCATGCCTGTAATCCCAGCAATTTGGGAGGCTGAAGCAAGAGGATCACTTGAGCCAAGGAGTTCGAGACCAGCCTGGGCAACACAGCAAGGCCCCGTCTCTAATTTTTTAAAAATAAAAAATTAGCCAGGCATGGTGGTATACACCTATGGTCCCAACTACTTGGGAGGCTGAGGTGGGAGGATCACTTGAGCCTGGGAAGCTGAGGCTGCAGTGAGCAGTGATTGCACCATATCACTCCAGCCTGGGCAACAGAGCAAGACCGTGTCTCAAAAAAAAAAAAAAAACAAACAAAAAAACCTCAGTTGGAGGGAAAACAGCAAACCACCCGCTCGCCTCCAAGGGTGGACATGGAAGGTTTGCCAGGTGAAGAAATCCCAGCAGGCTCTTCCCTGTGGATTTTGAAAGTCAGAGGCCGTGCTGCCGTGTCATGGCAAGGCCAGGGGGTGCTTTCCCCCTCAGCAGGCAGGGGCGTCCGCACCTTCACAGGTGACTCCATCCACATCGCTGAGCTGGTAGCCTCGCCGGCAGTAACACTGGTAGGAGCCGTAGACGTTGGCACACTCCTGGCTACAGGGGCTGCTGCTGCACTCATTGATGTCTGAAATACAAAGCGAGGGTCACCGCTCAGAGCATCACACGTCCCTGCCTCCACAGCAGCCCTCAGGGCCAGTGAACAGAAAATCTCCTCTCCACCTCCCTCAGGTTAACACACTCGGAGAGACAGAGGTCCCGGGGGGTGTGGCCGAGGGAGAGGCGTCATCGCTGGTGGCTCCGGACCCTCCATCCCTGCTCCTGCCTGCTTCGACCACAACTTCTCCTGCCAGGATGGCAGCGATAGCCTCCAGCCTTGGCCCCTGAAAGTCTGCCCCGACCTGGCTGCCAGAGTCCATTCTAGTTCTCAAATGGAAATCTGATCCTGTGCTCTCCACTTCACCTCCAAGATGGCATCCTACACAGATGACGGCACACAACGAAGTCCTCGACCACCCAGCCCATACACCAGTACTCCTCATACTCCAATGCACAGAACTCACTGGGCCACTCAGCAACTCTGAACTACTGCTCAACTGTCCCCTTTACCTAGAGCAGAGGTCAGCGAATCATAGTCCATGGGCCAAATTCGTCCCAACACTTGTTTTTATAAATAAAGTTTTATTAGAACACAGCCCGGCAAGGCATGGTGGCTCATGCCTGTAATCCCAGCACTTTGGGAGGCCGAGGTGGGCAGATCACGAGGTCAGGGGTTCAAGACCAGCCTGGCCAGCATGATGAAACCCATCTCTACTAAAAATACAAGAATTAGCCAGGCATGGTGGCATGCACCTGTAGTCACAACTTCTCGGGAGGCTGAAGCAGGAGAATTGCTTGAACAAGGAGGCAGAGGTTGCAGTAAGCCAAGATCACACCACTGCAGTCCAGCCTGGGCGACAGAGCGAGACTCCGTCTCAAAATAATAATAACAATAAAATAAAGAATACAGCCACATTCACTGTTTTTTTTTTTTTTTTTTTTTTTTTTTGAGACAAAGTCTTTGTCTGTCGCCCAGGCTGGAGTACAAGTAGCTCAATCTCAGCTCACTGCAATCTCCACCTCCGGGAAGCTATTGTCCACTAAATGTAGATATGAATTCAAGCAGTTCTCCTGCCTCAGCCTCCTGAGTAGCTGGGGGATTACAGGTGTGTGCCACCATGCCGGCTAATTTTTGTATTTTTAGTAGACACAGGGTTTCACGATGTTGGCCATACTGGTCTCGAACTCCTGACCTCAAGTGATCCACCTGCCTCAGCCTCCCAAAGTGCTGGGATTACAGGTGTGAGCCACTGCGCCCTGCCACACTCATTCTTTTACCATGGTCCTCTGGCCACTTCTCTGCTACCACAGCAGAGTTCAGCGGTTGCAACAGAGATTGTGGCTGGAAAAGCCTTAAATCTATACTATGTGGCTGTCACAGAACGTCCAATAGCTTTCCACCCCGTGTTTCATCTCTGTGGCCCCCACACACCAGGCCTGGCCTCCACCTGTCCAGTGTGGTCTCTCATCCCCCGCTACAGACACTCCCCAGTGCAGGACCGAGTTCTTGCTACACACCCGGGGCAGGACCTTAACAAATGGTTAGTAAGGTCACATAGCAAGGCTGGCCAGGCTCTGGTTCTATATCCACAATATTGTCCACTAATGTGGATATGAATGCCGACTTTTCAGCAATTTATGAATGACTAGAGGAAGCACAAGCCAAGAATCCCACTACTTCTACTAAATAATAATAAAGCCAGCAGCCTCCACACCGCCAGCTCTTCGTCCTGTGCTCGGCCCTGTGATAAGCTCTTCACATGCTTAATCTCGTTTCATCCTCACAACCCCCTATGGGGTTGGTCCTACTATGCCCGTTTTACAGATGAGGACACCATGGCCCAAGAAAGACTGAGTTACTTCTTCAAGGCCATGGAAATGGCAGAAGTCAGGTTTGAACACAAGCCTGAGAGACTCAACTCGTGAATCTTGTTCCTTGTCCATACGCGTTCTTGTGAACTAATCCCAGGACCCCCTCACACCGTCCGTCCTCCGATTTGAGAATTATGCACACCACAGCTCACCGTGGCATATCCAACCCCTGCGACCATCTCATCAGGAAGGAAAATTCTCATGGCAAAATGTTAGGACCTGCCATGTTTGAGTCAGGCTGCAGAAGCCGTCCTGTGAGCCAGTGCACTGCACCAAACAGGGTGTCATCGGCAATGTGGACGATTGTGGAGGGCCATCCAAAGCTCTCAGTGTCTGCTCAGCTCACAACCTAATCCGTATACAAGACACGACATCTGCCAAGCACCTAGTATGTGCCAGGCCCTGGGCTGACATGCAGTTCATGTGACCTTCCCATCAGCCCAGGAGGTTGGTGTTATCTGAGAACCACAAGACTGTTGGCAGGAACAACTCTGTCCAACCCCCACATACCAAGAGACCTGACCCAACTTCAGCATGGCTGCCATTGGCCCAAGACCACGTATCCAGGATGCAGACCCAGCCCCCTTGGCATGCCTGTCTGAGAAAGATCAATGCTGCCAAAAGAATTTTCTCTTGGTTCCAGCCCAAACCTGACTACAGGCGCTGACCTCCATGTTCCTTAGAAGCATCTACTTTAGAAAAACTTGCAAATGTAAATGGTTTCTCTGTCCCTCTGAGATGTGCAACCAAGGAGTGTCTTTCTCAAGGGCTGGGGACATGCCTGGGGAATGTCGTCATCCGGAAGGCCAGGGTGCTTCTCCCTATCTCTGTGGGAGGGGAAAGCCTAACTCCAACACGAAGTTAGAGGCAGGCCGGGCGCGGTGGCTCACGCCTGTAATGCCAGCACTTTGGGAGGCCGAGGTGGGCGGATCATCTGGGGTCAGGAGTTCAAGACCAGCCTGGCCAACATGGTGAAACCTCATCTCTACTAAAAATACAAAAATTAGCTGGGCATGGTGGTGTGCACCTGTAATCCCAGCTATTCGGGAGGCTGAGGCAGGCGAATCGCTTGAACCCGGGAGGCGGAGGTTGCAGTGAGCCGAGATCGTAGCATTGCACTCCAGCCCGGGTGACAGAGCGAGACTCCGTCTCAAAAAAAAAAAAAGAAGTTAGAGGCAGGTGCACAGTGACCCACGCCCTAAGGGCCTCAGTACTTCCTCTCACAGCTCGTCATTTACAAAGCCTCCCTCCTTTTGTTTGGGTGACTGGAGATCAATGGACACAGAGGCCTGTCTCCCCTAGGCAGCATCTGATTAAAACCCACACACCGTCTTTGTGCAAAACAAGTGTCCAGTTTTCGCTGCTGTATCACACATCAACCCCTCTCCCCGGGGAGGACACGGAGGCAGGGAGAGGTCGGGCATAACCAAGGCCCTGTGACTTGTGGGTCTCATGCTCCAAGCCCCATAATCCTAGCCACATCCCACATGGCCTCTGCCGCAGCCTATGAACCCCGACACGGCCTCGGAGGGTGGATGTCATCAGGAGAAATCGGGTGGGCAGGCGGGCAGGCGGGCAGTCCTCTATGATGAACAATATTTTACAGGCACTTCCCCTGCTAACATGTCATTTAACAGGGAAACCATCGCAGATCTGCTGCAAACCGGTCTGCAGAAGGGTGGCTTCCCCAGGAGGAAGGTGACCTGGGGGAAGTGAGTGGACGGGGCCCCAGCCTCACCTTCACATGACCTGCCGTCCACAGAGAGCCGGAAGCCCACGGAACAGCTGCAGAGGTAGGAGCCCAGCGTGTTCTCGCACTTGTGGCCACACAGGCGCCCGGGGTAGCGCTGGCACTCGTTGACATCTGAAAGTGAGGGGTGGGCTAACTCAGGGCAATGTCCAACACAGTGGCGCCACACTCCACCCTCCTAGTAAGGCCAGCTCATGTCCTTTGTCCTCCACCTCCTCCAGCCTCATTTCTTTTTTTTCCTTCATCTTTGAGATGGCGTCTCGCTCTGTCTCCTAGGCTGGAGTGCAGTGGCATGATCTCAGCTCACTGCAACCTCCGCCTCCCAGTTCAAGTGATTCTCCTGCCTCAGCCTCCCAAGTAACAGGGATTACAGGCATGTGCCACCATGCCCGGCTAATTTTTGTATTTTCTGTAGAGACGGGGTTTTGTCATGTTGGCCAGGCTGGTCTCAAACTCCTGACCTCAAGTGATTCACCTGCCTTAGCCTCCCAAAGTGCTGGGATTACAGGCGTGAGCCATCGCGCCTGGCCTCCAGCCTCATTTCTCAGACAAGGAATGCAAAGTGACTTGTCCCGAGCATGCGGGAAGTCAGTGGGAGAGCCGGGACTGCCGCGGTGTGCCTGCCTGGTGGGCGAGCCTCGTGCTCCTTCTGTGGCAGCACATCTGAACTTGTGCCCTCCTGCCAGTCCTCCTCCCCAGGGCCCACAAGGAGGGTCTGCCAGGATCTAGCAAAGTGCCCACTTTGGGGGAGTGGGTGGCAGCTGCCAGGCTTCCCTGAGCACCTAGGTTTGGTGACAGCAGGCACTGGCTGGACAGGACCTGACCCCACTCCTGGTCAACTTTTCCCCTCGCTGCCCTGAGCTAAAGGCACATATCTCTAGCTCCTGGGGATCTACAGCTCAGCGGTGAATCTCCAGGAAATCGCTGATGCTGCCCACATGTGTAGACCTGGCTCATCAGCACTTGGAGGTCCTGGGTCAAGCAGAACCCCTTTCCACAGATGGGGAGCAGGCTCACACACAGGGGGGCGGTGCCAGTGGCCACCTGGCTGGGCAGCAGCAGAGCTGGGGCTAGAATGGGGTCTCCTGACTCAGGATCTTCTCTCGGGGTCTGCCTGCACTTGGGATTATCTGAGATGAGGATCAGACCACATCACTCGAGGTGCCACAGAATGTGTCCCTGGTGCCACGTGGCTGGGTTCCCCCGAGGCCTGCGGGGCCCCCCACGCACCCACACACATCCTGCTGATGCCGTCGAAATAGTAACCCGTCTTGCATTCGCAGCGGAAACTGCCGGGAGAGTTCACGCAGCGATGTCCCTTCCCACAGGGCTCAGCAGGTGGCGCGCACTCGTCCACATCTTGCAAAGGAGAAAGAAAGCCTGATGAAAACCTTTAGTTTGGGTTTTTTCCCCCCAAGATGATCAGAAAGGAAAGCAAGAAAGGAACACATGGAAACGGGCATTCCATTTCAACACGACTTCACAGAGCACCTACTGAGTGCCGGGCCCTGGACTGGGAAGACAGCTGACCCAGAGGCAGCCCTACCTGGCTGGCAGGACAGCAATGACTCTCATTAAGGTAGGAAGTGCCCAGGAACCCAGGGAGACACTGAAGAAGTGTCCTGGGGGTTATGCGAGGAAGGCTCCTTCCCTGGCGGGATCTAGGCAGGCTGGGTGCCCTGGATCCAAAGGAACGTAGGAGCAGGTGGGCAGAGGGAATGATGTGAGAGCAAACACCCACACAGAGAGGAAAGGACAGTGCTTGTGTGGGGAGTGGCAAGACCCACATTGCCTGAATTACAAGGTTTGTGGAGTTGGGTCAGCTCTCGGGGACTGGACTGTAAGCAGAGGCATCCGTCCTTTGTCACCAATGGGGAGCTGATGGAGCTGTAAACAGGGTGGGGTGCGAGAGCTTTGGGCTCAGGACAAGCCGGACAAGGCTGAGGCAGTAGACGGGCTGGTGCTCTACCGCACCAGTCCAGGCAAGACAATGAAGCCCCATGCTTGGGAATTGACAATGGGATGGATGGGCTGATAGAAATGGCTTTGCTTTGGGGATCAAGTTTCTGCTTCCAGAGAAGGCAGGGTGCGTGCTGGAAGCAGACAGGAAAGTGGATTTCAGATTTGTTTTCTTAATACCAACCAACACAGCGCGTTCCCTCCTCGTTGAGATGGTAGCCACGGCCACAGTTGGGCACGTTCTTCTGGCACGTGTAGGAGCCCTCCGTGTTGATGCATGTATGCCCGATAGGGCACGGGGCACTGATACTCAAACACTCATTGATATCTACAGCGGGAAAAGACAGAGACCATGTGGTTAAACCTGGAGGGTGTCCCAGAACCCAAAAACTGGATCTCCAAAGAAACTCCCCTTCCCACCTCTTTGCAAAACCACAAATGGAGGGGCTCAACCCCCTCACTCTGGACCACACAGCCGCCTCCCAGCTGGCTCCCAAATGTTATCACTGCATACCGCCTCAAACACCACCTCTCTGGCCCTTCTTCCTGTCCCTAAATCTCCAGCACCTCCATCGTTTGCTGTGCCAAATCGGGACCTGCCTGCCTGGCTTCTCCTGCATTCATCTACTCCACACACTGGGCACGCTGTTAAGGAGACAGGTGACTGTCCACGTGGTGCCAGCAACTCTGACTCCCAGCGAGGCTCTAGGCCCCTCCGATGACCAGGCTTCACAGGGCCTATGCTGAGCCAGGCCCACCTGGGAGGTGCCATGGCTCCCTGAGCTCACTGCACGGCAGTCTCCTTCCTTGAGTGGACACACCTCTGACATGTGGACCGTGGGGCATTTACCTTTGATGACATACAATGAGCAAGTGTGAACCCATGAATGGTCCAGGAGGGCCATGCTACACAGGGATACCCTCCTTCTGCTCAAATTCGGAGGAAGAATACACAGATTGCACTTCCTGATAGAGGGAGTGGGAAAGGACCTAAGCATCTAAACATCACCTTGGAGAACCTTGCTCAGACACGTACAAAGCATCTGGTGTGGGGGAACAAAGAGAGGGAGTGATGGTGGAAGACCCCTGAGCATAAGTCAGAAAGGAGGACAGCTGTACCCCTCTCCCTGCCAGCCAAGTCCACCCTCCTCAGTCAAATGAGTCAGCCCTTTGTGCTGACCGTGCAGCAATTTACAGTTTACAAAAGCTTTTACATCCATGACCGCTCTCGAGCACCACAGCCAGCCTGCAAGTGAGGTGAGGCCAGTATCACTATCGTTACTGCCTGCACTTTATAAACAGGAAACCAAGGTCCAGAGACTGAATGACTCTGGGCTCATGGCTGGAGTCAGGGGCCAACCAGGGCCTAGGTCTAGAACCAGGGTCTCCTGCTTTCCAGCTCCCTTAAATCAGTGGCCAGCAAATGATGGCCCTTGGTTCAAACCCGGCTTAAACCTCCTTTTGTAAATAAAGTTTTATTAGCATGCAGCCAGGCCCACTCTGTTATGCATTGCTCAGGGGTGCTTTTACACTGCAAAAGGCAGAGTTGAGTGGTTGCCACAGAGACTGAAGTTGTTATTTACCATCTAGCCCTTTAGAGAAACAGCTGGGTGGCCCCTGCCCTGTAACAGGAATAAATGCAGCGTTTAGCAGAGTGGTGGCTGCCTTCCCCCTGGCGCTGCAGGCTCCTCACTCAGACTACATTCCCCAAACTCTGTTCCACAGAACAACTGTGTCCCTCAGAACATCGTGTGCTCCACAGGGGTAAGACCTGGCTATCAATGAATGAATGAATGGGAATGAGTAAACAGACAGCAAATCAATGTAAAGCATCGGGTGAGTTTGGGAACATGGTGCCCGATCTCTCCCTGTCAGGGATTCACATGGGAAAAGCCCAAGCTACCAAGGTCCCCGTTCACTTGGCTTCACCCAGTGCTTCCTAGATTCAGTGGAACCCCTTCCTGCCCCAGGACCTGCCGACGTCCCCAGGCAAGGTCAGCCAAGGTACGTGGGAAGCCCTGGCCCATTCCTTCCTCCCCACTCAAGAAGAAAGGAAGAGGCCGGGTGTGGTGGCTCACGCCTGCAATCCCAGCACTTTGGGAAGCCGAGGGGCGGATCACCTGAAGTCAAGAGCTCGAGACCAACCTGGCCAACACGGCAAAACCCCATCTCTACTGAAAATACAAAAATTAGCCAGGCATGGTTGTGGGCACCTGTAATCCCAGCTACTTGGGAGACTGAGACAGGAGAACTGCTTGAACCCAGCAGGGTGGAGGTTGCAGTGAGCCAAGATTGCACCACTGCACTCCAGCCTGGGTGACAGAGTGAGACTGTCTCAAAAAAAAAAAAAAAAGAAGAAGAAGAAGAAAAGAAGGAGGGAAAGGGGGAGGGGGGGAGGGAGAGAAGGGGAAGGGAAGGAGGGGGAGGAGGGAAGTGGGAGGGGAGGGGGAGGGGGAAGAGGAGGAGGGAGGGGGAGGATGGGAAGGGGAGGATGGGAGGGGGAGGGGGAAGAGGAAGAGGAGAAGGAGAAAGGAATACAGCAGCAGGAGGGGGGAATTTGAAGAAAAAGAGCAAAGAAAACCCGACAAAGCCATGCTGGTCTCAAAGCCCTCGGTGACCCAACCTTAAGGTCCTAGAAAATTCTCCATGCATGATAGGGGCAGAGACCTCCACTTTCTGGGACCCTGACCCATCCCTTGTACTAGCTCTGCAGGAAGAGCTCTTCTGCTACAGGCAGGAGGCTCGGATGGGCTCTTGGGGCCCCAGGATGGTTCTAGGAGCTCCAGGAAGATGGATTCTGGCTACACAAGGGAATCAACACTTCCCACCACGGACCATGCTGTTCCTGGGTGAGGGAGCGGGTACCATGGGCAGAGGTGTGGGAGCAGAGGACCCAGGTTGCGTGCTGGGGGACCAGGACCTGACATAGAACCTTTTCAGCCCTCTCCCAGACGGCCTGAAACTACCTTCTATCTTGATGTATTTTCTCCTTAGAAAGACGTATTTCTGCTGATGCAGTCATTTTTAAAAAGATAAAATAAAGGTGCTGACATGAAATGATTTCTAAATACCCTGTCAAGTGGGGGGAAAAAGCAAGTGGCAGAACAGTCTGATCCCATTTTCATAAAAAAACAAAAAGTCTCAAGGGAGCAGAGCCCAGAAGGGCTCATGGACCCTGCCAAGAGGCGGGCAGGATTGGCCAGGGGAGGAGCGTTTACTTCCTACACTTAGGTTTTGTTTGCTGATTTATAAATCAAGACATACATAATTTTTGAAATAGAGATCTTTTAAAACAATGATTCCTGAGCTTGATTGCAAGGATTGAGAGCACATGAAAAGGGGAACCCCATCCTCATCCCAGCATCCCAAGCTAAGGGGACCCTGAGGGAGCTGAACATTTGGCTTTCGATGCTGTCACTGAGGACCCAGGGAGATGGCACGGAACAGCTCAGTGCCGCCAGGCTGGCCTTCAGCCCACAGCCTGCTTGCCAGTCCTGGAAGGACAGTGAGGGGATGGCTCCCGAGCCTCAGCCCATACACAGTGCTGCACCCTGTAGAGAGGAAAGTCAGGGCTAGGTTGAGACTTGCAAACGTTGCCTCTTTGTGGAAATCGGGGCTGATTTTGCCATGAGTCAGGGTTTCCATCCTCAGTCGACGCCAGCCTCCTCCGGACCCCCCTTTGAGCAGGCTGCAAGTCTGAGCAGGACTAACCTCCCCACTGGCCCCGGAGAGCCCATGGCTTCCCTGCTCACCATCCCCTGCGCTGAGCGACAACCACCCCTCCCTGCTGGCAAGGGACTGGCGAGGGGCCAACTGGCAGCCGAGCCACAGCCCCCCAGCTCAGAAGTCTCCCCCAGGCGATGACAGGGAAGCTGTAACAGAGGAAGGCTGGGGCAGGTTTCAGACAAGGCCCCTGTCCTAAGGGCTCACTGTTCCACTTGTCTTTTTATCTTTTTTTTTTTTTTTTTGACACAGAGTCTTGCTCTGTTGTCCAGGCTGGAGTGCAGTGGCACTATCTTGGCTCACTACAACCTCTGCCTCCTGGGTTCAAGCGATTCTCCTGCCTCAGCATCCTGAGCAGCTGGGATTACAAGGTGCTCACCACCACACCCGGCTAATTTTTGTATTTTTAGTAGAGACGGGGTTTCACCATATTGGTCAGGCTGGTCTCAAACTCCTGACCTCAAGTGATCCACCCGCCTTGGCCTCCCAAAGTACCAGAATTACAGGCGTGAGTCACTGTGCCCGGCCACATCCACTTATCTTTAAATATCTCAGTGGTTAAAAATAATGCAGTGGGGGAAGAGCTCTCTCTCCAAACCACTATTTCAAATAAATGATCAATACAGATTTCGCTAAGGAAAAGCTGAAATCGAAGCAAGATGGAAATGTATACCCCCTTGCTCATGGCAGGGGAGAGGTGATGGGGCCACCCCAGGTGGGGAGGTTCTGACTAGTGTGATCTGTAGCTGGGATTCCTCACCTCTTCTCCTAAAAAGTCTCTCTGACCTCAAAGGCAGGACCCAGGAGCGTCTGCCAAGCAGAGGCCGAGGGAGAGCCGGTGGATCAGGACTTAAGCGCTGACTGCAGTGGCCTAGCCAGGCAGTTAACCTGACAACGGCTGGGGAAAGCAGGACTCACCTCCTGTCTTTCCAGAACCAGTAACCCAGGCCGGCCAGCTCCCCGGCTGCCCCCCACACAGCTCCTCTAGCGTGAGTGGTCTTGCCCAGGCCTCCTAAATTCATACTAAGTTCACAAGGGATTCTCTCTTTTCATATTAGTATTTCTCTGATATCAGCAATTTCTTTTTTTTTTTTTTTTCATTTTTGAGATGGAGTCTCACTCTGTCACCCAGGCTGGAGTACAGTGGCGTGATCTCAGCTCACTGCAACCTCTGCCTCCCAGGCTCAAGCGATTCTGCTGCCTCAGCCTCCTAAGCAGCTGGGATTACAGGCGCCCATCACTACGCCCAGCTAATTTTTGTATTTTTAGTAGAGACGGGGTTTCACTATATTGGTCAGGCTGGTCTCAAACTCCTGACCTCAGGTGATCCACCCTCCTCGGCCTCCCAAAGTGCTGGGATTACAAGTGTAAGCCACCGTGCCTGGCCAGAGTTTCTTTTCTTATTGTGGTGAACTACATGTGAACTACAAATTTTATGTAACATAAAATCTGCCATCGTAACCATGTTAAGTAGACGGTTCAGGGGCATTACTGCATTCACACTGTCGTGCCACCATCACCCCCATCCATCTCCAGAACTTTTTCATCTTCTCAAACTGAAACTCTGCACCCAGGAAACACTCACTCCCCATCCCCCACCCTGCCCAGCCCCTGGCACCTTCCATTCTACTTTCTGTCTCTATGAATTCAAATACTAACACAGACTATTTTTTATTTTTATATTTTATTTTATTTTTGAGACAGGGTCTTGCTCTGTTGCCCAGACTGGAGTGCAGTAGCACCATCACAGCTCACTGCAGCCTCGACCTCCCTGCTCAAGGGATCCTCCCACCTCAGCCTCCCAAGTAGCTGGGACTGTAGGCATGCGCCACCACACCCAGCTAATTTTTTGTAGTGATGGGGTCTCACTATATTGCCCAGGCTGGCCTCAAGCAATCCTCCTGCCTTGGCCTCCCAAAAGTGCTAGGATTACAGGCGTGACCCACTGTGCCCAGCCAAGTATTTTTTAAAATAATTTTTTAATAGGCTAAATGCCTGTGGCAGGGAATCACCACTCACCGAGTGCTTCCTGTGTACCAGGACTTCGCAAGTACTCGCCTAATCCTGGCCTCAAGTCTATAAGCCAGGTATTATGATTACTCCCATTTTATAGAGGAAAAAGTTAAAGCTCAGAAGTAATTTTCTTGGGTCACTAACTCCAAAACCCAAGCTCTTTAATCTAAACCCAGATCAGCAAACTGTGGCCCTTGGGCCAAATCCAGCCTGCTGCTTATTTTTGTAAATAAAGTTTTATTGGAACACAGCCACACCCATTTGTTTACAGATGGCCCTTGGCCGCTTTAGACTATAACAGCAGAGTTGACTATTACGACAGAGACCATATGGCCCACAACGGCTAAAGTATTTGCTCTATTTGCTGTCCAGCCCTTTACACAAAAAGTTTGCCAACCCCTGTTCTGTATACCATGCGGCCCTGCAGATTCTAGAGGCCTGCCCCAAGGCTAGGTCGCTGACCCCTCCTGGAATAGCCCGCTAATCCTGGCAGCACACCTCTTACCAATACAGTTGCCTAGAGCATCTTGTATAAAGCCACTCTTGCACTGTAGCTTGGGTCGGCAGCGGAAGGATCCCAGAGTATTCTGACAGATAAAATCGGGGAGGCAGTTATGAATACCACTCTCACACTCGTCAATATCTGGTACATCATAAAAAAAGGAAATTGTTAGCAAGAGTCCTGCCAGAAGCATCTTACAACACTTTAAAATCATAAGAAAGCTTTTTTCTAATGTGCATTACTCAGACTATAACCCAAAACATTCTAATACAGAAATCATACACAAAAAAGACTTCACTGAGCCAAATCGTGCTCCAGTTGCTAAAGACTTAAAAAGCTGACTTTTTTTCCCAAGGCTCTTATGAGGCAAACTGTCTGTTATAATAAATCACCCTGGCATTTTCCTGGCGGGTATATATATATTAGTATTCATTCAGGCTAAGTGTATGTTTAGTTTAGATCATAAAGCAATTATCTTAGTGGCAACAAACACAGTCTCTATAAACATATTCATTCTGAAGTCTTCACAATAATCCAAATATTAACAAGGGTTACAGTCATGATGGGATGTGATGGGCTGCCCTTCCCTTGAAGTTCATGGCTGTCAAATGGTCAAATGTGTATACTCAGCTGGCTCGGCCACTGGGCTCTAGGGGTCCAAACCACCCAGCTGGTGTGCGGGGGTGGGGAGGACAGAATTTGCTCTGTGGCCCTCAGATGTCAGAAGGGGTGTGCCATGCTTTGAAGTCACTCTCATGATACAGTGAGTGACATTTTTACACAAGTGGATTTGTCCTTCTGAAAGGCTTGAAACCCTCTGCAAAACTGTGTTCTAAACGATCCTCATCAGAGCCTCCCCATCTGCCAAATAACACCTAAGGCTTGGGGGGAAAGGCTGGCAGCCAGAAATGCCATGTGTTTATGCAGTGGAAGGGGATATGCTTTGAACTTCAAGGAAGCCTGGATTTGGATGGAAGGCAGCTGTTGTGCAAAAACAGTTGTGGGATTTTTGTTTTTTGCTTTTTTTTTTTTGTAGAAAGTACATGTGAGAACCTGAAATTCATCCCTGGTCTTGATTTTAAATAATCATGCACTGAGCCTTTTTAGAAACCCAAATCTGCCATCGTTTACTCTGCACCAAAAGAACGTAAATCTTTCCTAACAGAACTAGCTGGTACTGGGGCACTACTGTCAACTTTTTCAATGTTCTGAACATTATTGGCAAGCACTTTCACCTGCCATCCCACCCGTCCAGACACCCTGGTGGGTATAACCACCTCCCTCCTGCAGATGAGCAGGCAGTCGCCCAGGCAGCCACAGAGGGCGCAGGACTGCGGGAGCCCAGACCCCAGAGCTGCCCTTCCCACCGCGCCGTATCTACGCCTCGAAGACCAGGTTTGCAGACTCGGAGCGCATGCTGTACCTTTGCAGCTATTGTCCTCTGTGAGCTCATAGCCAGTCCCGCAGCTGCTGTCCCGCTGGCAGCGGAAAGAGCCCACTGTGTTGATGCAGGATTCTCCAAGACGGCAGCTGTGGCTGCCCGTGATGCATTCATTGACATCTAGGAGAGACCGAGGCAGTGCGGGGGTGACCAGCAAGAACGACCCATCCTAATACATCCTCAGAAGGAATGTGCCAAAGCCACGGTGGAAGTGCTTCCCTGCACCCTCGCAAACTGAGCTCAGGCCCACCATGTGCACATCCGGGCTGTGGACTGCACGGAGTCGAAAGCAGTGATTTCTCTCCCCTGCTAACGTTCATATCTACTGCTTTTTCTGAGACTGTAGTTATGTGGTCCTCAAGAACCCCATGGGGGGGCAGCATCTTCTCCATCTCCCCCATCTCACAGACGCGGGGGCCAGGAGAGGCTGAAGGACATGCCCAAGGCCACTCAGCAGATCCTGGATCTGGAACCTGGTTAGATGCCAACTCCATCCTCTTTCCCAACCCCAGTGCTTATATTGTCTTGGAGGGAAGTCTCGGCAGGGGCCTCTGCGCTGCAAACTCCAGGGAACACGAGAAAGCGAGACCTGGGCTGCTCTCCACCCCTGAATGGGGTCTGGGTTGTAGAAGGCAGGCCCTGGTCAGTCCTCCAGCACAGAGCTCCCAAGCACAGTGACCTGCCAGTCCTGCTGGCACCTGGGATAGGGACATTACCTTCACAGGAGACACCATCAGACAGCAGCTGGTAGCCCACGAAGCAGGAGCAGACCACCTCGTCACCCGTGTCTCGGCACTGCTGCTTGCAGGGCCCGCCTCCTGGAAGCACAGCGTGCATGAGCCAGGGATGGACGCACCCAGGCACCACCTGGTTTCTAGCTCCGTTCAGGCTGGGTCATAGAAAACGCCCTCTGAGCAGAAGAACCCAGGAAGGCAGGCTGACCTGGCTGGAGCCCACCTGCTGCCCTCCTGGGAGACCCCCAGGCTCTGGCTCTGGACACCCCCCAGGGGCTGCTGCTTCAGGTCCCAACCTCCCCGTCTGGAAAATCAGGTGGTGTGCAGGGTGCCCTTTGTAGGCTGGGGTGGACCTGGAAGGGGCGAGGCAGAGAAGAGCTCATTGCCGGTCACAGACATGGGGGTGTGGGCTCCACGTGGAAGGCCAGGCCCCAACTAGGCCTCATGTACCTGCTCCTCACTGAACTCTCGAGCTGTCCCGCTGCTCCAAGCCCACTACCATGGCCTCAGTTCCTGCAGCTGCCCACCTGGCTGCGGCCACAGCCTCCCACCTGGTCTTTCTGCATAGCCCAGAAGCACCCCACAACCTGTTCTTCCTATAGGGCGGCCAGAGTGATGCTCAGAGTGCAAATCTCATCAGGATAAGCCTCAACCAGGGAAAGATTCTACGAGATACACTTCTAACTGCTGCCAGCCTGCCTGTTTCTCGGGCCCCTCTCTCTGGCCCTCTAACCCCAGCTCCTTCCCCAGCCCACTGCCTCCCAGTACCCCGCTACAGTGGGTCCGTGCCCTTTACAAGGCTTCAGGTGTCCCTGAGGACCGTTTCAGGGTTATTTTCCCAGCTAATCCCGCCTCCTCCTTGCAGACCAGCTCTCCCCTCCCCAGAAAGCTCCTCCCATAGCCCTGAGGCTTGCTGGGGCTCTAGGTCACTCCCTTCCTCCCTCCACCAGGCCCCTGGACCGCGCCCCTGGACCAACTGTCACTGTACACTGACTGCATCATTTGGGGATTAAACTGGCCCCTAATTAACACCCTAACCACAGGGCGAACCACTGAAAGAGCTTGTGAGGCAGATCTGCAGGTCTAGACATGCCAGAATGTTCCATGAAAGAAAAACAGTTTTATCATATGAAAAACAAACCTGCGAGGCCCTTAGTTAAATGTGCAGACATCTCCCTGTGAGGCAAATGAATATCACCAATGGTGACAGAACCGTGGCTGGGACTCCAGGGGCACAAAAGCAGGGAACACTGAGCCCCCTCCTCTCCCCTGAGAGCCTGAGGGAGGCCTCTGTCACCTTCACAAGGCCTGGGGGCTCGGTAATGTGCAGGCTTTCCACACCAGCCCTCACCAGGGCCCCTCCTTGGTAAGCCCACCCTTCCCCTCCCCAGCCAGCCCTAGATCTGGAAGGGGGAAGGGAAGGAGGAGCTGGGAGTCCAGGACTCCTCAGGGCGGAAGTGGCTTATGGCTGGCTCCCAGCCAAAGGGTACTTTGCAGGGTAAACCAAAGCAAAACCTGGATTCCAACTTTCAATGAGATCAGCACCGAGATTCCTTGGTTTTGTTTTTTGTTTGTTTGTTTTTTTGTTTTTGAGACGGGGTCCAGCTCTGTCGCCCAGGCTAGAGTGCAAAGGTGCAGTCATAGCTCACTGCAGCCACAACCTCCTGGGCTCATGGAATCCTCCTGCCTTGGCTTCCCAAAGTACTAGGATTACAGGCCTGAGACACCTTGCTGGCCCCTTGGGGTTTGTTTAAATGCCAACTGATGGGAGACGCCCGAGTCTCACCTCGGCAGCGGTCATTCAGATACGGGTCCTCTTGTTCCTCCTGGACATCAATGATCTTATCTAAGGGGGAAAAAGAGCAAGTCAGACATTTATCCAAACACCCATCTTATCTTAAAAGAAACTCCCAACATTCTCTCTTCTTGTCACTATCAGGCAGTAATGCCCATTTGAACATCTTATATAAACAGCTAAGTATTAACTTTATCCTCTTTAAGCTAGAATTACACTTGAAAATGTATAATTGATATCTGATCAATTATAGGCCAGGCGTGGGGGCAGGCACCTGTAATCCCAGCACTTTGGGAGGCCGAGGCGGGCGGATCACCTGACGTCAGGAGTTCAAGACCGTCCTGGCCAACACGGTAAAATGTTGTCTCTACTAAAAATACAAAAATTAGCCAGGTGTAGCGGCATGCGCCTGTAATCTCAGGTACTCAGGAGGTTGAGGCCGAAGAATCGCTTGAACTCAGGAGTCGGAGGTTGCAGTGAGTCAAGATCACACCATTGCACTCCAGCCTGGGCAACAAGAGCGAGACTCCGTTTCAAAAAAAAGGATCAGTTATAACAGAAAGACCACAGACACAAAGGCCTGTAATCACTGACTTCATGCTGGGTGATGTTCCCATAGTCCAAATTACTTGACCATCTCAGCAAATGCAGTCACGGCCTTGCTAACAACCAACACACGCCCTCCAAGTCTAAAGCGATGCACGCAGTAAAAACTTGAGTCTCCTGATTGATTCTATCAAATGCTATTATGTGTTTGAAAAGGGTTACTCTCCATTTCTGTACTTATTTGTCGCAGGCCAGCACTGGTCTGGGGACCTTCTGCATGGCCCCCAGGAAGCACACAGTGGGTCCATGGCACTGGTAGCAGTGGGAGGAAGGCGCGGCTGTGAAGACAGGGAGCCCTCCCAGAGGAGGGAGCATGCGAGCATAGTCTGGGGCAAGGACCGAAGCAGATAAAAGACGGAGAGATAAAACATCTAACATCTGGAGCTGCAGAAAAGCCCAGAGACTGCTCACGCTGCAGACATAAATCAGTGAAAATCCACCCCCGAGATGCAGGAGAAATCCTCCACCAGCAGGAATGGTTTGGGTTTGTTTAAAGTGAAAATGTCATCTCTGATTTCAAAAGCCAAGGAATGAGGCAGAATGCGGCCCCAATCCCTCTTGATGACTGTAACATCTGAAATCATCTCAGTGGCATCCATTGGGCCCTGGACTTGAAAAACTAAGAACAATAAGTGAAAGATGAGTCCCGGGTGACCGGGGTCCTCTGTGACCAGGGACCCTACAGCCTGGACTTGAAAACCTAAGAACAAGAAGCGAAAGGTTCCATGTCACCCAGGACCCTACAGCCATCAGCTTGACTTAGAGACTACAGGTCTGAGGGTTCTTCCCTTTTGCCCCTTCCGGCACCTCCCCACCTCTTTATTTATTTTATTATTTTTTTTGAGACTGAGTCTCGTTCTGTCACCCAGGCTGGAATGCAATGGCCCCATCTTGGCTCACTGCAACCTCCGCCTCCCGGGTTCAAGCGATTCTCCCTGCCTCAGCCTCCCAAGTAGCTGGGATTACAGGCGCCCGCCACCACGCCCAGCTAATTTTTGTATTTTTAGTAGAGACAGGGTTTCCCCATGTTGGCCAGGCTAGTCTCGAACTCCTGACCTCAGGTGATCCGCCTGCCTCGGCCTCCCAAAGTGCTGGGATTACAGGCGTAAGCCACCATGCCCAGCTCACGCCTCTTTTATTTTTTAAGAGAGTGGGGACAAAGCTCAGAGAGAGGAGGGAACAGGCCGAAAACTACACAGCAAGCTTGGCCCAGGCGGAGTCCTGCCTTCTTCCAGGTTAATTCTGTTACAGCACAAGAAACCATGGCCTAAGTGTAAGAGGCTACTGGACAGCCACGAAGTCTCCTGAACCCTGTAACTGAACCACACAGAAATGCAGGGCGAGGACACAGAACTGGGGGGCACACAGCTGAGAGCGCTCTTGAAGCTGCTCTTGGGGTCACATGCCCCTTTGCTGAGTAAGTGTCTATGATTTGACAGAGCATAGCCAGCTATTAGCCAGCGATGGCCCCCAGCTGCTCGCCCATCAGCTCCAGATGGAGAGGGCACTGGCCAGGAGGTGGAAGGCCAGGGTCTCCCTCCTCCACGTGTCGGCCGTGCGATCTTGAGCATCAGACCCTCACCCAAGAAGTGAGAGCAAGGCCAGCCACCCATGCTGCCCCGGGCAGCTGAAGGGACAAGGGGAGATGGTGAGGGCAGACATTTATGGGGCCAGGTGCTCTACCCAACCCTTGACACCCAATCTCGCACTCCATCCTCCCAGCACCTGATGAAGTAGGACTGCAACTATCCCCACTTCCCAGATGAGGGGACCAAGGTACACATTAGGACCCGGATGGGAGCACAGATTTGTCCGATCCCAGACTCCAAGCACTCAGCGTCACTCCAGGACAGCGGCTTCAGATAAGGTCACAAACATGAATGGCTCCGACAACCGGAGTCAGTCCGTGCTGAGTTAAGGCAATGGTGACACGGATGCACGTGTTACCTGTAATGGTTCATTTTAAGTGTCAATTTGGCTGGGGTGTGGTACTCAAATATTTAGTCAAACACTAGCCTGGATGTTGCTGTGAAGCTATATTTTAGAGATTAATATTGGCCAGGCACGATGGCTCACACCTGTAATCCTAGCACTTTAGGAGGCCGAGGCAGGTGGATTACCTGAGGTCAGGAGTTCCAGATCAGCCTGGCCAACATGGTGAAACCCCACCCCTACTAAAAATACAAAAATTAGCCAGGTGTGGTAGCGTACACCTGTAATCCCAGCTACTCGGGAGGCTGAGGCACAAGAATCACTTGAACCCGGGAGGCGGAAGTTGCCGTGAGCCAAGATCACACCACTGCACTGCACTCCAGCCTGGGTGACAGAGCAAGATTCTGTCTCAAAAAAAAAAAGAGATTAACATGTAACTCTGTTGATGCTGAGAAAAGCAGATCATCTTCATACCGTGGGTGGGCCTCACTCAATCAGCAGAAGGCCTTCAGAGAAAAAAGACTGGCCTCCCCGGGGAAGGCGGCGTTCTGCCAGCACACTGCCTTTGAACTCCAGCTGCAATGCCCCTCCTTCCCTGGGGCTCCAGCCTGAAGGCCTGCCCTGCAGATTTTGGACTTGCCAGCCCCCACGATCACATGAGCCAAGTCCTTAAAATCTCTCTCTCTCCACTCTCGCTCTATATACACATCCCGGAGAACCTTAATACACTGCCCATTAGGGAAGGAAGGGGGAAAGTTACCCGTTTCTTGGAGGCCCCCGACATCCAAATCTCTGGTCTCCTGGCTCTTGACACAGCATGCCCGGAAGACCTGTCCACACTGGTAGCCGACCATGAGGCTGTACTCACAGCTCTGGCCCTGGGCCTGGGCCGCCCTCCCCAGCAGACAGCAATGGCAGCACCTCTGCAAACACAGGTGGAGATCCCAGATGGAGGAGCGGGCAGACAGCCCAGCAGGGTCCACGAGAGGCCTCACGGGAGGCGTCTCTGAGCCCCCTGTCCACACAACCTGTAGAGTGATGACTCAAGTCTGGCTTAGATACCACTTCTAAATGTCAGCAACAAATAGCAAAGCAAGGCCATCCCCCTACTCCAAATCATCTAGGTCCCAGTTTTGAAAGGAAGCTTAAAGGGCCTGGCATCCACCTCCCCTCCCCACCCCAACATGCAATTGCACCCCTCAACATCCCTGCCCCGCCCAGCGACCACCCGGCTCTGCTCGCACACATCCAGGAAGAGGGAGCTTCTTATAGCACCATGCACCAGCTCCAAAGTTCTGTTCCTTTTGCATGGTCTGAGATTTCTCTACCATGCCCGGAAAAATGACACACATGCATGCTGCCTCTCCATTTTTGAGTTAGAGGGGTTCAGGCAGCAGGAATTGCACCGTGCATTTGAAAGCACAGGAACTTCAAGACGAGTCATCAAGCAAGGTCAAAGGACAGGGTGGCTGTCTGCCACCTGGGCCCAGGTCCCAATAGTTACTTCCAAGTCCCTGTGGCCTCACACCTGAGTCCCAGAAGCAACATTTGCCCTGACACACGAAAAGCCCTGCTTCAGTCTTTATTAAGTGGTTATCCTAAGAGGAGCACAGAACTTTCTAAACAGTCCCCAGCAGGAGCCAGGAGGTGTGGCTTTGCCTCAGTTATGTGGCACTGATGGGTCTTCCAGGCTGCTTATTCTACGCCCTCCGCTGCCAGAAAGTGTAGGGAGCATCAGTCACCTCATCCATCTTTTGGGGTGTGAGTAATCCTTCCCGGAAACACAAGTCGCTCATCTGCCAGAGCGATCTGTTCCCACTCCTGCTAGAATGTTCTGTGCTTTTTCCACACCTCTCAAGTCTGGGGACATGGGCACAGCTGTGTGCCGGACCGACGGCATCTGCAAGGCCCAGCCCTGCATTGGGTGTTGGGTGGGAGGGCGCGGGGGCAGTCATGAAACGCCCAAAGTCCTGGTTCCCAGGCACCCCCACCATCACCCCACCCAGCTCTCTCCTGGGCCAGAGCCCTGCCCTGTGAAAGCCCACACAGGCCAAGGTGGGCAGGGGACTCGGGACCCCCAACTCCTCCACACAGAGTCCCTCCACAGCCCAATCTATGTGGAGAATCCCCACAAAGGAGCTCCCACACCCTCTCCTGGAATCCAGACTTCATTCAGATTCTTGCTTCTTAAAATTATTCCATCACCTTCCTAACTAGGAACGGGAAGCTTCTTCCAGGGAATGCATTTTCGTCATCTGGCACCTCCAACAGAAGCCCAGCTTCCAAACCCGAGCTCCTCCAGGCCCAAGTTCCTCCTGGCCGGGCTTGTTTTCCTTGCTGGCTGGGTGGTAAGGGAGGGATGGCCTGGACACCTTGGGTTTACTGCCTGTAGGCAATGCTGTCAGGCACCTTTCCACCTCTTGCAAAGACACAGCCCTTCCACGGCCATAGCGGTCCTGAGTGACCTGCTAGCACGTAGGGTCCTAGGAGCACTCAGGGAAGAGGACTATGCCATTTATTCACAGCTTACCTTCAGGGCAGGATCCCGTCTGGGTCCCTGACAGGACTGCAGAGAGGCCATTTTGGAGGGTGGGCCTCTCTGAACCTCAGTTTCCTCTTTTAGGGTCGTTATAGAGGTCAGATCTTATCAGAGGTCTTAGTGAGGGCCCATTTTTACCTCTGGACCCTGACGAGTCTGTGGGTAGAGAAGCCTGAGAGCCTCCTGGGTAGGGTGAGGGTGCCGACCCTGAATTGAGAAGAAGATTCTGGAAGCCCAGGAGGAGCCCTGCTTTGACTTCTGCATCTGCCCAATGCCTGGAGACAGGCGGTTCTCAGGGCAAGGCCAGCTCACTTCACCCCCCGGCCTCGTGGGAGACTCGGCCCCAGGTGTCCTCCGGGGTTTACGGCTACAGTGGAGGGGGAGAAACAGTGGGGTTTTCCACCTCCCTCCTGGCCCAGGAACCCCCAGCTGCTCACAAAGAAAGGTGGCCTGAGGCAGGGAGCGCTGACAGACAGTGCCGCTTGGCTGGGAGGGCCTGGGTCTGCCGACTAGTGGGGACGGGCAGCGACCCCACATGGTCTTTGGCTCTCACCTTCACAAATGTGGCCTCCAGGCTGGTGTTGTCACCGTGGGGCGTGGCACAGCGGTCCTGCTCGTTGGCCAGGCTGATGCCCGTGGCACAGTGCAGCTCCTCCAGCTGGCTGTGGCAGCACTGCTCCTGCACCATCCTGTGGGTGAGGGGTGGGCTGGGCCAAGGCTCTGCACAGGGGGCCCAGGGCACGAGATCCTCGGGGGTGGGGGTGCTCTCACCTTTGAGCCTCCCCTTCTCTGCTCCCACAGACACAGAGAGAGAAATACACAGTGCCCCAGTGGCATACAGAAGGAGCTCAATTAGCATTGAGTTAGAAAGGCTTGGCCGGGCACAGTGGTTCACACCAGTAATGCCAGCACATTGAGAGGATGAGGTGGGAAGACCAGTTGAGCCCAGGAATTCGAGACCAGTCTGGGCAACATGGTAAGACCCTCTTTCTTTCTTTTTCTCTCTTTCTTTCTCTCTTTCTCCCTCTCTCTTTCTCCCTTTCTCTCTCTCTTTCCTTCTCTTCCTCTTTCTTTCTCTTTCTCTCTGTTTCTCTTTCTTTCTCTCTCTCTCTCTCTTTCCCTTTCTCTCTTTCTCTCTTTCTTTCTTTAAGATGGAGTCAGGCTGGAGTGTAGTAGTGTGATCTCAGCTCACTGCAGCCTCTGCCTCTCGGGTTCAAGTGATTCTCCTGCCTCAGCCTCCCCAGTAGCTGGGACTACAGGCATGCGCCACCACACCTGGCTAATTTTTGTATTTTTGTAGAGATGGGGTTTCACTGTGTTGGCCAGGCTGGTCTGGAACTCCTGAGCTCAGGTGATCCCCCCACCTCAGCCTCCCGAAGTGCTGGGATTACAGGCATGAGCTACCGTGCCCGGCCTCTTTTTTTAAAAAAAGAAAGAAAGAATGTAGTATGGTGTCTGGAGTCAGAGTCAGGAGGCCCAATTTTGTCACCAGAGTGGCCGCGTCACTCCTCTGAGCACTAGGCTTCACCCACACAATGTTCCTGCTGATTTGAAAACCAAAAAGCGGCGGGGGGGCTGACTCTGGGCCCAACCTTCCACCCCTTTATCAGGTTGAGCTCTTCTCAGTGCTCGTTCCATCTTCCAGGCTCAGAGCAAACAGCTTCTGAGAGTCCTGTTGGGTAGCCTGCCCAAGGCCCCAGAGGGAGGGATGCCTAGCTGCAAAGCCCACACCTCCCAGCCCTGCCGGGGCTCTGGGGAGAAGTCCTCGACCTGCCAAAATCAGCTCCTCCAACACAACCATGAGGCTGTGACAGCTAGGGGCTGGCGTGGGCGGGCTCCAAAGGCAATGAGCAGGAGAGGAGTGTGTCACGGGTGGCCCCTGACCAGACCCAAAATAACCCCAGCTCCAGCCAAAGCCAGCAAGGGCAGGAAGAGCCACCCAACCCGTGCCTCCAGGAGAGAGGCTGGGCCTCCCCAGCTTCCCTGCACTGCCAGCCAGGCCACCTCTGCACAAAAATGGCAGCTGCCAGGGCACCTTCCCCCAACCTTCCCTGGGGGACTGGAGGTCTGAACCCGGCTGCCCGTGTGTCTCAAAACTGCCTTCAGGCTCCAGGATGGAATTACCGAGCTGAGCTAGCACACATTTCACTCATGCTTTCGGTGGATCTGCAAATAACGGCATTTCACTAAACTGCCAGAGCGAGCCACCAGACATGCGTGCATCCATTCAAAAACTATTGGCTAGCCAGAAAATCACAAGTGTTGGTGAGGATGTGGAGATGCTGGAACCCGTGTGCATTGCTGGTGGGAATGGAAAAGGGTGCAGCTGCTGTGGAGCACAGTTCCTCACAAAATTAAAAATAGAATAATCATAGGACCCAGCAATTCCACTTCTGGGTAAATATCCAAAGAACTGAAGCATGGTTTCAAACAGATACTTGCACACCCATGTTCACAGCAGTTTGTTGTTGTTTTTTGTTTTGTTTTGTTTTGTTTTTGAGATGGAGTCTTGCTCTGTCACCCAGGCTGGAGTGCAATGTTGCGATCTGGGCTCACTGCAACTCCGCTTCCTGGGTTCAAGTGATTCTCCTGCCTCAGCCTCACGAGTAGCTGGGATTACAGGCACCTGCCACCATGCCCAGCTAATTTTTTATATTTTTAGGAGGGATGAGATCTTGCCATGTTGGCCAGGATGGTCTCAAACGCCTGACCTCAAGTGATCTGCCCGCCTCAGCCTCCCGAAGTGGTGGGATTATAGGCATGAGCCACTGCGCCCGGCCTCACAGCAATATTATTTACAACATCCAAAAGGTGGAAGCAATCAAGTGTCCCAGGCACCTCAGGGTGTCCAGCTGCCTCAGGCTCACCCCCAACACCCCAGCCTCTATCTCACGGCCCCCTCAGCCACCTGGTTACCCTTGTATCTGGTGCTTCCTCCCTGGGACTGGCCGTTGCTGGCTCCACTCCAGCCACCCTGGCCGCCTTGCCGTACACACCCTCTCCTCTGGGCTCTTGCGCTGGCTGTTCCCTCGGCCTGGGATGCTCTTCCCACTTTCCATACTGCCCACGCCCCATTCAGGTCCTGGCACAGTGAGGCCAACCCCACGGCTCTAAAATTATAAACCCACAATGAGCAGAAGCCCCTATGCCTCCCTGTTTCCCCCACGGCACATCCTGCCTTCCTACAAACCACCAGACGGACTTATTACTTTCTTTGCGTTCTGCATCCCCTGTAGAATGCCACCTCCACAAGGCCAGGGGACTTGCATATTTCGTTCACCGATTGATCCCCACTCACCAGAACGGAGCCTGGCACCTAGCAGGTCCTCAGTGAGATTTGCAAAATAAAGAAGGGGTTAGAGAAATGCTGGGCTGGAAAATGTCAGCTTGGGACTTGCTTTAGGTTTCACTGGATGTGTCCAAATTCCTCCAAAAGACGCTGAAGGACATGTGGGTTTAACCTAATCCAAGGTTTTAGGTGGATTTAGATCTGGATCCCAAGGAATGTCGGGCCTTGGTGGAGACCTAGAGTCAAGATGATTCGTGATGGGAAAACATCAAAGCTGCCATCTTCTGACCACCCCAAACATGTCCTTGTTGAAGCTGCAGGCTGCTTAACCCCTGCTTGGCTACAGCCCGTGGTTGCGGAGAGGTCGGCCTCTCCTTGCAGTCCTCTCTGAGCCTCTCACCCACTCAGGGAGCTGACACCCCCTCCTTTGGGCCCTATGGACCCTCAGGGCCTCACACCCTCGACTGCTGCCAGGAGGGCTGGCCTGGGCTTGCCTGCCTGCTCATGGCTTTCATCCTGCCTCTTCCTGAGCATCAAGAACCAATAAAGATTTGTTGAATGGACAAAAACTGATTTTACTTCAGCTGGTGAGCCTCACAGAAAGCCACTTCAAAAGAAGAGAATTTGGCTGGGTGCAGTGGCTCATGCCTGTAATCTCAGCATGTTGGGAGGCTGAGGCGTCCAATCACTTGAAGCCAGGAGTTCGAGACCAGCCTGGCCAACATGGTGAAACTCCCGTCTCTACTAAAAATACCAAAATTAGCCACGCATGGTGACAGGCACCTGTACTCCTAGCTACTCAGGAGGCTGAGGCAGGAGAATCGCTTGAACCCAGGAAGCGGAGGTTGCAGCAAGCTGAGATTGCGCCATTGCACTCCAGGCTGGGCGACAGGGCCAGACTCCATCTCAAAAAGAAAGAAAAAAAAAAACAGCTGGCTAACACAACAGACAAACCAGGTGGTCAGTGATCCCTGTTTTTTGCATCTTTTAAATATCACTATTAAGAGGATCCTTGTAAATAAGATTTGATTTCTGATCTGCCCTATCCCTTCCCTGCCTTCATTAAAAATGAAAATCTGTACAAAACTCATTAGAAAATCCCTTCATTAGCATCACTGCACTGCTGGCCACACCCCGCATCCACAGCCCTTGCCTCAACCAGACAGGAGCTCTAACCTCCCCAGGTTGGGGAGGCTGGGGCGGGGTCCTGCTCACCCGAGGACCCCCACAGCCGCATCAGTGACTGCCTCCTGAACCCTTCTGTGGGCTCCGTCTCACTGTGACCTGGAGCCCAGGCTTGGCCTCTGATTGGCACAGGCTGCGTGGGGTTTGGACCCCAATGAGAACAGGGTAAAGGGGAAGCACACAGGAAGGGCTGGAGGGCAGCGGACAGCACCTGGGGCCACAGGGTAGTGACGCAGGCAGAGCCGGGCAGCTCAGTAGCTCACTTGAGAGGCAGCTTAGGACAGGTATGTGGCCCCTGGCCTGTGTGTCCACTGGGATGAGTCAATGGGCCTCCTGGGGCCTAAGTGACACAATGGGCCAGTCACTTGCATCTGGTGACCCTGGAGTGGTGTCCTGGGCATTGAGCCACATGTTTCAGGGACACTGTCATATGGAAACTCACGATACCCAGGAGTCTGGACTTGCACCCGCACTTAAAGAGAGAAGGAATGCCCTCTCAGCCATTCTGATGGTATTTCTTACATTCCAGGAAATCTAATGTATGTCTGAAATTTCTAAGAAGGCAATGTGTTTGTCCTCTGGGACTCAATGGAGATTAAAGATAACCCCAAAATTGGCCGGGCGCAGTGGCTCATGCCCATAATCCCAGCACTTTAGGAGGCCAAGGCAGGAGGATCACCTGAGGTCAGGAGTTCGAGACCAGCCTGGCCAACACGGTGAAACTCTGCCTCCACTAAAAATACAAAAATTAGCCTGGTGTGGTAGTGTGTGCCTGTAATCTCAGGTACTCGAGAGGCTGAGGCAGGAGAATCGCCTGAATCTAGGAGGCAGAGGTTGCAGTGAGCCAAGATCAACATACTGCACCCCAGCCTGGGCAACAGAGCAAGACTGTTTCAAAAAATAAAGAAAAAAGATAACTCCAAAATTTATCAAAGACATTAGTGAGTAGAAGTCAGTAATACATTTGATAGTGACTAAAATCCCCATTCATAAGCAAGGCCCAGAGTGCTGCTGAATCTGCGGCCTCAGTTCCTCTGCCTGCACATTGAGGGGTTACACGGGCTGATGCCTCACTTTCTTTTATTTCAGTAAGTATTAATAGTAGTGGCTTCCTATCATGGGCTAAATTGTGTCTTCCCAAAATCTATCTGGTGAAGTCCTAACCCCCAGTATCTCAGAATGTGACTCTATTTGGAGACAGTGACTTTAAATGGGTGACACAGTTCAATGAGGTTGTTAGGGCAGGCTGTAATCCAAAGGACTGGTGTCCTTCGAGGAAGCGGTGAGCAGGACACAGACACATACAGAGGGAGGGCCGTGTGAGGACACAGGAAGAAGAGGGCATCTACAGGCCCAGGAGAGGAGCCTCAGAAGGAGCCCACCCTGCTGACACCTCGGTCTCAGACTTCTGGCCTCCGGAACTATGAGGAACCGGTGGTTGAGCCACCCTGCCCCTTATACTCTGCTCTGGCAGTCCTAGAAAACCAATACGTTGCCACAGCCTGGCTTTGTGGTGCTGATTTCATAGGTGATCTCTGATTTTTTTCTTCTGATGGTGGGGGCACGGAGTCTCACTCTGTCACCTAGGCTGGAGTACAATGAACGGTCTCAGCTCACTGCAACCTCCGCTTCCCGGGTTCAAGCGATTCTCCTGTCAAACTCCGGAGTAATCCCTCAGCTGGGATTACAGACGCCCGCCACCACAACCAGCTAATTTTTATATTTTTAGTAGAGACGGGGTTTCACCACGTTGGTCAGGCTGGTCTGGAACTCCTGACATCAGGTGATCCACCCGCCTTGGTCTCCCAAAGTGCTGGGATTACAGGGGTGAGCCACCGCGCCCGGGTGATCTCTGATCATTATAACAACCCCAAAAAGGAGGTATCATGGTGCCTTTGAGCTGGCTCAGGTCACCCAGCCAGAAACCCAACCAGGTTGGTCCACCTCCCCAGCCCTTGTCCTTCCCGGGGCCAGGCTGGCTGCTGTCCGTGCAGACGGTACACAGAAAGTAGGTGCTCCACACGGGCATTCTGGGGTTTTCACTATTATTTTTATGATGATGATCAGCATGACCTAATCTCATCATTTATTCCTTTTTTTTTTTTTTGAGTTAGAGTTTCGCTGTTGTTGCCCAGACTGAAATGCAGTGGCGCGATCTCAGCTCACTGCAGCCTCCGCCTCCCAGGTTCAAGCGATTCTCTGGCCTCAGCCTCCCAAGTAGCTGGGATTACAGGCGCGTGCCACCACCCCCAGCTAATTTTTTTTGTATTTTTAGTAGAGACAGGATTTCACCATGTTGGCCAGGCTGGTCTCGAACTCCTGATCTCAGGTGATCCACCCACCTCGGCCTCCCAAAGTGCTGGAATTACAGGCGTAAGCCACCGCGCCCGGCTTCTCATTATTTATTCTAAGCTTACACGGTCTCAGAATTTTCAGAGAGCTGGAGTCAATGTAGGGAGAGAAGAATAAAAACGGTCGATCCAGATGTTGGCTGCTGCAGAAGCTGAAAAACCGGCTGGTGAAACGCTTCACTCTGCGCCGGCTCATTGGCATTTTTGGGGTCTGTAGGTGGTCCGTGTTTCCACTCGCAAAGCTCTTTAGTCACATCATCTCCTTTGCTCCCCCACAACTGTCCCCCCTTTTTTAAAAGAGAAAACTGACTTGCCCACAGCTGCCTAGCTGTGGCAGAGCAGCTGCAAGCCCAGATCTTCTTGCTCCCAGCCCAGTGAAAGAGACACATACCCCGACAATCACAGAGTGGCACAGGAAGGGTGAGCCAAGGCCCGGTGCCAGGCCGGTGCCAGGAGGGAGGCAGGAGTCACCCACTGCAGCACCCGCAGCCTGGATGGATCCGGGCCTGGGTGTCCAGCCTCTCCCGAGAGGTCTGGCATACACTGTCCCTTCCTCCCCCACTTTTCTCTAAAGGAACATTGTTCCAGTGAAACAGTGGCCACTGGCAAACGTACCTGCATTCTTTGGATT
This sequence comes from Pan troglodytes, assembly GCF_028858775.2. NCBI lineage: Eukaryota > Metazoa > Chordata > Mammalia > Primates > Hominidae > Pan > Pan troglodytes. The sequence continues at coordinate 47,509,119 of NC_086016.1, read as the reverse complement.
CCGTAGCATATGGCAGCGAGCAGTCCTTCTGATGAGTGGCCATCCGGTGTCCGTCCGCACAGCAGGCCTCCAGGAGGGCATCAGCGTCCACTGTGCAGGGAAGAGAACAAGCTGAGAGGTGGCTCACCACTCAGCGGGTGGAGGGCCCTCCCAGATGCACCACCAGGACACGCACATCCTTCTGTCTTGACGACAGCATCAGGCTGGGGGCACATCCCTTAGTCACTCTGCAAACCAGTACTGAAAACCCCACCAGACCCCAGCTGCGAGTCCACACCCCACTCCTTCCTAGAAGAAAGACCTGAATCCTCCCCCATCTGAATCCAACTTGGACAGGGCTGCGGCTCAGCCCCTGAGATCCAAGCACACATGGATCCCTGCTCCAGCCACATGCTGGAGATGCTGATGCGGTCCCTGTCCAGACAGGGTCCCTGCCTTCACAGTCCAGTAGGCAAGAAAGGCAGCCCCTGATGACAGAGGCACGGCCACGCTGCCGGCCAGCCCAGCCCAGCAGGTCAGGGAACAGCCGACATGACTCTTTCCAGAGGAGAGACTGCAAACAGGGAGGGGGTTCAAAATGCAACGAGCTGAGTCAAGTAAGAAGGAAGAAAAAAAGAAAATTTTTTTTGAGACAGAGTCTCTGTCGCCCAGGCTGGAGTGCAATGGCGCGATCTGAGCTCACTGCAACCTCCACCTCCCAGGTTCAAGTGATTCTCCTTCCTCAGCCTTCTGAGTAGCTGGGATTACAGGTGCCCACCACCATGCCTGGCTAATTTTTTGTGTTTTTAGTAGAGATGGGGTTTCACCATGTTGGCCAGGCTGGTCTGGAACTCCTGACCTTGCGTGATTGGCCAGCCATGGCCTCCCAAAGTGCTGGGATTACAGGCATAAGCCACCGCACCCAGCCTAAAAACCACCATTTCTAGACCAGCTTCTGTGACCCACATCCGTGTTTTCTCCTTTAATCTTGGGAGCAAAGGGGCAGGAGGGGGGACATAAGCCTCAAGCTACAGATTGAGGAAACCGAGGCTGGCGATGGTTTCTGCCCTTGACTTACCACAAGATCCCCTCTTCCACAGAAACGGGGACCTGTGAGAAGTCTGGTGAGGACAGGACTGGCAAAGCAGAGAGCACAGGTTGAGGAGTAACCGCAGCCTGGCCATCTTATCTCCCACTCGCAAAAAGGGCAGATGAAAGGATCACACTCCAAGCAGCTGGCCCACACCCTCAGAGCCAGGCCACAGCCCAAATGAGCTGGGCACACAGGCCCTTGTGCCCCATGCCCCAGCCCAGGCTACAGCCCCAGTGGGCACCCTCCCAGCCCCTCAGCTCACGGAAGGGAGAAGACCCCATTGTGCCCTGAGGGAGGAGCGGCCGGGTGCCAGGTGCCCACATACTTGGCCCTCATTCTAAAGGACTCACATGCCAGAAAGCATTAGCACGACAGCCCCAGCTGCTGGGCAGAAGGTCACCTCTCGGCAGGATGTTACAAAACTGGGCTTTAAGAAGCACCACTTTTCCTTCCTAATGGCTTTCCAGCCCCTAGAGGGTAAATCCCACTGGGCTTGGCAGCGTTCCCGCACACACAACTGTGGGTGCCCTGCCTGAATACATTCTTCTTCCAGGCTGGGCCCTCGGGGTGGCCCAGAGGGCGGCTGCTGTCTGCTGGGTGAGGCAGCACCTTGCTAAACCACCCTATCGGTCATCAGCCACTGTAAGCACTTCTAGACTATGCGTCCTTCAGATGCTCCATCCCGTTCTCAGCAGGGGAGGAGGGGAAACTTGCAGAAACATTCCAGAATGGATAAGGTCAGTGCACAAATGAGCTAGGGCTCAGCCAGGCCATTCCACAAGGCCAGGAGGAGGGGGGTCTCACCTAGAACCATGTCCCCCAGTGACAACTTCTGGGCTTTCCCTTTTCCCCAGGGCTTCCAGGAAACTCAGAGCTGCTTTCTGCAGTGCAAGGTAGACCCACCCTTCTGACTCTCACCCGGCTCCCCGAGGCTGGCAGGAGGAGTCCTGCAGTGGCGTGGGTAAGGGTGAAGGTTCGTGCCACAGCAAAGCCCAACAGTTTCCAGCAGCCTGACCACTTAGCCCCTCTCCCACCTCAGGTGTCCCCTCTCCAGCGATGCTGTTCGGTGAACGTGAGATTCACCAGGAGGCAGAGCTAATGTCAAGTTGTCCGGAGTTGCCTCCCAGCACCAGAGGAAAAGTCATCAGGAGTGACAACCATGTTATCATGGGGATAACCTTGAATGTTCCCATTCACTCATTCATTCATTCTTGCTCTAATTCATTAAGAAAAGCAAAAGCACTCACTAAGCCAAGGACCTTATCTGTTACAGACGAGACAGGCCGTGGTGCACTCCTGGATGAACACGATGTGATCCAGCCATGTGGCCTGACAGCGAGGCTGCTCTCCCCTGTGCAGCCAAGCCCAGTTCCCATCTGTCCCCATACCCCCTTCACCCTTTCTGCAGCCAACCCCGGTTCCCATGTCTGTCCCCACACTCCCTTCACCCCTTCTCTGGCCAGGCCCACTCAGCCCCCACCTGCAGTTTCACCCTCGTGTCTTCCGCAGCCCGTCTCCTATCCTAGCCCACCTCCCATGCCCTGTCACCCTCTCCTGGCCGCCTGCCTGCCCACCCTGCATAGCTCGGGTGCTCCTCTGCTCCCATATCACCCCGTGCCTGGCGCATGTCTCCCCATCCTCCAGAGCCCTGCCTGCCTGCCTTACCCTCATAGCCACAAATGTCTTGAGGGCAGGCTCTGTCTCCTGTCCTTGTATACCCCCGGCATCCATGCCAGCATGTGGCAGCTACAGAGTTGAGTAGAAACAGTGTAAGCTTTGGAGCCAAACAGCTTTTGGTTCCAATCCCAGCTCCAGCACTTTCTTGCTCTCTAACCCTGGGCAGGCAGCGTCGCCTCTCTGAATCACAGCTTCCCCAGTGGGAAAACGGGGCTTGCACTGTCTTCCCAGGGTTGCTGAGAAGAGGGATGCACTTTATAAAGTTCCAAGCACACAGAAAGTTCTCTGTAAACAGTGGCTGGAGGATTAAACCGTCGAAGGGGATTGACTTATTGAGGCTCATAAGAAATGGGGGAGACACAGCGGGGTGCTGGTGTGCGGAATCCCCCGCAGGTGAGCTGTGGCCCCAGAGCCTCCTTCGGACTCTGAGAAAGGAAAACACAGGGAAGGGCAGGCTCCCGTAGCCCTGGGAATTTTGCACCCAGAGCTGCAGAAACGGTTTGGAAATGCTTCCTGCTGGGGAGTCTGGGTACTGTGAACCTCACTCTTAGCAGGACAATCAAATGTGAAGTCCTTTGGTCTTCCGGAAACTCAGAAGGCAGCTCCCATGTTCTGAGCAGCCCCAGAGCTGAACTCTGCAAAGCAGGGCTGTCTGGGGGCTGTGCCCGAGGGGAGCTGAGCTCACCCCGTCATTAGCCAAGGGAGAGCTGCTGCACAGCCCCATCAGGGAGTCCACAAAGAGCCGAGCAGGGACCATGGCCAGGCTGGATGGCGACGAGGCAGAGGCATGGGGAGGGGACCCCAAGAGGTGGACGATCATCCTCACTGTAACACTCACCAATCAATTGCCGGGCCCTGACCCACAAAGGCCTACAGACAAGGCCCCTCTCATTCACCGGCTGTCACTCCTCAACCCCTTCCACTCATTCTGCTATCATCCTGCCTGGGCTCCAGATGGAATTAAGAATAGAGGAAGCCGAAAAGCGTCAAGTCACCAGTGACATGAACATACATGTTAAGGTGTCCCTGCTCCCACCCAGGCTATGCTGCACCCACAGCAAACCAGTGTGTGACCAGCTCCTCACAGGGCTCAGTGGACATTGGAGGCCCCCACGCCCTCCTGCCCAATGCTCTCACCCACGGCTCCTGGGCCCTGAGTTCTGGCATCAGGCTCAGTCCTGGCAGCCTCCAACACTGTTCTTTCTTGCTCCTCCTGAATTAAAACCTCCTTCGGGGCCAGGGATGGTGTCTTCCTCCTCTCACTGTCCATGTCGCACCTGCCCATGCCCAGCACAAACGTCACGGCTCAGTAAGCACCAGTTAAACAGAGCCAGAGCAAGGGGCCTGATCTGCAAGACCACTCTTGACATGCAAAGGCTGCTGGGGCAAGATCCTCTGCCCCCATAAACAAGCCTCCTCCTCCTCCATCGTCCCAGGGGGTGGAGGCAGTGACCCCCAGGAAAATCCCGAGGGGCTGGAGCCCACCCACACAAAATACGGGGCTGGTTAGAATTTCAGCAAAAGCCAGGGATGAGCTAGGGGTGGGGGAGTGGCTGAGGCTACAGAACTGCCAGTTTCTTAGCCTTGGAGATGTGCCTCGATTTTCCTAGTGGACTCAGCACTGGTTACCTCCCACCCATTAGAGGAAAACTGAGCTTCAGGGAGAAGAGGGGCCTGGCATCATGGCTCCAGATGCCAACAAAAGTACTATCTGCAGCAGGTTAAAGATGTGTGTAGCCCACACAAGAAAAGGTGTGTCATTAACTTGGGTTCCAAAACAAGGGCACCGACCTCTTTACAAGCTTACCTTGGGACAGGGCAGGAACAGGTTCCCTGAAGCACAAAACCACCTCCGCTCCCACCCCTCAGACATATCCTTTCCAAGACACATTCCGATTAGAAACGGAAAAAAGTTGTCTCTGTCCCCTTTTAAATAAACAAGCTTGGCCAGGTGTGGTGGCTCACGCCTGTAATCCCAGCAGGTCGAGGTGGGTGGATCATGAGGTCAGGAGTTCGAGACCAGCCTGATCAACATGGTGAAACCCTGTCTCTACTAAAAATATGAAAATTAGCCAGGCGTGTGGTGCACGCCTGTAATCCCAGCTACTCAGGAGGCTGAGACAGAAGAATCGCTTGAACCTGGGAGGCAGAGGTTGCAGTGAGCCAAGATCACGCCACTGCACTCCAGCCTGGGCGACAGAGCAAGACTCCGTCTCAAAATAAAATAAACAAGCTTTACTCTGGTTATGAAAAGAAAGGCCAGTAAGGCACGTATGGTGACCCAGGACAAGAGTACCTATGAGGTCCCTAGAGGAGTTAAATTTGTAGGGAATTTGTCAGAGACAGGAAGGAAAAGGATGGGTGCCACAGGCTGGTGGGGAGAGGACGGGGAGTTAGTATTTAACAGTTTGGGAATATGAAAAGTTCTGGAGATGGAGGGTGGTGATGATTGTATAATAATGTGACTGTATTTAATACCATTGGACCGTACACTTAGAAATGGTTAAAATGGGCCGGGCGCAGTGGCTCACGCCTGTAATCCCAGCTACAATTAGCCGGGTTTGGTGGGGTGAGCTTGCAATCCCAGCTACTCAGGAGGCTGAGAGGCAGGAGAATCACTAGAACCTGGGAGGTAAAGGTTGTAGTGAGCAGGGATTATGCCACTGCATTCCAGCCTGGGCGACAGAGTGAGACTACATCTCAAAAAAAAAAAAAAAAAAAAAAAAAAGGAAATGGTTAAAATGGCAAATCCCATGTGATGCATATTTTACCACAATAAAAAGTATATCTTTTCAGCAAAATAATTTAGTGTTTGTTGGTCATCTTATAACATCCTACAGTAGGAAAGCAATCGATGCTTTGCCCGTTGACTTACTTGCCTTCTTCAATCAATGTTGTTTTCATGCGTAATCTGAACAGTGTCAAGCGAATTAATTTAGTAGATTGTATTTCAGAATGTTCTGTACAGCAGTTTGACAGTGTATGCAATGGTTTACATGGCAAGCTATGAAACTTCAAATGAGACTTAAAATGTTCAGTAAAAAATAGATTGCAACTTTGCAACCAAAATAAAGATGACTTAACAACAACAAAAGAACAACAACAACAAAAAGGCCAGGCATGGTGGCTCAAGCCTATGATCCCAGCACTTTGGAAGGCAGAGGTGGGAGGATTGCTTGAGCCCAGGAGTTCAAGCTTGCAGTGGGCCACGACTGCACCACTACACTCCAGCCTGGGGGACAGGGGGAGACCCTGTCTCAAAACAAAAAAACTAAAAACAAAAGAACACCCTGAGGATCACAGCTCCCCCGTGTGTCCTGTGAGGGTGGGGCGATGGGAGTGGGGAAGGGCCTGGGGTCCAGCCCCACCCTGGCTGTGCCTCCCGCATCCCTGCAGGGACTGCCAGCTGCTCATTTGCCTGGGGATCGGGTCACCTGTGGATATCCAAACACCGGGTGTCCTGAGTTTCGCTGCCCCATCACACAGGCTGGGGACCATCTGAGGCCCACAGAGGCACCTCCCACCTCACTGTCCTATCCACCTGCTCATCAAGTCCTGCCCCATGTGTTGCCTTCTCAGTGCCTGCCCAGGACTCTCGGCCAGGCTGGGGTGGGGGCAAAAAGGGGACTGGGGCTAACAGATCCCCCACGCCAACTCCACGCCTCATGGGTACCAAGAGTTCTGCGGGGGTCGACAGCATCCAACCAACTGCCTGATCAGTCAGGCCCCCCACCTTCAGAAGGGTGTCAAATCAAGGCCATTTGTACACAAACCCTAGGGCAGCTGAGCAGCCCTGGAACACCGTGAGTCAGGAGGGTAATGTGGGCCAACCGAAGCCACGCCTGCTTCTTCCATCCCAGACCACCAACAGCTGTGAGCAGCTCTGAGATCCAAAGATTACCTCTGACCAGTCCCACACTGGACACCCACCCAAGCAGAACAGGCACTCGCTGGTAACTCGACACTGGGCTGTGGGGGATCAAGAGAGAAGCAGGGCCTCAGGGGGCCTGGAATCTTCTCTCCCAGACCATTTCCTGTTGTTTCGGAGGAGTTTCAATCAACCAGTCTCAATCTGACCCCTGCACCTGACCATGTGAGTCAGATCCAAAGCATAATATTAGATATAAACCAAGAGCAAACTCTCGCAAAATCTCGTTAACCTTCAACTCAAATGTTCCCAGGGAAGGCAACGCTGCTGGTTAAAACTGCTCAGCCTTGAATCCAGCTCCCTCCCTTACTAAGACTCAGGGAGGCTCACTTCCTTCATCTGTAAAAATGGGGGAAGAGGCCGGGAGCAGTGGCTCATGTGTGTAATCCCAGCACTTTGGGAGGCTGAAGTGGGCAGACATCACTTCAGGCCAGGAGTTCGAGACCAGCCTGGCCAACATGGTAAAACCCAGTCTCCACTAAAAATACGAAAATTAGCTGGGCATGGTGGCGGGCACCTGAAATCCCAGCTACTCAGGAGGCTGAGGTGAGAGAATCACTTGAACCCGGGAGGCAGAGGTTGCAGTGAGCCAAGATAGCGCCACTGTACTCCATCCTGGGTGACAGAGTGAGACTGTCTAAAAAAAAAAAAAAAAAAAAAGCCAGGCATGGTGGCTCACGCCTGTAATCCCAACACTTTGAGAGGCCGAGGCAGGTGGATCACCTGAGGTTGGGAGTTTGAGACCAGCCTGACCAACATGGAGAAACCCCGTCTCTACTAAAAATACAAAATTAACCAGGCATGGTGACGTATGCCTGTAATCCCAGCTACTCGGGAGGCTGAGGCAGGAGAATCACTTGAACCCAGGAGGCAGAGGTTGCAGTGAGCTGAGATCATGCCATTGCACTCTAGCCTGGGCAACAAGAGCGAAACTCTGTCTCAAAAAAAAAAAAAAACATGGGGGAAGATTGATGAGATAATCCAGGAAAAGTGCTTACATTAGCACACTGACCACAGGAAAAAACAGAAGCTTCAAAATTAAACAAAAGGAAAAGTTATCACACCAGGATTGGGAGAACATTCTTTTTCAAAGGAACCACACACTCCTCCAGGCTGACACGGTGCCCGATGGCCAACACGCCACCACGTCCACCACCTCTCTTCAGGAGAGAGACATGCCTGTCGGAGTAACTGGTGCAGATGGATGGAGCTGGCTCAGTTCACAGGCCTCAGATACCGTTTGTTGCCTGGGACAGCTGCTAAAACTAAATTTTTTCCAGGTGAGTTAAACCTCCATAAAGATTATGGTGTAGATCAGCGGCATGCCCCATGTTCCAAGGCATGCAGAGAAACACAGGTCACATGGCCTGCGGGGACCATGCCCTGGACACCCGGGAAGGATATGGCCACGTGCTCTTTCTAAGACTACAGATGCTCAGAGAGATTCTGTACCACTCCTTGGGTGGAAGCTTCCAGAATGTCAGCCTGCTAGCTGTAAACATCGCAGAAGCTTTGGGCAATGCCTGATCCCATTCCCAGCAGCCTGTGAGCCACGAGGATCTTAATTCCCAGGTTGCTGATCAAGCAGACTGTCACAGAGGGGAGACTGGGGGCTGGGAACCGGGAGGCCTGTAGTCTGCTTCTGATCTCATGGTTGAGAGTTTTCCCACCTGGAGCAAGTCCGGGCCTCAGTTTTTTCATTTATAAACTGAATGGAGGATTTGGCCTGCAGTTAAGAGCAGGCTTCCCAAATCCCACCCTGTGTAAGGGCATTGCTCTGGCAAAATTTCCACTGGGTTGCAACAAAATAGGGTGAAAGCAAAGCAGGATCCAGGGACCTCTACGAAGCCGGCCCGATTCCATCTACAATACTGTCTACAATACAAGACCGTGTCCTTCCAAAATCCGGGGCATTAAAATGTCCCCTACCTCTGTGAAGTGGTGACGAGATGGTGGTTGATTGGGTGTCTGTTTTTTATTTTAATATCCTCATCGGGCAAATGAGGATATTTTAAGTTGGCAAAGCTCTGTGAATAGCTAGGGATGAAGTAAAGGCCTGTGATCAGAAGCCAGCCTCAATTTCCTTGATTTCCTCTGCTCAAGCTCAAAAACTCAGAGGCAGCTGAGGGCGTCAGGAGTTTTGAAAAGTGAATGGGAGCTTGAGGCTTCATCCTGTGTGCCTCCTGGACTCACCACACAAAAGGATCATGCCCCCGCCCCACCTGCCCCATAGCATTGTCTAAAGCTACAGCAAAGAGTTGGAGTGGCCTCCGTGGTGTCCAGAACCAAGGAACCGAAAAGCCTGAAATGCAACAAGATGTCAACCACAGAGACCCTGATGGAAAGTTCCAACCAAACAGGACTGGGCGACTCCACCCAACCCCCACCTGCACCCTGCCCCTCCCGAGTAGCTGGGATTACAGGCGCCCACCACCACGCCCGGCTAATTTTTTGTATTTTTAGTAGAGACGGAGTTTTACTATGTTGTCTGGGAAGCCACCAGGGGTCCAGCCAGATTGGCCTATGTCCCTGCATCCCTTACAGTTCCAGGATGAGGACAGACTCGTGTCCCCTCTTCAAGACCACCTGGCCTCTGCAGGAGGAAGCAGGGCGAACTGGAGCCTGCTCTTAGGGCTCCTGGCCCCATCCCCAACACAAGACCTGACTGTGTCCACTGCTGAGCCTGTTCCCAGCATCTGTCATGGAGATGACAGGGGTCTTGGATGGTGAACCAGCCGGGAGGAGGCAGCAAGAGAGAAGGAGCAGAAGGTACCTCTCTGGGAAGGCGAGAAGCATTCTCCCCACAGTTCCCTCCAGGCAGCTCTGGCCCCGGCAGCAACTTCCTACATCAGCCCAGTGCACAGAGGGGCATCCTCATCCTTCTGCAACATCCCACCCTGCTCCAAGGGCCTCCTGGGCTTCCAGGACGCATCTCCCCTGGTGTTCCTCTCACCCCTCTGGCCACCTGTCATGCATCCTCTGCACCTGGCATTTGGAACCTGGAGCTTCAAAGGCTGGAGGGTCCCAGGACGCTTGCTCTCCTCAGGCCAGCTTTTTCATGCCACACCAGCTCAAAGGTCCCTTCCTCCAGGAAGTCCTCCCTAACTACCGCCAATGCACACACATATGCATATACACACGCATGCACATGGGACAAATATGTTTTCTTTCTTGCATGGTCTCTTTGTACTCTGAGCTTCCCAGCACTTAGCACAAATAATTAACTCTGTACTTAGTGCCATGAGTCTGAGCCAGACACTGTCTCATTCTGCCTCCTGCCCCCATGCCTGCCCTAAGCAGTCATTCAATAAATGTCCGTGAATGAATGAACGCACAAATGATCTCACATGATCCTAGGTATTCTATAAAGTGGGGGCAAAGAGAGAATCACCAAGTTGCCCGAGGCCATGCAGCCTCTGCAGAGGCAGGCTTCAGATCCAGCTCTGACTGCAAAGCTCATACACACCCCACCATCACACTCCAAAGGAAACAGGCATCCCCCCCTGAACTAGACTTAAAGATTCAAGTCTTCTAAAGGTGCGTGAGGCTGGCTGGGCGCGGTGGCTCACGCCTGTAATTCCAGCACTTTGGGAGGCCAAGGTGAGCAGATCACGAGGTCAGGAGTTAGAGACCACTCTGGCCAACATAGTGAAACCCCGTCTCTACTAAGAATACAAAAAATTAGCCAGGCGTGGTGGCGGGCACCTGTAATCCCAGCTACTTGGGAGGCTGAGGCAGGAGGATTGCTTGAACCTGGGAGGCAGAGGTTGCAGTGAGCCAAGATCACGCCCGTGACAGGGCGAGACTCCGTCTCAAAAAAAAAAAAAAAAAAAAGATACGCGAGGCTGTCCAGTGTGCTGGTGAGGGGTATGACGTCAGGGCCAAGCTGCCCAAGCTCAAGTCCTGCTGCTGTCACTTAGCAGCTATGCACCCACAGTCTTGCTACCTGAACTCTCTGGGCCTCCATGTCCCCTCATTGATGAGGGGGACAATGACAGCACCTCCTTTGCAGGGCTAGGGTGAGGGTATAGCTAGGTAACACAGGTGAACTGGGGCAGGGGTGGGGCAGGAAGGTGCTCGAGTCCCCGTGCTGTGGGGAGACCATGCTGGGTGCACAGGTGTTGGATTTCCATCCTCAACCTACCGCACGCATCAGTGACTCTCAGAAATGGCACTGTGCAGGTCCACAGAGGAGCTCTAGGCCAAAACAAGAAGCCGGGCTTCATACCTAGGTAGCAAAACTCACAGGAGCTTTTCACTCCAGTGGGTAACAGGATCCAAAATGAAAACAGGGCCAGGCGCAGTGGCTCACGCCTGTAATCCCAAAACTTTGGGAGGCCGAGACGGGTGGATCACTTGAGGTCAGGAGTTCAAGACCAGTCTGGCCAACATGGTGAAACTACATCTCTACTAAAAATACAAAAATTAGCCGGGTGTGGTGGCGCATGCCTGTAGTCCCAGCTACTCAGGAGACTGAGGCAGAAGAATGGTTTGAATACAGGAGGTGGAGGTTACAGTGAGCCGAGATCACACTACTGCCCTCCAGCCTGGCCGGCAGAGTGAGACCCCGTCTCAAAAATAATAATAAAAAATAAAAATAGGTTCAAAACAACACTGGATCACCTATTTCGTAGGGCTGCTGAGAAGATGACATTCGTTACTAAATGTAAAGCATTTCACCTATAATAATTACCCAGAGGACACTCACATCTTATAGTGAAGGAAACAGAGGCAGAGAGTTTGTGGGTGTCATCGAGATCTCTCCAGACACTTTCAGAATCGGGACCAACACACAGCTTCCTAACCCCCTTCTCATGTTGGCTCCACACAGTGTAGTAACCCGCAAATAACCTGTAGGAAGCTATGGCGACTGGTGCCTCGCTCCCTCCCACCCCAGCCTCTAGTTAGGACCACTGTGGGGTTAAAGGAGGTGGGGCCCAGCCCCAGCCCCAGCCCCGCTCCTCGCTGGGTGACTTGTGGCAGATGACTTAGCCAGCCCTGAGCTCCCCTCCAGCCTGAGGGGGTCTCCTATCCCAGGGAAGCTGACACAGTGGTTCCCCCCTCCCACCCTGTTTAGTTATAGGGCCACATGTGAGATCATCACAAGGAAACTGGAACCATATGGGGCCTACGAAAGGATTCATTCATCAAACTGTTATGATTTGCTATTCTGCAAAAGGAAAATCTTGTTGTATAAAATATGCTGGCAAAATAACTACATGCCCTCTTAGAACTGTTCTAATAAACTTCACCTGGAAGGCGGCCCTGACCAGGTGCCCAGTGCTCAGAGCCTGGGCTTAAAGTCTCACCAGGTCAGGGAAGCTGCTGGAGAAGTCTCTAGACAGCACAGTCTCCCCCAGTGGTGAGGAGGGGGTGGAACTGGAAGGAACTGGAAGTGGGTAGAAGGAGGGGGTTTCCCTGGAAGTCTCGTGTTTTCTCTTCCTTCCAGGTATTTGGCCCCGCCATTTCCCCTGCCAGGAACACCCTTTCCCCCATCCTCCCAGCCCTACCCACAGACTTAGCCACTGCCTTTTCCTCCTTAGGTTCCCAGTTTGCACGCCGCTTCCTCTGGGAAGTCTTCCCTGACTCTGCCAGTAGGGCTCAGTTCATTTTTCTGGATCTCCTAGTTGCATGAGGGGGAAAAACTGGGTCTCTCTCCTTTCCTGCCACATCCACAAGTTATAGAGCAGTGTCTGGCACTGAGCTGTCCCTTAGTGAATGAATGACTGAAGGGCTAAGAACACCACCTTTCCTGACACGGGTTTGGCACTGACGACTACCAGTCCTATAGCCCCATGGGGCCTTCTGCTCAGCGCCTGGCTGGGAAACTCAGTAGTAGTAGAATGTTCAGAGGCATCTTGGGGAAAACGATTCTGGGGTATTGGCAGAATTGCGCTCTTCCCGCGCTCCCCTCACATCAAGCCCCATCTCCTCCAAGGAGCCGCCAGGGAGCCCCCAAGGGCTGCGAAGGCTCCTGGTGCCAACACTTCCTAGAGAAGGGGACAACAGGAATAATAGCTAACATTAATAACAGAGCTGCCAGCCGGCGCGGTGGCTCACACCTGTAATTCCAGCACTTTGGGAGGCCGAGGTAGGTGGATCACCTGAGGTCAGGAGTTCGAGACTAGCCTGGCCAAGATGGTGAAACCCCATCTCTACTAAAAATACAAAAATTAGCTGGGCGTGATGGGCGCCTGCAATCCCAGCTGCTGGGGAGCCTGAAGCAGGAGAATCGCTTCAACTCGGGAGGCGGAGGTTGCAGTGAGTCGAGATCATGCCATTGCACTCCAGCCTGGGCGACAAGAGCGAAACTCCGTCTCAAAAATAAACTAAAATAATAATAATAATAATATAGCTGCCATGGTAGACACTATCCTATGTTCTCTCTCTTAATCCTCAAGACAACCTAAGTAGGTTTTTGTTCCCTTCATTTTATAAATGAGAAAACCACCAAACCATCTCATGGCTTTTTCTGATGCAAACTGATTTCTAGTCTCACGAGGCCCGTGGAGCCCTCCAGGACCTGAAGATGAGTCAGCCGCGTGCCCCTACTCCTGCCCTACACACCTAACAGAGGTGGCAAATGCAGCCCTGAGTAGGGGGGCCCTCAGCAGGGCCAGGAGCGGGGCGTGAGCCAGAGCTGTGGGTGCTGCAGGAGAGGCCCCAGCCCTGACCCCCATGGCACAGAGTCTCATCTTCATGCATTCAGTGCCCTGGCCCCCACCTCCTGACCGGGAAACTTCCAGGAACGGCGGCACAGAGTCTCATCTTCATGCATTCAGTGCCCCGGCCCCCACCTCCTGACCGGGAAACTTCCAGGAGCGGCGGCACAGACCACATGTTCAAGCCAAATCCTCCCTGGCCTTTGTTCTCCCTCCCAACTTTCTTTTAATCAGTCGGAAACGCTGCCCGGCTGCAGCCAGAGGCCAAGAAAGCCTTGGAGAAAACACAATCGTCTGTTCCTAACACCTCCTCCTCTCCACTCCCTCCCACCCAGCTCTCAGTAAAGCCCAACGGGACGGACAGACACAGGACAGACAGGCGGCTCCTCTCGGCCGTTTGGCAAGAAAGATCAGCGCCCTTCTCCATTTAAGTGGCCGTCGCCAAAGGAGTTTCTGCAGATCAGCTAACAGGCTCACCATCTGCGGCCCCACAGCTCTCTGAGAGCAGGGGCGGTGCCACTTGTGGCCTTACATACAGGGCTTCGGGGGCCTCACAGCTGCAGATAGGGGCCAGGCAGTCTTCAAAAGCCCCTTCCCAAACTGTACCAAATTAAACCTGTTGAAACTCAAAGAGACTTCTCCCCAAAAGAAACAAAAGGCCCACAGGACATCCAGCTGCTTTTATCGAAGTGTGCAATTAGGAGGCTTTTTTAAACCCTTCCAATTACAAACTTCTCTGTGGCTCAGCAGTGAGCCACACTGGGCCCGCAAGTCCTGGGGTGTTCATTCAGTCACACACACATAGGGAGAAATTGTTCGCAAACCGTAGACAGAAAAGAACGGTGAGAGGGAACGCAGAGACTCCCGGGCCAGGGAGAGTTTTACCACGCCTTCTCTCAGGCCCTCAGCTTCCTCATCGACACAATCGGGGCCTCTGAGGCTCCTTCCTTTTCTAACAGGAGTCTCGGATGTCCCACCCACCCATCACCCAGGGCCCCTCGGGGTTTTCCCTCCAGCTGGCAGCCACCCGGCCTGCTGCTTGCTGGAATGCCCTCTTCCCGCGCTCCCCTTACATCAAGCTCCATCTCTTCTAAAGAGCCTCCAGGGAGCCCCCAGGGGCTGCGAAGGCTCCTGGTGCCAACACTGAGCTCTGCGCCTCCCCACACCGTCTCCAACCCCAGGAGGTGCCCAGGCCGTGCCCAGCACCGCCTGAACAATCAGAGCTCCACAGGGCTCTGCTGCAGCGAGCCAGTCAAGAAAGCTCTGTAGAGCTCAGCTCCCAGCCTCCCCTCCCCCTCCAGCCCCCTTCAGCCCCCTTCCTGGAATCCCCCAGTGAGCATTAGTTGGAACAAGTGACCTTTTGACTAACAAAGGCGGTCACCAGAGGTTAAAAGGAACTCAACTAAACCAGGGATTAAGACTCGGATTCTGAGGGTGGTCTAGGGCACTCCCCTGGACCTGGGCCACTGGAGAAACAAAGACGCCAGGACTGCCGGGCCTGGCTAGTGGCTCTGAGAAGCCACGGGTCAGCAGAGAGGTCACAGGTCATACCTCTGCCGCCCAGCAGCTGCTCTGATCAGAGGACCTCGTGGTAGTCCCCCCAGGGACCAGGCCTTGAGGGTTAGAGGGGAGAAAAGCGCAGGCTGGGTGGGCACTGTCCCGGAGCTGTCAGTCCCAGAGTTGGGGCCTAAGGTCTGGGCCATCGATCAGATCTGCTCTTGGAAAACTCCATCCCCCTTGCCATTGGTGGAAGTGACCAGTCCCCAGTCCCCGCTGAGCACCGAGCCCGGCAGAACCACTGCCTTGGGGCCTCTGTCCCGGGAGGGAGGCAGGGAGGAGGTGGCCAGGTCCGCATCCCCTCCATCCTCCCAGCTACGCCCCAAAAACCTCCAGGCTGCTCCCTGGCTTTCTCATTTCTTCCTCTCCAGCCCCTATCCCAGGACCGCTAGTGTCTCCTGGGGAAAAGACTGCTTCCCACCCTCCAGGCTCAAGTTTCACATCCGCAAGCTGGGTACAACAGCTCCTACCTGGGGGTGGAGGCGGGAAGCGGTGAGGAAAGATAGCCGAGGGCGCTTCCAGCGTCAAGTGCAAGGCGCCCTGGGCTCGGTAACCCCCAGCCAGCGTCCCCCAGCCCAGCCAGCGCCCCTGAACCCCCAGGGCCCGGGATGCGGCCCCCGGAGCCGGCTGGATTTGCTAGGACTGGGGTAGGACGGTGTGTTTGAGGGGTGGGGGAATCCAGTTTTGAAACAAGTCCCCAGGCCGGGGAGGAGATGAGGACCGGAGCTGGCCGTGGGGGAGGGGGGCGTCGCCGGGGCCTCGGCGGTGACAGTCCGGGGGCGCCGCGCAGGGCAACGCACGGACTCCGAGTCCCCGTGGTTCCGAAACTCGCAGGGAGCGCGAGGCCGAGGGGGTCGGGACCCTAAGCTGGGGCGGCGGACCCGGGACGCCCCTACCTCCGGCCGCCAGCAGCGCAAGGCCGCCGAGCAGCAGCAGCGGAAGCGGGACCCGGCGCGACGGCGCGGCGCGCTCCATGGGCGGCGGGCGACGGGCGGTGGGCGGCGGCGGACAAAGGCGCGGGCGCGGTCCTGGGGCAGCGGCGCGGGCTCCACGCTCCGGCCGAGCCTCGGCAGCCAACGCTGGGCCAGGGCCGCGCCGTTCAATTATCCCGCCCGGGAGGAGGGCGCGGCGGAGGCGGGGCCGCGGGTCTCCTGGTCCTCCCTCCCCGGCGCCCCCTGCCGGGACCCTCCCTCCCCGGACCCCGGCTGCGAGGGGCGCGCGCCCACGGCTGGGGGCGAGGGCCTGGATCCCAGACTTCCCCGGAGGGGGCACAGAGGGGGCGCCTTCGGGCCAGATGCCCCCAGTCCTATCCCCCAACACTCCGTGAAACCCGATCCCCTCCTCCCCCCACCCCCTCTCGAGGGGAGGGCTCAGGATCAAAGGTTATCCCCGCCCGACTCCGCGCGGAGGAGCGGGGACCCGGGCCTGCAGTCGGAGGCCTGGCTGCTGGGGGGGACTGGGGCAGGCCTTACCGCCAACCCCGCACCCTCGGCCGGGAGGCTGCAGGTCGGTGGCTAACCCCAGGCGTGTCCCGGGATGGGACCCGACTCTGCCCTCAGAGACAGGGACAGTCGGGCCAGGCCAACAACCAACCAAAATCCCAACGTGTGCTGGGCTCACCCGGGACACCAGGGCCGGAGGGAGAGACCCAGGAAGTCACCGAGGCTGCAGAGGAGGCAGCTTTGGCGCTGGGCCTGCGGGAGCCTCTTGTATAGGAATTCATGGCTACCGGGGTTACTGAGGATGAATTAGTCTTTGGAACCACAAGTAGATTTATTTTCCAAAGAAGAAAAATAAAATGGTGCAGGTGAAGATGCGGAGGAACTGGATGAGACGCATAGGAACGCCACTGAGCAGCTCAAAGCGGTGTCCCTGTGAGTTCACCATGGACCCCTTGAGCCACCAACGCCCCGCCCAGCCTTACACTCAGCAGAAACGCATACAACATGTGCTCCAAAAGACAGAAAGACATGTAGGAGAACGCCCATAGCCGCACATTCATAATTCCTCCAATCGGGAAGTCCAGCGTCATCAAGGCAGATGAATATGGTGGAGTATTCGGGCTTAGGAGCACGACAAACGGAACAGGAATGAATGATCCGCAACTCACATAACGGGTAAATCTCACAGACATAAGTCAGAGTAATAGAGTCAGCCACAAAGGAACACTCGCTGCATGATTCCATTTACATAAAAGGCAAGAACAGGCCGGTGGCGGTGGCTCACACCTGTAATCCCAGCACTTTGGGAGGATGAAGTGGGCGGATTGCCTGAGGTCAGGAGTTCGAAACCAGCCTGGCCAACATGGTGAAACCCTGTCTCTACTAAAAATAAAAATAAAAATAAAAATAAATTAGCCAGGCATGGTGGTGCACATCTGTAGTCCCAGCTACTCGGGAGGCTGAGGCAGGAGAATCGCTTGAACCCGGGAGACGGAGGTTGCAGTGAGCCGAGATCTCACCACTGCACTCCAGCCTGGGCGGCGGAGTGAGACTCCGTCTCAAAAAAAAAAAAAAAAAAAAAGAAAAGGCAAGAACAGTTCAGAGGTCAGGAGAGTGGTGATCCTGGAGTGGGAGTGTGCTGGGCTTTTGGGGGCTGGTTAGATTCAGCTTTCTTACTCTGGGTATTGGTTACAAGGTTGGGCTCAGTTTGTGAGAATTTATTGAGCTGTTCATTTATGGTACGTGCCCTTTTCTGAATACATGTTGTTTCTTTCTGTTTTTTTGAGATGGTGTTTTGCTTTTGTTGCCCAGGCTGGAGTGCAGTGGCGCAATCTCAGCCCACTGCAACCTCCACCTCCCGGGTTCAAGCGATTCTCCTGCCTCAGCCTCCTGAGTAGCTGGGACTACAGGCATGCACCACCACGCCTGGCAAATTTTGTATTTTTAGTAGAGACGGGGTTTCTCCATGTTGGTCAGGCTGGTCTTGAACTCCCGACCTCAGGTGATCCACCCGTCTTGTCCTCCCAAAGTGCTGAGATTACAGGCGTGAGTCACTGTGCCCGGCCACATGTTAAATTTTAAAATGAAAAACAAAAGGACAAGAACTCATCTCCCCACAGGGTGTCTTATAAGTTTGATGTTTGCAGAGAGCCCAGGAAAGCTTACCAAGGGGACCAGCATGCTCACGCCTCTGAGGTTAAGGAGGCCCCTCAGGAAGAGGTGACATGCGACTGGCCAGTGAAAGGTGAGCAGAGGTGGGAAGGGTTTCCTTGGTGGTGCCAGCTTTCCTGATGTCTCTGCAAAGGTTTGGAGGCACCAGAGATCCTGGTCCGTTTTGACTTTGGATGGGGTGGGGTGCGGAAACACAGCACATCAGCAGATGGCCCGAGGGAGGCATTTCTGAGTTGGAACAGGTTGGGAACTCATTACTACTTTGGTATTAACTTAATTCGTTTAAGCCATCGGAGAATGGGGTGCCCTGGAAGGAGTCTAGATGACTAAGGGAAGGTGGTGGAGGGCGAAGGGGGAACCAGGGGACCTGGGGGATCCAGAAAGAAGATGTAGAAACAGGCAGAGAGGTAGAAGGAAACCAGGAGAAGGCAATATCCAAGAAGGAATCAAAAAGTGATTCTGGGCAGGGCGTGGTGGCTCATGCCTGTAATCCCAACACTATGGGAGGCCGAGGTGGGTGGATCGCTTGAGGTCAGGGGTTCGAGACCAACCTGGCCATTATCATGAAACCCCATCTCCACTAAAAATACAAAAATTAGCTGGGCATGGTGGTGCATGCCTGTAGTCCCAGCTACTTGGGAGACTGAGGCAGGAGAGTTGCTTGAACCCTGAAGGCGGAGGTTGCAGTGAGCCAAGATTGTACCACTGCACTCCAGCCTGGGTGATAGCAAAAAAAAGTGATTCTGGCTGGGACTGCCCAGTGTGGCCCAGTGCTCAGTGAAGCCAGGACTGAGAAGTCCCAATGGGGTTGGAGCAGGTGGCCGCTGGTGATGTGACCGGGGCCCTTTCTGGGGATGGGGAGGGAGTGGCTGTGTTGTGGGTGGCTGAGCAGGGGGTGGGGATGAGGAAACAGGGACAGTAGGAGGAGGTGACTCCTACATTCAGCTAGGCACTGACACTGCCCTAGGCAGGCAGAGGGACTGCTGGGAGGAGGAGGGCTGAGCCAAGCCTGCAACAGCTGGGGAGGGAGGCCGGAGCCAGGAGAGAGGATATGGAAACCTGGCCTCTCCCAGCCTTTCCTGAAGCTTTAAGAGCTTACTCCTGTTCTGAGGCGCACCCCCCACCATTTTTTTTTTTTTTTTTTTTTTTTGAGGCAAGTCTCACACTGTCACCCAGGCTGGAGTGCAATGCCACGATCTTGGCTCACTGCAACCTCTGCCTGCCGGGTTCATGCAATTGTCCTGCCTCAGGCTCGGGGGTAGCTGGGATTACAGGCACACACCATCACACCCAGCTAATTTTTTGTATTTTTAGTAGAGACGGGGTTTCACTATGTTGGTCAAACTGGTCTCGAACTCCTGACCTTGTGATCCGCCTGCCTCAGCCTCCCAAAGTGCTAGGATTACAGGCGTGAGCCGTGGCGCCCAGCCAAGGCGCCCCCTTTTTAGGCACTCACTCTGGTCCTCATCCCAGGCCTGTCCTCCATGGCCTCTCCACATCCTCTTGTCCCTGTGGCTGGTGACTTGGAAAGTCAGGCACTGGGTGTCAGGAAAGTAGGCACCACCATGGACCCCTATCCCCCAGGACCAGCTAGAGGTCCTGACAGCCTGGGACAGGGTCTGAGGCCAGACCACCTGGGTTCCAATCCAAGCTCGCTACTCTCTGGCTCTGTGGCATTGAGCATTTGACTTCTTGGTACCTTGTTTCCTCATCTGTCACGTGGGGCAAGGATTAGGACTTTGCACTTTGCACGGTCGTGAGAATTGAAGGAGATGCTGACTCTCGTCACATAAGCCCCACAGAGAAAACTCTGTAATGTAATCACTGTCAGCTGCTGTGCTGGTGGTGACAGTGATGTGCCTTCAGGACCACACAGGGGAGCACCAGTCCTGACCCCCTCCTCATTCACTGTCTGGCTCTGGTCAAGTCCCTTTCTGGGCCTCAGTTTCCCTATCTGCAAAATGCAGGAGACGAACCAGGATGCTTCTAAGCATGCTTCAGACCCCAAAACCCAGGCTGACTCTCGGCCCCCTTCTCTAGTTCTCAGCACATCCAGCTTCCAGAGGCCCACTGGAAGATCATAGGCCTGAGATTCTTGCAGTCCAGGTGAGCCACACCCAGGTGCTGGGAGAAGAACCCATCATGGGCACGGGCATTCCTGCACATTCTTGCTGAGTATGCCCCAAATGCAAAGCCCTGGTCACTCTGTAGCCGTGTCTCAGGGTCGTGTTTGCAAAAAGCAACCTCAAAGGAGGAGGTACCATCTCCCTCTGGACAAGTTTACCGTAAAATCGGTAAATTCCCCAAACTGAGTGTTCTCCTGTGTAATGCAGCCCATTGTGTGTGCAGGCATCCACCATCCATGATGGGCCCTTGACCTCGCCCACTCCACACCGACCCTAGGACTTGGAAGACACAAGGAACTCATGTGAACACCATGCTGAAACTGCAGCTATTATTTTACTGCAACTAATAAAGTCCCTGTCTCTGACCCAGGAGTCTCAGAACTGGAGATTGGCAGTGCCTCTATTTGAATGGAGGTCATCTGACTCCCTTTGTATCTTGGGTTCTGTTTTTCAATAAAAATTATAGCATTGTAACATTTCCCTGTCTTATTAGAAATCTCCATTACATATCCAGTGAGTGGATATGTTTAAAAGTCGCATACACATTTACTTAACCACTCACTCTCCTATTAGGGGACATTTTCGTCATTTAAACTTTGCAGCGTTAGAAATTATGCTGCCGTGAAACCTGTGCGCCCCAGGTTCAGCTGTACCTCTGCGGCTCCCAGCAGGAATGGCCTAGAAGAGTAAGTGCTGCACCAAGAAACTGACAAATTCACAATCCAGAGAGAGACACAGCAGCTGTGAGTCTCTCCACTTCCAGCCAGCATTGTGTCACTTCGTTGTTTAATCTGAGCTATTTCCACAGGGAAAAGAAACTCTTATCTTCTTTCAAAGTATGTTTTTAATCATCAGAGAGGTTGAACCCTTCTCATATGCTTATTAGCTGTTTCTATTTTTTTTTGGATGGCTCCCTTCATAACCTTTAAGTGTTTATTTTTGTAATAGAATTATTTAAAACAGTGAAAATCTAAGGAAAAATACAGAGTTCAACAATAGCCCATTTATGGTATGTACAGTTGGATTCAACCCTATCAATATTTCATGATTCAGTGGGATATCTGTGCCATTGTTGAGAAGACAGAATAGGATACATAAATAGAAATATGGTATTTGTGAACTAATATTCTGTGAAAAAATAGAAAACCAAATTGAGTGTGAGTGTGGAGCGAGGACCACATAAAAGCTGTATTCATGTGGCTAAAGACTAAAAGGAAACTGAAAGTGGATGGTGTGTTTGACGAGTGAAAAATTTTTGTTGTTTTTTGTTTCAGGAAACAGTTGAGTCAGGGAGGAATAATTGTGCCAAAAACCTAGAGACATATATAGTCACTGCACTTCAACCTGACCCCGAGTTTCTTGGCAACCAAAGCAAAATTCAAATTATGATCAAATTATGATTATACTGTTCTTGTTTCCTGACCAAAGACAGTCCACCATTAGGAGAGACATGGTTGTTTCTGGCATTAAATTATTATCATTTTTCTCCTGAGTCTTTTTTTTTTTTTTTTTTTTTTTGAGATGGAGTTTCGCTCTTGCCTACCAGGCTGGAGTGCAACGGTGCAATCTCAGCTCACCGCAACCTCCATCTCCTAGGTTCAAGCGATTCTCCTGCCTCAGCCTCCTTACTAGCTGGGATTACAGGTGTGTGCCACCACGCCCGGCAAATTTTTGTATTTTTAGTAGAAACGGGGTTTCACCATGTTGGCCAGGCTGGTATTGAACTCCTGATCTCAGGCGATCCACCTGCCTCGGCCTCCTAAAGTGCTGGAATTACAGGCGTGAGCCACCTCGCCCAGCTCCCCTCAGTCTTTATGTAAGAGTCAAGAGACTTGATGAGCAGCAAATTTGCTTGTAGTTTGCAAAAAATGAAACTGGTCTTTGGAAAAGTTCCATTAGGGGATGTAGGGGCCAGGGAGGCCCCCCACCCTTTGATCCCTGGGTCCTGGGCAAGATGACACACACCCCAAGGAATCTACTCCAAGCAGGAAGTCATTCATCATGTCCCGCTGTGACAGTCCAGCTTTTTCCCATCCCAGAGGAGCGGAACAACAGGTCACTCTCCCCTGATAACAAATAGCCCTCCAAATGTTTGAAAGATCATTATTGGCATGCATGGACTGTTTTTCCCTGAATTAGGACACAGACAGCTTTGACGCTGCCCAACCTCTGGAACACAAGTCTCCATCGGTTTTTGCACATGGTGCTGCTGCTGCTACGCCCCGTCCGCTCCCTCTCTTAGCTTTTTGAGAGCAGCAGCTTCCCTGGTCTCTGCTCACCCCTCCAGGTGCACCTCAGCCTCACGTCCCTTGCACACATGCAGCAGCCCCCCAGCCCTTGCAGGGCTCCTAGAGCACCCAAGCTCCAGCCTCCCTTCCTTGCATCTTTGCTCAACCAGGCTCCTTCCTGTCCTTCAAGTCTCAGCCAAGATGCCACCTCTGCAGAGAGCCTTTCCTGCCCATCATCCTGACCAAGTCCCTGCACCTTGGTACCCTACACCCACCCCCCTCTTTATGACACATATCCCCCTTCATATTCCTTTATTTCTTTGTTAATGTATTGATTTTTTTTCTTCTGCCCACTAGTCTATGGGCTCCCTGAAGGCAGGGACAGTGTCAGCCCCGTTTGCTGCTATGCCCTGGGTTATTGAGCACATCTCTGATGCTCAGTACATTTTTGTTGGTGCATGAATGGAGAGGGCAATGCCTAGCAGCTGGCGATGCCGTGCGTTTTGAGACAGAGCCACGTGTAACATGACAGCCACTGCTGAGATAGCCATTCTCTCCATATTACAGCAGAGGAGACTGGCTTAGAGAGGTGGCAGAGTCCCTGTACCCGGTGTGGCTTTCCAGATACTGCCCTCTGCCAGCATGGGAGCTGTGGTCCACCCACCTCCACACCTCCACTCCTGGGTCCATTTCTTTTCTTTTTTTTTTTGAGACAGAGTTTCGCTTTTGTCACCCAGGCTGGAGTGCAAAGGCGCGTCTCGGCTCACCGCAACCTCCGCCTTGCGGGTTCAAGTGCTTCTCCTGCCTCAGCCTCCCGAGTAGCTGGGATTATAGGCATGTGCCACTATGCCCGGATAATTTTGTGTTTTTGTAGTAGAGACAGGTTTTACCATGTTGGTCAGGCTGGTCTCGAACTCCCAACCTCAGGTGATTCGCCTGCCTCGGCCTCCCAAAGTGCTGGGAATACTGGCGTGAGCCACCACGCCCAGTCACTCCTGGGTCCATTTCTGAGTCCCTCCTCCACTAGGGGCTTTTTTCCTCACTGGGAAGGTCCCGGGGCAATGGCTTGATGAGCAATAAATGCAGCAAGAGCTCCATGCTTTTAAGTGGGCTGCCAAAAAATTAGAGATTTCAAGTTATTCCACACACATAAAATTTGGAGAACCACGGGCTCTGCCAAGCCTCCAGTAGATGCGTCCCACACAGCACAACACCCAGCTCAAGGCTGATATGGTCAGGATTTGTGTCCCCACACAAACCTCATCTTGAATTGTGACCCACAGGGATTTACGAAGAGACCAGGTGGAGGCAATTGAATCATGGGTGTGGATCCCTGCTGCTGTTCTTGTGATAGTGAGTTCTCATAAGATCTGATTATTTCATTTTGTTTTATTTTTTATTTTTATTTTTATTTATTTTATTTTTTTTTTGAGATGGAGTCCTGCTCTGTCGCCCAGGCTGGAGTGCAGTGGAGTGCATCTCAGCTCACTACAGCCTCTGCCTCCTGGGTTCAAGCAATTCTCATGCCTCAGCCTCCCAATTAGCTGGAATTATAGGAGCGAGCCACCACACCCAGCTAATTTTTGTATTTTTAGTAGAGACAAGGTTTCACCATGTTGGCCAGGCTGGTCTCGAACTCTTGACCTCAAGTGATCCACCTGCCTCTGCCTCCCAAAGTGCTGGGATTACAGGCATGAGCCACCGCACCCGGCAAGATCTGATGATTTTATAAGGGAGGGGCTCTTCCCGCTTCACTTGGCACTTCTCCTTCCTGCAGCCTTGTGAAGAAGGTGCCTGTCTTCTCTCTCGCCTTCCACCATGGTTGTAAGTTTCCTGAGGCCTCCCCAGACAGGCAGAACTGTGAGTCAATTAAACCTCTTTCCTTTATAAATTACAGTCTTGGGTATGTCTTTATCGTGGTATGAAAATGGACTAATACAAAGGCGTTCCAGAATGCGGTCTACTGTCTTCATGGGACTCCTCCTGCAGTGACAACCCCACGTCCTCAGGCCAGGCGGTGAAGGGGGAATCCCTGGAGGCTGAGGAAGCACCAAGGAAGTGGTCAAAGAAGGCTTCCTGGCCGGGCACGGTGGCTCACACCTGTAATCCCAGGACTTTGGGAGGCTGAGGTGGGTGGATCACTTGAGGTCAGGAGTTTGACACCAGCCTGGACAACATGGTGAAACCCCGTGTCTATTAAAAATACAAAAATATTAGCTGAGCATGGTGGCGCACGCCTGTAATCCTAGCTACTCAGGAGGCTGAGGTGGGAGGATCACTTGAACCCGAGAGGCAGAGGTTGCAGTGAGCCGAGATCGTGCCACTGCACTCCAGCTTGGGCAACAGAGTGAGGTTCTGTCTCAAAAAAAAAAAAAAAAAAAAAAAAAGGCTTTTTGGAGGAGGTGACCCAACACTGGCACTTTCACAGTCTGTAGGATGAGTAGGAGTTAAAGAGGTTCAGGACCAGGAGAAGTGGCCTCGGGGAGGGTGACAAACATCCCAGATAAGGGAGCAGGCTGTGTACAGGTCTAGAGGAAGGATGTTGGGTTCAAGTAGTGGGTGTAGTTCAGCAGAGGTTGGGGATGGGGTGATCAGAGGAGGGGCTGAAAGGTGGGTGGGGCCGCCACAGGAAGGGTGGACAGTAGGGAGTGGTCCTATACCAAACACCTCAAAGAGGGTTAAGAATTTAGTCCAGGCACCGTGACTCACACCACTTTGGGAGGCCAAAGCAGGCAGAACACGAGGTCAGGGGTTCGAGACCAGCCTGACCAACATAGTGAAACCCTGTCTCTATTAAAAATACAAAAAATTGGTTTGGCGTGTTGGCGCGTGCCTGTATTCCCAGCTACTCGGGAGGCTGAGGCAAGAGAATCACTTGAACTGGAGAGGCGGAGGTTGCAGTGAGCCGAGATTGCATCATTGCACTCCAGCCTGGATGACAGAGTGAGACTGCATCTCAAAAAAAAAAAAACAACAAAAAAAGAAATTTGGCAGAAGCCAGCTGCCCTCCCAGCTCCCTGCTGGAGGCCCGTCTTGCACTTCTATCTAAGGATGTTAATTTCCATGTGGCGTTCGCCCCAGCATGTGCCAGGCCTTTGGTCTCATTTTACTTACACAGTCAGCCGTGAGAGACACATGCTCTCCTGTCTCACAACAAGGGAGGCAGGATCATAAAGGAACCAGTCAGCTTCATGAGGACCCATGGCAGGGCCAGGATGCAACCCAGGCATGCCTGGGACCTGAGCCATTTCTCACCACCACACCGCGCCCACACAGCACACTGCCAAATGATTGCTTAGTGTTAGGAGCTGAACTGTGTGCCCCGCAAATTCGTCTGTTAAAATCCTAACCCTAGTCCTTCAGAATGTGCCTGTATTTGGAGGTAGGGTCTCTGCAGAGGTCATATGAGTGGGCCCTCCCTAATCCAATAGGAAGAGGATTATAAGAAGAGGGGGTTGGGACACAGACACACACACACCCAGAGTAGACCATGTGATAACCAGGGAGAAGACAGACAGCCCTCTGCAAACTAAGGAGAGAGGCCTCAGGAGAAACCAACCCTGCCGACCCATTGATTTTGGACTTCTGGCCTCTACAATACATTTCTGTTGTTTAATCATCCAGTCTGTGGTCCTTCATTATGGCAGCCCGAGCAAACTAGTACAGCTGGAGACTTGAGGGAGAGGAATTATGTGTCTATGATCTGGGACATGATAGCTCTTTTCTTTTGTTTTTTGTTTGTTTGTTTATTTGAGATGGAGTCTTGCTCTGTCACCTAGGCTGGAGTGCAGTGGTGCAATCTTGGCTCACTGCAACCTCTGCCTCCCAGGTTCAAGTGATTCTTCTGCCTCAGGCATGTGCTACCACGCCCAGCTCATTTTTGTATTTTTAGCAGAGTCGGTGTTTCACCATGTTGGCCAGGCTGGAACCTCAGGTGATCCGCCCGCCTCGGCCTCCCAAAGTGCTGGGATCACAGGCGTGAACCACCTCACCCAGCCTGATCTGGGACATTGTAAATAGGTGTGAACCAGGGAAGGAAGGAGCGAGAGAGCACAACATTCCAGGACGTTCCAGAACCTCCACTATCCTGGGACACCAGTTCAAACAAAATGAACGTCATTTATCTTTATGTTAAAACACAGTTCCTGGGAGCTTATATCCAGGGCAACTTGAATCTATACTCCCATGTTGTAGTCCTCGAACGGAACCCAAATAAACTCTCTACTGGAAGAAAAATAAATAAATCAACCCCATAGTTCCTGAGTTCCATACTTCTACTCTGCTTTGAAGACTGAAGTTCCTATGCCACAGGAACAAAAGTTCAGAAACAAAAAAGCTGGTAGGATCCTAACACCGGCGGCAGGGAGAGTGCCGTTCTGGCTCTCTAATAGTAGTTGGTGGAGCTGGAAGAAGTGAATGTCCAAAAGATTAAAGCATGGGTGCTCATGTGGAAGAAACAGAACAAAACAAAACCATTACGTGGCTGAAGCAAATGCAATTTTGTTTGTCTCTCATTTTGACAAAACGACAGAACACGCACCAAAGGAGTTGTGGAAAGACTGCCCCATAGCCTGGGGGCAGCAGTGGCAATGGGACAGTCGTTTCGTGTGAGTTTTTGTTTGTTTCAGGGAAGATTTGCATTTCTTCCATATGAGCCATAGCTATTGCTTAGAAATGGTGATCTTTAAATTTCCTGTTGGTCCAGGTTGCAGAACAGTGAAGTGGGATTCTAAAGGATGTCTTTCTTTTTCTTCCTGTGTTTGAGGAATTCCCACTTAAGAGCTCCGTTAGGAGACCCGGCTTTCTTTCCACTACAGGAACACAACTCTCACTTCTCCCCCACCAGCTTCCCTTAAATCTGGGGTGCTGGCCCAGGACCGAGGCCAAGCCATCAAACGTGGCCACCCCGGGCTTTGTCATGGGGGCCAGTGGTGGGAAGGAGCAGGGTGTCGTGGGTAGCAATTAGCTAGGCCCAGTGTCTCAGGTGGTAAATGAATTTATCAAGACAGCTGTAAATAAAGAAAAGCAGATTTATAAGAGAAGATATGAAAATACGTTGCGTGGCCGGGTGTGATGGTTCATGCCTGTAATCCCAGGACTTTGGGAGGCCGAGGTGGGCAGGTCACAAGATAAAGAGGTTGACACCATCCTGGCCAACGTGGTGAAACCCCATCTCTACTGAAAATACAAAAATTAGCTGGGCGTGGTGGCGGGTGCCTGTAGTCCCAGCTACTCAGGAGGCTGAGGCAGGAGAATCACTTGAAACCGGGACGTGGGGGTTGCAGTTAGCCAAGATTGCGTCACTACACTCCAGCCTGGAGAAAGAGCGAGACTCCGTCTTAAAAAAAAAAAAAGAAAGAAAAAAAGAAAAGAAAATATGTTAAAAGATTGCAATGGGCAGTGCAGCAGAGAAGGGGGTGCCTGCAAAAAGGCAGGGGCTGGAGGGAAGTTTCATAGGGTTGTGCTGGAGGCGGCTACTTGAAGAAGAGGTCATTGTGCCATGAGGTCGTTGTGCCAGGATTGCAGAGCTCAGGACAAGGATGGAGCTGCAGATCACATCTGACTCTTCTCAGCCTAGCCAGGGAACCAGACTAACTCCATATTTCTCCAGGCCTTACCTAGAATCTAATGGCCGTAAACGGCTGGGTGCGGTGGCTCGCACCTGTAATCCCAGCACTTTGGGAGGCCCAGGCAGGCAGATGACAACATCAGGAGGTTGAGACCATCCTGGCTAACACGGTGAAACCCTGTCTCTACTAAAAATACAAAAAACTTAGCCAGGCGTGGTGGCGGGTGCCTGTAGTCCCAGCTACTTGGGAGGTTGAGGCAGGAGAATGGCATGAACCCAGGAGGCAGAGCTTGCAGTGAGCTGAGATCGCACCACTGCACTCCAACCTGGGCGACAGAGCGAGACTCTGTCTCAAAAAAAAAAAAAGAATCTAACGGCTGTAAGCAGACAAGTCAAACAATTATTATTAATAGAAGTTGCAGAGGCAGTTTGTGGCCTTAAAGTATCTGGCAAACAGTACCTGACCTGCTGAATTTAGTTCAAATGTGTGAACTTTGAAGACATTTTTGTTTTACTTTACCAACAATCTTCAGACTGTCTTTATTTACTTATTTATTTATCTATTTATTTATTTTGAGATGGAGTCTCACTCTGTCGCTCAGGTTGGAGTGCAGTGGCGCAATCTCAGCTCACTGCAACCTCCGCCTCCTGGGTTCAAGCAATTCTCCTGCCTCAGCCTCCTGAGTAGCTGGGACTACAGGAGCCCACCACAGTGCCTGGCTAATTTTTAAATTTTTAGTAGAGACAGGATTTCACCATGTTGGCCAGGCTGGTCTCGAACTGTTGACCTCAGGTGATCCACCCACCTCAGCTTCCCAAAGTGCTGGGATTACAGGTGTGAGCCACCGCACCAGCCCAGACTGTCTTTATTTTTTAAAGATAAGAGTCATGTGACCTAAAAGGCATTAAAGTTTCTATTTTTCTGGGCCACGACAAGACAGAAGCTGTCCATGGAGGGGGAAAAGAATCAATAAATGGCAAAAATACCACAAGTATTAAACCTCAAAGGACTCACTTCCAAAGCCAGGAATTTCCAGGCCACCGCTGTGAAAAGGGCAAAGCCTTAGCAACTGACCTCCAGCACAAGGTGACGGCTGTTGTTTTTTCCAGAAGGACTTTAGGGCATTTTCAAGCTTGCGAAAGATTTTAACTGCTCAAGAGAATTTTCTAAGACTAGCCATGTTATTATTATGCATCCTTCTTTTAACTTAACCTTTTTCATTCAATGATATATGCAGTTCCAAGAGTGACTCAATCTAAAAGCCTAAGTCTAGACAGTAATTTTCCAGGTTTTTACCATATATATGTTAAGAGGTATACATTTGCAGAAAGGGATAGAGGAGGCATCTTTATGATAAGCAGCTCTTGAAAGCAAAAGGGAAATTTATAATTTGACTTGCTGCCTCCAGAGTTTCCCTTGGCTTCATTTTGTTGATGATGATGTTTGATTTGGAAGCCAGCCGGGGCAGAGAGCCCCCATCAGCTTGAGGCCATCAATAGTTGGGATTCTGTCCTGGGGACCCTTCGGCCCTCAGGGCAGTCCCATTTCCAATGGCCAGGCTTGTAGCAGAGGGGGCGAGCTATGTGGGTTTTTTTCCCATGTGTCCCATTGGGGCAGTTTGCCTTCCAGTGGCCTGGCCTTCTGCACTGATGCCAGTTACCTGGAGGAGTGTCCTTGGGGCAACCTGGAGCCGGGTTGGGGCTTGTAAAGCAGCCAACAGTTGAGCCTGCCTCTTGTCCCTGCAGTTTTCTTTCTCCTTAGCCCTGTCCTCCAGATTATGCTCTCCGTTATAAAAGACTGAGGAGGCTAATTTGAGGATTTCCTGCATAGGGGCCATGCTGTATTACACAAGAAAATTAGGTGTTTCTTTTTGAGAGTCTGAGGGTTAAATTTGTCTGTGTTCTAGGATGCAACCCAGAGGTGAATCTGAAGGAATAGATGGGTTTTGTCCCATGGTGGGGCTGGAAAAGGAGCTGCCAGCAAGTCACATCTGCTGGGACATGAATTGCACTTTCTTTCGGGGTATACCACTGAGGAAGAGGGTTCCACTCATGCCCACTGAGGGACTCGGGTACACCTTCTAAAGGGGTGTCCCACCTATCAGAAAGGACACTTTGCCACAGGTCACTTTGCCATCAGTGCTCAGCTCTGGGGCCTTGTCACACTGGGTGATCAGCCCAGGTATGAGGAAAAAAGGGTAAAGGATGAACTCAGCTTGGGGCCAGCCCAGGAGAGGGGGCAGGAATGTGAAAACTCTGAGGCCACGTGAGATCACCTGATTTGGAGACGTCCAGAGCAAGAGGTGTGGCTGTCTTCATGGAATAATTTAGAAAGAGGGGGACAAAACATGTGTGTCAATTGCAACACACAGAGGGATCAGGGACCTTTGACCAGAAAGGACAGGAGAGGCCCTTCCTTCCTTCTGTACAAGGCAGTCAAACCTGTTGACCTGCTGGCCTTCAGGCCATACCAGGGAGTGGCCCTGGCCAGTTGCAGTCAATCGCCAGAGGGATACTAGAGTTTGTCCACTGGGAGACTGAAAAGGAAAGTAAACTCTGAACTCTCATCCAGTCAAGCAGCAGCGGTCAGAGGCTTCCACATGGACACCTTTCAGTCTCACCAGAGTGCAGCCTTGGCTACAGACTTTCAGTTGTGTCCGTGTTTAGACACACTCCACTGAGGGTCCTGAGTTGGGGAATAAAAGAAATAGAGAGAGGGGAGAGGGTTCCCTGTAAGAAGAGAGAGTCCCCATACTGGCCACCAAAATGTTGCAAGTATCCACTAGCTAGGACTGATGTCGCAGGCAGTAAGGGAATTTATGAAGACAGTAGTAAGTAAAGAAAGGCAGATTTATGAGAGAAGATATGAAAATACGTTGCAAGGTTGCAACGGGCAGTACAGCAGAGAAGGGGCTGTCTGCAAAGAGGCAGGGGCTGAAGGGAAGTTTTGTAGAGTCCTGCTGGAGGGGGCTACATGCAGACAGAGGTCATTGTGTTCACTGAAGTCATTGTACCCTCAGGTTGTTTGTGATTAGCCATTTCTCAGAACAATTGTTCACTGTGCTTCCCCACCTGGAGCCCTCCCTGACCTGGGGCCCTTTCCTCCTTGTTGCTTACTTATCTTATGAGGGCTCCTTACTGGGCTGGTAGCCAGACCATTTTGTTGGTCACCAGATGTAGCAGCAGCAGTGGGAAGGTGGGTTTCAGGACCAGCACTGATGGCAAAGTGACCTGTGGCATCCAGCATGGAGTGACAGTGGCATGGTGGTATGGTGGTCATGCCATCATCTGACTGGCTTTATGGCCCTGTCTGTATTCCAGATGTCCCTGTGTAAGCCCAGCTTCTAGGCTCAATCTGCAGTATTCCTGATGATTTTATGAGCTACCAAATATCATGTCAATAAATTCTTCCTATTTGCAGCAGTCAGGGCGGGTTTCCATTGTTTGCAACTAAGAGTCATGATTGGCCGGGCACAGTGGCTCACACCTATAATCCCAGCACTTTGGGAGGCTGAGGCAGGTGGATCACCTGAGGCCAAGAGTTTGAGACCAGCCTGATCAACATGGAGAAACCCTTGTCTCCACTAAAAATACAAAATTGGCCAGGCGTGGTGGCGCATGCCTGTAATCCCAGCTACTCTGGAGGCTGAGGCAGGAGAATCACTTAAATCCTGGAGGTGGAGGTTGCCGTGAGCTGAGATTGTGCCATTGCACTCCAGCCTGGGCAACACGAGTGAAATTCCATCTCAAAAAAAAAAAAAAAGAGTCATCATTGATGCTAGGGTTGTTACAGAATTAGAGGAGGGGTGGATACCCCCAAAGATGGGGGACACTGAGAAAAGTGGTCCCAATTTCATTACCTCTGGATGGAACAGCTGGACATGACTTTGGTTGCCTCTGGTAAGGGGAAAGTTAAGAACTTGGAAGGTGTGTG
Organism: Pan troglodytes; assembly: GCF_028858775.2. Lineage (NCBI taxonomy): Eukaryota > Metazoa > Chordata > Mammalia > Primates > Hominidae > Pan > Pan troglodytes. The sequence goes on along the minus strand of NC_086016.1, from coordinate 47,477,253 downwards.
TGAGATGGTTGGGTTGAATTAAACCAAGGCAAGTTTGTGCATACAGGGAAAAGAGTGTTTGTGTGGACTGGGTAGCCAAGGGATGGAAAGTGGTGGGCACCTTTGGGGACTTGTGCCCAGCCCATGACTTCCTTTTGTTTGAGAACTGCACCCTTCTCACTGACCACAGGGTTGGTCCCTGGAAGAGTGTTTCTCTTACATGACCCTCTGTGACCCCTATCCCCACCCCTGGACCCAGCTAATCTGATTATTGGACTCTGTGAGATTCCTGACCATAGTGCACATTGTTCTAAGGGGCTTTAGGGAGCTGTAGAAATCCTGATACTTAGGCCACAGCCTGACCAATTAAGTCAGAATCTCCAGGGGTGGCTGTCAGGCATCCCCAGGTAATCTTGGGATGTGGGCAAGTTTGAGACTCCTGCTCTATAAAATCCTTCCATCAATCTCCCTTGATGTTTAAGGTAGTGCTTCCTGTTTGTTGCAAAGATATTTGACTGAAATAGCATCTTTTCTTTCCTTTTTTTTTTTTTTTTTTGAGACAGTCTCACTCTGTCATCCAGGCTGGAGTGCAGTGGTGTGATCTTGGCTTACTGCAACCTCTGCCTCCTGGGTTCAAACAGCTTTCCTGCCTCAGCCTCCTCGGTAGCTGGGATTACAGGCGCCTGACACCATGCCTCGATAATTTTTGTATTACTATTTTTTTTTTAGTAGAGGCACAGTTTCACCATGTTGGCCAGGCTGGTCTCAAATTCCTGACCTCAAGTGATCCGCCCACCTGGGCCTCCCAAAGTGCTCGTATTACAGGAATGAACCATCGCACCCAGCCACATCTTTTCAATATTGATTCTTTCTATCAGTGACAAAGTTGTCACTCTAGTTATTCACATCTTCTTTTATATGTGTTGATTAAAATCTTGCAGTTTTTTAAAGTGTAGATCTTGCACCTTTTTTATTTTTTGTCGTATATATTTAGATCTTGCACCTTTTAAATTTTTTATAGTATATATTTAAGGTGTATGACATGATGTTTTGATATTCCTATACATAGTGAAATGGCTGCTATAGTCAAGCAAATCAACATAGCCATCATCTCACACAGTTTTCCTTTGTGTGTGTGTGGTAAGAGCTCCAAAAATCTACTCCCTAAAACAGTGGTCCCCAACCTTTTTGGCACCAGAGACTGGTTTCATGGAAGACAATTTTTCCACAGACAAGGGGCAGTGGTGGTGGGGAGATGGTTTCAGGATTATTCAAGTGCATTACACTTATCATTAGATTCTCATAAGGAGCATGCAACCTAGACCCCTCGCATGCACAGTTCACAAAATGGTTCACAGTCCTGTGAGACTCTAATGCTGCCACTGATCTGACAGGAGGCAGAGGTCAGGTGGTAATGTTAGCTCACCTCCCGCTCAGGTTCCTGCCGTATATGACCTGGTTCCTAACACACCATGGACCAGTACAGTGTGAGAACAGACTAATACAAGGGGTCCCCAACGCCTGTATTGCTATAAACAACTACCTGAGACTAGGTAATTTACAAAAAAAACAGGTTTTATCTGCTCACAGTTCCACAGGCTGTATAGGACGCATGGCTGGGGAGGCCTCAGGAAACTTACAGTCATGGAGGAAGGGCAAAGGGGAAGCAATCACATCTTCACAAGGGAGCAGGAGAGAGAGAGTGAAGGCAGAAGTTCTACACACTTTTGAACAACCAGATCTCGTGAGAACTCACTCACTATCACGAGAACAGCAAGGGGAAGTCCAGCCCTGTAATTCAATCATCTCCCACCAAGCCCCTCCTCCAACACAGTTGATGCATGGTTACAATTCACCATGAGATTTGGGTGGGGACACAGAGCCAAACTATATCCCCCTGCTCTAGAAAAACTCTGAATTTAGTTCAATATTATTAACTATAATCCTCACATTGTACATTAGATCTTGCAACTTTGTATCCATCGACCTACATCTCCCCATTTCCTGCCCACCCTATCTGCCCCTGATAAGCACGGTTTTGTTCTCTGTTTCTATGTATGCAACTTCTTTGAGTTCCATATATAAGTGAGATCATGCAATATTTTTCTTTCCGTGTCTGGCTTACTGCACTTAGCATAATATCCTCAAGGTTCATCCATGTTGTGGGTGCCTTCTTTAGTTCTAAGCACTTAATATTTTTATTGTCATTCTGATTGGAGTATTTTTTTCTATCGTGTTTTCTAATTTGTTGTTGTTAATATAAAGAAAAAATCTTATTTTTCATATTACATATGAATTTTACGTATTAATTATGTAAAACTATATATGCATTGAGTACAACCATATGTATTTCCATGAGATATATAAAGGAAACATAATCATAACAACTAATATATAATATCAAAGATCAGTGAAATAAATATATTTCTACTATGGAGTATCCTATAACTCTTTAAATTTATAAATATAAAGATTGTTGCAACCAAGTTATTTGTTTTTTATATAAAGTAAAAATTAAACTTAAAAAACTTTTTTTGAGACAACGTCTCGTTCTGTGGCCCAGGCTGGAGTGCAGGGGTGCCATCGCAGCTCACTGCAGCCTCAACCTCCCAGGCTCAAGCAGTCCTCCTACCTCAGCCTCCCAAGTAGCTGGGACTACAGACGCATGCCACAATGCCCAGCTTTTTTTTTTCTCTTCTATTTTTTAGAGACAGGGTCTCATTATGTTGCCTAGGCTGGTCTCGAACTCCTGGGCTCAAGTGATCCTCCCACCTTGTCCTCCCACAGTGCTGGGATTACCGGCATGAGCCACCATGCCCAGCCAGAATTTTGAATTGTATGTACACTAGACTTTGTTAAAGTATATACAAATATAGATAAAATATTGGAAGGAAAAGGCAGTTTCATTAGGATAGTGGTGTTTGTATATTTTTCACACAGAATATTTTTTACCCTGTACATGTGTTACTTTTTCATTAAAGAAAAAAATCTAAAACAGGCCATATGAACGATTCTCCAGAACACATTTTTACAACGTCAGGTTTTACCTCTACCCTTGGAAAACTAGCCCTTTGTTTCTTTTTTATTTTTAATTATTTTTTGTTTTGTCTTGATTTTACTTTAGAGACAGTCTATGTTTTTGATATTTAAAAATTTATAATAAACTTTTTTTTTTTTGAGACGGAGTTTCGCTCTTGTCACCCAGGCTGGAGTACAATGGCGCCATCTCAGCTCACCACAACCTCTGCCTCCCAGGTTCAAACGATTCTCCTGCCTCAGCCTCCCGAGTAGCTGGGACAGGTCTGTGGTCAGTGTCGGCTGAATGAATGAATCCAGTCCACCATAAATTTTTTTTTAGACGGAGTCTCACTCTGTCGCCCAGGCTGGAGTGCAGTGGCACAATCTCAGCTCACTGCAACTTCTGCCTCCCGGGATCAAGTGATTCTCCTGCCTCAGCCTCCCGAGTAGCTGGGACTACAGGCGTCTGTCACCACACCTGGCTAATTTTTGTATTTTTAGTAGAGACGGGGCTTCACCATGTTAGTCAGGCTGGTCTCAAACTCCTGACCTCGTGATCCACCCGCTTTGGCCTCGCAAAGTGCTGGGATGACAGGCAAGAGCCACCGCGCCCAGCCTATTTCTGATATTTATATGCATAGTTTGCATAGTTCATCTCAGGGTACATAGTTTTGTAACCTGATTTGTTTACTTAACATTCTGTCATAAACATACTTTATGTTGCTCCAAAGCCTTCCCAGCCATTTCTTCTCAGTGAGTAATAAAGTCCCGTCCAGTTGAGGAAACATCACCAACTTATTCCCCATTGGATATTCCGGTTGATTCCAGTTTCTCTGCTGTTACAAGAAATATTCTAAAGATGGTGTATTTGTTCATAAGCCTTTCCATATTTGGGATTATTTCTTTAGGACAGAGTCCCAGCAGTCAGACGGATGGATCAAAGGGCACATACTGCTCTAATGAGCCTCTCTTTGTAAGTTGGCCCAGCCACCTGCCGTTCATTGGAAGGACAAATGGTTCTAATTAAAGGCCCAAAGTTTCTTCATGGGTTCCAGCTGCAGGTATGGAGGAGTCCCTGGGGCGTGCACAGCCAGAGCAAACTTGCTCAGCTAAATTGTCAGTGCAGGGAGTCTCCGTTACAGTGTTTCTCTAAAGGAACTCAACAACTTTTGTATTGACGCATGTTTTAGGAAAATCTGCGATAGCTGTGAGCCTTTAAAATTGCATGCTTTGTTTAGCAAGGGGCAAGTGCCAAAGTCTTTCCCTGGAGCCTGGGCTTGGGAACCTCCATCATCTCACCTCACAACTATGCAGCAACTCGGTTTATGAAGTGCTTCAACCTCTGTTTTCCTCAAATCATCCCCATTCTACAGATGAGAAAACTGAGGCCCAAATGGGTGAAGGGACTTGTCTGAGATCCCATAGTTAATAAGTTGTAAAATCAATAGTCTAGTCCCTCCAACTCTAGGTCCACTTCAGGATCAATTCATGGTGGACTGGATTCATTCATTCAGCCAACACTGAACACAGAGCTGTGCCAGGTCCTGGGCTGGGCCCTGGAGACATGGAGGTGTCAGTCCCAGCTTCCTTGAGGAGCTCATGGTCTCAGAGAGACGGATTCTTTCACCAGCCATTTCAGTGCCGTGGAAAACTGTGGGATCCCTGAGAAGAGGTGGCCTGCAAGGAGCAGGGAGGGCCCTTGGAGGAGCTTGTGTTTGCCTGGAGCCCAGCAGATTTGCCAGGTGGGCAGGGAAGGGAGGGAAGGGCAGCATGGGTGAGGGCTGGGAACAAGAGAGGAGAGCATGCGGCAACTGGGTCAAGGTCCTGGCTCTCAAGAGACTCAGCTCCTGGTCTCCCGGGTGGAGACAAGTATATAAAACAAACCTTAAAAGAAAAAGATCAAGAGAGAACACCAAGGGACAATGTTGGGGGCCATGTCCACTGTCTCATGGGTAGCAAGGGCTCCTAATACTTAAGAATGGGCTTTGCCCTCAGAGACCTCATTTGAACATGGCCTCTATATCTCACCGGCTGGATGACCTTGGGGAAGCCACTTACCTGTTCTGAGCTGCAGTGGATTCTGTGTACAAAAGGATGATGACACCATTCTCATACTGGTATTGGGAGCATTAAATTAGATAACACATATGAAGCTTCTAGCCCTGCCCTTGGCAATGTCAGATAAGCGTTGGCTATGATAGAGGAGGAGGAGGATGCGGCAGGAAGAGGTGACCTTGGCAAACTTCGTGGAGATTGTGAAACTTGAGCTGGGAAGAGTATGATGAGTTCTGTGGGCAGAGATGGGAGGGGAGAGGCATCTGAGGCGGAGAGAAGAACAAAGGTTTGGAGACAGGCCTTAGCCTCTGTAGGCGGAGTGGGTGTCTCCATCACTGTTTCAGCCACATGCTGGTATGTCTTCTTCTTTTAGACAGAATCTCACTCTGTCGCCCAGGCTGGAGTGCAATCATGGTGCAATCAAGGCTCACTGCAGCCTTGACCTCCCAATCTCCAGCGATCCTCCCACCTCAGCCTCCCAAGTAGCTGGGACTACAGGCACACACCATCATGCTTGGCTAATTTTCCTAGTTTTTGTAGAGACAGGAGTCTCACTATGTAGCCCAGGCTGGTCTCAAACTCCTGGGCACAAGTGATCCTCCTGCCTCAGCCTCCCAAAGCACTGGGATTACAGGCGTGAGCCAGTCCCACCCATTCCACGCCAGCATGTCTTTATGGAGCTCTAACCAAGGCCTGGCCCCATGCGGCCTGTTGATTCCCATTTAACCCCGAGGCCTGGGAATCTGCTTTCTACAGAGGGAAGTGTGGGGTGTTCCGTGTCTCCTCAGCACCACCAGGGAGTCTGTCCCTCCTGTCCCCCTGCCACGCTGTGCCCAGGGCACCACAGTGGCTTCCTCTCGATGTCACAAACCTTGTCTGCTGGGCTTGGCTTCTGCTGGGGCTTGCTCCTGGCCTTCCTTCTGGCCACTTGGCTCGGCTCCTGTTTATCTCCCGCACCCTCTGGCTGCATGGCCTTGTGGGTGGGTATAGCCAGAGTAGGCCCTGCAGACCCCACAGGCTTTACAACAAGACACTGTGCCAAGCCCCTGGGCTGTCCCGGAAGGCTATGATGTCTCTGGTGATGCCCAAGGCCCAGCCATCCCCACACTCCCCCCTCCCTCCTGCAGCACCGGGACTGTTGGGCAACAGCAGAAGGATCCTGCCACACGCCCTGACTCCCCAGTGTCTGCAGGACTCAGTCCAGCCTCCCAAACTGCCACGTGTGGCCCTAGGGACACTCTACTCTGTCTGTTTTCTTCAGCTGCATTTTCAGCCTCCTCTCTCTGCATGCTCAGTGAACGGCTTCTTTATTCATTCATGCACTCGCTCACCAAGGATTTTGTTGAGTGTGACCATGCGCCAAGCACTGTCCTGGGAGCGGAATCGAACCAAACAGACAAAAACTATCTCAGCATTGCAGTCCCCCTCCCTGATCACAGACAGAAGCTTCTTGGTCTGAGAGGTACACCTGATACCAGGTGGTGATCTCACCACAGAACGGGGCTCTAACTTTATCTCTGGTCTTAGTTTCCTTCTGAATATAAAATCTGCGGTGTTTATTCGGAAACAGGAAAAAGTCAGCCCGCGTCTTGGATTTCACACTTTATAAGGCTGACTTCATTTATGACCATGTTGTATGCTCTCTCATGTTTCAGACCACCAGATGCCTTTAACTCCCCCTGGGGTTTCAGGGTTTGATGGTGCAATATGCACCAGTGTGCAGATGTGGGGTGCAGGGTGGGTGGTCTGTGGGGCCGTGTGGGATGTGTGTTTCCTCTCCTCTCTGCCCTCCTCTGGGTCCCCATGGGTCCTTCCCCCCTGCAAGCTCATGCTGGCATTGACGGTTTGCCAATCTCTCTCACCATGAGTTGGGGCTGGCACCACACACAGCGTGGCCCTGAGTCCTCCAACAACCTTGAGAGGGAGGTGTATTGTGCCCACTTTAGAGATGGAGAGACTGAGGCTGGAAAGGGCAGTGGCTTTCTAGTTTGCATGCAGCCTGTGAGAGGCTCAGCCTGGTTCTCTTCTCTCCCCAGCTCCAAGTTTAGAGCTCAATCCACAAAAGCACCAGACAACAAGAGACTTAAATGGATTGATATGGTTGATTCTCCCAGACCTTAACCTTTGTAAGACTCTTAATGACAGGGGCAAGATGAGGTGGAGGCTTCTTCAAAAGAGCAGGGAATTGGCCCGGTGTGGTGGCTCATGCCTATAGTACCAGCACTTTGGGAGGCCAAAGCGAGTAGATCACTTGAGTTCAGGAGTTCGAGACCAGCCTGGTCAGCACGGCAAAACCCCGTCTCTACTAAAAATACAAAAATTAGCTGGGCATGGTGGCAGACGCCTGTAATCCCAGCTACTCAGGAGGCTGAGGCACAAGAATCGCTTGAACCCGGGAGGCGGAGATTGCAGTGAGTTGAGATCGCACCACTACACTCCAGTCTGGGCGATAGAGTGAGACTCCATCTCAAAAAAAAAAAAAAGAAAGAAAGAAAAGAAAAGAAAAAGAGCAGGGAATCACCTGGGGTGACTCACAACAGGTAGAGTGGGTGGGCATTCGTCCATTCAAGAACCTGGGACAAAAGCTTCAAGCAGACCTTATGTGGAACCACAGAGCCAAGCCTGGATTTTCAATATGATACGCTGGAAAATTCCATAAACCTCATTTGAGTCATTTAAGTAATATTAAAGGAAATCAAAAGCACAGAAAAACAGGGGCCCAGAATCCAACCACCCAGCCCACCAAGCTTCATTTTTTTTCTTTTTCTTTTTTTTTTTTGGAGATGGAGTCTCACTGTCTCCCAGGCTGCAGTGCAGCATCCGCTCACTGCAACCTCTGCCTCCAGGGTTCAAGTGATTCTCCTGCCTCAGCCTCCCAAATAGCTGGGATTACAGGTGTGAGCCACCTCGCCCGGCCCAGCAGGCTTCGTTTGTCCACGTTTCGCTCTAGCTGTGGTTTGCTTGCATGGAGGCTTTCTGCAGCTGCAATCCTAGTGTCCGTGCAATTGTGCTTTTAGTGCTTTCACTTAAGCGTGATTTTTTTTTTAAAAGCAAGTATGTGGATAAGCTATTAAGAGACATTCTTTTTCTACTTTTTAAATCGGAACACTTAGTAGATCATCGCAGGCCAAAGTTCCCACTGCCACAATTAGAAAAAGCTGAATAAATAGCAAAAAACATACTTTGAAAGACATCAAAGAGCTGTGGAGGCAATGCGGCTTAGGTTAGATAAGACTCTAGTGCTGGGAGGCCCTGAGGTGAGCGGTGGGTCTCCAGCTGTTTTTTTGTTTTGTTTTGTTTTTTATTTTTCCTGAGGGCTGAGGATTGGGCTTCTCAAGGCAGAAAGCCTTTGCAGGGTGGGGGAAGCAGCAGATATTTGAGTGGTCACATGGGAGAGTGTGCTAAGGACACTTGTGGGAATCTGGCCTGTTCTCCCTGGAGGTACATTTGCTGGGTTCTGGTGCCGGAAGCTGGGGAGTGGGGAGGAAACTTTTTCTAAAGGGCAGAATTGTGCTTAGGGAACAAAAGATCAGCCTGGGAGGAGACCTGTCTCAAACACACTGCCAATGTCTCCTCTCCAGACACTTGCCAGATTTTAAGGCTACTTGGGAAGAAGGGGGAGAGCTAGGCTGGAACCTCTGATGGACACAGCTGCTGTCTTGTCATCTTTTAGGGCTGAGGAGACAAAGTCCCAGGGGGTTCTCAATAAAGAGACTATGGGCTGGGCATGGTGGCTCAAGCCTGTAATCCCAGCACTTTGGGAGGCCGAGGCGAGCCGATCACCTGAGGTGAGGAGTTCGAGGCCAGCCTGGCCAACATGGTGAAACCCCGTTTCTACCAAAAATATAAAAATTAGCTGGGCGTGGTGGTGTGCAACTGTAATCCCAGTTGCTCAGGAGGCTGAGGCACGAGAATAGCTTGAACCTGGGAGGCGGAGGCTGCAGTGAGCCAAGATGGCGCCATTGCACTTCAGCCTGGGTAACAAGGTGAGATTCTATCTCAAAAAAAAAAAAAAAAAAAAAAAAAAAAAGAGAGACTATGAAGGCATGGTCTGGAAACAAGGACACCCTGGACATAGGTTGAGTATGATGAGAACTACGGCCCCGCCCCTTTACTGCTCAGTTTCTGATTAGAATGAGGTGAAAAGCCCCTTCATACTAGTTATCCAATAGGGCTAGTTTGTATACAGCTTTTTTCACTTAAGCATGAATATTTTTAGGAGGTGAAGAGGACCCATCTCTGGAGTGAATGACATCACCTAGAGCCTTCTTCCTTCTTATATACAATGTTCAGCACCTCATTAAAATCACTAGACATGAAAAGAGTCAGATGCAGATATTAAAGTTAGTAGACAAGGACTTTAAAATAATAATGAGGCTGAACATGATGGCTCACGCCTCTAATCCCAGCACTTACGGAGGCCAAGGTGGGAGGATCACTTGAGCACAGGAGTTTGAGACTACTCTGGGTAAGACCCCATCTCCACAAAAAATTTTTTTAATTAGCTGGACATGGTGGTTTGTGCCTATGGTCCCAGCTACTAGGGAGGCTGAGGTGGGAGAATCCCTTGAGCCCAGGAGTTTGAGGCTGCAGTGAGTCATGATCCTGTCACTGCACTCAAGCATGGGGGACAGAGTGAGACATTGTCTCTACAAATAAATAAACAAAAAGTCAATAAAAGTAATAATGATTAATGTGTCAAATAGAAGAAATACAGATAAAATAATAAAAGTTATATTTTTCAATGAGAAATTGGTATCTTTGAAGAAAAAGAATGAAATTAAAATTCTAGAACTAAACAATTAAGAACTTAAGGGGACCAGGCATGGTGGCTTATGCCTGTAATCCCGGCACTTTGGGAGGCTGAGGCGGGTGGATCATTTGAAGTCAGGAGTTTGAGACCAACCTGGCCAACATGGTGAAACCCCGTCTCTACAAAAAAATACAAAGATTAGCCAGGCATGGTGGCTAATTCCATGATGTAATTCCAGCTACTTGGGAGGCTGAGGCCCGAGAATCACTGGAACCCAGGAGGTGGAGGTTGCAGTGAGCCGAGATTGCGCCACTGCACTGCAGCCTGGACAACAGAGTGAGACCCTGTCTCAAAAATTAGTAAATAAATTAAAATAAAAAAGTACTGCCTGAGACTGGGTATTTTATGAAGAAAAGAGGTTGAGTTGACTCACAGTTCTGCAGACTTAACAGGAAGCATGACCGGGAGGCCTCAAGAAACTTACACTCATGGTGGAAGGAGAAGGGGAAGCTGGCACGTCTTACCATGGCAGAGTAGGAGCTGTGGAGATGGGCAGAGTGCCACACATTTTTTTTTGAGACAGAGTGTCCCTTTGCCACCCAGGCTGGAGTGCAGTGGCACAATCTCAGCTCACTGCAGCCTCCGCCTCTCGGGTTCCAGCAATTCTCCTGCCTCAGCCTCCCAAGTAGCTGGGATTACAGGCATGTGCCACCTCGCCTGGCTACTTTTTGTATTTTTAGTAGATACTGGGTTTCACCATGTTGGCCAGGCTGTGGTCTCAAACTCCTGACCTCAGGTGATCCACCCGCTGCCTCCCAAAGTGCTGGGATTACAGGTGTGAGCCACTGTGCCTGGCCAAGTGCCACACTTTTAAACCATCAGATCTTGTGAGAACTCACTCCCTATCATGAGAACAGCAAGGGGGAAATCCATCCCTATGATCCAATCACCTCCCACCAGGCTCCTCCTTCAACTGTGGGGATTACAATTCCACATGAGATTTGGGTGGGGACACAGAGCCAAACCGTATCACCCCTTCAAGTAAGCGTAGGCCCAGAATAAGAGGAGAGAGAGAGAGGAACGGGAGCAGAGAAAGGAGTAGAGAAAGGAACAGATTATGGCCAAGAATTTCCAGAAAATAATAAAAGATAGCAATCCACAGAATAAAGCAGCTCTACTTAGCCCCAGCAGGATAAACATACAGAAAACCACATTCTAGGGACAGCACAGTCAAAGTGCTGGAAAGCAAGCACAAGGAAAAAGCAGCTGGGGGTGGCGGTGGGCGGGGGAAGACAAACCACCTTCAAAAGAATGTTGATGAATTGGGGTGGGCAGAGGGAGGGCTAGTGGGGAACGTAGGAGCATCCTTTGCTGGTCACAGAGACACAAAGATGCGCCACACGTGGTCCCCTCACAAAGGAGCTGACAGGCCAGGAGGGAAACAGGATGGCAATACCTTGGGCTTAGCTTGTGACAGGCAGACACGGGGAGGACCCAGAGAGCGCAGGAGAGGAGACAGGTAACCCAGACTGGGCCTCAAAGTAGTCTCCGCAGAGTGGGAGCTTCTCACCAGAGTTTTGAAGAACAGGTGAGAATGACTTAGGGATGAAGAAGCTTATTCCAGGGGGGAGGGGGGAGGGATAGCATCGGGAGATATACCTAATGCTAAATGATGAGTTAATGGGTGCAGCACACCAGCATGGCACATGTATACATAGGTAACTAACCTGCACATTGTGCACATGTACCCTAAAACTTAAAGTATAATAATAATAATAATAATTTAAAATTTTTAAAAAAGAAAAAAAAAAGAAGCTTATTCCAGACAGAAGCCACCAGCGGGTCCTGTCTGCACCAGCCCTCACCCCACCCGGGTGCAGGCCCTACTATTCTAAAGGAGGAGTGTGGGCCGGGCGTGATAGCTCACGCCTTTCATCCCTGCACCTTGGGAGGCTGAGGTGGGCAGATCACTTAAGGTCAGGAATTCGAGACCAGCCTGGCCAACATGGTAAAAACCCATCTCTACTAAAAATACAAAAATTAGCCAGGCGTGGGGGTGAGTGCGTGTAATTCCAGCTACTCAGGAGGCTGAGGCAGGAGAATTGCTTGAACCCAGGAGGCAGAGGTTGCAGTGAGCCAAGATCGTGACATTGCACACCACCCTGGGTGACAGAGCAAGACTCCATCTCAAACAAAAAGAAATAAAAAAATAAAAATAAAGGAGAGTGTGGAGCATGGCATGGCACAGCCCTACCCAGGAACACAGCGGTGCCAGCATTCTCTTCTGCCCCTCTCAGAAACCTTTCCCTCCAGGTCAAGCAGCTTCTAGGATTTCAGAGCGACATCTCAGTTTGAAAGTCCGCTTTGGAAGTGAAAAGCAGTACAACATCCTTTGCCCTGAGGCGTGGATCTTACTTCTGGGGACTGTTCATTTAACACACCTCTTAAAGGCAAATATTTTCAAATAACCTGTCTGGTTGGCAGCAATTAACCACCTCACACTGCTGGGCACTGAGCTAAAGGCTGAAAATTAAGGAACAAACAAGTCCAGGCCTGCCCTTGGGGAGGGAAGATTCTTAATGAGAAACATTTGAGGGCCAACCTTTGGGTACATTGCTTTTGAGCCAATGTGCTGTAATGTGATGTTTTTTTTCTTCCCCTAACGGGGTTAGCTTTAGAAGTATGTTTGGCAAGCACTTTTAACAACCCGCACTGCATCTCAGCACATGTTCATTATTGGCATAAAACAACATTGGAATTGAGACTATCCAAAATGCATGAAAAAATTTGGAGGTATGTGTAATTTCGTAATGTTATGCCTAATCTCTAATGCCAGTTTTTCAGGTTTAAGTTTTGGCAAGTTAGAGTCACAATGGGGACATAGGCCAAACAAACAAAAAACAAGCCCAAACTAAAAAAGAAAAGAAATATGCATATGTTAAAGACTATCATTATCTCGCCGAGACTGAACCCTGAAATCAAAACTGAGACATTCCCCAGAGAACGTGTGTGCTTTTTATGGCAGGCTTTATTCGTGCCTAATCTCTTTTTGCACATGAAAATCACTTTAATAAAACTTCCCCACACATTCGCATTCTAGAAAGAGAGCATTTGTTGGTGATTCTGAGGTCTTATAACTTCATTTTGATGCCAGGGGATATTTGAAATATGTTTTTAAAACTTTAATGGAAAATGAAACAGATCATAAAGATAGGAGATCTACTTTAGAGGGTCAAGTAAGAATTTGTTCATAGTTAAACAGAATTCATAATGCTTTAGAACTGAACCAAAAAGAATTGTTTCTAAAAGCTGAAGTCACCACCGAGACTCAAAACCTGGAGCTGGGCTGCCTGGATCCTTCTCTGCTGCAGCAATAGAATATTTCAACTGCTTTTTAAAAACACCACACAGTAATGACTCATTGATCAAATGAGTTGGAACGAATCTGGAAAATGCCAGTTCCCCCTGAGCAATTGCCCTCCCCAACCCCCCCGCAATACTGAAGCTTACCACTTCCCGTGACAAGCCTTTGTTCATTTTGTCAATTTCGAATGGAAAGATTTCCAAAATATAGAAATATCCTGCTGATACAGTTGGGATATTTGTCCCCACCCGTATCTCATGTTGAATTGTAATCCCCAATGTTGGAGGTGGGGCCTGGTGGGAGGTGTTTGGATCATGGCGGCCAATTTCTCATGAATGGCTTGGGCTATCCCCTTGCTGATAAGTGAGTTCTAACCCCGAGTTTATACAAGATCCGGTCATTTAAAAGCGTGTGGCACCTCCCCTTCTTCTCTCTCTCTTTCTCTCTCACCTTTCTGCTTTTGCCATGTGACGTGCCTGCTCCCCTTCACCTTCTGCCATTATTTTAAGCTTTCTGAGCTTCCTGCGTATGATGTACATTGGTTCGGTCCTGTAAGGTGGGACAACTCGAAGTGGGGGCTTCCAGGTTAAAGGTAGACAAGAGACAAAAGGTTGCATTCTTTTGAGTCCTTGACCAGCCTTCCACTGAATACACAATTTAGTCCGTTCAATGAATCTGCATTTTTACATAAACGATAGGGAAGAGGAAGCAATCAGATAGGCATTTGTCTCAGGTGAGCCTCAGAGGGATGACTTTGAATAGAATGGGAGGAAGCTTTGTCCTAAGCAGTTCCCAGCTTGACTTTTTCCTTTAGTTTAGTGATTTGGGGGTCCCAATATTTTATTTTCCTTTCACACACAGAAATCCTTAATGTGATATGATCAAATCAAATCCAGAAATATACAAAAAGGACAATCCATCATGACCAAGTCAGACTGATCACAGAAATTCAAGGTTGGTTTAACACTTGAAAATCAATCAGTGTAAGTCACCACATTGCCATAAATCATGTAATCATTTCAATATATGCAGATGATATGGTTTGGCTCTATGTTCCCACTCAAATCTCATCTCCAATTGTAATCCCCACATGTTGAGGGAGGGACCTGTAATTCCCACATGTGGAGGGAGGAAGGTGAATGGATCATGGGGCCGGTTTCCCTCGTGCTGTTCTCGTGATAATGAGGGAGTTTTCACGAGATCTGATAGTTTTATAAGTGTTTGGAAGCTCGTCCTTCATCCTCCTCTCTCCTGAAGCCTTGTGAAGAAAGTACTTGCTTCCCTGTCACCTTCCGCCATAATGTTAAGCTTCTGGAGGCCTCCCCAGCCATGTTGAACTGTGAGTCAATTAAACCTCTTTCCTTTATAATTTACCCACTCTCAGGTAAGTTCTTTATGGCAGTGGGAAAACGAACTAATACAGCAGAAAAAACACTTGACAAAATTCAACAATCATTGATGCTTAGAAAGTCTCCATAGGCCAGGTGCGGCGGCTCACGCCTGTAATCCCAGCACTGTGGGAGGCCAAGGCCAGTGGATCACCTGAGGTCAGGAGTTCAAGACCAGCCTGGAAAATATGGTGAAACCCCATTTCTACTAAAAATACAGGCTGGCATGGTGGCTCACGCCTGTAATCCCAGCACTTTGGAAGGCCGAGGCCAGTGGATCACCTGAGGTCAGGAGTTCAAGATCAGCCTGGAAAATGTGGTGAGACCCCATTTCTACTAAAAATACAGGCTAGCATGGTGGCTCACTCGTGTAATCCCAGCACTTTGGGAGGCCGAGGCCAGTGGATCACCTGAGGTCAGGAGTTCAAGACCAGCCTGGCTAACATGGTGAAACCCCATCTCTACTAAAAATACAAAAATTAGCCAGGCATGCTGGCAGGCACCTGTAATCCCAGCTACTTGGGAGGCTGAGGCAGGAGAATCGCTTGAATCCGGGAGGCAGATGTTGCAGTGAGCCAAGATTGCGCCATTGCCCTCCAGCCTGGGTGACAAGATCGAGACTTAGTATCAAAACAAAACAAAACAAAACCCAAAAATTAGCCAGGGTTAATGGCGGGTGGCTGTCATCCCAGCTACTCAGGAGGCTGAGGCTGGAGAATCGCTTGAATCCAGGAGGTGGAGGTTGCAGTGAGCTGAGATTGCACTATTGCACACCAGCCTGGGCAACAAGAGCAAAACTCCGACTCAAAAAAAAAAAGTCTCAATAAACTGGAATGAAAAGGAACTCTTGAACCTGGTCAAGGTGGTCCACATAGACTGACAGTGAACATGCTCAAGGAATGCAGGAAACAGCTGAGTTGTCAGTTCTGTATTTTTAGTAGAGACAGGGTTTCACCAAGTTGTCCAGGCTGGTCTTGAACTCTTGACCTCAGGTAATCTGCCCACCTCAGCCTCCCAGAGTGCTTGGATTACAGGTGTGAGCCACCATGCCTGGCCTCTTTTTCTTTTTAAATTATACAGATTAAATTTTAAATAGAGATGGGGTCTCACTATGTTGCCCAGGCTGGAGGCTTTTTTTTCTAATATGTGCATTTATTGCTATAAATTTCCCTCATGATATTGCTTTAGCTGTGTCTCACAAATTTTAATATGTTGTATTTTCATTTGTATTCAATTTAATGTGTTTTTCTTACTTCCCTTGAGACTTCCTGTTTGACCCATAGATTGTCTAGAAGTGTGTTGTTGAGTTTCTAAGTATGTGGAGGTTTTCCTGTTATCTTTTTGCTATTAATTTCTTGTTGGATTCTATGTGATTAGAGAGCATACCCTCATGATCTCTCAATTCTTGAAAATTTGTTAAAGTTTGTTTTATGGTCCAAGATATGGTCTATCTTGGTGTATGTTCCCCAGCACCAATTGCTGAAAAGATACCTGAAATGTGAAAGCAGCTTTGGAACTGGGTAACAGGCAGAGATTGGAACAGTTTGGAGGGATCAGAAGAAGACAGGAAAATGTGGGAAAGTTTGGAACTTTCTAGGGACTTGTTGAAAAAAAGCTTTGCCCCAAATGCTGACAGCGATATGGACAATAAAGTCCAGGCTGAGGTGGTCTCAGATAGAGATGAGGAACTTGTTGGGAACTGGAGCAAAGGTGACTCTTGCTATGTTTTAGCAAAGAGACTGGCAGCATTTTGCCCCTGCCCTAGAGATTTGTGGAACTTTGAACTTGAGGGAGATGACTTAGGGTATCTGGCAGAAGAAATTTCTAAGCAGCAAAGCATTCAAGATGTGACTTGGGTGCTGTTAAAAGCATTTGATTTTAAAAGTGAAACAGAGCATAAAAGTTTAGAAAATGTGCAGCCTGACAATGCAATAGAAAAGAAAATCCCATTTTCTGAGGAGAAATTCAAGCAGGCTGCATACATTTGCATAAGTAACGAGGAGCCAATTGTTAATCCCCAAGACAATGGGGAAAATGTCTCCAGAGGATGTCAGAGACCTTTGCAGCAGCCCCTCCCACAACAGGCCTAGAGGCCTAGGAGGAAAAAGTGGTTTCGTGGGCCTGGCCCAGGGTCCCTGAGCTGTGTGCAGCCTAGGGACTTGGTGCCCTGTGTCCCAGCAGCTCCAGCTGTAGCTGGGACCACAGGCTTATGCCACCATGCCTGGATAATTTTTGTATTTTTATAGAGATAGGTTTTTGCCATGTTGCCCAGGCTGGTCTTGAACTCCTGGGCTCAAGGGATCCGCTCACCTTGGCCTCCCAAAGTGCTGGGATTATAGGTGTGAGCCACCAGGCCCAGCCAGTTTTCTATTTTTTTTTTTTTTTTTTGAGACAGAATTTCACTCTTGTTGCCCAAGCTGGAGTGCAATGACACAATCTCAGCTCACTACAACCTCCACCTCCCAGGTTCAAGCAATTCTGTCTCAGCCTCCCGAGTAGCTGGGATTATAGGCACACACTACTACGCCTGGCTAAATTTTTGTATTTTTAGTAGAAACGAGGTTTCACCATGTTAGCCAGGCTGGTCTCAAACTCCTGACCTCAGGTGATCTGCTCACCTCAGCCTCCCAAAGTGCTGGGATTATAAGCATGAACCACTGCACCCAGCCCAGTTTACAATTTTTAAAATTTGTTTTAAGCAAATTGCTTGCTGACACTTTTATCATGGCTGCTTTGAAATATTTGTCAAATAATCTCACATCTTTGTCATCTTGGGGTTGATATCTATTGCCTTTTTTCATTCAGTTTGAGATCTTTTTGGTTCTTGGTATAATGAGGGATTTTCAGTTGTAACCTGGATATTCTTTTCTTTTCTTTTCTTTTTTTTTTTGAGACAGTGTCTTGCTCTGTTGCCCAGGCTGGAGTGCAGTGGTGCACTCTTGGCTTACTGCAAGCTCCGCCTCCTGGGTTCACGCCATTCTCCTGCCTTAGCCTCCTGAGTAGCTGAGACTATAGGCAGGCGCTCACCACCATGCACAGCTAATTTCTTTTTGTATTTTTAGTAGAGACGGGGTTTCACAGTGTTAGCGATAACCTGGATATTCTTATATAACGTACAAGATTCCAGGCCAGGTGTGGTGGCTCACACCTGTAATCCCAGCACTTTGGGTGGCTGAGGTGGGTGGATCTCCTGAGATCAGGAGTTCGAAACCAGCCTGGCCAACATGGTGAAACCCTGTCTCTACTAAAAATACAAAATTAGCTGGGCGTGGTGGCCCGTACCCATAATCCCAGCTCCTCAGGAGGCTGAGGCAGGAGAATCGCTTGAACTGGGGAGGCGGAGGTTGCAATGAGCTGAGATCATGCTGTTGCACTCCAGCTTGGGCAACAAAGTGAGACTCTGTTTCAAAACAAAACAAAACAAAACAAACAAGATTCTGGATATTATTTAAACCTTCTGTTTCAGCTGACTTTCTCTGACACTGTTCGGGCAGGGGAACCTAGGGGCACTGCCTTATTACTGCCAGATGGCGGCAGAAGTCCAAGTTTCTCACTTAGCCTTTGTTGACACCTGAATGTTGAGGGTGCTGCGCTCCTCATTGCTGCTGGATCAGGGAGGGAGTTCAGGCTCCCTGCTAACCTCCACTGATACTTTCCTGGTGGGTGAAATGAAAATGCCTTATCACTTCTTCCCATCCGAAGCCTTGGGATGGCGGGAAGGAGTGGCCTCGTTACCGCTGGGCCATCGTAAAGAGTCCTGGCTCTCTGCTAGGCCTCCCAGGGTACTGCCCCATTGCAGATGAGGAGGGATGCCTTGCTAATGCCAGGTGGGGGTGGAAGCCCAGACTCTCTGTGTGTCTGCACTGACAGCATGAGTTGGGGGAGCCTCATCACTAGCTGGCAGGGATGAAAGACCTGGCTCTCCACCTGACCTTCTCCAGTTCCAGCTCACTGAGGATGGTGGGGCACCTCATTACAGCCTCTCGTGGGTGTGGGTGGGGTGATGTTTTCTTTCTGTGGTGTTTAGCTAGAGCAGTTATTGTCTAAGTTTTCTGTCTTGCTGGACTGCCCCTCTGCTAGTCCTTTGGTGAGAGAGAACAGGCTTTTGGTGGGACTTGTTTTTGTCTGGGCCTCTTGGCATTTCTAGATGCCAGCTCCCCTAGCTCCAACTTTATAATATATATACAAGGCAGAAGGAAGACCCAGAGAGCCCACCATCATGCTGGCTCCCTGGGTCCTGTGGTCCCTAGTCGATTTGCCTTCTTAGGATTTTCTTCTTCTTTTTTTTTTAGATGGAGTCTCCCTCTGTCACCCATGCTGGAGTGCAGTGGCATGATCTCAGCTCACTGCAACCTCCGCCTTCTGGGTTCAAGCGATTCTCTTGCTTCAGCCTCCTGAGGAGCTGAGATTATAGGCATGCGCTACCATGCGTGGATAATTTTTTGGTATTTTTAGTAGAGACAGGATTTCACCATGTTGGCCAGGTTGGTCTGGAACTCCTGACCTCAAATGATCCACCCACCTTGGCCTCCCAAAGTGCTGGGATTATAGGCATGAGCCACTTCACCCGGCCTTCTCTCAGAATATTCTTATGTTTGTTTCATATTTAATGTCTGGGGTTTGGGATTGTACCTAGCGGGAGAAATAGGGAAAAGTATATCTTCTCCATCTTTCCAGAAACAGAAGTCTCTGGGCTATTTTTTGCAACTTCCTCTGAATGCATAATTCTTCTCTGTTGCCCAGGCTGGAGTATAGTGGCACGATCTCGGCTCATTGCAGCCTCCATCTCCCAGGTTCAAGTGATTCCCGTGCTTCAGCCTCCTGAGAAGCTGGGATTACAGGTGTGCATCCCCACAACCGGCTAATTTTTGTATTTTTAGTAGAGACTGAGTTTCACCATGTTGGACAGGCTGGTCTCTCTTGAACTCCTGAACTCATGTAACCCATCCTCCTTGGCCTCCCAAAGTGTTGGGATTACAGGCGTGAGCCACTGTACCCAGCCAGAAAGATATTTATTCTAAGAGAAGAAAGCTATCTATTGATTCAAGCCAGTGTGCGATGAATGCCAAGGGGTGGAGGAGCCCCAGGACAGCAGCTCAGCGGCAGAGCAAGCATGGGACGCATGTCACCAGCAGTGGGTTTATCAAGGCAGTAGGACCAGGACCTGTGCTCAAGGAGGTGGGGCCAGGCAGGCAGCTTGGGACAGATGTGGAGGGGGTGTCCCTGAGGATTATGAAGCACTTTTCAAATAAAAGGCATCGTGACTGCTAATCCCCTGGGGGTCCTCGAATGCCTGACTTTGATTCTGAGGCACCATAAGCCCAGGAAGCACACAGCTGTAGAATGTTAGAGCCAGAAGGGTCCACGGGGACCATGGGCCCAGGCCTCCTCTACTCAGGAAGCAAGGCCGCAGCCACACCGCTGAAGGGAGGAGGGATGGAAGCTGGGCCCGGGGAAGGCCGCCTGGCTGCGCAGGAGGCTGGACTGAAGGAGAGGCCCACAGTGGGGGCCCAGCTGGCCAGCTGGACTCCAGGCTGGAGGAGATGGAAGCATCTGGAAAACATCATTCACTTCGACCAATCAGTGTTTAAAAGCCAAAGAAAGCCACAGCGAGCACAGGCTGGGTTGGGTCTTTTTCTTTTTCTTTTTTTTTTTAACCTTCCAAGTAGAACAGCCTGTCTGGGTGTTTCACTTTAGCTCAGAACCATTTGCTGGGCAGGGTGTAAGCCTCTTATGATCAAAGTCTATGTCTACCCATCTTTAACTCTCAGAAAAGAGGCTGATTTTATTAAGGGAGAAATTCATACCTGATTAAGGAAAACTGTAAGTGAATTTTTTTGTTTTTTAGTTGGAGTTTCACTCTTGTTGCTCAGGCTGGAGTGCAATGGCGCAACCTCGGCTCACTGCAACCTCCACCTCCCGGGTTCAAGCGATTCTCCTGCCTCAGCTTCCGGAGTAGCTAGGATTACAGGTGCCTGCCACCATGCCTGGCTAATTTTTTGTATTTTTAGTAGAAACACGATTTCACCATCTTAGCCAGGCTGGTCTTGAAGTCCTGACCTCAGGTGATCAACCTGCCTCCCAAAGTGCCGGGATTACAAGGCATGAGCCACCACACCCGGCCTATGGATATTTTTATATTTCAATTTTTATTCCTTTCCTGAGCCAAGCCCCTGGGGTGAGTGCTGGGGACTTGGATAAAACCAAATTCCTGTCTCAAGATGTCCACCACCTTGGGGAAGACATGAAATAGAATGAGGGCCAGGGAGAAAGAGGCCTGCCCCAACAAGACCAATTCAGCATGGCCACACTTCCTCTTCCTTGAAGCAGTCCCTTCCGTGGGTCCCTCCTGTGACTCCACTGTCCTCTGGGTCTCCTGTGTCCCATCAGTCACAGCTGCCATCCCCCTTTTCCCCGTGGGTTTCCTGTGTGTTTAGTCCTGGCTCCTCCCTCCACCCTCCATCCTGGCTCAACGCTCCCTCCTCTGTGGCTCTAGGCACCATCGTTTTCCCAGCCCCAGCCCCGCCCTCCCTCTGAACCTAGACACATACCTCCACCACCACCTGTTGGACATCTCAGAGGTTCTCAGAACTTGGCCTGTTCAGAACTGCACACATGCTGTTCCAGGAGGAATCATGTCCCCGAGAAATCCACACGTTGAAGTCTGTCATCACCAGAACCTCAGAATGTGGCTGTGCATGGAGACAGGGTGTTCAATGGGGTCATTAGGGTAAAATGAGTCTCTTAGGGTGAGTTCTTATAAGAATGTGACTGGTTGTCTTCCCATTTAACAGATGAGGGCTGAGGCTGCCTTATTCTTTTTTTTTTCTTTTGGAGATGGAGTCTTGCCCTGTCCTCCAGGCTGGAGTGTAATGGTGCAATCTCGGCTCACCGCAACCCCCACCTCCTGGGTTCAAACAATTCTCCTGCCTCAGCCTCCTAAGTAGCTGGGATTACAGGCACCCGCCACCATGCCCAGCTAATTTTTGTATGTTTAGTGGAGACGGGGTTTCACCATGTTGGCCAGGCTGGTTTCAAACTCCTGACCTCATGATCCGCCCGCCTCAGCCTCCCAAAGTACTGGGATTACAGGCGTGAGCCACCGCGCCCAGCCCACCTTATTCTTCTTTTAAGCAGAGATTAGGATACAGACACACACAGAGGGATGCCCACGTGAAGACATAAGGAGGAGGAGGCATCTACAGGTCAAGGCGGGGGACCTCTGAAGAAACCAGCCCTGCCGACACCTTTGTCTCGGACTTCCAGCCTCCAGAACTATGAGGAAAGAAGCCCAGGATCTAAGCTGGGAGCGGTGGCTCATGTCTGTAATCCCAACACTTTGGGAGGCCGAGGCGGGTGGATCACCTGAGGTCAGGAGTTCGACACCTGGCCAACATGGTGAAACCTCATCTCTACTAAAAACACAATAATTAGCTGGTGTGATGGTGCATGCCTGTAGTCCCAGCTACTCGGGAGGCTGAGGCAGGAGAATCACTTCAACCCAGGAGGTGGAGGTTGCAGTGAGCCGAGATCGCACCACTGCATTCCAGCCTGGGTGACAAAAGCAAAACTCAGTCTCCAAAAAAAAAGAAGTCTGGGGTCTAAGCTGCCAGTCTGTGGGGCTTTGTCATGGCAGCCCTAGGACGCTGATTACATGTTTCCACCCCAACCCTGGCTTGCCTCCTGTGTTTCCTGCCTCTGTGAAAGAGACTCCCACCCAGCCAGCTGCCCAAGTCAGAAAGAGGCTTGAGATTCACGCTGCCTCCTCCTCTCTCACCACCACCATCCGCATTCCTCAGGACCTGTCATCCCAGTGCACACAGCCAGGTAGGGCACCAATGGGCCGTCATTTCAAGGCAACAGGGGGCCCGCATGTGGGTGCCGCCCAGACATTACTACAAAGCCCCAATAGTGCGGGGCTGTAGGATGGAGAAAATGCCCCAGGAATTTGGGCATGAGGCCTGGCCAACACGGCTTACTCCAGGCCCTTTTATAGCCATGCAAACCATTATGCTGCAATTTCTGAGTAAGGTATTTAGTGGTGCAAGAGGTCTGTACTGAGGGCTTCTCTCAATTCGGAAAGCCCTTACCCTGGACGATCTGAATACCGTCACCATGAATTTGAGCACATCTCCCTTGAGGAGCTGGGAGTCTGAGGACCCATGTTCACCATGCATGCCTAGCCCAGTGTTTCCTAGGGTGCTTTGCTAAGAACACGGCCTCGGGTTCACTGAAATGAGTAGCAATGTCCATAAGATTTCTACGTCTGTTTGCTTTCTCCCCAGGCCTCTGCGAGACTGTTTCATAGATGCTCAAGACACCAGCAAACCAGTGCCACCAAGCAAGTATGAGAAAAGAACAGGCTAGATTATGTTATCCAGAACTTCGCAACCATCAGATCTAGACAGAAGGTATTTTGGTTTCAGCAAATATTAAGTGTGCTTTAGATCATCCCTGAGGAGCCTAACATGGGTGCCATGGGGATCAGGTGGGGGCACACTCATTGAACAAGGCTGGCCTGGGCTGGGGGTTGGCAGAAGGGCAGGGCCCTTCCCAAGCACTAAGCAGTTCGCCCGGGCCAGCCTGCAGGATGCCTAGGGCACAAGACCCCTACAGTGGCCTGGCGCCTGTCCTCCCAGGACCCACTGTCGATTGCAGGAGGTGGACAGTGAACACAGAAAAGCTGTAAGGTGTCCTGTGACAGATGTATGTGGTGGACACAGCAGGACCCAGAGGAAGGAAGAAAGAAGCTGCTCTTGAAAAGACCCTCAAACCACGATGCTCAAGGAAGTGTCGAGAGATGAAGGAGAGGTGTTTGCCAGGCAGACCAGGTGGGGAAGGATAATGTGAGGAGGATAGACAGCCAGTGCAAAGGCTCAGAGCACTTTTGGAGTGCTGCCAGACCAGGGTGGGTGCGGGGCCCTGGAGGGGGCGAGGCAGGAACCTGACTGAGGGGGCTTTGGAGGTCATGTCCATCTTCTGTGATGTTACAGTGAGGGCTGCCCAGAAGGGTTCAGGAGAGTCACGTGGTGGAGTTTGTCACATAAAATAACCCTGGGGCCAGGTGTGGTGGCTCATGCCTGTAATCCCAGCAGTTTGAGAGGCTGAAGTGAGAGAATCACTCGAGCCCAGGAGTTCAAAACCAGCCTGGGCTGGTGGCTGGTAGTGAGACAGCACCTCTATAAAAAATACAAAAATTAGCTGGGTATGATGGTGTACGCCTGTGGTCCAAGCTACTCAGGAGGCTGACGTGGGAAGATTGCTTGAAACTGGAAAACTGAGGCTGCAGTGAGCTGTGATCGCACCACTGCACTCTAGGCTGGAGTGCAATGGTGCGATCTCAGCTCACGGCAACCACCGCCTCCTGGGTTCAAACAATTCTCCTGCCTCAGCCTCCCGAGTAGCTGGGATTACAGGCACCCGCCACCACGCCCAGCTAATTTTTGTATGTTTAGTAGAGATGGGGTTTCACCATGTTGGCCAGGCTGGTCTCAAACTCCTGGCCTCATGATCCGCCCGCCCAGCCCTGTGTGACTGGGATGGAGTGAGATCCTGTCTGAAAAAAAAACCCCCAAAAAAGCCTTGGCCCGTGGTTCCTGTATTCTCAAATGACAACCTCAGCTTCCTCATCTGTTTGTTTGTTTGTTTTTTGAGATACAGTCTTGCTCAGTTGCCCAGGCTGGAGTGCAGTAGTGTGATCTTGGCTTACCACAGCCTCTGCCTCCTGGGTTCAAGCGATTCTCCTGCCCTAGCCTCCTGAGAAGTTGGGATTACAGGCGCACGCCACCACGCCTAGCTAATTTTTCTTGTATTTTTTTTTTTAGTAGAGACGAGGTTTCGCCATGTTGGTCAGGCTGGTCTCAAACTCCTAACCTCAAGTAATCCACCCACCTCAGCCTCCCAAAATGCTGGGATTATAGGTGTGAGCCACCGCGCCCGACCAGCTTCCTCATCTGTGAAATGGCAATAGTAATAGAACCTACCCCATATGACGGTTGTGCAGATTAAATGAGTTAATATAACTAACAGTGTTTAGAATGGTGTCTGCACGCACTTCCCTCAATATGATCCATATGACCCATTTTCTTGTGACCCTGTGGTTGTCAGTTGTTGGGATAAAGGCTGTGCCCTGGATGTCACCCACTGGAAGCTGGCCTAGCCATGTGTCTGGACAAGGGACCACACCCACCCAGAGAGCCCTGCATGGGGGCGGGGGTGGTTTTTCCTAATTCATACCTAAAATACCTAAAATGCTGGGGCCTCTGGGAGCAATAAAGAAGGCCTCACTTGTCACCTTCATCTTGGGGAGAGGTCTGGAAGCTAAAAGCTGACTTCTCGGGTAGTGCTGATGGAGGGTGATGTATTCGGAGGGAGGTCTGACCCCCTCGAGTCCCTAGGTCAGGGCCCCTTTGATGGAACACGCTTCAGGCAGGATCAATTAGTCACATGCCGGTGGAATTCTAAGTTAAAATAAAATCTGCCGAACCTCAGAAGTGGATGTCCCAAATATGTCTCACTTCCAGCTCTGACCTGAGCGCCACACCAAGGGCGGCTGTTTAGCATCATGTTGGACACAGATGAGAGTCAAGCAAATCTGGATTCCAATCTCCAACTCCCCGAGCCCCCATGGCTGTGGAATTGAAGTGGCGTGACCTCCCTAGGGCACAGCGTTCTCTCTGTAACGTGGTATGAGGATCACAGTTCCCACAACGCAGCAGACAAGAGCCTGAACTTAGCGAATGTGTGTAGGGCAACCAGCAGTGCCTGGCACAGAGCAGGTGCCCATAAATACCAGCAACCAGCTCTCCGAGGTGGGGGAAACATGCACACATATTTTCCACTGACACCTAAATTAGGTTAGATGGCCGTGATCTGGCCAGAGATTTATTTTAATTAGCAAGCGGCAGGAAAACTTGATTCATGGATGTGAGTGTTTGATGATTTCTCCAGGTGGTAGGAAAAAAATGTTAAATGACAAAAACAAACTGAGAAACATTCTTGAGGGGGACAAAAAGAGAGAGAGGCCTGCTAATAGCATGCCTAAATATAGCCAAGTGTATTTCTGTAGACGGCAACAATGGTACCCAAGCCCTGGAAGAAAATACTGCTTCTTCCCAAATTTCCACCTGGCTCTTTCTTGAATCCAGGTGGCCAGCAATGGCTGGAAGCATTGGCTGGAGGAGTGTCAGCCCTGTAAACCTGTTGCTGGACTTAGCCTGGTGCAGAAGGACAAGGGTTAATAATATCCCAACCCTTCCCGGCCGCACGATCTTGCTGTTTCTCACCTCCACTTTTTTAGCCTGCATTTTAAAAAGGAAACACGGCTCCAAAAAGGGCCCTCAGAGGCTGAATTTGGTCAAAGAGCTTTGCAAACAAACTCCAGGTCCTGAGCCCCACAAACCTCTAATTGGGAACAGGTTAGTAGAGACGCCAGTAGGGAGTCAACCATGTGGTCTCTGACACCCTCCCCACCAAGTTCTTCCTTTCTGATTTCAACATAAACCATAACAAACACCATGCAGAACCAATTACGTGCACCCAGGGCCCAGGAGGCAGTGACTGCAGTCAGAATGGCTGGAAGTGGCCCCTTTAGGATGGGCTCCTCTGCGGGGAGGTGGGGACAGGGTACTCCACTGTCACTTCCGTGACCCTCTTGTACCCAAAGCCCATGCCTGCCTTCCCAAAGGAAAACCACACATTGATTTATGATGGATTCACCAAAACGTTTGACCATTCTGTGGGTGTTCAGTGAATCTTTTTGACCACGGAGCTGACTGCTCATAGGACCAGCCATTTGGAAAGGACAGATGGATCCATTTATATCAACTGGATTGAGGGGTGAGGACTTCCCCTCCCAGATATCAATTTACAGCTGCCCAAGAGCCTTTAGTGTTGGGATCCAAAAGAGGTGCTGGTCCCGGGCAAGGCAGGGTCCTGAAGCGGTGGGGGCTGTTGACTGTCTTATTAGGGAAGGCACCCGTCACTCTTTCCTCAGACATCTGCTGAGTACTGACTGTTCTGAGTTTGCCCCACATTCTGTGCAATACAGTTCTTGGTTTTTGTTGTTGTTACTGTTGTTTGTTTTTTTTGAGACAGAGTCTTGCTCCGTCACCCAGGCTAGGACTGGAGCACAGTGGCGCGGTCTCAGCTCACTGCAACCTCCACCTCCCAGTTTCAAATGATTCTCCTGCCTCAGCCTCCTGAGTATCTGGGATTACAGGCATGGCGTGCGCCACCATACACGGCTAATTTTTGTATTTTTGTTAGAGACGGGGTTTCATGATGTTGGCCAGGCTGGTCTCGAACTCCTGACCTCAAGTGATCCACCCACCCTCCTTGGCCTCCCAAAGTGCTGGGATTACAGGTGTGAGCCACCTCATCCGGCCTCAGTACGGTTCTTTAGACTCTGTGCACCCACTGATCATAGGCTTGGAGGGTGGCCGGCTCAGGTCTGTGCTCTAGCAGGAAGAAGGGGGTGAAAGAGAATGTGCCACAGGAAGGGGCTTTGCTGGATCTTGGGGCCAGGGTAGCCCAGCACCATGCATCACAGTGGGCTTTCTGGAGTGAGACCACCTGGGTCCAGATCCTCACTGACAGGGTGACTTTGCACAGGTGGCTTAGCCCACGACAGCCTCAATTTCTCATCTGCAAATGGGAGTAATCAGAGCATGGAGCTCACAGATTGTTGTCAGCGTGACATGAAGTCATCCAAATAAAATGCTGAGAACATGATAGGGGCCCAGCAGGCATTAGCCATGATTACTGTTGTGCTAGAGATGCCCCCATCATTGACAAAACCACATCGAGTTCTTGTTAGCTCTGCCCTTTGGGTGTCTCAGGGCAGACTGGGAGGGGAGTTATGTTAGAGAAATGGGGACTGTTCATTCACTGAGCAAATATTTATTTCCTTGAGGCCCTCTAAAAAGCAAAATGAATCAAATGCACATAAATCTGTTATTAATCAGAAACTCTCAGGCTGCAACAGGAAGGCCTCCCAGCACTGTGGAGATGCTGGCCCAGGCCTAAGAAGCAGTTCTAGCTGAGGGATGGTGGGGCCCAGGGTGGTCTCTGTCCTTCAGCCTGATTCCCAAGTGCAAAGCCCAAGCCACAGGCTAAGATTTGGAAAGGGGTATAGGTGAGCTTGTGGCCTTCAGCCGGATTGCTCGAAAGCCCAGCACCACCCATTCCCTGTCCTGCTAATGCTCTGCCATCACCCCCAGCCCACGGGCATGGATCCAGCTCTTGGCCTGCCTTCCAAGGTGCTTCTCAAGCTGGCTCTGCCCCTGTCTGGCCCCTCCCCTTTCAGTCATTCTCAACGACCCATCCTCAGAGCCCCTCACTGCAGGGACTGCCTCTGGGTCATCTCTATGTCCTGGGCCCTGCCCAGCACAGGTACCAGATCCCGCCACCAGATCATCAGTTCCATTGTTCAGGACATAGTGGACAGAAGGAAGGGGGACCGTCTGCACCCTGAGTGTCCTGGTCTCAGGGCAGTTCCTGGAAGTTCCCTACCGCCTTTTCCAAAATCCTAGATCTGAGTTTCTATGGATGTCATTTATGTTTTCATGTGAAGGTGGAGTTCAAGTGGAGAAAACTGATGCATTCAGGTTCCAATTTAGTTCTCAAGAAGAGCCATGGCCAAGTGGGAGCTGGGTTTTTCCAAAGATTACTTTGGCTGGAGGTGAGATTGGAGGAGTGGGAGGCCGACTGCTGGCGGCTGGCAAGAGGAGGCTGAAGCAATGGCCCAAGCTCTGCAGGAGGACCCTAAACCAGGACCGGTGCCAAGGGGGAGCCAAGTGAGAGAGAGAAGGGCCAGGATTTGATTGATGTGGGGGCAGCACGGTGGGGAGGATCAGGAATGGTTCCCAGGTTTCTCTCCCAGGGCCAGGTGGTGTCTTTCATCAATGTGGAGTCTGTAGGTTTGGGGGAAATGATGAGTTCATTTTGGACGTGCCTGTGGGACAGCCAGGTGAAGCTTTCTAGCAGCAGAAAAAGAAGGAACTGGACGGGCACAGTGGCTCATGCCTGTAATGCCAGCACTTTGGGAGGCCGAGGTGGGTGGATCACCTGAGGACAGGAGTTCGAGACCAGCCTGACCAATATGCTGAAACCCCATCTCTATTTAAAAAATACAAAAAATAGCCAGGCGTGGTGGCATGCACCTGTAGTCCCAGCTACTCAGGAGGCTGAGACAGGAGAATTGCTTGAACCCGGGAGGCGGAGGCTGTAGTGAGCTGAGATCGCGCCACTGCACTCAGCCTGGGCAACAGAGTGAGACTCTGTCTCAAAAAAATAAGAAAGAATTTAGAGGGGAGATGGGAACTGGAGGTTTAATTTGAGCTATGGGATATTTACTACTGACCAGTGGACGCCTTCGCCCAGGGTGCTCCATCCCAGGCTTCCTGATGCCCGGAGAGAGGAGCAGGCAGGAGCCTCGAGTGTTGCAACATCCTGAGTGATTTATAGGGAAAATGTCCCTTGTGTTTGTTTCTCAGCACTGCCTTCCAAGAGGGAATCTAAAACCCCACATTCTGATCCTAAGTGTAATTTCCAGTCATTTCCACCGACAACATTTGGTTCTTATTATCAAAAGATACTCACACAGATGTAGCATTAAAATCTTGGCTTCCACAGATCAAGAAAACAAGATAATCTGAAGTATTGCAGCAGCCCTCAGACATTTACAATTCCAAGAAATGGTTGTTGGAGAACTCTTCTAGAATATCCATTTCCCAATGTGTTTCTGGGTGGAAGAAAGCCAGCCACTTGGTCAACTTCAGGGTGTTCATCTGAACTTTCAACCAGGAAGGCAGAACAGCCTCAAAGGGTGAACCCCTTAGGGATGAAGACCCGGGATCATTTCCTGGGGCTTCCCCGGGCCCCTTACCTCAGGGCACACAGACGGTGCTCAGTGACGGGTTCGTTGGCTGTGAAAAGAAACAGGCGAATGCCACAAGCCAGCACATGCGAGGTCTTCCCATTTAACATCTCTTTCTGCAGGTTCCGAGGGCTGGTGACGGGAGAGGTGTGGCTTCTCTGACACAGAAGTGGAAAAATATACGAAACTCATGTTTGGAACTTTAATGGAGAACTTTTATCCTTCTTCCTGTTAAATTCTGTTTTAGTGATTCTGGATCCTTCCAAATAACATCCCCAGCATGGCATTCTCCACTCACAGGCCTTACATATTCCCAGAGTGTATCGTTACGTAGTAATTTATTAAGTCCATCCTATGCATCAAGTACTTTAATGAAGTATCTCATTTAATTCTCAGAATAATACTGGGACAACCATATGTGGATCATCCTCATTTTACAGATGTGGAAACACAGACTTAGGAAACGTAGGTCATTTTTCCAAGAGAACACGGCCAGTGAGAGGCAAAGCTGGTATGTGAGCCCAGGGAAGGTGACCCACGCCCCATGACGCACTGTTCCTGAGTCCCTGTGAGCACCAGCAGTGCCCAGGCTGGGTGGAAGGGGCCTTCTTGTACATTCGCCTACTTCCTCCTCTTGGGGATCCTGAGAGGTAGGTTGGTGTTATGATCCCCATTTTACAGCTGGGGAAACAGACTCACAGAGGTAAAGCGACTTGTCTGAAGTCACACGACGCAGAGGGGCCAGAACCCGGGTCTGAGGGACACCAGCAGGGTCCTTTGTCTCCCCCAGAGCCCCAGGACTTCACCCCTCCTCTGCAGCCTCCGCCTCCACCATTGCTCAGGATGAAACAGGCTCCTTGAGAGCCCACCGGGGCACGGAGGCTGAGAGGTAATGGCTTAGCCCGAGAAACCCCCAAGAGGGCTGGCACGGTGGCTCACGCCTGTAATCCCAGCATTCTGGGAGACTGATGCAGGCAGATCTCTCGAGCCCAGGAGTTCAAGACCAACCTGGGCAATATGGTGAGACCCGGTCTCCACAAAAATACAAAAATTAGCCAAGTGTGGTGGCGCACAACTGTAGACCCAGCTACTTGGGAGGCTGAGGTGGGAGGATTGCTGGAGCCCAGGAGGTGGAGACTGCTGTGAGCCAAGATCAAGATCGCACCACTGCACTCTAGCCTGGGTGGCAGAGCGAGACTCTACATCAAAAATAAATAAATAGGGCCAGGTGCAGCAGCTCACGCCTGTCATCCCAGCACTTTGGAAGGCCAAGGCAGGAGGATCACTTGAGGTCAGGAGTTCGAGACTAGCCTGGCCAACATGGTGAAACCCCATCTCTACTAAAATACAAAAATTAGCCAGGCGTGGTGGCACATGCCTGTAGTCCCAGCTACTCAGGAGGCTGAGGCAAAAGAATTGCTTGAACCTGAAAGGCAGAGGTTGCAGTGAGTCAAGATTGCGCCACTGTATTCCAGCCTAGGCAACAGAGTGAGACTCTGTCTTAGAAAATAATAATAAATAAATAAGTACATACATACATAAATAGGCTAGGTGCAATGGCTCACACCTGTAATCCCAACACTTTGGGAGGATGAGGCGGGTGGATCACTTGAGGCCAGGAGTTCGAGACCAGCCTGGCCAACATGGCAAAACACTATCTCTACTAAAAATACAAAAATTACCGGGCATGGTGGTGCCCATAATCCCAGCTACTCGAGAGGCTGAGGCACAAGAATCACTTGAACCTGGGAGTTAGCCGAGATCATGCCACCGCACTCCCAACCTGGGAGACAGAGCAAGACTCTGTCTCAAAAAAAAAAAAAATAATAGAGGCCGGGTGCGGTGGCTCACGCCTGTAATCCCAGCACTTTGGGAGGCCAAGGCGGGCGGATCACAAGGTCAGGAGATCGAGACCATCCTGGCGAATACGGTGAAACCCTGTCTCCACTAAAAAATACAAAAAAAATTAGCTGGGCGTGGTGGCGGGTGCCTATAGTCTCAGCTCCTTGGGAGGCTGAGGCAGGAGAATGGCATGAACCTGGGAGGCAGAGCTTGCAGCGAGCTGAGATCGCGCCACTGCACTCCAGCCTGGGTGACAAAGTAAGACTCCGTCTCAAAAAAAAAAAAAAAAAAATTAATAAAGAACCCCCCCAGGAGGTTCCAGGGGCCTCAGTGCAATTGTGACTGCACCAGGTGTGACTTGGGAACCCTGGTGAGGAGGCAAGAGAGCGGGGAGCCTGTGCAGCTAATTCCACAGGAAGGGAGACCACCCAGATCCAGAGGCCGAGGCCTTCCTCCTGACAGCTCCCCGGCCATTCATCTTGTGCACATGGCCACATAAAAGGAGTCGAGAGATCGAGTCCATTCTTTCCCTCCTCTGGGGCTTGCTTGCAAGGCGGGGTTGGGTCAAGGTTGGGGGAGCCTCTCTCTTCCTCCCTGCTTGGTGCCTCAGTGACCAGCCAGCTCCCTGCCCCACCCAGCTGGCCCCAGGCCACCGGCTGGGCCTGGGACTCAACTTGCCAACTTACAGCCTGAGGGAGGGCTGGGCTCTTCAAAAACAGCCTCAAATCATCCAGGCCGCTGACAGCCACAGGGCAAGCGCCCAGAGCCCATTCTTTCTGTCTGGCCTCCATCTCATCCGGCTATCCCAGGATCCCAGGAGTGGCTGCTGATGGAGCCCTTCCCATGGACTGGGCCTTTGCACACACATTGCACCAAATTCTCACAGCAGCCGAGCCAGGTAAGCCGGGTGATCTCCAATTTACAGATGGAGGGCAGGAGTCTGAAGTGGGCTTTGTGGCCACGCAGCCTGGATTCCCATCCAGCTCAGGACTACATGGTCTTGAGCAAGTCTCTTCACCTACCTGAGCCTCGTTTTATTCAACTCATCAGCAAAATGGGTGTAATTCAGGGTTCCTTTTTTTTTAATATTTGAAAAAAAAATTTTTTTTTTTTTTAGATGGAGTCTCACTCTGTCGCCCAGGTGAGAGGGCAGTAGTAGTGCAATCTTGGCTCACTGCAACATCTGCCTCCCAGGTTCAAGCGATTCTCCTGCCTCAGCCTCCCGAGTAGCTGGGAGTACAGGCACACGCCACCACAGCCGGCTATATTTTGTATTTTTTAGTAGAGATGGGATTTCACCATATTGGCCAGGCTGGTCTCAAACTCCTGACCTCAGGTGATCTGAGCACCTCGGCCTCCCAAAGTGCTGAGATTACAGGCATGAGCCACTGCACCTGGCTAATTTTTCTATTTTAGTAGAGACAGGGTTTCACCATGTTGGCCAGGCTGGTCTTGAACTTCTGATCTTGTGATCTTCCCACCTCAGCCTCCCAAATTGCTGGGATTACAGGCATGAGCCACCATGCCTGGCTTGACAAAAATTTTTTTAAGTGTTGGAATTACAGGCATGAACCACTGCCCCGGCCAATACAGGATTTCTTGAGTTGAGTCCACAGATTCCCAAGAGATCCATGGAGAAGCTGGAGGAGAAGGGAACCCATGAAATAATGAAATAGAATGGGGGAAACTTGCTTTTTTTTTTTTTTTTTTTTTTTTGAGACAGAGTCTTGCTCTGTCTCCCAGGCTGGAATGCAGTGGCCTGATCTCGGCTCACTACAACCTCCGCCTCCCGGGTTCAAGCGATTCTCCTGCCTCAGCCTCCCGAGTAGCTGGGACTACAGGCATCCGCCACCACGCCTGGCTAATTTTTTTTTTTGTATTTTTAGTAGAGACAGGGTTTCACCATATTGGCCAGGCTGGTCTCGAACTCCTGACGTTGTAATCCGCGTGAGCCACCGCGCCCGGCCAGTGGAAACTTGCTCCTTTATTCCAACCAGCCCGTCCCCGAATGCGGTACTTCTTCCCATGATGAAGGTACAGAACATTCCAGGGGAAGATTAGCAGCACCTGTGACCATTTCCGCACTAAATAATGGCCAGCTGTACTTCAAAATTAGGGTAGTTATTAGACTTATCACTGGATCTTTATTTATTTATTTTTTTTTGAGATGGAGTCTCACTCTGTCGCCCAGGCTGGAGTGCAGTGGTACGATCTCGGTTCACTGCAACCTGTGACCCCCGGGTTCAAGAGATTCTCCTGCCTCAGCCTCCCAAGTAGCTGGGATTATAGGCGCGCACCACCACGTCTGGCTAAATTTTTTTTTCTTTTGTATTTTAGGAGAGACAGGGTTTCACCATGTTGCCCAAGGTGGTCTCTAACTCCTGACCTCAGGCAATCCACCTGCATCGGCCTCCCAAAGTACTAGGGTTACATGCGTGAGCCACTGCGCCCGGCCCTGGATCTTGTTTAATGCATCCATGTGTCAATGTCCTTCCTAAAATATGTGTCCCAGAAGAAGAAACAAGGCCACAGGTGCAGTCTATTTCCGCTCCTCACTTCCACCAGGTCT
This sequence comes from Pan troglodytes, assembly GCF_028858775.2. Taxonomy (NCBI): domain Eukaryota; kingdom Metazoa; phylum Chordata; class Mammalia; order Primates; family Hominidae; genus Pan; species Pan troglodytes. The sequence continues at coordinate 47,443,407 of NC_086016.1, read as the reverse complement.
CTCTGTCCTTACAGCCCTGCCCCACCTGATTGGTTAAACCATCTGCTGCCTCGTGTCTCCTCCACTGGACGACCAGGACCGAAGGGGCTGGAGAAGGATTAACTCCAATGTCCAGTGCCTGTCCCTGCTTGGTGAGCTCAGCCCAAGAGATCCTTTTGAAATAAGACATCCATTTTTGTAACCACAACTCTATTTAAATAATTGCCAAGTCCAAAAACCTTGGAATCATCCTTGACCCATGTTCACACCCCACGTCTGATCTGTTGGCAGGTTTCTTTGCTACATCTTTACATTTGTGCAGTAGCGAATCACTTCTCACCATCTCTGCTGCCCATCCGGGTCTGAGCCACTGCTGTCTCCTACCTGGATAATTACCACGGCCCTGTCCTCTCTGGTCTCTTTCATCCATCCTTGCCTTCTTACACTCTCGTCTCATCCCAGAAGCCAGACAGGTCATTCCAGCATGGAAGTCCAATCACTCTTTGCTCAAAACCCTCCAAAGGTGTCAATCTTTTTTCCTTTTTCTTTCTTGAAGCAGAGTCTCACTCTGTTGCCTCGGCTGGAGTGCAGTGGCGCGTGTCGGCTCACTGCAACCTCCACCTCCCGGGTTCAAGCGATTCTCCTGCCTCAGCCTCCTGAGTAGCTGGGGCTACAGGCACCCACCACCATGTCCGGCTAATTTTTGTATTTTTAGTAGAGATGGAGTTTCGCCATGTTGGCCAGGCTGGTCTCGAACTCCTGACCTCGTATTCTGCCTGCCTCAGCCTCCCAAAGTGCTGAGATTCCAGGCGTGAGCCGCCGTGCATAGCCAGGACTTCATTGCTGCAGAAGCCCAGGATCAGAACTTTGGGAATATTGTTGTGGGCTCTTGATAAACACACATTTTACATGTTCATTTGGTTTTTTTTGTTTTTTAAGAGAGGTTCTCACTCTGTTGCCCAGGTTGGAGTGCAGTGGTGCCGTCACAGCTCACGGCAGCCTTGACTTCCAGAGCATGAGTTCTCTGCAGCAGAAGCCATGTCCTCTCACCTCTGAACCCAGGGAAGAGAGGGATGCAGCACTAATGCATTGCTTAGAAGTGCTGCACTATGAGCATGAGGTTGGGTGTGATTCAGACCATGTTGTTCCGGCCTCTTGACATGGCCTCTCCACCGCCGGGAGGTAGTGCCACTTTCCTGGTGTCCAGGCTTGGCTGATCACGCTCTCCGACAGCCTGGGCCATGATTTGGGTGCCACTGTGGGGTCACGCTGCCTGTGCCCCCTAGGGCTCACAGAGATACTAGACTTTGGATTCCAGTGCCCTCCCCCAGACCTCCAACAGACCCCACAGAGCTAAGCCCCAGCTCTCTTCATTATCAATCACTCCATTATAACTAGGACACGTACGTCTGTGTGCCTGGACTGTCACTGCCCCTAGGATGAGATTTTCCGGGCAGCTCCTCCATCATCACACAAAGAGGTCTCTGGAGGATCCACATTCCTTGCTGTCTAGACCTGTCCTCAGTATGCCTGAACCCTGGGTGTTCAGGCTCAGGCTGTGAAACTCACGCCCGCAGTTCACCAATTCATGCAACAAATATGGCATGATCTCGGCTCACTGCAACCTCTGTCTCCCAGGTTCAAGCAATTCTCCTGGCTCAGCCTCCCGAGTAGTTGGGATTACAGGTGCCAGCCACCATGCCCACCTAATTTTTTTTTTTTTTTTTTTTGTATTTTTAGTAGAGATGGGGTTTCACTGTGTTGGCCAGGCTGGTCTCGAACTCCTGACCTCAGATGATCCACCCACCTCGGCCTCCCAAAGTGTTGGGATTACAGGCATGAGCCACCGTGGCTGGCCAGATTTGTTTTATATTTTGAAGTCTTACCAACAGGATTTGCTGATGGATTGAGAGAGAGAGAGCCCAACGATGGATCCAAACTCTCTGGCCTGAGCAATTGGAAGCATTGGGGTTTCCATAGCCTAAGACATGGAAGACTTTGGAGGGACAGGTGTGGGTAGAGGGAAACCAGTTCTGTTCAGATGCCTTCATGTTGACTGCCTGCTTGTTAGACATCCCAGTAAAGCTATCAAGTCGACATTTGGGTACCAAGCCTGGAACTCACAGCAGAGGTCAAGCAAGAGAAATACACTAGAGTGTTGTCACCTGTCTTCCCCTCCTAGAGCTCTGCTGACTGTCTCCTTGCAGGCATTCTGTCAGAGGTAGCTGGGACTTTAGAACTGGGCACAATTCCTGGCTCCATCTTGAACTGGCTCTGGGACCTTGGGAAAGTGAGTTCCCCTCTCTAGCCCTTAGTTCTTGCGAAAGGAAAATCGCAGGAGTCCAAAATCGCAAAGTCAAGTGGAAAAGTCAAGCTGGGAACTGCATCAGGCAAACCTTGCCTCCCATTTTCTTCCTAGATAAGATAGCTACAAAGATAAACAAGCTGCATACCTCCCTCCCAATTTGCCCACAAGGAAATTCCTTGTGGGCCTCAGGATCTTTACCCTAAAACAGTTCTGTTGAATTTCACCCTGGCAATGTAAATTGATAGCTTATCTTCACAGATGTGGGACAAAGGACAGAACTCACCATCAGGCCTCTGCCCACCTGAGACAAATGCATATATGATTGCTTGATTGCTTCCTCTGCCCTATTGTTTATGTGAAAATGCAGATTCACTGAGCCAGACTAGGGCACACAGGACTACTCCTCTACCCTCTGCTCACGTGGAAATAGTGTATTCAGTGAAAGGCTGATCAAAGACTCAAAAGGATGCACCCATTTATCTTTCATATGCCTATGACCTGGAAATCCCTGCTTCCAGTTGTCCTGCGTTTCCAAACTGAAGCAATGTACATCTTACACATATTGATTCATGCCTCATGTCTCCCAAAAATGTGTAAAAGCAAACTATACCACAACCTCCTTGGGCACATGTCAGCAGGACCTCCTGAGGCTGTGTCACAGACACGTCCTTAACCTTGGCAAAATAAACTTTCTTTCCTTTTTTTTTTTTTGGGAGACAGAGTTTCGCTCTTGTTGCCCAGGCTGGAGTGCAGTGGCGTGATCTTGGCTCACTGCAACCTCTGCCTCCCAGGTTCAAGTGATTCTCCTGCCTCAGCCTCCCAAGTAGCTGGGACTACAGGCACCTGCCACCATGCCCAGCTAATTTTGTCTTTTTAGTAGAGACGAGGTTTCACCATGTTGGCCAGGCTGGTCTTGAACTCCTAACCTCAGGTGATCTGCCTGCCTCAGCCTCCCAAAGTGCTGGGATTACAGGCACGAGCCACCAAGCCCAGGTACAAAATAAACTTTCTAAATGGATTGAGACTTGTCTTAGGTACTTTGTGTTCACATTCCTCATCCTCATTGGGGATATGAAACTGGTAACACTTCTTGTAGCCTCCTGCAGGTTTTTTTTTTTTTTTTTTTTTTTTTTTGAGACGGAGTTTTGCTCTTGTTGCCCAGGCTGGAGTGCAAAGGTGCAATCTCAGCTTACCGCAACCTCCGCCTCCTGGGTTCAAGCAATTCTCCTGCCTCAGCCTCCCGAGTAGCTGGAATTACAGGCATGCTCCACTACACCTGGCTAATTTTGTATTTTTAGTAGAGATGGGGTTTCTCTATGTTGGTCAGGCTGGTCTCGAACTCCTGACCTCAGGTGATCTACCCGCCTCGGCCTCCCAAAAGTGCTGGGATCACAGGCGTGAGCCATCGCGCCCGGCAGCCTCCTGCAGATTTTAAGAAGATAAGCTCTGTGGCATCAGCACACACGGGCTCAGCAAGCAGCAGCCATGTACACCATCAGCATATTTTGCTGGACATGTTTATTGGTGCTGCAAGCCCACCGCCCTTTTTGCCTCTGAATATACTCTGAGCCGACTCTCCCCATGCGAGGATGGGGCCAGGGAGTGGGCCTTGACCTAGGGACTGTCCATCTGAAAAGACGACCAGGTCCCATAGGCCCCCTGGTCACGAATTTGAGCTGGGAATGAGGAGGCTGGGCCAGTGGGGCTGGGAGGGGTGGCAGTGCTGGAACTGAAAGGCCGTTTTAGGGCCAGTTACCAGATGGGCAGCTGAGGACACTGAGTGGCTTTGGGTGAGAGACTCTGTGGCTGTGAGTCCTGTCCTCAGGCTCTGCCAGGTTCCAAGGGATATCCAGGTAACAAAGTCACATTTGTCAGCTCCAGAGCCCCGGGGAAAACCTTCAGGGGCGATTAATTCACAGATCAGCCTGGTGTGGAGGAGATGGCCCTACCCACTTTTTTCTTCAATAGGCTCTGGAATGTTCTATCCCCAACAATTGTGGACAATGAGGCTGGAGTCTTTTCTGACACTGTTAGAACAAGTGTGTTTGGAGAGCTTTCTGGAACGTCTGGTGAAAAGAAAAGACCCACTGACTCGCAGACATTCCATCTGCCCTCATTCCCATTCCTGTTTACTTCTGGGGGCCATGCTGGGGGTTGGCCCCAGGGACTTTGGATTCATCTTTCATTCGCTGGAAGAAGAAAGGAAGGCAGACCTTCCAGACTCAGTAGATGAAACTGACTTTGCCAGGTCTGGGCAGAGAGCAAGTGAGGTTCGAAGATGGGGGAGCATGAATCTGGGGGTGGGCTGGATGAGGTGGTGGGTGGGGGAGGATCAAGGCCTTTACTTGGTCGGGGCAAGCACAGATGAAGCCCCACCTGGCAACTACCTACTCTGTGTCACTCACAGCCTCGTTCTCACTCGGCTTCCTCCAGCTTCTTTTCACCACTCTCTTAACATCACGTGGGCACAATCCATATGGTTGAAAAGATGCCTCTTGCTGGGCGCGGTGGCTCATGCCTGTAATCCCAGCACTTTGGGAGGCTGAGTCAGGTGGATCACGAGGTCAGAAGATCAAGACCATTGTGGCTAACGCGGTGAAACCCCGTCTCTACTAAAAATACAAAAAATTAGCTGGGCGTGGTGGTATGCGCCTGTAGTCCCAGCTACTTGGGAGGCTGAGGCAGGAGAATCGCTTGAACTCGGGAGGCAGAGGTTGCAGTGAGCCGAGATCGCACCACTGCACTCCAGCCTGGGTGGTGACAGAGCAAGACTCTGTCCCAAAAAAAAAAAAAAAAAAGAAAAAGAAAAGAAAAGGAAACATGCGTCTTTGGAAAAGGTGCTATAGAGGCCCCTGCTCCATCCCCAACCTTCACCCCAGGATCCCTCCTGTAACCAGGCTCAGGACGCTGCTCCACCCAGGAGCGTGGGGACCTGTCACCTCATTGCACCAACATTCCAAAGTGGCTGTCGCTTCTGCAGAGGGAGACCCGGTGCAGGTGGAAACCAGATGGCCAGAGGCTATGCTGGGAGCAGGCGAGATAGATGTGCCACCTGCTGGTGGACAGCTCTCCGGTAGACAGCAACAGCTCACTGCACATGAGAGAAGAGAGACAGACCCTCTCATATTGTGTTATCTTGTTTTATACTCAGAAAAGGAAAGAGAAGCGAAACGAAATGCAGGTAGCCCGGCGCCTAGGAACCAGACCCGAAACCAGGCCTGGGCCTGCCTGACCTAATCCTGGTAGTTAAAGATCGACCCTGACCTAACCGGTTAGGTTATCTATAGATTCCAGACTTTGTATGGAAAGGCATTGCAAAAATCCCTGTCCTGTTCTGTTTCCTTCTGATTACCGGTGCATGCAGCCCCCAGTCACGTACCCCCTGCTTGCTCAATCCATCACGACCCTCTCACGCGGACCCCCTTGGAGTTGTGAGCCCTTAAAAGGGACAGGAATTGCTCACTGGGGGAGCTCGGCTCTTGAGACAGGAGTCTTACCTGATGCTCCCGGCCGAAAGAACCACTTCCTTCTTTAACTCAGTGTCTGAGGAGTTTTGTCTGCGGCTCGTCCTGCTGCATGCATACAGGTGGTACCCGGTTTCTTAGGGGTCCTCCCTTTGCAGTCCTGTCAGGGGTGGAAGTGTGGTTGGGTTTTCTTTTTCTGTCCATTTCCATCACTCCAAAAAGCAACCTCATGCCTATTTGCCATCAAGCCCCCTCACCCTGTCCCAGGCAAGCACTGATGGAATAGTTATCCCGATTCTGGAGCTCCCCATAGATAGAATTGTGAATTGTGAACTCCTTTGTATCTGTTACAATGTTTCTGATTATGATTTTTTTTTTTTTTGAGACAGAATTTCGCTCTTGTCACCCAGGCTGGAGGGCAGTGGTGCGATCTTGGCTCACTGTAACCTCCGCCTCCCGGGTTCAAGCAATTCTCCTGCCTCAGCCTCCCAAGTAGCTGGTATTACAGGCACGCCCCCACCCCACCCCTCACCACCATGCCCAGCTAATTTTTTATTTTTATTTTTTATTTCATTTATTTATTTTTTTGAGATGGAGTCTTGCTCTGTTGCCCAGGCTGTAGCACAGTGGCGTAATCTTGGCTCACTGCAATCTCTGCCTCCCAGGTTCAAGCAATTCTCATGCCTCATCCTCCCGAGAAGCTGGGAGTACAGGCACGTGCCATCACGCCCGGCTAATTTTTTGTGTTTTTAGTAGCAATGGGGTTTCACCATGTTAGCCAGGTTGGTCTTGATCTCCTGACCTCATGATCCACCCCCCCTTGGCCTCCCAAAGTGCTGGGATTACAGGCCTGAGCCACTGCACCCCGCCCTGATTATGATTTCTGATTCTGCCGTTTTGACGGGTATATCAGCAGATTGTTTCTTTTAAGCTGTGAGTGATAGGAATATAACTTTTGTTTATCTGATCACCTGTTGATAGATATTTTGGTTGATCCGAGTTTGGTGCTATCATGAATAAAGATGCTATAAACATTTCTGTAAAGGTCTTTTTGTGATTTTTTGTTTGTTTTTTGAGACAGAGTCTCACTCTGTACCCGAGGCTGGAATGAAGTGGCATGATCTCAGCTCACTGCAACATCCTCCTCCCTGGTTCAAGTGATTCTCATGCCTCTGCCTCCTGAGTAGCTAGGACTACAGGTGTGCGCCTCCACACCCGGCTAATTTTTGTATTTTTAGTAGAGACAGGGTTTCACCATGTTGGCCAGGCTGGTCTCAAACTCCTGACCTCAGGTAATCCACCTGCCTCAGCCTCCCAAAGTTCTGAGATTACAGACGTGAGCCACTGTACCCGGCCTAAATTTTTTTTTATTTTTTGTAGAGACGAGGTCTCGCTATGTTAGCCAGGCTGGTCCTGAACTCCTGACCTCGTGATCCGCCTGCTTCGGTGTCCCAAAGTGCTGGGATTACAGGCGTGAGCTACCGCACCTGGCCTTATTTTTATGTTATTTATTTTTATTTTTTATTTTTTGAGATGGAGTCTCGCTCTGTTGCCCAGGCTGGAGTGCAGTGGCATGATTTCGGCTCACTGCAGTCTCTACCTCCCAGGTTCATGCCATTCTCCTGCCTTAGCCCCCTGAGTAGCTGGGACAATAGGCACCCGGCACCATGCCCGGCTAAGTTTTTTGTATTTGTAGTAGAGACGGGGTTTCACCGTGTTAGCCAGGATGGTCTCAATCTCCTGACCTCGTGATCTGCCCACCTCGGCCTCCCAAAGTGCTGGGATTACAGGCTCGAGCCACAGCACCTGGCCTTATTTTTATTTTTGTAGACAGAGTCTTGCTCTGTTGCCCAGGTTGGAGTACAGTGGTGTGACCTCAGCTCACTGCAACCTCCGCTTCCCGGGCTCAAGAGATTCTCCTGCCTCAGCCTCCTGAGTAGCTGGGATTACAGGCGCGCACCATCATGCCTGGCTAGTTTGTATTTTTAGTAGAGACAGGGTTTCACCATGTTGGCCAGGCTGGTCTCAAACTCCTGACCTCAGGTCATCTTCCCACTTCGACCTCCCAAAGTGCTGGGATTACAGGCATGAGCCACCGTGCCTGGCCCCCTTCCCATTATTCTAAACATAAGAACTTGAACACAGAATAAAGAACCATGTGCAAATGACTCTATTTTTCTTCCTGTTTATCTTATGGCTTCATTTTAAAATGAATAGGCTATCTTTTAGAACAGTGTTAGGTTTACAAGAAAATTGAGTAACAAGTATAGAGGGTTCCCATATGCTCCCTTCCCATAGACCCCTAGTTCCCCTATTATTAACGTCTCATGTTAGTGTGGTACATTTGTTACAATTGACTAGCCAACATTGACACATCATCATCACCCAGAGTTTATAATTTACATTAGGGGTCACCCTGTGTACATTCTGTGGATTTTGACAAATGTATAACGACATGTACCCAAGGTTACAGCATCACACAGCAAAGTTTCACTGCCCTAAAAATCCTTGTGCTCTGCCTATTCATCCCTCCCTCCCCCCAGTCCCTGGCAACCACTGATGTTTTTACTGTTTCTATAGCTTTGCCTTTTTTGAAAAGTCAGGCTGGGTGCGGTGGCTCATGCCTGTAATCCCAACACTTTGGGAGGCCAAGGTGGGTGGATCATCTGAGGTCAGGAGTTCAAGACCAGCCTGGCCAACACAGTGAAACCCCATCTCTACTAAAAATACAAAAATTAGACGGGCGCAGTGGTACATGCCTGTAGTCCCAGCTACTTGGGAGGCTGAGGCAGGAGAATCGCTTGAACCTGGGAGGCGGAGGTTTCAGTGAGCCGAGATGGTGCCACTGCGCTCCAGGCTAGGCAACAGAGGGAGACTCCTTTTCAAAAAAAAAAAAAAAAAAATGATTGGACTCATACAGTAGATAACCTTTGCAGATTGACTTCTTTCCCCAAGCAATATGCATTTAAGCTTCTTCCACATTTTCTTGTGGCTTGATAGCTCTTTTCTTATTATTATATCTTATATTAATAAGACTCCATTGTCTGGAGGTACCACAGTGTTTTTATCCATTAACTTATTGAAGAACACGTTGCTTGCTTCCTGGTTTTGGCAATTATGAATACAGCTCCTGTAGACACCCATGTGCCAGACACAAGTGTGGACATAAGTCATTTGGGCAAATACAAATGGCTTTTGAACGCTATTATTTTAATTTTTCTGTGCTGTTTTGTTTTAGATGTGTCTTTTGTAAGTGGCGTATATATAACTAGAATTTTTAAAAGCCAGGCTGTGGAGAGCTAGTGTGTCCAGAACTGGTGGGTTCTTGGACTTCAAGAATGAAGCCGCGAACCCTCGCGGTGAGTGTTACAGCTCTTAAGGTGGCGTGTCTGGAGTTTGTTCCTTCTGATGTTCGGATGTGTTCGGAGTTTCTTCCTTCTGGTGGGTTCGTGGTCTCGCTTGCTCAGGAGTGAAGCTGCAGATCTTCGCGGTGAGTGTTACAGCTCATAAAAGCAGTGTGGACCCAAAGAGTGACCAGTAGCAAGATTTATTGCAAAGAGCAAAAGAACAAAGCTCCCACAGAGTGGAAGGGGACCCGAGCGGGTTACCACTGCTGGCTTGGGCAGCCTGCTTTTATTCTCTTATCTGGCCCCACCCACATCCTGCTGATTGGTAGAGCCCAGTGGCCTGTTTTGACAGGGCGCTAATTGGTGCGTTTACAATCCCTGAGCTAGATACAAAGGTTCTCCACGTCCCCATCAGACTCAGGAGCCCAGCTGGCTTCACCCAGTGGATCCCGCACCGGGGCTGCAGGTGGAGCTGGCTGCTAGTCCCGCGCCGTGCGCCGGCACTCCTCAGCCCTTGGGCGGTGGATGGGACTGGGCGCCGTGGAGCAGGGGGCGGCGCTCGTCGGGGAGGCTTGGGCCGCACAGGAGCCCATGGAGGGGGTGGGAGACTCAGGCATGGCGGGCTGCAGGTCCCGAGCCCTGCCCCGCGGGAAGGCAGCTAAGGCCCGGTGAGAAATGGAGCGCAGCACCAGTGGGCCGGCACTGCTGGGGGACCCAGTACACCCTCCGCAGCCACTGGCCCGGGTGCTAAGCCCCTCACTGCCCGGGGCCGGCAGAGCCCGCCGGCTGCCCCGAGTGCGCGGCCCGCCAAGCCCACGCCCACCCGGAACTCCAGCTGGCCCGCAAGCGCCGCGCGCAGCCGGGGTTCCCGCTCGCGCCTCTCCCTCCACACCTCCCTGCAAGCTGAGGGAGCCGGCTCCGGCCTTGGCCAGCCCAGAAAGGGGCTCCCACAGTGCAGTGGTGGGCTGAAGGGCTCCTCAAGTGTCACCAAAGTGGGAGCCCAGGCAGAGGAGGTGCCGAGAGCAAGCGAGGGCTCTGAGGACTGCCAGCACGCTGTCACCTCTCACTAGGAGACAAATATAGCAAAATATTAATTGTAGAATCTAGGTGGTGGGTGTATGTGTACATTCTGTACAATTCCTTCAGTTTTTCTATATGCTTGAAATAAAATGTAGCAGGGAGGGCTGGGTGCAGTGGCTCAGGCCCGTAATCCCAGCACTTTGGGAGGCCAAGGTGGACGGATCACTTGAGGTCAGGAGTCCGAGACCAGCCTGGCCAACATGGAGAAACCCTGTTGTCTACTAAAAATACAAAAATTAGCCAGGCGTGGTAGTGCGCTCCTGTAATCCCAGCTACTCGGGAGGCTGAGGCAGGAGACTCAATTGAACCCAGGAGGCAGAGGTTGCAGTAAGTCAAGATTGTGCCACTCCAGCTTGGGCGACAAAGTGAGACCCCCTCTCAAAAAAAAAAATTAGGGGGGAAATGTAACAAAAACCCTTTGGATTTATGAAATCACAATGGGCCTTTCAGGGGAGAGTAACCCCCCATGTCTGGCCTCGGCTCTGCCTTCCACCCAGGGGCAACACACGGAACGTCTTTCATCCTGTGGACGGGAATCACAACATCCAGCAGTGTCGGGGCTGTTGCAAGAAACTGCCCAGCACAGGACCTGGCCTTCGCAGTTTAATCACCTCGTTCCTCTTCCTGCCTGGAGAACGGCAGGGACTGTGTTGTGCTGCTGGTCACCAGCAGAGGGCGCACGGAAAGCAAGTCTGCGTCCAAAGTTCTCACGCCTGCCCCTCCTTCCTTCAGGAGTATTTTTTACAACGTTGCAGCCTTCAGAGTCAAAGCAAGCCTCTCCACGTTGGGGCGTGATTCCAGGCATATAAACGAAGTGGTGATGGCTGCGGCGGCCTCCTAGCGCTGTCTGCCTTTTCTCCTCTGCCTTCTTCCCAAGGATTTCCTTCCCTGTCCCTGTCTCCCATTAGACGTGGCGATCCTGGCCCAGGGCCTAGCCTGATCCAGGACAGGAAGAGTGCTCAGTGCTCATTGAATGAACTGACATTATTTCCCATTTCTCCCTTTAGCTCCCCACTTGAAAGCAGGAGGGTGAATGACAGTATTGGCTGTCACTCGCCCATCACTGGGGCCCTCCCAGAGCCTGGCTTGTTCAGCCTGGACACAAATGTTCCTAATGGAGTTATCCTGGGAGGCAACGGAACCAGGTGCCCTCCTGCCTTTCCCCTTGTTGTGGGTTGAATTGGGTCCTCCCACAAAAGATATGTTGGAGTCCCAATCCCAGGTACCTCAGAATAGAACCTTATTTGGAAATAGGTTAATTGTAAATGAAATTAGTTAATATGAGGCCATTACGTTAGGCTCTAACCCCAATGTGGCTGGTGTCCTTATGAAAAGGGGAAATTTGGACACATACACACACACACAGGGAAGACCACAGGAAGAGGGAGGCACAGATCAGAGTGATGCATGTACAAGCCAAGGAACACCAGAGATCACCAGCAAACTACCAGGAGCTGGGGCAGAGGCCCGGAACAGATCCTTCTTCGCAGCCTCAGAGGGAAGCAACACAGCCTACACCTCAATTTGGACTTCTGGCCTCCAGCACCTCGAGGAACTCTAAGTTTCTCCTGGTTAAGCCACTCAGTCTGCAGGCATTTGTTAATGGCAGCCTGGGAAATGAGTACACCCCCAACCCCTTTCCCTACAGGGAGTGTCCGTGTTACCGTCAGTCACTCTGAAAATACGCAGCTCCAGTTCAGGAAACAAGGGGTGAGCAGCTGGCTGAGAGTTTTGAAGCCCTGGGATCCGCATGGTGGCCCTGCCTGGTGCAGTGAGAACAGTGAGGTCCTTCATTTTGTGGATGCAAAACGAGGCTAAGCAGCTGCTTTCCAGCGGTGCGATGGGGGCAGTTTAAAGCGACCATCTGCCCAAGAGGCCCAGTGGGAGCCTGGTACACAGGGCGTGCTAACAAACCGACTCTCGCCCTCCCCTCTCTGGCTTTACATCACAATCCACACTCTAGTTACAGGTCCTGAGGCAGTCCCCTGGGTCCCACCCGTGGTCCCACACCAGCCTGGGGGTGGCAGCATTACTTGATCGACTGTGAATTTGAACCACGTCTTCAGTGTGGTCATTTGTTCAAATGCTTTGCCTGGGAGCCCGTGTGGGCCTGGATCCAGAGGGAGGCATAAAGTCTGTCTGCAAAGCCTTGCCTCCCTTTTGGCAGCCCCTGGGTGGCCTGAGCCTGCTGGGCTGCTAGAGCACACCCAGCCCTCTCTGCCTGGCCGACAACTCTCTCCAAGCTCCCCTTTTGCCTTCAGGATAAAGTCTGCAGCCTTCCTCGTCGGCCCGCCTGCTCCTCACACCTTGGCCACACGCCTCTTCCTTCCACCCCCACCCCACACCAGCCCCCAGGCCCTCTACACACCCACCTCAGCAGATACTGCCCTGCCACTTCTCTCCTGGACACCGCAGTGCCTTTGTTTATGCCTGCTAGCAAGTCCAGCCCCACTCTGTCCACCTAAAAACCCTACCGATCCTGAGGCTCAGGTGAAACGTCAGCCAGTGAAGGGTCTGAGCATGGGAAGAACCAGAGGGGCATTTAGACGGAGGGTAAGATGAGCTAAGCTGTCTGCACTGGAGTATCCAGCTCTATCTCAGCTAAGGATAACATGCCAAGAGCTGCCATCTGTCAATGGCCCTGGGTATATGGCCCCACAAGAAACCCATGTGGAGGAGGAAGAGGTAACTGGGGTGGGGGAACCCAGTCATTTCTAGGCCTTGGGGCCAGAAATCCTATCCTTGACCTCAAGGACAGGGCTGGACTTAGACCCCACTCTCAGTGGAAAATGCCTCCCCACACCTCCTGCCTGGCAATTTCCAAGTCACTCTTCAAGTGTGGCCTGCAGCAGATAGCTAGTTGTCCCCTAATATGTATTACTTCATTTGTATACAGTTGTAGAATGATGGTCTGGTCACACGGTCAGCCAGCTAAGCTTCCCAGCCTCCATTCACCTAGGTGTGGTCACATGACTGAATTCTGCTCCATGCGATACAAGCGGAGGTGAAATGCACTTTCCATGCCATGTTGTCATGGAGAAGTAGCATGCCGACCCCCTTCTTTTTTGCCTTTCCTCCTCGCTGCTGGCCAGAGCGTGGCAGGATGGTGGAGGCCGGAGCAGCATCCTGGACCACAAGACAGGAGCTGCGTGTGGCGGCGGAGAGGACAGAGCCACAAGCTAGAAGGAGCCTCAGCAGAGCCACCATATGAGCTTGCACTTCTATGAGAGCAGAAATCAGCCTCTGGTTTTGTTTTTGTTTGTTTGTTTGTTTTTTTGACAGAGTCTTGCTCTGTCGCTAGGCTGGAGTGCAGTGGCGCAATCTTGGCTCACTGCAACCTCCACCTCCCGGGTTCAAGCAATTCTCCTGCCTCAGACTCCCAACTAGCTGGGACTACAGGCGCACACCACCACGTCCGGCTAATTTTTGTATTTTTAGTAGAGACGGGGTTTCACCATGTTGGCCAGGATGGTCTTGAACTCCTGACCTCATGATCCGCCCACCTCAGCCTCCCAAAGTGCTGGGATTACAGGCGTAAGCCATAGTGCCCGGCCGAGCCTCTGTTGTGTCAAGGCCACTGCTGTTTCAGGTCAGCTGTAGGAGCCGGCCGAGTGAAGTGCCTGAGAGCCAGTTCTCCTTGGGTTCAATCCCAAGCGCCCACACTTCCTGGGGGTATGACCTCGCCAAGTCACTTAACGTGTCTGTAACTCAGGTTATTCAACTAGAAAATGTGAGTAGTAAAAATACGCACCACCAGCTGTTGTGAGAATCACATTAGTGAATTCTACATGAAGTGTTTGGATTTGCACAGAGCTTGCATTTGGCAGCAGTAACGATTACTGCAGCTGAACCTAGAGTCTGTGCAGAACACAGGCCCACCTTAAATACCACCTTAAATACCACCTCTCTCTAGGGTGGCCCTGAGCAGGCCCGTGTGGAGCTACTTCCCAGAGCCCCACCCAAGACCTTCGCTGAGCTGAGTTGAACAGAAACGAATGTTCCTCACAGAAATACAAGGGAGAGGTTAGATAAATGTTTTGTCCACAGTGGACGATTACAGCTGAAGGGTACTTGTGGCCCAAGGAGTGTATCTTTAAAAAAGAAACGTGACTCTTTAAGGTAGCCACTCTTTATACGTGAATGACGGGAACAAGGGTGTGTTCCTCATTATCGACTTCCTGTATTAAATTGTGTGAAATAGTCTCCTGTGGGTTGATTTGTATAGACTTCATTCATATATTTTTTCCTGATAACAAAATGAGAAAAAAAAAAAAAGGTCAGCAAATGTGTATACTTCCTATTCTTTCTTTCTTTCTTTTTTTTTTTGAAAAGGCACACAAACTGTTTATTAGTGTGTTATCCCCAAAATACAGAATACGTTTCACACCTAATGAGCCCCCCAAAATGATCCATCTCAACCGCTCCTCAGCGGCGAGGGTCACTTTATAATTACACTGCAGTTAGATTAGGGACTTACACCAGTAACATTTGGGGACATATGAAAATTAAATCTCCGTGGGTGTGACTGTACACTTTGTTCACCCCGTTTGATTTCTCAGATCATTCTTTTCTTGTTTTTAGAGACAACATCTCTCTCTGCCACCCAGGGTGGAGTGCAGTGGTGCGATCATTGCTCACTGCAGCCTCCAGCCCCTGGGCTCAGGCCATCCTCCTGCCTCAGCCTCCCCAGTAGCTGGGATTTCAACTGTGTGCCACCATGCCTGGCTAATTTTTGTCTTTTTAGTTTAGTTTTATTTTAGTTTCATCATGTTGGCCAGTCTGGTCTCAAACTCCTGACCTCATAATCCGCCCGCCTCAGCCTCCCAAAGTACTGGGATTACAGGCGTGAGCCACCGAGCCCAGCCCTCAGATCACTCTTAATGCTCCTTTTAGGCCTTCAGCAGAAGTGATAACAGATGGACCCATCAGCAACCAGACATCGGATTGGAGAAAATATTCCTGGGTCCCCCCTGAGTTTAAGCCAAGAGCTAGATAAATAAGTAAATAAATACTGTGTTTTTCAGGTGCAAGTTCACCTGTTTGCTTGCATTTGACATCTTCTTGTAGCTGGAGCTCTGAACTCTTGGAGTCCTGTCTATAACCAAGAGACTCCAGGCTTTTTCAGGGCAGCCCAGGAGCCCCTCTCTCTACCTGGAAAGCCGTCCCTGAGTAGGCAGTGCCATCCTCCTCCTGGGTCTCACCAATGAAGCCTCCTCCAGGAAGCCTTCCTGACTCCCCCAGCAGACTCAGTGCTCTTCCCTGGGGCTTTCCGGTGCCCTCCACCCATGCACCCCATGTGGACAGCAGTGTCCCGTGGCCCATGGGTCTGTCAACCCAAGCCAGCCCACTTGAGGTCCACAGTGTCCAGATGAGGACCACCAGGGCGGGGTGTTTCCCCTCCTGCCCCCTCCTTGTCCTTGACCTCCACAGCCCCGCGGTCCCTCCACCCCGTCCCCCACCTGGCCCTGGTCCCACCCAGCACTCACTGCAAACGCTGCTCCTTGGCCAGGCTGAGGTTGCTGCTGTCCAGAGCTCTGCGCAGGTCGCGCTGCTGCCACCGCTGCTGCCGCTCAAACAGCAGGGTGGCGCGAGCCCCCTGAATCCTCCGCCGGTCCCAGTCCAGATCTCGCTGGCGCTTTTCTTCCTGGAGCCTCTGGAAGGAAAAGAGGCGGCTCACCACCACCTTTCCCTAGAGCCAAAGAACCCCAGGGGATTATCTAGGAGGCCTGGCCTCTCATTCTACAGATGGGGAAACTGAGGCTCAGAGGAGGAGCAGGTAGGTGACCAATGTCATGCAGGAAGCCAGAGGAGACCCCCAGCCTGCCCTCATTCCATGTGGCCCGGCTGCCCTCCCCCGTCAGGAGGTGCTGGCCGTCCTCCTTCTCCTAAAGGCACAGCAGGGACTCAATTCCTTCAGCAGCCTCCACTCCCAGCTCCCGGGTGCAGGGCTCCCAGGTGCAGGCTGGGCCCAGAGTCTTCCTCCTCAGGTCCTCAGGGGGCTCCCTGGCTCAGTCAGCAGTCAGATGCCACCTCCATGAGCCATGGCCGGCTGCCCCACAGCTGAACGCAGATCACCTGGGCAGCTTCCAGAACATGCAGACACCACAGCCTCACCCGGTGACAGGAAGGTTATGGTCCTAGAGGGGCACCCCAACCCCTGAGTTGCTATGTTTCAGCTCATTCCTCACTGCCCTCCTCACTGTGAAAACTCTGGAGCCCTGGAAGAGGACGCTGGATTTGTGTGGAGGGAGGGGTACTTCCCCGTGTGTTGTCAGCTTTGTTAGGGCTGAAGACGAGTCCCCTTTGCCCACGTTTGCCATTTTTAGGGCAGAGCCTCCTCCCAGCAAATAAGCAAGGATAAGTGTCCGGTGAGTGGCACAGGGGTCTGGGCGGCCCCATCCTGGGACTGAAGGCAGGCTGGCGGGCTTTGTCACCCACGAGGCAAGTCACCCTGCTGTCATGAACCTCAGTGTCCCCCGCTGTAAAGCCAGGCTGCTCTCAGGAGCCCGGGGTCATCACACAAGCTGCTTGGTGGCAAACAGGGAATGGCATGGGACACACTCACCCGGGCTAAGAGCAAAGCAGACAGCCCAGCTGTTTGAGGTGAGATCTCAACTTTCCCAGTTACCTCCAAGCATAGAAAAGGGGATGGAGGCAAGGACCCAGAAAGGAAGCGGGCAGTATTTCTGAGTGGGGAGGTTTCATGTGTGTTTTTCCCCCCTTGTGCTTTTCTGTCTTCTTAATTTTCTATAAAAAATGAAAACTAGACAGCAATACTGCTTTCAGGATGGCCGGCCCATCTTCTGTGCCAGACGGTCCAGACAGAGCGGCAGTCCTGAAGCACAGAGCAGGGCCCTGGACCCCGATTCCAGCCCCGGCGCCCTTTCCACCTTGGACTACTTCCTGAACTTCACGCCCCCTGCCTGCCCAGGTCCCAGCCCCACTGCAGCCTCCCACACATGTGCACCTCTGGCCTGCAGGGAAGCAGGTGGGCGAGCTGCCCCACCCACTCCTCATGCCCTGGTCCACGCCACCGCCACTGTCCCTCCTCCTCCCCAGACCCACCAAATCAGAAGCTTACACCAACTATGGCACCTGCCACCCAGCCTGGCCTCTTCCACCCACTCTTTGCAGGTTTGAGACCCTCTCCAGATCTCTCCTGCCAGGATTCTCAGTGGTTTCAGCACACACAGAGACAGCCCTCTCTTGTCCCCAGCTGCTCAGCTCTCCTGCCTCCTCTCCAAAGATCTAGTCCCGGCTTCACCTTCTCACCCCCTGGGCACACCCTACCAGTGGTTCTCAAACTTGAGTAGGCATCAGAATCCCCTGGGGGCTTTCGAAACCACAGACTGCAGGCCCCACCCGGCCGATGCTGTGGGTCCAGAGACCCTCCCTTTGGGACCCTCCACCCTTCCCTTGTCATTACCAATAACAGTCTCGCTGCTCTAACCTGTCTCTTCCACTCTCTCTCCAAGTCCCTGATTCCAATGATTATGCCCCCCGCAAAGTGTGACCTCCAGTCTGCTGGCTGCCACTTTTCCAATCTCTCTCTGGCCCCCTGGTTCGTCTCATGGCAGATGCTCCCAGGCCAATACCCTCGGCCCCCTGAGTCCTTCACTTGGTCAGGCAGGCGGTGACCACAATGAATCTGGCTAAGCATGGTGGGGGACACCCTGACAGTGCTCTCTGGGGTGACCCAGACTATGCGGTGACCCAGTCATCTGACTATGACCCCCTAGTGGGCCCTGGGCACTGTCCGACCATCCTGTCCCCTTCCTCCAGGCTGTTCCCTCTCCAGCTCTTCTAGATGACCATTTAGCACTAACTCCCCCCGACCCTGCTCAGTTCTACTTCTAAAAGGTAGAAAATGACGGTCACTTCAGTGGTCCTGAGCCACAGCCCCCAGTACAGATCAATTCAGGTCTCAATTCTGTTCACCCGCAAGCTCCCACCCTGATGCCCCTTCCCGTGACTCCAATGATGGCTCTGAGCTCCCAGAGGCCACACCAAGCCCTCAACTAGCACTCCATGTCCCTCGCTCTCCTGCAGCCCAGGGACACGGCTCCAGCAAGTCTCTCCTCTGGCATCAATTTCCCCCTCTACTGCATCACTCCGGCTGAATGACAAGCATGCTGTTATTTCTACAATCAAGACAAACAAAAACTTTCCCTTCACCTCATGGCCCCCACCAGCTCCCACTCCATTTCTCTGCACCCTTTACAGCAAACGCCTTGTAAGTGCTGTCTGCATGTGCCATCTCCATTCGTTTCCTGCCTGTTCTCTCTTGAGCCCATTAGGCTGGCAGCCCCACTCCTCTGCCAAACATGCTCCTTCCTGACAGGGTCCCTGGTGACTGCCATGGTGCCGGATCCAGCGTTTAGCCTGAGCCTGGCAGCAGCGTTTGACCCAGGGGTTCCCCTCTCCTTCCCTCCCAAACACCTTTCCTCACTTGGCCTCCAGGAAGCCACGACTCGCATCTGTCCACCTCCCTGGCGGCCCCTTCTCAGATGCCTTTGCTCTTTATCAACAGTGGTGGTGAGAAGGGGGGTGCTGGGGAGGTGGGAGCAGGACTCAGTCCTCAGCTTTAAATACTCTCTGTAGGGCCGGGCATGGTGGCTCACGCCTGTAATCCCGGCACTATGGGAGGCTGAGGTGGGTGGATCACTTGAGACCAGGAGTTTGAGACCAGCCTGGCCAACATGACGATACCCTACCTCTACAAAAAATACAAAAAGCAGCTGGGTGTGGTGGTGCATGCCTGTAATCCCAACTACTGGGGAGGCTGAGGCAGGAGAATCGCTTGAACTCAGGAGGCAGAGGTTGCAGTGGGCCGAGACTGCATGACTGCACTCCAGCCAGGGTGACAGAGTGAGACTGTCTCAAAATACATGCATACATTCTCTCTGTAGGTGACGACTCACATTTATGCCTCTGGCCCAGACCTTGTTCTGAGCCCTATGTAACATATCCAGCTGCCTCCTGGGCTTTAATTGGAGATTGTGGCAGAAAATACTACTTGTCTCCCAGTAACCATTTTTCGTTCTTCTTTAGTAAAACAATCACCAGCACTTCACTGTCTGGAATAAACACATTTCCTTGACTTCTTTAGAGTTAGGGGCAACCTTGTGACTAAGTGTTGTCCAGTGAAATGTGAGTGGAAATCTCCTTAGAGTGTTCTCCATTCCTCCTTCCTGGTAGCTGGACTATGCATGTGATGGCTGGTGCTCAAGCAGCCATCTTGCACTAAGAAGTGAGAGCCAGGAGCCAAGGATAGCAGGACATCAGTCAATGACCACAGAGCTGCCATACCAGCCCTGGACTGTTTTCCTGAGGATTTAGTCTACTTGCAAGAGAGAAAGTTCTATTTTGTTTAAGATGCTGTTATGTGTGGTTTTCTGCCACATTCAGGCAAATGTAATCCTAATAGATACAGATATCTAATGGACTTTGCACACTTAACGTATCCAAAATTGTAACTTTGATTTCCACCCCTCCCCACCCACCAACCTGCTCCTCCCACCACCTTCCCTGTCTCTGGAAATGCGAATTCCATCCCTCTAGTTGCTCAGGCCACAGGACCTAGAGTCACCTTTAACTCCTCTCTTTCACACGTCCCCACCCAATCATGCATCCGATCCTGTCGACTCTACCTTCAAAACAGATCCAGAATCTGACCATTGCTCAGCACCCCCACTGCCTGCCCCGTGGTCCCTGCCAGCATCACCTCTCACTGTGAACACTGCAAAGGCCTTCCTGGAGATCTCCTTCCTTCCCCCTCAGCCCCTAGTGTCTGCCCTCAATCCAGGGGGATCACGCTGGGGATCCTGTTCAACCTAAGTCAGATCCTGTCACTCCTCTGTCCAAAACCCTGCAGAGTTCCCCGTCTCAGTCACAGAAGAAGCCAAAGTCCTCCCCAGTGGACTGCCAGGACCTCGACCGTCTGCCTCTGAGGCCTCCGTACCTGCCCCTCTCCTCACTCCACTCTAGTCACCAGGCTCCACGCCCTTCTCTGAGCAGGTCTGGCAGGGTCCTGCCTCAAGGCCTTTGCCCTTGCAGCTCACCCTGCCCAGTCGCCCTTTTCCCAGGTAGACACATGGCTCCCTCCCTACCCTCTTTTGGGTCTTTGCTTCAATGTCTTCCCATTCTACTGTCCTCTATCTTGGCACTCCTACTCCTGATGCCACATCATACGGGTGTGAGACTATCTGGCTCTTGTCTCCCACCGACTAGAAGGGAAACTGCTTGAGGGCAGGTCCTAGGGCAGAGCACAAGGCCTGCTACAACTACATTTGTGCCTGGAAGGCAGTGGGAGCAAAAAGCCTGGCTCTACGGGCTCTGGAAAAAGGGGCGGGGCAGTCACCAGCTTCTCCTGGATTTGCTGCTTCTGGACTAGGCGGATCTGCTCCAGCTGCTCCTGGGTCATGCCCTTCCAGCGGTCAGGGACCACGCGGTGGGGCCCGAAGGAGCTGGCTGCCTGCTGCGGGTTCTCGGAGAGCAGGTCCCCACGCAGGAGGTTGGTGATCTCGGCCAAGTTGTCCTCTTGTTCTTGCTTTTTCTCTTGCTTTTTCCTTTCCACTGACTCGATGGCCTAAGCAGGTGAAGACATTAAAGAAGATGGTCTGAGTGACCCCAGGGGCATTCTGACACCCAGGCCAGCAAATCTCACTGGGGGCCCTCGAGGGGAGGATATGCTAAGGGCAGCAGGAGTCGGGTGGAGGGGAGACTTGTCAGGCACGGATGTGGGTGGGTCCTTGAACCCCTGGCTGCCTGCGCACTGCTGGGCGGGTGGGCAGGACTCGGGGGATCACCACCTGTTGGGTGTGTGCATAAGAGCTCCGGGTCTTGCACCAACTTGCCAAGGCAGGGAACTCCCTCCTTGGATTAGGCCGACACCCCGCGTGGGCCTGGTCCCACCCAAGGCAGGGCTCTGTGCCCCTGGCAACCCTTGGACATCTGTGGGCTGCAAAGAACGCTCAACAGAGTGATTTACAATAGTGGTGGAAAATGCACTGTCACTTCAGTGGTCCTGAGCCGCAGCCCCCAGTACAAAGTAATTCCAGGTCTCACTTCTGTTTGATTCCCTGCGGGGGGGTCCCTGGCTGTGTGGCCTATACCAAGTCACCTCCCCTCTCTGGGCTGCAGTCATTTCTCTGTAAAGTCAGGAGATGGCTTAGGAGACATGTACTTGGGTTTAGAGCTGTCCTCAGTAACACATGGACAGGGCAGTTTGCAAGGAGCCGGCCTCCCACATGTGCTCACCAGAGGCCAGCTTGACTGAGTCACACAGTACAAGCTTTGTAGTTAGACAGGCCCAACTTCAATACCGGACTTGCCACTGAGTACTCCCTAAGGAAGTCAGCTCATCCTTCCAAGCTCCTACACCCGTTTTTTTTGTTTGTTTGTTTGTTTGTTTGAGACGGAGTCTTGCTCTGTCACCCAGGCTGGAGTGCAGTGGCACAATCTCGGCTCACTGCAACCTCTGCCTCCCAGGTTCAAGTGATTCAACACTGTTCTTACTTTGGGAGGCCAAAGTGGGCAAATCACGAGGTCAGGAGTTCGAGACCAGCCTGGCCAACATGGTGAAACCCCATCTCTACTAAAAATAGAAAAAATTAGCTGGGCGTGGTGATAGAGGCCTGTAATCCCAGCTACTCGGGAGGCTGAGGCAGGAGAATGGTGTGAACCCGGGAGGCAGAGCTTGTAGTGAGCCAAGATCGCGCCACTGCACACTCCAGGCTGGGCAACAGAACAAGACTCCACCTCAAAAAAAAAAAAAAAAAAAAAAAAAAAAGAAATGTGAGCAGAGGTGGCAGTACTGCTCCTGGGAGGAAGCCTGCGGGGACTAGCCACATTCCTTCCCTCCTCCTGCAGGGATCCTCTGGCTGGCAGTCGCTCCATCCCAGGGCCTGGGCTCCAAAGTGAGGATGCCAAGGAACAGGCCTCACAGCCCGTCCATGGCGGGCAGGGAGCATGCATGGAACATCAACTTTCTGTTTAAGCCACTGAGACTGCTGCTTCTTACCCCAGCAAGGGTTAGCACATTCTGACTGACAGAGGAGGGTGTTGTCGCTTCCTCATTCTGCAGATGATCAAATGGACGCAGTGGGTGGCCTGCTCAAGGCTGCAGGGCAGAGCCTGGTCTTGCACCCGTGTGGTCGGGCTCCAGAGCCTGCGTGCCACACCCTGATGCCACAATGCCTCTCTGACAAAGTGAGCCCCGACCCGAGAACTGGAGGCCCTCACGTGTGTCCTTCCTGTTGAACTGGACCAGCCTGCTTGGGCTTTGGATTAACATCCCAGGTTAATTAAAAAGCCTAGTTGTAGGTAGGAGCAGAGCTGCAGAAGCCAGAGGGCGGCTTTTCCCAGTGCAGGAGTGTTTGCAATGGTGCTGCCTTGTGGCATCCACATGAGGAGCCGGGGGTCTGAGAAAACCAGGCAGGCTGTGGATGCCCATTAAACATCTTCTAGAATATATGAATGAATAAATTGATGAATGAGACAATAGGGTTTAGCAAAAGCCACTCCAATGCCCAGCAGGAAGGGCTCAATAAACATTGGTTGAATTGATGAATGAATGAGTGAATTATCATCATCATCATCACCATCGCTTCCATAAATGAATGAGCGGATCACCAGCCAACAGTGGACTAATTGTCAAGGGCCCCACATCCTGCCATTCACTTGCAGTGGGGACTGGAGCGAACAGCCTCCCCTCTTTGGGCGCCCTCTGTAAAATGAAGGGCAGGGATGGATGATCTCTAAGACCTTTGCGGCTCACTGGGTGGTGAGCTCGGACTTCAGGTGTCTTGCTTTGCCTTTTGGTCCTCCCCAGCCCCCGCAGTTGGCTCTCCTCGTTCCTCTCCCCCATGTTGAAAACCCACATTCTCTGGTGTCTGGTCCAGCCTCTCTGGGATTTTTGACTGCCTGCCTCCACCAGGACAGTTTTGAGCTTGTATCTCCAATATATTTAGTTCACAGCATGGTACTACTATACCTTAATGATAGCACATGCTTATAACTACACATGTACATGGAAATCAAAAGTGATGAGGTTAAAAATGAATATGAAGCAGGGCTCTGGTATCTGCTCTCCCACAGATCCTGCACAGCCTTCTTTGGGGACCATAGTTCTAGCTGACGAGCGAACCTGATCAACGAAGCCAGGCAAAGTCCCCACCCACCAGAAAACAGAATTGCATTTGAAAAGAAAACTTTGTGGGGGGAGGGAGAGGCAGGGGGGCGAGCTCTAATTTCCAAAACGAAAAGAGGGCCAGATGTGGGAATCCCAGCACTTTGGGAGGCTGAGGCGGGAGGACTGCTTGAGCTCAGGAGTTTGAGACCAGCCTGGGCAACATGGCAAAACCCTGTGTCTACAAAAAAATACAAAAATTAGCTGGGCATGGTGGCGCGTGACTGTAGTCCCAGCTACTTGGATGGCTCAGGTGGGGGGATCATCTGAGCCTGGGAGGTCGAGGCTGCGGTGAGCCGTGATCGTGCCACTACACTTCAGCCTGGGTGATGGAGTGAGACCCTGTCTCAGAAACAAACAAACAAAAAAACCAAAAGAAGAACCTATTTCAGCAATTTCAGCATCAGGTTGGAGGGAGGGGAGTGTGTGGGAGGAGGGGGGCCAGAGTTTAGAGAGGAGGCGGGAGGTCTCAGGAGGCCCCAGTGTTCGAGCTCATTATGATCTTCTTCATCATCCCTGCCATCGGTGAGCATCCAAGTAGCTGTTCTCAGTAAAGGGGAAGTCTGAGAGGTGGGAAGGATGGAAACCAGCACCAGGCAGTGGAGCAGAGCTAGGCGGTAACAGTCTAGGTGGATGTCACCATCCTCATGTTACAGAAGAAACTGAGGTGTAGAAAGGTGAGCTGACTTCCCCAGGTTACATGGCTAGTTTGGCAGGTTTCCCTCCAAGATTCAGAGCTAAGGGACAGGACTGGGTCTCATCCATCTCTGTCATCAGGCAGCCCATCAGGGTCTCTGTCAGGGCCGGTCATGTGACCAGGGAGCAGGCTGAGACTGGGATCCCAGGGAGGCCGGAGAGCCTTGGGAAGCCGTAGTGGGCTCATCCTCCCCTCCAGTCGTCGAGCCCGAGGTCTCGGAGTACCTATACCTGGCTCTTGTTGAAGTCTTTCACAGATGCACAAACTGCCTTTCTGGTGGTGCTTTCCAGCTTCTGGAGGTGCTTGGCTGTCTCGTCAAACTGCAGCCTTGTCTCTGTGTAGAGGGCCTCTGAAAGGAGGCAAGAAGCAATCAGATCGACCTGGCCACAGGAGCACCTTCCCACATGTGGCCGTTCGTGCCTTTGCCTCCTACCACGTCCTTAGCCATGAGCATGAGGACGGGAACAATAATGACAGGACCTGCCTCTGAAGGCTGTGGGAGAGTCAAGCTCCCAGATGAGTGCTAGTGATCACTACTATGCTGGGGTCCTGGGACAGGCGGGTGGTGTGCCCCTTGCTGTCCTGCTCTATCCTGAGGCAGCTACATCCTTACAGTGGGCAAGAGATACTCTACAGCCCCAAGAAATGACGTTTGAGACCTGCAGGACAAAACAAGTGGGTTGGGAGCAGGTGCAGAGGTTTTGGGAAAGGATTCAGCGGAATCCAGAAGTGAAAGAGCAAGAAACCAGACAGGACTCTATGGAGGAAGTGGGGCCAGATGACAGATACTGTGGAGTGGCAGGAGGACTTGGTCAGGCCAATGAGGAAGAGAAAGAGGAGGAGTAGGAGGTGAAGGGGTCAAGGTAGAAGGTCCAAAAGCAAAATGTGAAGATTTGGAGTCAAACAGAGGAGGCTCACATCCCAGCCCAGACATTTCCGAGCTCTGTTAACCTCAACTATTACTTAGCCTTGCTGAGCCTGTGTCCTTACCTGTGAAGCAGGACATACCTCCTTTGCAGAATAATAACATCATTATAATAATTAATAATAATACTATTAATAATAATAATATTATTATTATTATTTGAGACGGAGTCTCGCTCTGTTGCCCAGGCTGGAGTGCAGTGGTGCATCTTGGCTCACTGCAACCTCTGCCTCCTGGGTTCCAGCAATTCTCCTGCCTCAGCCTCCGGGGTAGCTAAGATTACAGGTGTGCACCACCACGCCCAGCTAATTCTGTATTTTCAGTAGAGATGGGGTTTCACCATGTTGGCCAGGCTGGTCTTGAACTCCTGACCTCAGGTGATCCACCCACCTTGGCCTCCCAAAGTGCTGCGATTACAGGCGTGAGCCACCGTGCCCAGCTTGCAGAATTATTATGTTAAGAAAAAGTCTCCCCATCTCCCTCTCCCGTCTCCTGTCTCCCTCTCCCGTCTCCCGTCTCCCTCTCCCTCTCCTTTCCATGGTCTCCCTCTCATGCCGGGCCAAAGCTGGACTGTACTGCTGCCATCTCGGCTCGCTGCAGCCTCCCTGCCTGATTCTCCTGCCCCAGCCTGCCGAGTGCCTGCGATTGCACTCACGCCGCCACGCCTGACTGGTTTTCGTGTTTTTTTGGTGGGTTTCACTGTGTTGGCCGGACTGGTCTCCAGCTCCTAGCCGCGAGTGATCCGCCAGCCTCGGCCTCCCGAGGGGCCGGGATTGCAGACGGAGTCTCGTTAACTCAGTGCTCAATGGTGCCCAGGCTGGAGTGCAGTGGCGTGATCTCGGCTCGCTACGGCCTCCACCTCCCAGCCGCCTGCCTTGGCCCCCCAAAGTGCGGAGATTGCAGCCTCTGCCCGGCCGCCACCCTGTCTGGGAAGTGAGGAGCGTCTCTGCCCAGCCGCCCATCGTCTGGGATGTGAGGAGCCCCTCTGCCTGGCTGCCCAGTCTGGAAAGTGAGGAGCGTCTCTGCCCAGCCGCCATCCCACCTGGGAAGTGAGGAGTGCCTCTCCCCGGCCGCCATCCCATCTAGGAAGTGAGGAGCGTCTCTGCCCGGCCGCCCATCGTCTGAGATGTGGGGAGTGCCTCTGCCCCGCCGCCCCGTCTGGGATGTGAGGAGCGCCTCGACCAGGCCGCGACCCCGTCTGGGAGGTGAGGAGCATCTCTGCCCGGCCGCCCCGTCTGAGAAGTGAGGAGACCTTCCGCCTGGCAACCGCCCCATCTGAGAAGTGAGGAGCCCCACCGCCCGGCTGCCACCCCGTCTGGGAAGTGAGGAGTGTCTTCGCCCGGCAGCCACCACGTCCAGGAGGGAGGTGGGGGGGTCAGCCCCCCGCCCGGCCAGCCGCCCCATCCGGGAGGGAGGTGGGGGGGTCAGCCCCCTGCCCGGCCAGCCGCCCCGTCCGGGAGGGAGGTGGGGGGGCTCAGCCCCCCGCCCGGCCAGCCGCCCCATCCGGGAGGTGAGGGGCGCCTCTGCCCGGCCGCCCCTACTGGGAAGTGAGGAGCCCCTCTGCCCGGCCAGCCGCCCCGTCCGGGAGGGAGGTGGGG
This sequence comes from Pan troglodytes, assembly GCF_028858775.2. Classification (NCBI taxonomy): domain Eukaryota; kingdom Metazoa; phylum Chordata; class Mammalia; order Primates; family Hominidae; genus Pan; species Pan troglodytes. The sequence continues at coordinate 47,416,820 of NC_086016.1, read as the reverse complement.
GGGTCAGCCCCCCGCCCGGCCAGCCGCCCCGTCTGGGAGGTGAGGGGCGCCTCTGCCCGGCCGCCCCTACTGGGAAGTGAGGAGCCCCTCTGCCCGGCCAGCCGCCCCGTCCGGGAGGGAGGTGGGGGGGTCAGCCCCCCGCCCAGCCAGCCGCCCCATCCGGGAGGGAGGTGGGGGGGGTCAGCCCCCCACCCGGCCAGCCGCCCCATCCGGGAGGGAGGTGGGGGGCTCAGCCCCCCACCCGGCCAGCCACCCCGTCCGGGAGGTGAGGGGCGCCTCTGCCCGGCCGCCCCTACTGGGAAGTGAGGAGCCCCTCTGCCCGGCCAGCCGCCCCATCCGGGAGGGAGGTGGGGGGGTCAGCCCCCCGCCCGGCCAGCCGCCCCGTCTGGGAGGTGAGGGGCGCCTCTGCCCGGCCGCCCCTACTGGGAAGTGAGGAGCCCCTCTGCCCGGCCAGCCGCCCCGTCTGGGAGGGAGGTGGGGGGGTCAGCCCCCCGCCCAGCCAGCCGCCCCATCCGGGAGGGAGGTGGGGGGGGTCAGCCCCCCACCCGGCCAGCCGCCCCATCCGGGAGGGAGGTGGGGGGCTCAGCCCCCCACCCGGCCAGCCACCCCGTCCGGGAGGTGAGGGGCGCCTCTGCCCGGCCGCCCCTACTGGGAAGTGAGGAGCCCCTCTGCCCGGCCAGCCGCCCCGGCCGGGAGGGAGGTGGGGGGGGGGTCAGCCCCCCACCCGGCCAGCCGCCCTGTCCGGGAGGGAGGTGGGGGGGTCAGCCCCCCGCCCGGCCAGCCGCCCCGTCTGGGAGGTGAGGGGCGCCTCTGCCCGGCCGCCCCTACTGGGAAGTGAGGAGCCCCTCTGCCCGGCCAGCCGCCCTGTCCGGGAGGGAGGTGGGGGGTCAGCCCCCCGCCCGGCCAGCCGCCCCATCCAGGAGGGAGGTGGGGGGGTCCGCCCCCCGCCTGGCCAGCCGCCCCGTCCGGGAGGGAGGTGGGGGGCTCAGCCCCCTACCCGGCCAGCCACCCCGTCCGGGAGGTGAGGGGCGCCTCTGCCCGGCCGCCCCTACTGGGAAGTGAGGAGCCCCTCTGCCCGGCCAGCCACCCCGGCTGGGAGGGAGGTGGGGGGGGTCAGCCCCCCCGCCCGGCCAGCCGCCCCGTCCAGGAGGGAGGTGGGGGGCTCAGCCCCCCGCCCGGCCAGCCGCCCCGTCCGGGAGGGAGGTTGGGGGGTCAGCCCCCCACCCGGCCAGCCGCCCCATCCGGGAGGGAGGTGGGGGGGTCAGCCCCCCGCCTGGCCAGCCGCCCCGTCCGGGAGGGAGGTGGGGGGGTCAGCCCCCCGCCCGGCCAGCCGCCCTGTCCGGGAGGGAGGTGGGGGGGTCAGCCCCCCACCCGGCCAGCCGTCCTGTCCGGGAGGGAGGTGGGGGGGGTCAGCCCCCCGCCCGGCCAGCTGCCTCGTCCAGGAGGTGAGGGGCGCCTCTGCCCGGCCGCCCCTACTGGGAAGTGAGGAGCCCCTCTGCCCGGCCACCACCCCGTCTGGGAGGTGTACCCAACAGCTCATTGAGAACGGGCCATGATGACAATGGCGGTTTTGTGGAATAGAAAGAAGGGGGAAAGGTGGCGAAAAGATTGAGAAATCGGATGGTTGCCGTGTCTGTGTAGAAAGAGGTAGACATGGTAGACTTTTCATTTTGTTCTGTACTAAGAAAAATTCTTCTGCCTTGGCCTCATGTTGATCTGTGACCTTGCCCCCAACCCTGTGCTCTCTGAAACATGTGCTGTGTCCACTCAGGGTTGAATGGATTAAGGGTGGTGCAAGATGTGCTTTGTTAAACAGATGCTTGAAGGCAGCATGCTCGTTAAGAGTCATCACCACTCCCTAATCTCAAGTACCCAGGGACACAAACACTGCGGAAGGCCGCAGGGTCCTCTGCCTAGGAAAATCAGAGACCTTTGTTCACTTGTTTATCTGCTGACTTTCCCTCCACTATTGTCCTGTGACCCTGCCAGATCCCCCTCTGCGAGAAACACCCAAGAATGATCAATAAAAATAAATAAATAAATAAATAAATAAAAATAAAAATAAAAATAAAAAAAGAAAAAGTCATCGATCAGAAGTTTCTTCATTCAAGTATTTGTGCCCTGTGGGTCTCCTCACTGTCTCCAAAAACAGAGACGAAACTCTTTCATCTTCAATTTCTGGCCTCTGCACAGTCAGCCTCACCTCTCACCGTTCATTTGTTCATTCATCCACTTAACATAGAGCCATGGAGAGCCTAGCATGGGGGTCCCACTTTGCTGGGCACATGATACATGATGGGGAGTAAGACAGAAAGGGCTTTTCCTGCCTTCCTGGAACTTGCTGCCTAGGAGAGGAGACATTAACCAACACATGAACTCAGAATAAACGTATTAATACCAACTGTAGCAGTGACAGGGAGGAAAGGACGGAGAGACCAAGAGGAGATATGCTGGGGGCTCCCGGCTGAGGCAGCTGAGGTTCGCGGGGAGGGTAGGGGATTGCTCCTCTGGGAGCAAATGATGCTTGAGACCTGCAGGACAAAAGTGGGTTGGGAGCAGGTGCAGAGGTTCTGGGGTGGGAAAGGATTCAGTGGAATCCAGAAGTGAAAGAGGAAGATGGCAGGAACACAGCAAGCGGAGGGGGCGGAGTTGACAGTGGAGAGGTGGGCAGAGGCCCAGCATGCAGAGCCTGTGGGCTGCAGGAGGATTCTCCATCTCTTTCCAAGTGCATGGGAAGCCATTAGCGGGCTTGAAGCTGGGATTGAAGGGGTAGGGTGATGCTGTCCAACCCCGCATTTTTTTTTTTTTTTTTTTTGAGACGAGTTTCGCTCTTGTTGCCCAGGCTAGAGTGCAGTGGCACAGTCTCGGCTCACTGCAACCTCCACCTCCTGGGTTCAAGTGATTCTCCTGCCTCAGCCCCCCAAGTAGCTGGGATTACAGGCACATGCCACCACGCCTGGCTAATTTTTCTATTTTTAGTAGAGACAGGGTTTCACCGTGTTGGCCAGGCTGGTCTCAAACTCCTGACCTCAGGGGATCCACCCACCTCGGCCTCCCAAAGTGCTGGGATTACAGGTGTGAGCCACCACACCTGGCCAAACCCCACATTGTTTAAAAGTATCACTGACTGCTGTTTTGGGAATGGACCAGAGAGGGGCAAGAAAGGAAGTGGAGGCCATCAGAAAGATCTTGGCAGAGGTCTGTTCAGCTGAGATGGTGGCTTGCATCACAAGGGTGACAGCAGGGATGGGGACAAGCGGACAGTTCAAAATATATGCAGGAGGTAGAAGGGACAAGAGTCAGAGATGGCCTGGAGTCAGGGGTGGGTCATGGATGATTCCCTAGACTTCTGGTTTAAGGGCAGGAGGTACCAGTTAGTAGGAGGAGAAAGATGGAAAAAGGAGCAGATGCAGAAGAGGATCCAGGGCTGCTCTCCGATATGTTGTGAGGGGTCCTGCGAGATGTCAAGGAGACCGCTGAAGAACCAAGTCCACAGCTGAAACAAAGCCTTCTGGCCAGAGGTGGACATTTAGACCACTTGGGAGATGGATGAACCATACAACACATCAGTGATCAAGGCTATGGAGAAAAATAAAGCAATGGGATACGGAATGTGGGGTGGGAGGAGGGTACAGGGTTTAAAATAGGGGGTCAGGGGAAGCCTCATTGATAAGATAGCACTTTAGCACAGCCCTGGAGGAGAGTGGTGATCCCTACAGATATCTGGGGAAAGACATTTCTAAGCAGAGGGAACAGCACATGCAAAGGCCCTGAGGCAGAAGTGAGCCTGATACACTCACGTCTGAAAACAGCAAGATAGTGTGGAAAGAATGGAGTGAGAGGGCAGCATAGCAGGAGATAAGGCCAGACTGTGAAGGCGTTGTAGGTCTCTGAAAAAAATCGTTTACTCTGAGTGAAATGTTTACTCTGTAGGATAAGGGGAGAGACCCAAAGAGCAGCTGAGAGATGCTTTTTGTTTGTTTGTTTGTTTGAGATGGAGTCTCACTCTGTCGCCCAGGGTGGAGTGCAGTGGCGCAATCTCAGCTCACTGCAAGCTCCGCCTCCTGGGTTCACGCCATTTTCCTGCCTCAGCCTCCCGAGTAGCTGGGACTACAGGCACCCGCCACCACTCCCGGGTAATTTTTTTTATTTTTAGTAGAGATGGGGTTTCACCGTGTTAGCCAGGATGGTCTCGATCTCCTGACCTCGTGATCTGCCCGCCTCAGCCTCCCAAAGTGCTGGGATAACACGCATGAGCCACTGTGCCCGGTCTTTTTTTTTTTTTTTTTTTTTTTTTTGAGACAGGGTCTCACTCTGCTGTCCAGGCTGGAGGGTGGTGGCACAATCACGGCTCACTGCAGCCTTGACCTTCCAGGCTCAGTGATCCTCCTGCCTCAGCCTCCTAAGTAGCTGGAACTACATGGGCATGACACCATGCCCAGCTAACTTTTTAATTTTTTGTAGAGATGAGGTCTCACTTTCTTGCCCAGGCTGGCCTTGATCTCTTGGCTTCAAGTGATCTTTCCTCCTCGGCCTCCCAAAATGCCGAGATTACAGGCATGAGCCACTGCGCCCAGCCGAGAGATGCTGATAGCCTTAGTTCAGAATGGGAATGTTGGAGGGTGTGGAAAGTAGTTGAAAAATGGAGAGAAAGGAAGGAGTCAAGATTACTTGGGCTGGGGCCTGGGCAGCTAGAAGAAAGGAGCTGTCACGGATGTGGGTAGAAGGTCAGGTCTGCAGGGAAGAACAGAGTTATTGGACTTGTGCTGATCTTGACAAGTGCATTAGACATCCAAGAGAAGTTAGATGAATTTATGAGTCTGGATTCAGGGAAGAGTCCAGGCTGGAGGTATAAACCTGGGAAATGATGGCCTATAGGTGGCATTTAAAGCCATGAGACCGGACAAGATCACTCGGGTGAGTTTAGCTGGTAGAGGAGAGCACTGGTGTGAACAACATCCAGAGGCTGAGCAGATGAGAAACCAACAAAGGACCTGGATGGGAAGGGAGCTAATGTCAGAGTGGTGTTCTGAAAGCTGAATTGCATGCGGATTTCCAGGAGCAGGAGGTGATCAACTGTTAGGTCAAGATGAAGGTCAAAAACCGACCTTGGATTGGGCGACATGGAGGTCACTGGTGAGGTTGGCCAGGGCAGTTCCAGTGGAGCAGGGAGGGCATAAATCTGGTAGGAGTGGGAGAAGAATGGGAGAAGATGATCTGGGGAGACATCACTCATGGAGAGTAGACTGGGGAGAGAAGAGGCTGGGAGGAGGATGAGCCGAGCAAGGAGACTGCAAACTAACAAGCAGAGAGGAGGGGCTCAAGAAGGCGGAGTGCATTCCTCTCTGTGCCTGGTCCCTGTTTTGTCTTCCTCATAGCTCCTTACCATTCCATCACCCGCTGACACACCCCAAGAGAGCAGGGATGTTGTCGTCTTCGTTACCTGGTCTTTCCGGCACAGAAGTGGCCGGGAGGGTCAGTGCTGCTCGAGTGCAGGCATGAAGAGGAGCTGGGAGAGCAGAATGCTGCTGACCTCAGTGAGGACGCATAGGGCTTTCTGCAGTTCCCTCAATGAGAGGCTGTTTCATGCCTTGGAGCCTTTGCCCAAGAGGTTCCCTGGGCTTGGGGAGTCCTGGTGAGGGCATGTGACCACCATGCCTGCAACTACACCCCCAAAGTCCCCTGTAGGAATTTCTACCACAGCACCCAAGAGACTCAGGAAGACCTGCATCTTTCCCATTCACCTTCCCCGCAGACTTGGAGGGCAGGGACCGATTCTGAGTTACCTCTGCATGCTGGCATCCAACTGGGACCCCGACACGGAAAGTGTTTTCCACATGACTGAGGCGTGATTGCAGGTGTTTCCCTCCCGGAGGGCAGGCTCTGACTTTTCTTTCCCCACAGGGCCAAAGTAGCATGTGGCTGTCTGTGCAAATTAGTAGGACTTTAAACAAATCCCACAAAAACTGTAGGGTTGCTTAAAAAAAAACAAACTGTAGGGTTGGTTTGTTGAAGAGAGTGTTGAGACCAGCTCATCTCTTCTGTTTCATTACCTGCGCATTTTTGTTCAGCACGGGCGTTCTTCCATTCCCTTTGCTGCTGCAAAGACCATTCTCTGTTTTGTTCCTGTTGGAATTTCTTCCTCTCATGGAAGTTTAAATCCTCTCCCATGAATTTCTGCATTCCTGATATCGTATTCCGAACATCATTATCTGACTGCCGGGCTGGAAGATCTTTCTTAAGGGCTAGGGGGTCGGACAGATCAAATTCACGGCGAGTTTCTGGCTTCTGAAAGCTCTGTTGGAAGTCATTGATAGCCCTACAGAGATTTTTCCTATCCCTCTTTTTCCGGTTTTCCAATATGCACACGATTTTGTCATTTTGCCTCATTTCAGCAGCTGGAAGAGATACAGCATATCCATAAGCTTAGGATTCAGAGGAAAAAATAAATTTGAATCCATTTTATTTTTTATTATTTACTTTTTTAGAGATAGGGCCTCATTATGTTGCCTGGGCTGGTCTCCTGGCCTCCAACCATCTTTCTGCCTCAGCCTCCCCAGTCACTGGGATTATAGAAGTGAGCCACTGAACCCAGCCCATGAATCTACTTTAAAAACTAATTTTTTCAGTGATTGCAAAAGTAATACAACCCTCCAAAAAAGTAACACAGCCATTAAAGGATTAGTATCCTGAATATACAAGGAGTACCTACAAATCAATTTAAAAAACCCCAAAACCCCAACCCAATAAATGGGCAAAGTGTAGGAACGGCCAGGCAAATCACTATAAAGAAACCTGAGGCTGGGTGTGGTGGCTCACGCCTGTAATCCCAACACTTTGGGAGGCCGAGGTGGGTGGATCACCTGAGGTTGGGAGCTCGAGACCAGCCTGACCAACATGGTGAAACCCTGTCTCTACTAAAAATACAAAATTAGCCGGGCGCGGTGGCAGGAGCCTGTAGTCCCAGCTACTCGTGAGGCTGAGGCAAAAGAATCGCTTGAACCCAGGAGGCAGAGGTTGCTATGAGCCAAGATCATGCCGCTGCATTCCAGGCTGGGTTACAGAAAGAGACTCTGTCTCAAAAAAAAAAAAAAAAAACCTGAGTAATCAATACAATTATGAAAGGATGATCACCCATACAAGGTGGGAAACATCCAATGAATCGAAGGCAAAATATTTAAAATGCTAATAATGGCACACATTAGTAAGGATGTGGGGAAACAAGATCTCTCATTTGCGGCCGGGCATGGTGGCTCACGCCTGTAATCCCAGCACTTTGGGAGGCCGAGGCAGGCGGATCACGAGGTCAAGAGATCGAGCTTATCCTGGCCAAGATGGTGAAACCCCGTCTCTACTAAAAATACAAAAATTAGCTGGGCTTGGTGGCACGTGCCTATAGTCACAGCTACTTGGGAGGCTGAGGCAGGAGAATCGCTTGAACCCGGGAGGCAGAGGTTGCAGTGAGCCGAGATCGCTCCACTGAACTCCAGCCTGGTGACAGAGCAAGACTCCATCTCAAAAACAAAACAAATCAAAACAAAAACCTCTCATTTGCTGCTTGTAGGAGTGTAACTTGGTACACTTACAACAAAACAATTTTTCAATATCCCATAAAACTACCTTTGATCCATCAATTCCACTTCTGGGTATCCCTTTCACATATGCTAGGGACACAATTCATGGACAGTCATTGCAGCCGTGTCCACAATGACAAAACAACTGAAAAAAAAAAAATCTAAACCAGCCATCAGTATGGGAATGGATGAAGAAACTGTAGTTAATTCATATAACAAAATGCCATAAAACAATTAAAATGAATACTCTCTATATGTAAATCACTGATTAATTTCAAAAATACAAGCCTGGATGAAAGAAAAGCATACTGCAAATGGATCTATTCAATAGGATACCATTTACATAAATTTTAAAAACACATAAAAACAATTTTATATTGTTATGAATACATACATAAATAGTACAAGCATAAATAGTGCATGGGGGCTGGGGCTGGTGGCTCATGCCTGTAATCCCAACACTTTGGGAGGCAGAGGTGGGAAGATCACCTGAGGTCAGGAGTTTGAGACCAGCCTGGCCAACATGGTGAAACCTTGTCTCTACTAAAAATACAAAAATCAGCCCAGCATGGTGGTGTGCACCTGTAATCCCAGCTACTCGGGAAGCTGAGACAGGAGAATCACTTGAACCCAGGAGGCGGAAGTTGTGGTGAGCTGAGATCACGCCACAGCTCTCCAGCCTGGACGACAGAGCAAGACTCCATCTCAAAAGAAAAAAGAAAAAAAGCATGGGAATGATAAACACTTCTGAGGAGAAAGGAGGGGAAAATTAAGAGGTAGGGGGCAGGGCGGTGTTGTTTCATATATATATATATATATATATATACACATATACATATACATATATAAAAAACACAATTCTCAAAAAACACTCAAGATATCTGAAGCCAATCTGGCAAAATGTTAACATCTAGTCTGATGGTGGGTACATATGTACCTGTCACATTGTTTTTGTAAGATTGAATTACCTCATAACTAAAAATATTAATAAAAAAGATAAAATGTTTAGAACATACAGAACGGTATAAAGGAGAAAATAAAGTTTGCTCATAATTCTATCCCTCCAACATTACCCTGCTAACATTTTGGCATATTTCCTCTCTTCTTCTTCTGAGCACATTTTAAAATATTTTAAAAACATAACAGCCCATTGTATGTACAATTTTGTATCCTGCTTTTTTTTCTATTATAAAAATCTTTATGGTGTTTAAAAACACTGAAATTTCTTTTTTTTTTTTTTCAATTTATTTTTTGTAGAGATGGGGTCTCGCTTTGTTGCCCAGGCAAGTCTGGAGCTCCTGGTCTCAAGTGATCCTCTAGTTTTAGCCTCTCAAAGTGTGAAATTTCAACAATTGTTGAAATTGTTGGACACGATAGGGGAAAATGAGTTGTATTTGAAGTGGAATAATAATACCTTGAATAACAGTATTCAAGGTACTTGAATACTATGATTTGAATCATGTCTGTCTCTGAGTCAGCTTGAGGGTGTGAGCCCGGACATATGTGTTGTCTGGTATAAACAGCTGTCCTTCATAGACGGTCTTAAACTTTTGAGCAGAGCAAGTGAGTGTGTGTGTATGTCTTTCCAGTTTTTTAAGAAAATGAAGGAAAACATACATTTACCCTTCAAATCTATTTCTTATAATCCACATTCGAATTCAATAGCTGTTTTTAAGAGAAGAATCAGTGCATTAAGTTAACTGGGCACAAGAAATTGTGAAATTTAAAAGGAAGAAGAGTGTGAAAATGACAACTTTGTATATATGTGAAGAAAGGAGGGCTGGGTACCGTGGCTCATGCCTGTAGTTCCAGCACTTTGGGAGACTGACGTGGGAGGATCACTTGCACGCAGGAGTTCCAGACCAGCCTGGGCAACATAGTGAGACCCTATCTCTATTAAAAAAAAAAAAAAAAAAAGGCAGGGCAGGGGGGCGGTGGGGAAGACTGGAGTCTAAAGCCACACAATCCTAAACCAATAGATAAGCATTCAGGAAATGCTCACCAAAGGTTTCATGTCTAGCTTTTTCAGTAGCTTCTTTTATCTTCTGGTCATGAACTTGAACATCCCAGGCTTCAGTGTCTCCCTATAAATGGAAAAACAGAGGAGAAGGGTTAGAGACAGATCATTTTATTCAGTAATAACAATCCTACTTATTATTACTTTTAATCTCTGCCCCACTGTAAACGAGTTGTAGAAAATCTGGCTCAGGGGAGGAGAACCGTTGGTGACTCCAGGCGAGCTCGAGAGGGAGCATTATTGGCCCTGCAGGAGGCCGTCTGCAGCCTCCTGGCTCAGATGTTTCATCCTAGAACTCATCTCCTTTCCCCCTCCACGCAGCCCCTCGCCCGCATCTGCCGCTCTAACCCCGTCCCGGCCCCTGCCCTTTCACCCCAATTATCCTGTTTCTGGCGTTGAAGACCCGCTTCTGCCTGCACAGCTCCGCGTGCCTCCTCTTTGCCAGGTTGGCGTCCTGCCGCAAGTCCCTGGGCAGCGCCACCGCCATGGTCTGGGAACCCATGGAAAGCCTAAGGGGTTTTTAGAACACGCAGGATCAGGAGAACAGGCGACGAAAATAAGCAAGCTGTAGCGCAGGCAACGTTGGCTCCCTCGGTCGGGCAGGGGAAAGACAAGCCTTTAGCGCAGTTTTCCCTCGGGCTCCCAGTGACGCCGCAGAGGTACAGACGCTCCCGCTGTCTCGGAAATGTCAACAACTCGTTGCTAAGGAACGGCTCCGCGCTTGCCGCGTCTCGCTCTCTTCTCGCGACACTCGGCGAATCCCTTCCCGCGCTTTTTCCGCGGGCGCTTGATAACGCGGGTGAGGCGTGGAGGGCGGCGCCATGGCCCACCTGGAGCTGCTGCTTGTGGAAAATTTCAAGTCGTGGCGGGGCCACCAGGTCATTGGCCCCTTCCGGAGGTTCACCTGCATCATCGGCCCCAACGGCTCTGGTAACTGAGCAGCTCAGGGCGCCACCGGAGCGCCTCCGCCGTCCCAGGCGTCCAGGCCACACGTGGCTTGTGGGGTGTGGGCGTCTGCCGCGGGCGCCTGGCCGGCCTTCCCCTTCCAGTCCTGGAGCCTGACCGCGACTGGATCCCGGCCTGGCCCTGGCCCAGCCCCTGCCCATCACCCCACCTCAGCCCCGGTCCTCGCCCTCCGCCTCAGGGGTCCTGACCCTTGTCCCTCCGCCCCACCTCACAGGTCCTGACCCTTCCACTCGGCCCCGCCTCGGGCCCCGCTCTCGCCCTCCACCTCCTGGCTCCCGACCCTCCTCCGACACCCTGAGGGGCCCCACCCCACCTCAGCTCCGGCCCTCGCCCTTCATCTCAGGGGCTCCCAACCCTCGCCCCCCACCCTGGGGCGCCCACCCTCGCCGTCCACCCCGGGGGTCCTGACGCTTCCTCTCCGCCCCGGTCCCGCCCTGGGCCCTGTTCTCTGCCCTCACTCCTGCTTCGGGGACTGCCCTGGCCCTTGGCCCTGGTCACTCCCGTCCCTTTTCCCTTCTCATCCGAAGTTGAAGTGAGAGGGAGCTGTCGAGGAGGTAATGGGGTCCAAGCAGCCAGAACCACCATTTGGATCCAAGGGAGCTTTGACCCAGGAATGTAGTGATGATGACCCAGTTTACTGAGCTTTTGCTAAGTTCCTGGCGACACCGTCTTTGGTTAGCCATGGCACATGGCTGCTCTCCCCATTTTATAGTTGGGGAAACTGAGGTCTGGAGAGGCCAGAGGACCTGCGAAGGTCTCTACTAATAATACCAAAATTAGCTGGGTGTGGTGGCACACGCCTGTAATCCCAACTACTCTGGAGGCTGAGGCGGGAGAATCGCTTGAACCTGGGAGGTGGAAGTTGCAGTGAGCCAAGGTCACGCCATTGCACTCCAGCCTGGCAACACAGTGCGACTCTCGTCTCAAAAAAAAAAAAAAAAAAAAAAAAAAAGGCTGGGCGCCGTGGCTCACACCTGTAATTCCAGCACTTTAGGAGGCCGAGGCGGGTGGATCATGAGATCAGGAGTTCGAGACCAGCCTGACCAACATGGTGAAGCCCTGTCTCTACTAAAAATACAAAAATGAATCGGGTGTGGTGACATGCACCTGTAATCCCGGCTACTGAGGAGGCTGAGGCAGGAGAATCGCTTGAACCCGGGAGGCAGAGGTTGCAGTGAGCGAAGATAGCACCACCGCACTCCAGCCTGGGTAACAAGAGCGAGACTTCGACTCTAAAATAAAATAAAATAAAATAAGATAAATATAAAATAAAATTGGCCGGGCGCCGTGGCTCATGCCTATAATGCCAGCACTTTGGGAGGCCGAGGCGGGCGGATCACCTTAGGTCAGGAGTTAGAGACCAGCCTGGCCAACATAGTGAAACCCCTGTCTGTACTAAAAATACAAAAATTAGCCGGGGGTGGTGTCACGTGCCTGTAATACCAGCTACTTGGGACACTGAGGCAGGAGAATCACTTGAACCCGGGAGGCGGAGGTTGCAGTGAGCCAAGACTGTGCCACTGCATTCCAGCCTGGGCGACAGAGCAAGACTCTGTCTCAACAAAAAAATAAGGCCTGGCATGGTGGCCCACACCTGTAATTCCATCACTTTGGGAGGCTGAGGCAGGCAGATCGCTGGAGGTAGGGGTTCAAGACCAGCCTGGCCAACATGATGAAACCCCATCTGTACTAAAAATACAAAAAAGCCTGGCGTGGTGGCGCACGCCTGTAGTCCCAGCTACTCAGGGGACTGAGGCAGGAGAATCGCTTGAACCTGGGAGGCAGAGGTTGCAGTGAGCTGAGATCGCGCCATTGCACTCCAGCCTGGGCAACAACAGAACAAGACTGCATCTCAAAAATAAATAAATAAAAATAAATAAATAAAATGCACCATTCAGTGGTTTTTAGTATATTCAAAAGTTGTGCAACCATCATCACCATCTACTTCCAAAACATTTTCATTGCCCCCAAAGAAACCTTGTACTCATTAGCAATCACTCCCTGTTATTTCCTCTCCACCTAGCCCCTGGTATCTACTAATTCACTTTCTGTCTCTATGGATTTACCTATTTGGGACATTTCGTATAAATAGAATCAGACAATATTTGGCCTTTTGTGTCTGACTTCTTTCACTTAGCATAATGTTTTTCAGATTCATCTATGTTACTCCTTGTATTAGTACTTATTTCCTTCTTATTTTCAAATAATATTTCACTGTATAGATATACTACATTTTGTTTATCCATTCATCAGTTGATAGTTTGGGTTGTTGCCACTTTGTGGTATGTTATGCTGCCTTGACTCTCTTGACAGACTATAACCTTTATTAGGCAGGGACAATATTAATGAAATTTAATGGAATAAATGGATTTGGATGAGAGGTATTTATTTTAGGCAGATTTAAATAAGGATTGACTTATTGATTTTAAAAGTTTATGTTTAGTTTTGTTACTTAATACTTAAATTACTTAATAATTTAATTCAGTGAATGTTTATCTTGTCCATATGCACTGTCTTACAATAGCCCTCAATGTGCAGATTATCCATTAACCCAAAAAAGCCGTTTCATACCTGTTAGTTGACTGAGACTCAGCTAAATAAATTTGCAGCAATTTATTTCTAGTTCTTTTTAGAAAGACCCTAAACCTCTAAAACTAAGCCATATTTCCGGTGGCTGATAGTATTCCTTTGCTTTGTTTATGTCAAACAAAACTTTCCTAGTTTTGGCATTGAAAATTAATTAATTATTTCTTTTGTCTTGAGATGGAGTCTTGCTCTCTTGCCCAGGCTGGAGTACAGTGGTGTAATATCAGCTCACTGCAACCTCTGCCTTCTGGATCCAAGTGATTCTCCTGCCTCAGCCTCCCGAGTAGCTGGGATTACAGGCGCACGCCACCACAGCTGGCTAATTTTTTGTATCTTAGTAGACACGGGGTTTCACCATGTTGGTCAGGCTGGTCTCGAACCCCTGACCTCGGGTGATCTTCCTGCCTCGGCCTCCCAAAGTACTGGGATTACAGGTGTGAGCTGCTGTGCCCAGCCTGAAAATTTAAACTGCTTTGTGGATATAGGGGAAGGGATGTGAAAAGGAGAAATAATAGTGATGGTGACAGCTGCATTGACATTGCACCTTGGAAATTGTCTTAGAGAAAATTATGGGCCAATGATTGGGTAACAGATTTAACATTGGGGTTAGGAATGCCCACAACTACCCTTAGGTTCAGTAATTTGTTGGGAAAACTCACAGGATTCTACATATAGTTTGACTCAATACTATTATTTATTACAGTGAAAAAATACAAAGCGAACTCAGCAAAAGGAAAGGGTATATGAGGCAAAGTCTTAGGAAACCAGTTGCAAGATTCCAAGTCCTTACCCATTGGTGTCACTCAGTGCTTCATTCCTCCAGCAGCTAGTTCACACATGTGAAATGTTGCCCACCAGGGAACCTCACTAAAGACTCAATGTGCAGCGTTTTTATCGGGAGATTGTCACATAGGCACCGTTTGCCTATCATGTACCCAAGTTCCAGAATCTTCTTAGGCCAGACCTTCCTCAAAAGAAAATATAAAATAATATTCCAGAATCCTAGAAAGAAAGCATATGTTCAGATTAAATCATATTGTTTGTACAGATAGTTTAGGCACTGTGAGCCATTCTTAATAGGGAATGTTAGAAACCCTCCCAACATCCAAATCCAAATCCCTGTAAGCCAGCCAACCTTGTAAGTAGGACTTTCAAAAGATAACAGTATCAAGCCTGCTATATAAATTTTCTGTAGCACCATCTCATACCAATCAAACAATTTTAATCTAGCCCTTGATCCTGGATTTAGTTAGCTTCTCTTGTTTCATTTATTTATTTATTTATTTATTTAGAGTTGGAGTCTCTCCTCGTTGCCCAGGCTGGAGTGCAGTGGTGCAATCTCGGCTCACTGCAACCACCGCCTCCTAGGTTCAAGCAATTCTCTTGCCTCAGCTTCCTGAGTAGCTGGGACTACAGGTGCGTGCCACCAAGCTCGGCTATTTTTTATATTTTTTGGTAGAGAGGGGGCTTCACCGTGTTGGCCAGGCTAGTCTCGAATTCTTGACCTCAGGTGTTCTGCTCACCTTGGCCTGCCAAAGTGCTAGGATTATAGGCGTGAGCCACCGCGTCCAGCCTTAGCCTCTCTTTTTTAGAGTATAAGAGGATTTGGTGCTGCACCAATGCTTTAGGTAGTTTCCATATTTATAAAATGAGGATAATTGAAACTCAGTGAAGTTAAATGATTTGCCATGGTGTGATACCTAACAATGGAAGAGAGCTGGGATTTAGATAGGTGTATTTCAGTCCTTAAATTTAGACCTCTTAATAGTCTACAATAGATGCATAGAAGAAATGAGTTATCTACATCAAATATTTCAGTCATGCATTTTGAACATTGATTAAAAAGGACATGTCTTTTGGCTATATTTCACTTCGATTGGTGGCCTGATTTCTTCAGCTCTGGGTAGGGCTTTTTATCATTAAGAATGAATAATGTTTTATCTCTTTTCTTCCCCAGGAAAATCTAATGTAATGGATGCACTTAGTTTTGTAATGGGAGAGAAAATAGCTAATTTAAGAGTGAAAAATATTCAAGAACTCATTCATGGAGCACATATTGGAAAACCTATTTCTTCTTCTGCAAGTGTAAAAATTATATATGTGGAGGAAAGTGGCGAAGAGAAAACATTTGCAAGGATTATCCGAGGTATTTTTTTATAATTTTTTTCATTTTATTTTTCAAGAGTCAAGTAAGATTGCCCATTTTTTCTTTCTTTGGAGGGTATGGTTTATTATTCTACTGGTGTAATGAACTAGAGTTCTTTTTTCTCTTGCATAGCATATCTCAGAAGCAAGTAACAGAACCTGTTTGATTCGCCACATATTTCTCCAATTATGTCTGTTTTTCCTTAACTGACATAATTGTTCAAATCCCCCTACTGTCAAATAACATTTTAAAATCTGGATATTTAGTTAAGATGAAGGAGGGAGGGTCGGGTATGGTGGCTCACGCCTGTAATCCCAGCACTTTGGGAGGCCGAGGCGGGCGGATCACGAGGTCAGGTGATTGAGACCATCCTGGCTAACACGATGAAACCCCGTCTCTACTAAAAATACAAAAAATTAGCTGGGCGAGGTGGGGGGCACCTGTAGTCCCAGCTACTCGGGAGGCTGAGGCAGGAGAATGGCATGAACCCGGGAGGCAGAGCTTGCAGTGAGCCGAGATTGCGCCACTGCCCTCCAGCCTAGGCGACAGATCAAGACTCCATCTCAAAAAAATAATAATAAGATGAAGGAAGGAGTACCTTGAAGACAGAGAAATCATAAAATTTATTCTTGAGGTTCTTTATGTTTATCAGTTTTTCTTAGTGATGAACAAATTGTATGCATATTTTTGGCTTTATTATAGACAGTTTTTTCTACCACCAAAAAGCAACTTGAGTGAAATGTTTGAATTTGTGTGTGTGTGTGTATATACATTTACGGGAAAAGAGCGGGGATTTGGGAAAGAGGAAGAAATTTTTTTTAAAGGTGTGGATAGATAAGAGACCAGTGGTTGCATTCTTTTGAGCCTTTGATCAATTGTTCACATGTGACAGGGGTAGAGGCATAGTCACTTCTGCATTAGGCTAGCTCAGTGAATCTGCATTTTTATATAAGATAATATAGGCTGGGCATGGGGCTCATGCCTGTAATCCCAGCACTTTGGGAGGCCACAGCAGGACGATTGCTTGAACTCGGGAGTTTGAGACCAGCCTGGGCAACATGGTGAGACCCTGTCTCTACAAACAATTAGCTGTGTGTGGTAGCGTGAGCCTATAGTCCCAGTACTTAGGAGGCTGAGGTGGGAAGATGACTTGAGTCCGGGAGGTCTAGGATACAGTGAGCCAAGATTGCGCCACTGCACTCCAACCTGGTCAACAGAGCAAGACCCTGCCTCAGAAAAAAAAAAGATAAAGATAGGGCAGACGAGACAATCAGATATGCATTTATCTCAGGTGAGCAGAGGGATGACTTTGAGTTCTGTCCTTTGTCCTGTACATGTGAAGATAAGCTATCAATTTATATTGTCAGGTTGAAATTCAACAGAACTGTTTTAGGGTAAAGATCTTGGGGCCCACAAGGAATTTCCCTGTGGGTAAATTGTGAGGGAGGCATGCAGTTTTTGTTGCTGTTGTTGTTGTTTTTTAATCTTTACAGCTACCTTATTTAGTAACAAAATAGGAGGCAAGTTTGCATGACCTAGTTCCCAGGTTGACTTTTCCCTTTGGCTTAGTCAGTTAGGGGTTCTGAGATTTATTTTCCTTTTACATCCTGACTAGGATATATGCTCTTCAGATAAGAGACTTTCGTGTGTTTTGTTCGCCACTGTAAAAGAGACCTTGACATGTAATAGACACTCAATATTTGTTGGCTCATTAAATGCATTTATTCCCATGTATATTATTATATAACTGGCCATTTCAATAAGAAAAATAATTTTATTAAACTTTCGGTGGATTTTGAGGTATATCTGGTATTTATATATTTTTAAACAGGGTTTATTTTTTTATTTTAGGGGGATGCTCAGAATTTCGCTTTAATGATAATCTTGTGAGTCGTTCTGTTTACATTGCAGAGTTGGAAAAGATAGGCATAATAGTCAAAGCACAAAATTGTTTGGTTTTTCAGGTAAGTAGCTATAGTAGTTTATTTGATTCAGAGTTTTGAAAATACATCACTATATTTTATATGTTGATGTGCATTACTGTTTTTAAAAGGGAACTGTAGAGTCAATTTCAGTGAAGAAACCCAAAGAAAGGACCCAGTTTTTTGAGGAAATCAGCTCTTCAGGAGAGCTTATAGGAGAATACGAAGAAAAGAAAAGAAAGTTACAAAAAGCCGAAGAGGATGCACAGTTTAATTTTAATAAGAAAAAAAATATAGCGGCAGAGCGCAGACAAGCAAAATTAGAGAAGGAAGAGGTAAGATGTCATGAAGATGTAACCATTAGTTGTTGGATATAAAACTTTCTATGTTAGAATCACTAGGTATGGGCTTGGGCTTACCAAGAAGATTAATTTAATAGTATAAGACAATTAAAGCCCAATATTCATTAAGATAAACTTTTTGATATATTTCCCACTATTTGGGTTTTTCTTTCCGAATAGGCAGGACAGCCTGAACTAGAAAAATGTCTGATTTTCCCAACTAAAAACAAGCTTGAGGGGTTTATGTCTTATGTGGCAAAGGCTCTCAGATGTTTGGATATTAAACCCCATATGCTCTTAAAAATTATTGAGGACCCCAAAGAGTTTTTGTTCATATGGGTTATATCTATTAATGTTTATTGTATGTGAAATTAACACTGGAAATTTAAAAAATATTTTAATGATCCCTGTAAAAATAGCAATAAACTCATTACATGTTAATATAAATAGCATTTTTATGAAAGATAACTGTATTTTCCACAACCAATTAGAAGAGAGACATTGTTTTACCACTTTTATAATTTCCTTAATGTCTAGCTTGATAAAAGACAGCTGGATTCTCATAAACACTTCTGTGTTAAATCTTACTTATGCTAAGGCCTAGCAATTTTGTCCACACTGTTAGTGCAAGTATCGACACATTGAAATAGACAAAGTCTTAGTATTATTATGAAAATAATTTTGTTTTCAGGGACTCCCTAAAAGGGTCTTGGGAACCTCCTAGGAGGCCATGACCACATTACATGCAAATGTACTTCTGTACATTTCTTGGGCCCCTTCACAATGCCTAATATAGTACCTTATCTTCAGTTGTAGTTAAAGTGATATTTTTGAAACTCAAATCAGATCCTAACTTTCCATGCATAAAACCTTCCAGTGCAGTGCTTCTCACTGCACTGAGAATCTTGTCTCTTTTTTTTTTTCCCCAGGCTGGAGTGCAGTGGCATGATCTTGGCTCACTGCAAGCTCCGCCTCCTGGGTTCACGCCATTCTCCTGCCTCAGCCTCCCGAGTAGCTGGGACTACAGGTGCCCGCCACCGTTCCTGGCTAATTTTTTTTTGTATTTTTAGTAGAGACGGGGTTTCACCGTGGTCTCATTCTCCTGACCTCGTGATCTGCCTGCCTCGGCCTCCCAAAGTGCTGGGATTACAGGCGTGAGCCACCGCGCCTGGCCAAGAATCTTGTCTCTTATAAGGCGTACTAGCCTTGTCTCTGTTTACCTCTTGAGCCTTAACTTCCTATGCTTTGCTACCACCTTGACCTTTATTATGTGTTGAACACACCAAACTCCTTTCTATTCTGGGGCTTTTGCTATTTCCTCTGCCTAGATAGCTGTATGCCTGATTTTACATACCCGGTAGTCTCTCATTCATGTTTTTATTAAAAAGCCATTTTCTCAGGTAGGCATTTACTGTTCATTCCTCCAATCTAAATTAGCACCCCCTCCCTTGTACTAGCACATTACCCTATTTTGTTTCTTTTGTAGCGTTAATTGCTGTATAAAATTATCTTGTTTATTATTTGTTTGCTTGTCTGTCAACAAAGAGTCAAACTCTGTAAAATATTTGAAGAGATTTATTCTGTGCCAAATATGAGTGACCATGGCCTGTGACACAGCTCTAAGGAGATCCTGAGAACATGTGCCCAAGGTGGTTGGGCCACAGCTAGGTTTTATACATTTTAGGGGGACATAAGACATCAGTCAATACTTGTAAGATGTATGTTGCTTCATTCTGGAAAGGAGGGGGAGCCAGGGCTTCCAGGTTATAGGTGGATTCAAAGATTTTCTGATTGGCAATTGATTGAAAGAGTTTTAGCTAAAGACCTGGAATCAATAGAAAGGAAATGTCTGGATTAAGATAACGGATTGTAGAGACCAATGTTCTTGTTATGCACAGGAAGCCTCCAGGTAGCAGGCTTCAGAGAGAATACATTGTAAATGTTTCTTATCAGACTTAAAAAGGTATCGGACTCTTAGTTGGTTGTCTCCTGGTTCAGGAAAAAAGGTTTGGAAAAGGGAAAGGGGATTCTCTACAGAATGTAGATTTTTTTCCCCACAAGAGACAACTTTGCACGGCTATTTCAAGATATGGCAAAGAAACATATTTGCAGTTAAAATATTTTAATTTCCTTCCTTATCTGTCATGTGATACTATGCCAGCATCAGGTTGGAAAGTAAGCTATATGATAGAGGGTTGAATAAAACCCCTCTGGCCAGGCATGGCGCCTCATGCCTATAATCCCAACACTTTGGGAGACCGAGGCAGGTGGATTACTTGAGGTCAGGAGTTTGAGACCAGCCTGGCCAACATGGAGAAACCCTGTCTTTACTAAAAATACAAAAATTAGCTGGGCGTGGTGGCACATGCCTGTAATCCCAGCTACTCAGGAGGCTGAGGCAGGAGAATCACTTGAAGCTAAGAGGCAGAGGTTGCAGTGAGCCGAAATCGCACCACTGCACTTTAGCCTGGGCGACAGAGTGAGACTCTGTCTCAAAACAAACAAACAAACAAACAAACAAAAAACACCCTCTGATGAAACTTTGTAGAGCAGACTCCCCAGGCTCCTTAGATAGAAATTTGGGCAAGAGAAGAAAAAAGATCAGAGTTTAGTCCTCGTGTTTATTCTCTGACTTTTCTTCCTCTCTTCTCCCCATTAGAATAACTGTAATATAAATTGCACAAGAGCAGGGTTGCGCTGGGTATGGTGGCTCACATCTTTAATCCCAGTACTTTGGGAGGCCAAGGTGGGAGCATCCCTTGAGCCCAGGATTTCGAGACTAGCCTGGGCAACATAGTGAGACCTCATCTCTACAAAAATAAAAATAAAAAACTTTTCCTGGTGTGGTGGCACACGCCTGTCTTTCCAGCCACTCAGGAGGCTGACACAGAAGGATCTCCTGGGCCCAGGAGGTCGAGGCTACAGTGAGCTGTGATCATGCCATTGCATTCCAGCCTGGGTGAGAGAGCAAAACTCTGTCTCAAACAAACAAACAAACAAACAGGATCAGGGATAGTCTGTCTTATTTTCTGCTATATTCTCAATGCATAGACCAGTGCCTGGCACATAGTAGATACTCAATACATATTTGAAGAAGTAAATGAAAAGTGGATGTTTCTTATTAGTGATGTTTCTCTGTGTCTTCATGTTTTCTAATATGTATACATGTCCTTGGTTTTGTTAGTGGAAAGGAGTGGCAGCAGTGGAAGTCAGACTATAATAATCACAATATACTGAACTGCAAAATTTAAACATTTTAAGGACAGTTAGAACGAAACAACTTCCTAATTGTTTTTTACAACATCCTAGTGGATAGCCTTTTACTTTGAATACTTCCAATATTGATTAGGAGCTCCTCTTGAGGTAGCCTGTTCCTTTATTTCTTTAATAGCACAAATGTTAAGGAAATTATTATTTTTCACACATAATTTAGCACTATAAGAGTCCTGTTTTATCGGTAGAAAAACTACTTCCTGTAGTAGGAATTTTTCCTGGAGTCATTGAATTTAAAGTTACTAGCACTTTATAAGTCATATCACACTCTTCTTTCAGTTTACAAAGGAGGAAGCTGATGCCAGAAATACTGATTGAGTTGTGAAACTCACAGGTCCAGACAAAAGGGACCCAGGCTAATGCATGCCACTTCGTTGTTCTCATCGTCATACCACTGAGCGCAAGAACACAAAATCATTTGCTGGTGTATTGGGTTATTTAAAAAGTATATTCAGAAACCCTCGCCAAATTATGCTACTTTTGGCAAGAACATTAATAAATAAACATTCATTAGTTAATTTGTTGGTATAGTAGTTGAGTTTATGAAAGGCCAACTTAAATATACTCCCTTTTAACTGCTGTTGAATTATACTCTTTTATAGGCAGATCGTTACCAGAGTCTCCTTGAAGAACTGAAAATGAACAAGATACAACTGCAGCTTTTTCAACTATACCATAATGAGAAAAAGATTCATCTCCTGAACACCAAGTTAGAGCATGTGAATAGGGATTTGAGTGTCAAAAGAGAGTCTTTGTCTCATCATGAAAACATAGTTAAAGCCAGGAAAAAGGAACATGGAATGCTAACTAGACAACTACAACAAACAGAAAAAGAAATAAAGTGAGTTTTTAAAAGTAGATATTAACAGTTGGGTTATATGTAGCTTGATAGAGGGAATAATATAAGTGACACTTTGAAAATTGATTTTAAAAATAAGCTTTTTACTTTGGAATACTTTTAGATATACAGAAAAATTATAAAGATAGTATAGGCCAGGTGTGGTGGCTCATGCCTGTAATCCCAGCACTTTGGGAGGCTGAGGCAGGTGGATCACGAGGTAAGGAGAGCGAGACCATCCTGGCTAACACGGTGAAACCCCGTCTCTACTAAAAATACAAAAAATTAGCTGGGCATGGTGGCAGGCACCTGTAGTCCCACCTACTCGGGAGGCTGAGGCAGGAGAATGGCATGAACCTGGGAGGTGGAGCTTGCAGTGAGCCGAGATCACGCCACTGCACTCCAGCCTGGGCAACAGCGTGAGACTCCGTCTCAAAAAAAAAAAAGGTAGTGTAGAATGGTCCTGAAGTGGTGGTGTTTGTCTGGGGTAATACCCGAGGTTCATTGCCTCACAGCAAGGAAATCAAGGACGCAGACACACAAGGAGTGAGGTTAAGAGTGGGTTTAATAGGTGAAAGAAAGAGAAAAGCTTTCTCATGCAGAGAGAGGGGCTCCCAATTGGGTCTTCTGGTCCACAGTGAAGTACAGGCGGTTTTATAGATGAGCTTGAGGAGGCGGTGTCTGATTTAGGGCATGAAGGGTTGGTCAGATCAGGTATTCCATTTGCATAGCACGTGAAGAACTGCTTAGGACTAGATGTGCCATTTGCATAGTGCACAAAGAAGCTGGCCACCCCACCCTAATTTTTTATTATGCAGATTCTGTACCTGGCTGGCGCCATGTTTGCCAGCTTTTCTACTGTACACGTGGTGACAAAGAAAAGGGAAGATGGAGCCTTCATGTTGAACATAGCTGGCTTCTGAGTACCCCTTTTCTATTGGCTCAGCTGCCGGCATTCACTCTTGCAAGCTTCCATCTTGCTTATGTACCCCGTTTGTAGCCTAATTTTTCAGGCTCCTCTTTGTTAGAAAAGAAATGATTTTGGGGCTGCTTTTCGTTAAAAGGGAAGCTCTGCTGAGGACTCTCTTAACCTTCACTATCTGCCTAAATAATTTATTTTTAGCTCCTGTATCAGTCCCATATTCCCAACACTCAGTTTCTCCTATTATTAACATCTTACATTATTATGATACATTGTCAGAATTAATAAACTAATATTGATACATTAACTAAAGTCCATACTTTATACATATTTTCTCAGCTTTTGCCTAATGTCCTTTTTATGATCCAGAATACCATATTACATTTAGTTATATGTCTCCTTAGGCACCTTTTGGCTGTGACAGTTCTTGTTTTTGATGAACTTGACAATTTTGAGGAATATTGGTCAGTATTTTTATAGAACATCTTTCAATCCGGATTTGTCTGATGGTTTTCTCATAATTAGACTGAAGATACAGACTGTGGGGAGGAAGCCCACAGAAGTAAAATGTCCTTCTCATTATATTCTATCAGAGTGTCAGTGTATTATATATGTTACATGACATTTATCATGTACTATATCATATGTCATATCAACATGGTATCACTGTTGATGTTGACCTTGATCACCTGACTGAAGGAGTGTTTGTCATGTTTCTCCTCTGTGAGGTTATTTTTTCTCCCTTTTCATACTATAATCTTTGAGAGGAAGTCACTATGCTTAGCCCACACTTAAGGAGTAAGGAGAGTTATGTTTTACCTTGAGGGCAAAGTATCTACATGATTTTTTTGGAATTCTGCACAGATTTGTCTCTACTTAATTATTTTAAAATTAAATTAATTGTTATTTGTTTACATCAGTATAGATTTATGGATATTTTACATTTAGAGTTATAATCCAATATTACATTGTTGATTTTGTTGCTTAGATTGTTCCTGCTGTGGCCACTGAGAACTCTTTGAGTTGGCTCCTGTGTCCCTTTGAAATATTCTCATTACTGTGATTTTTTTTTGGAGCTCTTCCTTACTTTCTAGAAGATAAGTATCTTCTACTGTCATCTTGTATAAGCCAGTCCAAGCATCAGCTTGCCCCAGCTTGTATGAGCCTGCCCCAGGCTCTCCAAGGAACCCTGGTTCCTTTAATCGGAGAACGGTATTAGGAACCAACATCTAGGTGGTAGGTGTGTTCGTTGCTACTGGAGTGTCCTTGCTTCTAGGCTTTCTCAGCTGTTAGAACTAGGAAATACCTGTGTATACTATTTATACACATAGCTATAAATATTTTCATATGTGACCATCTATATTAAGCTAAGCATGAGTTCATATTGATGTCTCCCAATTCTAAGCCATTACCACATTAATCATTCTAGCCTTCTCTTGCTTATCTGTAACCTCCCACTTCAACAATGGGAAATCTGGCTTCTACCATCTGCCATCCATTTGCTTAATTGTGCATTTCCAGTAATCACGTGTAATAGCGTCAGAATTGTTAACCCGTACCCCCATGGAAAGCATCTTTGTAACTACAGTATAGTACTTATGTACAATTCTTTTGTTTTTAGTCTTACAGACTCCACTCATTTCTAGAATTAGGTCAGCATGTTTTCCTTCCACCCCTTCAGTAAGGCTGTTTCTATATTTATAATAAAGTTAGATTTTTTATTGCATTCTACATTCCATCTAGGATCCCTTGGCCTCCTGAGTGATTCTTTTTTAATTTCCTTACATTAAGGTTCATCCTTGGTGCTGTAAAGTAATACAGGTTTTGGCAAATTCATAGTGTCAAGTGTCTACCACTACAGTACCACTCTCAAAAGTGACCGTGTGCTTTATTCATCCCTCCCCCTGATCTTGCTCAACCTTTGGCAACCATTGATCTGCTTACAGTCTCTGAAAGTTGATTTTTAGGATTTCTTTTTTAAAGTGGTTTGATCAAAACAACTTCTTCCCTTTATATATTAAAGAAATGAAATTTTCTTTAAAGCAAACATTTTTCCCTTTTCAGATCGGTTGAAACCCTTTTAAATCAGAAGAGGCCTCAGTACATTAAAGCCAAAGAAAACACTTCTCACCACCTTAAGAAATTAGATGTGGCTAAGAAATCAATAAAGGACAGCGAAAAACAATGTTCTAAACAGGAAGATGATATAAAAGCCCTGGAGACAGAGCTGGCTGATTTAGATGCTGCATGGAGAAGTTTTGAAAAGCAGATTGAGGAAGAAATTTTACATAAAAAGCGAGACATTGAACTGGAAGCCAGTCAGGTAAAAAAGGACAACTTAGGGGAAATTTTATGTTTCTATTATTTCAGCTTCTTTGAATTAGAAAAAAATTTAAAAGATGACCTCTCTGATATTTTAAGAGATTATCCTCAATGTAAATTGTGGGGATTTAAATTTTTCAGCCTGTATACAGAACTAGATTTATTTATTTTTAATTTTAATTTTGTAGAGAGAGGGTCTCGCTCTGTCACTCAGGCTGGAGTGCAGTGGCATAATCATGATGCAGGATTTTTTTTGTTTGTTTTTGAGATGGAGTTTCGCTCTTATTGCCCAGGTTGGAGTGTAATGGTGTGGTCTTGGCTCACTGCAACCTCCGCCTTATGGGTTCAAGCGATTCTCCTGCCTCAGCCTCCTGAGTAGCTGGGATTACAGGCATGCGCCACCATGCCTGGCGAATTTTGTATTTTTAGTAGAGACGGGGTTTCTCCATGTTGGTCAGGCTGGTCTCAAACTCCCGACCTCTGGTGATCCGCCTGCCTTGGCCTCCCAAAGTACGGGGATTACAGGCGTGAGCCACCATGCCCGGCCGATGCAGGATTTTTCTCAGTCACTTTGTCAGCCAGAGACCCTCAGTTGGTGACGCCCTTGCCCAGGCCTTGCTTGGTCCCATGTTCACTGCAGGAGACACCCTGTCAGCCTGCCAGGCCGCACCTGGCCTGCACTCTGGCGTGAATCTCACAGCTGCCATGACTGCTCACTCAGCCCCCAGCAGAAGAGGGTGTGTGAGCGAGCAAGTTTAGTTTCCAGCCAGCTGTTCCAAGTACCGGCACAGAAGCAGGCTTCATGTGGTGCTTGGAGCTGGACCAGGTGTGTTGCAAGCCACTTCCACAGTGGGCTCTGGCGCCCAGATGAGGGGAACACAGTGGCACCCAGGCAAGGGTGCTCGTGACCCCAAAGCCCCAGAGGGGGTGTTACAGTGTGCTAATCAGCTCTTTAGTCCTGTCTGCAGCCTGAAGGATGCACGTCCGAAGGCATGTTAACAGCTCTGTCAGCCTCTTGACCCACTCTGGCCCTCAGCTCCGGGGCTTGCTCGGCCCCACCACTGCTTCCTGTCATGTGGGGCAGCTGCCCTCTGCCAGCAGAGGGCAGAGGGCCACAGTGTTTCAGCCTTCTGTGTACCCACGTTCAGTGGGTCCTCAGTTCTTGTCCTGTGTCTAAGAAGAATGAAGCTACACTGGCAATCTAAGAGTGAGGAAGGCAAAGAAGAATTTTATTGAGCTATGAAACAGCTCTCAGCAGAGAGGGGATGCAAGAGGTCATCCACTACCCGAAGTCAGGTGGTTTCTCCCCCAGTGTAGCTGGGTCTGGGGCTTTTATGGACTCAGAATGGAGGAATGTGTGCTGATTGGTTTGTGAGTATGCAAAAAAAGGCTAAAACAACGGCACCACCCTAAAGTGGGTACAACAATGTGAAAAACCAATTAGGGAAGGGTAGGTGTATGTAAAATAGGTGAAGGGTAGGGATCAATCAGAGGTAAGCACACCAAACAGCAAGAGAGTTTCTCAGTCTTGTCTGTGGATTTACCCAGCACTTGTAGCTAGGCTTTAAACTGTCTTTGGCTTGAAGGTCAGGTTTCACTGGGGACCCACCCCTGTCTGTCTAGGATTTGTCTGTCTCCTGCTGCTATCAATCATAGTTCACTGCAGTGTCACTCCTGGGCTCAATTGATCCTCCCGTCTACAGGCGCATGCTACCACACCTGTCTAATTTTTAAATTTTTTGTAGAGATGAGGTCACACTGTGTTGCCTAGGCTGGTCTCAAACTCCTGGGCTCAAGTGATCCTCTTGCCTCGGCTTCCCAAAGTGCTGGGATTACAGGCATGATCCACTGTGCCTGGCCTAAAAGACTGTTTAAAATAGAGCAACAAAAACCTCTATACTAAGGTCTCTGTCCAAAAATCTTAAAAGAGAAAGGAGAATCCAGAGAAAATGATATATTTTTTTCTACTTATATAGTCATAATTATTTTGGTATATATAGTCATAATTATTTTGGTATTTGGTATATTTGTGATATAAGATTATCATAAAATTGATAAAAGAGATAAATGATAAAAATGTGGTTGTTTGTCGATTACATGTTTTTGCCATCTAGTGATTTATTATAATTAAATCTTGTATAATAAGTTAGAGATTAATTCATCACTGAACATTTTAAAGCACCTTAAGTAACCAGTTTCCTTCTTGTCAATTAAGTGATCATGTCTCCTCAAAGCCACATGTATCTTTAAGTGTTTATGAGAGGAAAAAATGATTACCTTATGAATAATAAGATAAACACTTGAGCCCAGGAGGCCAAAGCTGCAGTGAGCCGTGATTGTGCCACTGTACTCCAGCCTGGGCAAAATGAAAATAAATAAATAAATAAGTTTCAAATATAAATAAATAAATAAATAATAAACAGTTTTTTTAAAGGAAGCTTTCATGCTCACATTATTTTACCGGGGGAAGGTGGTCGATTATGATTTAATTTATATAAAGCAAGCTTTTGGGAAGATTAATTATCTTCTAGTACAGGATTTCATACAAAGAAATTTGCTCTCATGCTTCTTAAGGTGAATTAGCAATTTTTCAATACTGTTTATGCAGCTGGATCGTTATAAAGAACTTAAGGAACAAGTAAGAAAGAAAGTAGCTACAATGACTCAACAACTGGAAAAACTGCAGTGGGAACAGAAGACAGATGAAGAAAGACTGGCATTTGAAAAGAGGAGGCATGGAGAAGTTCAGGTATCTTGGGTTGTACAGTAATGATTTAGAATCATTCTTAATGAAATTTTATTTCCTTTTTGTACCTGTCTCCAGAATGAATCTCCTTAACCTTACACTATACTGTCTCATTTCATTTATTTCATGATTTGGCAGATGAAGATACAAATATAATAGCCATAATCTGTGATAGTTCTGTGAGTAGAAGAGGCATTTTGTGCAAGGAGAAAAACAAAGGTGGTAACATAGCAGGAATTACTTTTAAAACATTTGTATAATTGTGTAATTGATATGTTATAAAATTATACACTGATTTATGAAAATACACATTGGACATTTTTGCCTTTGTACATGCTAGTTTCTTTTTGGAATAACCTATTCATCTTTACATGTTAAAATCTAGAGTTACCAACACCGCAAAGCCTTCCCTGGCCCTCCTTTTCTTTATATCCCAGCTCCTAAAAAAGCCAAAAATAATTTCTTCCTCATATAACTACCTATTATTATTTGATACGGAGTTTCGGTCTTGTTGCCCAGACTAGAGTGCAATGACGCGATCTCGGTTCACTACAACCTCCGCCTCCCAGGTTCAGGCAATTCTCCTGTCTCAGCCTCCTGAGTAGTTGGGATTACAGGCATGCGCCACCATGCTTGGCTAATTTTGTATTTTTAGTAGAGACAGGGTTTCTCCATGTTGGTCAGGCTGGTCTTGAACTCCTGACCTCAGGTGATCCATCCTCCTCAGCCTTGCAAAGTGCTGGGATTACAGGCCTGAGCCACCGTGCCCAGTCAATTTTTTATCTATATCTAAGGGCTTTTGTCAGATCACATAAAAATTAAAATTAATTGGTACCTCTCTACTGGACTGGAAGCTTATTAAAGGCAGGATTCTAATTGTGTCCATTGTAAACTTTGCACTTAGTAGATGTCAATAAGTGTTGGTTGAATTGCTGTTGTCTTTTGAATACAAAAAAACAAGAAGAAGAACACATGTAGTTGCAGACAGATGGAGAAGACTTGGGGTAGTCTCCAGTTGGATTTAATGGTAAAGTGAATAGAACAAAACTTTCCCGAAATCCTCATCCACAAGGCTATTAGTTGCCCTATAGGTGCCTATGTTATTATAACACAAAACCACTCTACTATAATTACTTATTTAATTGTCTGTCTCTCCTACCAGACATTAGTTCTTTGAGGGCAGGGACTCTTTCCTGCTTATTTCTGTACCTCTAGTTCCTATCACATGGTAGCCAGTGAATATATTTAGATTGTTGCAAAAGTAATTGCAGTACTTTTGTACCAACCTAATATATTTGTTCAGTACATTAGTTAAGGGGTAAGAACTATATAGATATTTGAAAATAATCTCCTTGAAGTTTGAAGTTACAGAGAGAAATCGCTAGAGATCAAATATCTAGCAAATGGTAAAGATTCAGGAGTTGAACCCTGATCTGTAATTTGCTCTGATAAGTGTTTTCATATAATTATATTTGATATCTTTCAATTTTATAACAGCTTATAATATTATAGTAAGTTCTAGGCATGTAATTTTGTTGGTTTGGAATTGCCGTAATTGATTTTAGATTTTATTTCCTCTTTTAGGGAAATCTAAAACACATAAAAGAACAAATAGAAGATCATAAAAAACGAATAGAGAAGTTAGAGGAGTATACAAAGACATGCATGTAGGTAGAGTAAAAAAAATTTCTTGCAGCAATTTTCTTTTATTTTTTGAGAGAGGGTCTCACTCCCATCGCCCAGGCCAGAGTGCAGTGGCGCAATCATGGCTTACGGTAGCCTCAACTTCCGGGGCTCACATGACACTCCTACCTCAGCCTGTAGCTGAGACTACAGGCACATGCCACCACACCCAGCTAATTTTTTCTATTTCTGGTAAAGATGGGGTTTCACCATGTTGCCCAGGCTGATCTTGAACTCCTGGACCAAGCAATCCACCCTCCTCAGACTCCCAAAGTGCTGGGATTACAGGTGTGAGCCATCGCACCCCTTGCAGCTTTCTTATTTATGTATTTCTTCCTTTTTTTTTTGAGACAGGGTCTCACTCTCACCCAGACTGGAGTGCAGTTGCGTGATCATGGCTTGCTGCAGCCTGCACCCACTGGGCTCAAGTGATCCACCTACCTCAGCCCCCTGAATAGCTGGTACTACAGGTGTGTGCCACCACACCTGGCTAATTTTTTTTTTTTTTTGTATTTTGTAGAGACAGGGTTTTGCCATGTTGCCAGGCTGGTCTCAAATTCCTAGACTCAAGGCAGCCACCCACTCAACCTCTCAAAGTACTGGGATTACAGGAGTGAGCCACCTGGCCCAGCCACATTTTTCAAATCAACAAAGAATGAGCAAAATCTTTTTTGCCCATGTTTGGTGTCAGGTTTATTGCATTTTTTACCCTTTAAAAATTGATAGAGCACTGCTCTATTCCCCTGCAATGCCAGACAGGAGTATGTTGTACCTGGTAATTCCTAAATTTTGGTTTATCATTTTGCTGTATAATTTGTTGTTATTTTGTAGGGATTGCTTGAAAGAGAAAAAACAGCAAGAGGAAACCCTAGTGGATGAAATTGAAAAAACAAAATCAAGAATGTCTGAAGTTAATGAAGAATTGAATCTTATTAGAAGTGAATTGCAGAATGCTGGGATTGATACCCATGAGGGAAAACGTCAGCAAAAGAGAGCAGAGGTTCTGGAACACCTTAAAAGACTGTACCCAGATTCTGTGGTAATGAGAATGAATAGTTAATTTAAACAAAAAAAACTAAGCTTTCCTGTGTGCTTTCAACAGTATCTTCTCATTTGGGATTAGAAATATTACCATTATTACAAAGCAATATTATTTCAGACATCTTTAAGTTTTGTGTTTGACTCTTTATATTTAAAATGTGACAGTAAATAATTAGGGTAAAACTTCCAGTAGTAGCTGTAGATACGTAATTATTGGGGAGAAGCTTGACATGAACATAGTACCCAGAAAGTTCAAATTGTGGCCAGTATCCCCAAAAGGACCTGGATGCTGTGAAGTACTCTGAGCCACCCAGACACATAGCCTCAAACATCATGTTTTTCATGGTTTTATTTGTTTTTGAAATATTTTTTCAGCAGACATCATTGGCATATTTTTATTCTGTAAGTATGACTGTGCATCTGGTATTGCTAGTGTATTTCATTAGCCAAAATACAGTATCACTTGTTGCTTGGGGTGCCAGCATCACAAGATTATTTCCTTTTGTATCGGGGTGGCATCTGATCCTCTTGTCCCTAACATCAGTGTATACTGTGCAGTCCTTATTTTATGATATGGCCTGTTTTCAGCATTTGAGACTGGTAACCACTGCTCTATTTTGAAACACCTACCGGCCAGGGCAGTGTCTCACGTCTATAATCCTAGCACTCTAGGGGGCTGAGGCTGGTGGATCACCAGAGGTCAGGAGTTTGAGACCAGCCTGGCCAACATGGTGAAACCCTGTCTCTACTAAAAATGCAAAAAGTAGCCGCACATTGTGGCAGGCGCCTATAATACCAGCTCCTCAGGAGGGTGAGGTAGGAGAATCGCTTGAACCCGGGAGGCAGAGTTTGCAGTGAGCTGAGATCACACCATTGCACTCCAGCCTAGGCCGCAGAGTGAGACTCTGTCTCCAAAAAAAAGGAAACATCTACCATTGGCCTCCATATCCATACTTTCATGGTTTTCCTCCTATGTCTCTGGCCACCCATCTTCATCTCCTTTATAGCATCTGTTTTGACTTTCTGACTCCTAAATGTTGGTTTCGACTTCTGGATAATGATGGAGGAGTAAATCTAGGTCACAAAATCTAGATCCCCCAATTCCTATCCAAGTGACAAAAACTAGTGAAACACACACACACACACACAC
This sequence comes from Pan troglodytes, assembly GCF_028858775.2. Taxonomy (NCBI): domain Eukaryota; kingdom Metazoa; phylum Chordata; class Mammalia; order Primates; family Hominidae; genus Pan; species Pan troglodytes. Next base: position 47,385,293 of record NC_086016.1, on the reverse strand, counting down.
ACAACTAGTTAAAAAAAAATCGACCTGATGCCATAAACTTTAGAAAATGGTGATAATCTAGGATTTAAAAAAAAAAAGTATTGAAGTATAGCATTGCTTTTTCTCAACTCCACAGAAGCTGAACTGATAAATTGACTAATTCCTGAGAATTCTCACCTAGTATTCCTTGATCTAGCAAGAAGCAAACTCACATGTATGTGTTTCCTTTTCCTCTTCTAACTGGAGAGAGATTTAAAAACTGGTGAACTGGGTGCCTGTAATCCCAGCGCTTTGGGAGGCCGAAGTGGATGGATCACTTGAGGTCAGGAGTTTGAGACCAGCCTGGCCAACACGGTGAAACACTGTCTCTACTAAAAATACAAAAAATTTAGCTGGGCGTGGTGGTGCATGCCTATAATCCCAGCTACTTGGGAGGCTGAGGCAGGAGAATTGCTTGAACCCGGGAGGCAGAGGTTGCAGTGAGCACCACTGCGCTCCAGCCTGGGTGACAGAGTGAGACTCTGTTTCAAAAAAACAAAAACAAAAAAACACTGGTGAATTGGGGAACGTGAAGCTCATATGCTCTCTAATGGAAGTGAAGACCCAAGTTCTCACTTACTAGGGCTTTAAAATTGAGAGGCCATTTTGAAGCCCTCTCTTCAAGATGGGATTTGTCCTCCTCCCTCAAAGTAGAAGAACCTTGGTATGGGATATTAATTAAAAACTCAGACGAGAGAATTCAGGTACTTAAATGAAGTATGTTCTTTAAAAGTCTTAGGTGAGTTCTCACTTGCCCCTACCATCCAATCCCTTACAAGAAAGTAAACAGAATAGGAGATACTTATTCTATCAACTGTTGCTCAGAGGAGGTAATTGTCTCACTTCTGTGAGAAAGGGAATTAATAAAGTTATCCACCATAGCAAATCAAAGATCTGAACAGAGCTACTCACATTAAACATAAGCAAAGTGAAAAGAATCACTGTGGCAGCTATAGGTACATATAATAACAAAGAGAAAGAAACTATTTTAAAACATTTAGAAGTCAAAGAGCCCAGTCTAGAAGGTTACAGAACAAAATCCCCATAAATGTTTTGCACTATGGGCAATTTAATAAGAACTTGAATTTATAAAACTAGATTCAAATATGAGGTAAAACAATAAGATAAAAAGGAAAATGTAAGCTGTGAAAACAAATCAAGAATAGGCATTATTACTGAATAATTATAGTTAGCATGTAAGTAATAAATAACATAGACAAATTAACAAATTAGAAGCATTAATAGCAAGAAATACTAATAAATTAGAAGTAGCTGCCAGGCGTGATGATGTGCGCCTATAGTTTCAGCTACTCGGAGGCTGAGGCAGAAGAATGCTTGAGTTTGAGACCAGCCTGGGCAACATAGCAAGACCTCATCTCTTTAAAAAAAAAAAAAAAAAAAAAGGTAGCAAATAATGGATTACACAGCTGAAAATCAAATTATTGACCCTGAAGAAAGGCCTGAGATAATCACAAATTAATGGAGAAGAAAAAGTCAAAGATATTTAAACAGCAAAGACAGTGATGGTTTATCATAGGAAAATGGTATTCTTGAAGTAGAACCTAACAAACGGAGGAAAGAGTCCAAAGATACAAAATTAAACCTTCAGATATTCTAGAGACCACTGATACATGATGCTTGACATTCAAACATTTTCTAGTAAAGTTTTTGAACTTCAGTCTAATTAATTCTTGACCATTCTTCAGGTCTCAGCTCAAGTAACACTTCATGGAAATCCTTCCTAGACTTTTTTTTTTTTTTTTTTTAAGATGGAGTCTTGCTCTGTTGCCAGGCTGGAGTGCAGTGGCACGATCTCAGCTCACTGCAACCTCCGCCTCCCGAGTTCAAGCGATTCTGCCTCAGCCTCCCGAGCAGCTGGAACTGCAGGCGTGCGCCACCACGCCCAGTAATTTTTGTATTTTTAGTAGAGACAAGGTTTCACCATGTTGACCAGGATGGTCTCGATCTCTTGACCCCATGATCTGCCCGCCTCGGCCTCCCAAAGTGCTGGGATTACAGGCGTGAGCCACCGCGCCCAGCTGGAAATCCTTCCTAGACTTCTCATACCAACCTGGTCCCTGTTAAATATTCTCAGAGCACTCTCTGTCAGTGTCTAGCTCCATTTTGTACATACATGTGATTATGGATTATTTATGTCTTCCTCACTAGACTGAAAATTCTGTGAGGTCAGAAAGTATCTGCTTTGTTCATTTGTGTTTTATCCAGTATCTAGCTCAGTACCTGCAATAGTAGGTCCCTTATAGATTCTTGTTTAATAGGTCAGGGAATAAATGAATATTATTTAATTGTGTAGTTTTAGAAAATATTTTAATGTTTTGGTAAGGCTAGTCCCTCTTTGTTACTCTTTTTTTAAATGAAGTGTTACATAGCTAGATGGACATTGCATAATGAAACTTAGGTCTATTTGAATAAAACTCTATTAATTATGATGTATGTAATTTTATAAAATTAGTTTTTGTCTGCGCTACTTTGTTACATTAGAAAACAAT